>NW_026137634.1:1210000-2410000 GCF_009805555.1 Andrographis paniculata | reverse complement strand
GTCTTTTTTTTAAGACCTCCTCATCAATTTAGGGTGTGTTTGTTTGGAGGATTGGATTAAATTTCTACTATTCATCCTATTTTTTTCCTTTAAAAATATTAAATCAAACACCTATTTTTTATTTTTTATATTATACTAAAAATAAATTTTACATTCAAAACATCACATCAACACCTATTTATATCACATCATACAACTATTAAAATTCAAAATTTTTATTATTCAAATCCCAACTTAAAATCCAAACCCCGAACAAACACACCCTAATATCACATGCCCTTTCCATAGATGTAGGGTTGGTTTCTAACCATTTTTGTATTATATTCCATCAATTAATTTATTATTATTATTATTATTATTATTATTATTATTATTATTATTAACGTAATAACCGGCAGTCGCTACGCGGAAGTATGCACTAAGTATTAGAATTGTATAGAAGAAAATTCAGGAAGCATTAGAATTGATTAATCCGATGGCTAAGTACTCTTCCATCTTAGTATCATTTATCATAATTTTTTATTTTATTTTTATTTTTTTTCTATTTTAGTAAGAAAAAATAAATAAATTCATATACAAATACAAATTATGAAATTTCTTTTTACTTTTTTTTTTGTCATAATAAATTAAAAAATAATAATATTTTATTAGTTTGAATATTTTTATAAAAATTAGGGGTACATTTGATATTTAAATATGATTAATTTTTACTGTAATTAAAAATACATTAAGTAGAGATGGAGAAAGTATTATTTCCTAATTTACTTAATATACTTTCAATTATAACAAAAAAATAAATAATATATTTTAAATTTAGTTTATTTTTTATTTTTTCATTATACAATTATTTCAATTTCCAAATGCACTAAAAGTCTAAAAACATCGAAATAAAAATCATAAGAACACGCCCAAAATACGACAACACTACGCTCATATTAAGCTCAATCATACAGGCCCAAATATTTTAAGAGCAAATATATTAACTGGGCCATAATTAAAGAGGGCCCAAAGGTTTAATTCTAAATACATTTATTGGGCCTATATTTAAGTAGGCGCAATATGGAAATGGGTTTCTGACCGGCTCAGACCGGCCCATTAGGGGGCGAGCTTGCAGGTAGGAGGAAAGGCATGTGTACCGTACAGATGACGAACGAGGAGAGAGTGTCGCGCCTTCACTCATTGCATGAAAGCTTATTGTCTTGTTATAAGAGGTGAACCAGTCCTGTCCATAACCACACTACAAATTGACGAATTCCGATCATGCGATCATGATTCGAGCTGTTCGCTCTATGTATTGAAGGCAGCGTTCCGGTAATTGGTTGTTTTCGGCGTGGTTCGAAAGTATTTTTTTTTTTTTTTATTTTGGTGTTGTGTGGATTATGGTGCGGCGAATCGTGTTTGTGGCGAAATTGAGCGGTTATTTGGAGTAGAGAGAGAGACGTGTCGATCGACTGTGTGTGAGATAGAGGCTGTGTGTGTTTCTGTGTGTGATTTGTAGCTGCTGCTGTTGAGTTGAGAAAATCGAAATCATGGCGGAGAACAGAGGCGTCAGTTTGGAGGAGATCAAAAAGGAGAACGTCGATCTCGTAAGTGATTTTTGCGCACCTCATTTCCTTATTTTTTTTATTGGAAACGAAATTTGTTATCGGTTTCGTTAACTGTGGAATTATTGGTGCTATATTATTTGTGTTTTATACGTCTTGCGTTGAGCAATGTATAGAAACAATAGATGATTTCAGATCTTTGTTTAATTTCAAATCACTAGAAATGTTATTATTCGAGATGCAATATTCAGCTCGTTTCCACTGAAATTTCATTCTGTGTAGCAAACATTGGAGAAAATTATGGATGAGAAGGAATTTGATGAACAATTTTAATGCCATTTCTGTTTATCAACGAATCGATATTGAAACACAGTTTTTGTTCATTCTACCGAGTCCTGATCAATTTGTTCCTTTGGGAAAAATGAAACAAATATTAGATGAACATGGAGATGCAATTTTAGTGCCATTTATGTTTACCAACGAATCATTACTGAAAAACAGTATTTGTTCATTCTACCGAGTCCTGATCAATTTGTTCTTGTGGAAAATGAAAAAAAATAAAAAATACAGGAGAACATACCTGTGGAGGATGTGTTCAATCAGTTGCAATGTACCAGAGAAGGATTGAAAACAAGTGAAGCTGAGAGGAGGATCCAAGTTTTTGGCCCAAACAAGCTGGAAGAGAAGAAGGCAAGCCTATAACTCCTAAATGCACCCCTCAAATCCACCCCCTCATTAACTGTTGCTAACTTTGTTTCATAACAATGATCTGATTCATGAACAGGACAACAAGTTCCTCAAATTCTTGGGTTTTATGTGGAATCCTCTCTCATGGGTCATGGAGTGTGCTGCAATTATGGCTATTGCTCTTGCCAATGGGCAGGTTTGATTTGTTATTCCAATTACAAGTACTTTGAATGTCAAATGTCCATAACATAAGCTGCATATCTAAGCTTCTTCACATAATTCAGGGAGAGCCTCCAGATTGGCAGGACTTTGTTGGTATCATAGCATTGCTGATCATCAACTCAACCATCAGTTTCCTTGAAGAAAACAATGCCGGAAATGCCGCTGCAGCTTTGATGGCGAATCTGGCGCCGAAGACTAAGGTAATATCTTAGATAATTGAATTGATTAGTAGCTCTTCTGTTCTTGTCCTCTACTGATCTCATGCTGTTTACTTCCATAGGTACTGAGAGACGGGAGATGGAGCGAGAAGGAGGCAGCGATCTTGGTTCCAGGCGATGTCATAAGCATCAAGTTGGGGGATATTGTACCAGCAGATGCTCGCTTACTCGAAGGAGACCCTTTAAAGATCGATCAATCTGCTCTTACAGGGGAGTCATTGCCGGTGACTAAGCATCCCGGGAGTGAAGTCTTTTCTGGTTCCACATGCAAGCAAGGCGAAATCGAGGCAGTTGTTATCGCCACCGGGATCAACACTTTCTTCGGCAAAGCAGCACATCTTGTTGACAGCACTGAAAACGTTGGCCACTTCCAAAAGGTATAAAATCTCCTCATATCTTGTAGTAAATTCAAGAATTCTTCTGTTTCTGAATTGCTTTTTGTTGGGAATGGTTGTTTAGGTGTTGACTGCCATTGGAAACTTCTGCATATGCTCCATTGCTCTTGGGATCATCATAGAGATCATAGTCATGTACCCAATTCAGCACAGGAGGTACCGCGATGGCATCAACAACTTGCTGGTTCTTCTCATTGGAGGCATCCCGATCGCCATGCCAACCGTGTTATCCGTCACGATGGCCATTGGATCCCACAAGCTCTCACAGCAAGGGGCTATCACTAAGAGGATGACAGCCATTGAAGAAATGGCTGGAATGGATGTCTTGTGCAGCGACAAAACCGGAACTCTTACTCTCAACAAGCTCACAGTCGACAAAAACTTAATCGAGGTTGATCAATCCATCTTACTTCACCACAACCATGAAAAGGGATCCTTAAGACAACCATTTAAACATGGATTCATTGCAGGTCTTCACCAAGGATCGCGACAAGGAATCGGTGATTCTTTTGGGAGCTAGAGCTTCTAGGGTCGAGAATCAGGACGCCATCGATGCTTGCATTGTTGGAATGCTGGCTGATCCCCGAGAGGTATTTCGATCTTCAAAATTCAAATATAGAAGCTCTCTCAATCTTTTTTCTCCTCACCATCGAGTTCTTTTTGTGCTTACAGGCAAGAGCAGGCATTACTGAGGTGCATTTTCTTCCATTCAATCCTGTCGATAAGCGCACGGCGATTACTTACATCGACAGCAACGGAGATTGGCACCGAGTTAGCAAAGGCGCACCCGAACAGGTACTTGGAAAACACTATAATCAATTCTCGACAAGGCTTACATCTATTCATTCATTCCTTCAAAACTGTAACACATTTTGTTTCAATTCATCGACATGTTACACAAGATTGTCGAGCTTTGTGGCCTGAAGGACGACGTGAAAAAGAAAGTCTACTCTATCATCGACAAGTTCGCCGAGCGTGGACTCCGCTCCCTCGCCGTTTCTGAGCAGGTCGATTTTCATTTCTAAACATACTTTTCGATACATAGGATGCCTGGATTCTTGCATAACCGATGTTGCTGCGTTTTGATTTCTCAGACTGTGCCCGAAAAGACCAAGGAAAGTCCCGGGGCCCCATGGACATTCGTAGGCCTTCTCCCGCTCTTCGATCCTCCAAGACACGACAGCGGAGAGACGATCAAACGCGCCTTGAACCTCGGCGTCAATGTCAAGATGATCACCGGCGATCAGCTCGCTATTGGCAAGGAGACAGGGCGAAGGCTCGGAATGGGGACAAACATGTACCCTTCATCGTCACTTCTCGGACAGCACAAGGACGAGGCGATCGCCAACCTCCCGGTTGAAGAGCTCATCGAGAAAGCTGACGGCTTCGCCGGAGTCTTTCCCGGTACACATTTAAGGTTATTACCTCTGATCATCAACAACAACATCATGTATTAACTCACCTGAGGTGAAAACTGCAGAGCACAAGTATGAGATTGTGAAGAAACTTCAAGAAAGGAACCACATCTGTGGAATGACCGGTGACGGTGTAAACGACGCCCCGGCGCTGAAGAAAGCCGACATCGGGATAGCCGTCGCTGACGCTACCGATGCTGCGCGGAGCGCGTCCGACATTGTCCTAACCGAGCCAGGGCTGAGCGTGATCGTGAGCGCTGTCTTGACAAGCCGAGCCATTTTCCAGAGGATGAAGAACTACACGATATACGCCGTCTCCATAACCATTCGAATCGTGCTCGGCTTCATGCTCCTCGCGCTCATCTGGAAATTCGACTTCTCGCCGTTCATGGTCCTCATCATCGCCATCCTCAACGATGGAACCATCATGACGATCTCTAAGGACAAGGTGAGGCCCTCCCCCGTCCCCGACTCGTGGAAGCTGAAGGAGATCTTCGCCACCGGAGTTGTCTTCGGCACGTACCTTGCAGTCATGACCGTCGTGTTCTTCTGGGCAGTTCGCGAGTCGACGTTCTTCACGGTGCGTAACGAAGCACTTTTAACACATCCAACTACCCTCATGTCGTCGATTAACGTTCGTTCTTTCAGGACAAATTCGGCGTTAGATCGATCAAGGACGACGACCGCCAGCTGAACTCCGCGATATATCTTCAAGTCAGCATTGTAAGCCAAGCCCTCATCTTCGTTACCCGATCGAGAAGCTGGTCGTACGTCGAACGCCCCGGGCAACTCCTCGTTGCCGCCTTCCTAATCGCACAATTGGTAAGCAGCAATACATGTATAAGATATTATTAACATATATATTAATGATCCCTTATAAATTAAGGCTCTGGGCTGTAGCACATGCTAATAGCCAGCTCTTTTTGTTTTTTCTTTTTAAAAGGTTGCGACGCTTATAGCAGTGTATGCGAACTGGAAGTTTGCGCACGTGGCGGGAATAGGGTGGGGATGGGCGGGAGTGATCTGGCTATACAGCATCATCTTCTACATCCCGCTCGACATATTCAAATTCATCGTCCGATTTGCTCTAAGCGGGAAGGCATGGAAGAACATGATCGAGAACAGGGTAAAGCAAAAAATACAAGCAATAGTCCTTTTATATCTGTATCTCCTCCATCTTCATGTTTTTTTTTGTGGAAATGCAGACTGCCTTCACGTCGAAGAAGGATTACGGGCGCGGCGAAAGGGAGGCACAGTGGGCGATGGCGCAGCGGACGCTCCACGGCCTCCAACCGCCGGACACGTCGGAGCTCTTCCAGGACAAGAACAGCTACAGAGAATTGACGGAGATTGCCGAACAAGCTAAGAAGCGCGCCGAGGTTGCAAGGCAAGAACATTAAATATATATTGTTAGATGAAGTAAATGACTTCTAGCACCTAAAACCTTAAGCTAATATATAGATGAAATAAATAATGTCTCACCAAAATGTTTAAGAATACTTGAGATGAAATAAATAATGTCTCACCAAAAAGTTTAGGAATACTTAAGATGGTTAAGTTATTAGGGATATGTATGATTTATTTATTTATTTGTTTGTTTATCAATAAGTGGAGTGTACCGATATATATATATATATATATATATAATGTGGACAGGCTAAGGGAGCTGCACACTCTGAAGGGGCATGTGGAGTCAGTGGTGAGGCTGAAGGGTTTGGACATTGAGACAATACAGCAGAATTACACAGTGTGAAAGAGAGAAGACAGATGGAGAGATTAGAGAATTAATTAATGTTGAAATAAAACAGCAGGGAATCAAATCAAGACTCAAAGAAGAGGTGGAGTTCCTTGCTATTTTGCCAATTTTTTTGGTTTTAGGATTTTGGATTTTTTTATATATATATATATACACGTATGTATGTATGTATGTATGTCTTGTTATTTAGTTTGATGCAGCAGCAGCATTTAGATCTGGAATTAGGAAATAGAGAGCATTGATTAGCGGCTGCTGCCGATGCTTTGAACTAAATTTTTGAATGGGCATTTGGGCCCATTCGTAATAGAAAGAATAAATGTAGAGTCGAGATCTCCACATCTCATCTCATCTCCATCTGCAATTGCAATTCTATTTCAATCCATTCTATGTTTTGCTTAATACTCATAAGTTCCAACTCTAATATTTTTTATCATTTTTGTTCTGTCTCTCTCTAAAATATTTATTTTTTATTTTAGTAAAAATAATTATACATTAATATCAAAATACTTTAACATAAAAATTCAAAATTTCTTATCTTTCAATGACTAATAAAATACTATTCTACTACAAAACTGGATCCATTTGGATAAGCATGAAGGGAGTATTAAATTTACTATTTGCTCAATTTACCTACATTTATTTTAAAGCTCCTGCAATCTTCCAAAAAAAGACTTAAGTCAATTATTTATATAATACTATTAAATACTTTCTTTTCTTTTTTTTTTTTTAATTTCAAAATCAACGATCTATTTTTTATTTAAAATATTATAACAAAATTTTATTTTTTTATAAAAAATTATCCACATTCAATATCCCATCCCATCACATAAGTCAATTTTATTATTTTCAAAATTATTTGAAACTTTTATCTAAACAAAATGCATCTCTTTCGGCCACCACCACATGATGTCGTCAGTTTTTACGTGATGCCCATTTATATAAAATTTTTGTTTAGATATACTATTCTTCTACAAATTACAGAGGATGAAATATTTTATTTTTAAAATAAATAATGCAAAAGTGTGCAAAACCAGTGGAAAAACTCTCCCCTTAGTATATAGAAATAATTATTTTTTTTAATTCAAGAGAGCTTATGATCATTTGAAGGCAAAATTACCCAAACAGAATTGGACACATCACAAGTTAATTGGATTTTTACAATCACATTAAAAATAGTGATTTAACATATTTTGAATAAAAAATATTCATTTGTTTAAATAATATTTTGAATACAAATAAAAGTACAAGTTCAAAACACAAAACAAACCCCACAAATTCCATGGATCATTAACATAAGCAATAAAAACTCTTCAAATAACTAAATAGGAAAACTTGAAACAGAAACTCATTATTCCAACAATACATGGTTTAAGAAGTAACAGAATAGCAATTCCTCTGTTTTCTTTCTTTCTTTCTCTTTTAATTAGTAAAGAAACAAAATAAAATGAATGCACCTGCCTAAGCTTTGATGTCCGGGTTGTCGCGAAGTCCAAGCTTCGAAAGAACAAGGCAGTAGGAATCCCAGTCGGTTCGCCGGAGATATTTCAGCAGCTTCTTCCTCCTTTGAACCATTCCTAGCAGACCCTTCCGCGAATGCTTGTCCTAGACGATCGCATTGTACACAAAACATGGATATACAAAAAAGTTTACACTTATATTTCATTTGGCGGCACAAGTACAAAAGCTCCCACGGTGTGAATGCAGTGAACTAACCTTTTTTGCTAAAACAGTCGACAGATGCTTAATCTTTGTTGTCAGTTGAGCCACTGTGGAAGAAAGTAGATATTGTGTTATGTGCTTTGCATAATCAGAACCGCGAAGTCTGTATACTTGTGGGTTTTTTTATCTTAATTTTACTATTTCTAACTTTTTTTTCTCCCTTTAAAAATATCAAATCAAACAGCTACAGTTTATTTATTAAATTACACCAAAATTTCACTTTGCATTCAAAATATCACATTAATGTATATTTATATCACATTAAATAACTATCTCGATTCAAAATTTTACTATTCAGAACCAAAAACTCAATCAAAATCTTACAAGTAAACACACATAATTGCAATCGGTGTATCCATATTTTCTAGGTAAACCATGGTTTGATCTATACTCAATTTTAAGGCTTCCGAACCTAATTTGAGAGCACATATGTGCCGAGTGTCACAGCAGTACACATTAATCAAAGCCAAGTATTCGGATTACCGAGGGAATTTAGTTAAATGGTATTTACATTGGATCTTCTTCAAAAGAATCACAATGCAAAGGTGGTATTGTTTGTAATCACAGTAATCACTAATTCCAGTTACAGAAAGACTTCACTCGAAGCAATTTTTCAACAATTCTTTGCCATTCCTCTTTTTTTAGAAAAAATAACATAAAAAAATATAATCCTTCCCCACCTATAATGATATACCTCTACTCGAAATACAGTTGCATGTATATGCATCATAAAAATAGATTTATACCTGATAGTTTCATCATTTATACCAAAATTATGAGCATGTGATTAATTATAACTTGATGTGTGATATCACCAATCAAAAAATAAACTCGGACATCGACAATCAAAACACACTGGAACTAGGATTCACATAATTTGCATTCTATAATTTATTTCTGCACAGAACATCTCCGGAAAACAATCGTAAACAATAACATACAAGCCCTAGGTTGTTCACGTATCAATTCAGGATAGACCATTTGGTTATATTCTCTGAGAGAGATGAGATTTTTCAATCTAGTTAAAAATATTATAGTCTATATCAATGTAGTAAACAGAAAGGATCTCATTTTAGTCAAACATTCTATAAAATGTATGCTACATGAGTGACAAGATTTCTTTACCTTGAACACGAGCAGAGCCACAATCTGACTCAGACATTTTAAACTCATCTCGTACTTTTTGAAGCTCCAACTTTAGTTTCTCAGCAGAGGACATATTGTCAGGATGGAAAAACTGTACAACGGATCATAGAATTATCACAACAGAAGTTAAAATGTGGTGGCGAAATGAGTTTAAAGGTATAATATAGACACATTAGCAATTGATTGCGAGTATGCTTATTGTTGTTGACCAATTCAGTCAGATTACAAGGTAGTATAATTATCAAGAATACCATATGACATTTAAGGTTGTGTTGGTTTTACCATAGGTTTTTACTATTCAAATTCTTTTTTTCCTCCAAAAATATCAAATCAAACAATTATTTTTCCATTTTTATATTATACTACAAATTTATTTTACATTCAAAACATCACATCAACCTCTATTTATATAACATCAAACAACTATTCAAATTCAACTTTTTACTATTAAAAAATCTAAACCAAAAAACTAAAACCCACAAACAAACACACCCTTTAAATAATTTTGTGATTAGGTAAATGATAAAAGGCAACATCTTTCTATTGCAATTTTTCAAAAGATAGACTAGAGTATGATGGATACTAATATTGACAGCATCGGCTAAATTTTTTTGACAACCAACAGTGAGATTCCCACTTTTACAAATACAGATTAATGGTTCAACTTGATGATAGTAGATTCTGATGAACGTTCACTTTGCCTAAGACCTCACTCGTTTAAAGGTCGAACAAACATGAGGTAATGCCACATATGAGAAAAAAAATGTGCCATGAACAAACCAAAAGGCAAGATCAGATCTAGAAGCAGCACTAACCTTCTCAACTAGTTCCTCCTTTGGAGGATAGAGCATAAAGCTTGGGGTTCCCAAGCCGGCTCCCAAAATACCAAGTCTCTGGACTGCGACAATTCCAACGTTCCAAATAAGTTGGTCAATGAGATCATATACATGAAAGTAAAATTTGGTGGTTATTTGTGTGAAATCAACGAAACATAAGAGTCATATCTAAAATGGGTCAGTAAGTAGCTGCATAGACAAACCACTGGCTTCAATAATATGCAATTATTTGAGGAAATCATCACTAATACAAAAGTACAGTTTACAGAATAACTCAAAGGCTCAAACCCTAATTAAAATTTGATTGTATGACAAAATGCACATAGTGGTCATGCTATAGAAAACTGAAGTTTAATTTTATAGAAAGCAACATAAGTAGATAAAATTGAGAGTCGAAGATCTAAAGAAATTTCTAAGTCCTAACAGAAGTACAAAACTAATATACCTCCCTAGCTGTTGCATGAAGATTTTTTTTTAATAAGCTACAGTAACTAATATCTATTAGCCTTTTAGAATACTGTAATTTCATCTTCCTATACATTTCCCCAAACAGTGATCCCAATGTAACTCTTTCTGCAATATTCTTCTCAAATATGTAACAAACTATCAGAAATTGAACAGAAGATCTGCAATAAATGCTGAATAGCACCATCTTGTCAGAGCAGCCGAGGACGTTCTTATTACACATCTTTAGGTTCAAAAGATCAAAAACGAGCAAAACATTATATATATATATATATGATTTCAAAATTAGAACAACAATCAAAATTAATTTCTTTAAGCTGCAACTAGAGACCTTCCTAAAGTTCAATAAGAAGAGCTATAATTCTAAACCATTTATCGGCCTAGTAGTCGTAGACATTCATCGAGCAAATTTGCAAATTATGTTGAGGAAACTTTGCAATTTTCAGGTCTATCTATATCAGCTGGTAAATTAAGCTTCAATTATACAGAACCATGACACAATCAACCACAGCAATCTCTGACACTAATGCACATATAATTAGACGTCAAACAGCTTAAGCTTTTCGAAAGCAAAGCAGATAATCAATGCGAAACCAAAACTTACTTGTTCCCTGCCTGGCTTTTTCATCTTTTGATTTGCTCATCTTCTTAAGACTGTCTCTAATGTCCTTCACTGCAACTCCAAGCCCTTCCTCGCTCTTCTTGTTTTCAATCTCCCTCAACTTAGCAAGACGATCGTTGAGCTCCTGCAACGAAAACCACTTCCCTTTTCTCTTCTCTGGCCTCAGTGACTTCAATTTCTCCCCCAAATCCTTGTAGCCATATGCAGGCCCCCATCCTACAGAACCCTCCTTACTAAAAAATGTTGAGGGGAAATTAGCTAAGGGTCCCAGGCCAGTATTCGCATTCGCATCTGGTTTCATCTTGAGATGCTCCTTGAAATTTGTAAACGACAACCGCTCTCCAGGTTTCCCGGTGGAATCAGTTTGGCTTCTTTCCGGTGGGGCGTTCGATTTCAAGCGACGTAGAGTCTCCCGTATTGAGTCCAACGACGGAGGGGAATCGACGCCTGCGGCAGAAGATGGATTCGTGTAGGAGGAGGGGGAAGGTCCGAGGCGAGGCTGGGAATTGACGTTTCTATTGTAGAGCTCTTGCAACGAAACTTGGCCATCGGAGGAAGATGGTGGCGACGGAGAAGGGGGCGCGGCGCGGAGGCGGAATTCGGAGAGATTGCGGCGGATTTCCTCGAGAGAAGCAGTTTTCGAGGGAGGCGTTTGGGAAGGCGTTCGGTCGGGAAATGAGAAAGGTCTCCTCTGCGACTGCTCCCGGTTCTGCGTCGGAGATTCCTTCCGGAGGCTGGCTTTCACCTCATTGAAGTAATCGGAAAATGACGATGGCCGAGCTCGGGTGGATTCCGACTCGCGGCCTGGGCCACTGTCGGGTTGAGGAGTGTCGGAGGAATTAGGCGACGAGGAGAAGTGGCGGAGGGTGTAGGAGCGATGCCGGCGAGTGTATAAGTGGAGGTCAATGCGGAGTTGGAGGAGGCGATTAGAGATCCCAGCCATGCCGGCGGTGCGGCTGCGGCGGCGGCGGCGTTGGGGGGTTTTTAAAAGGGTTTTGCAGAAATCCCAACTATGACTCGAAATCCGGTCGATAACCATTTTTATAAAAATAACACTTTTTTTAAAATAAATATCTAAAAAATATTTTATTTACTTCGTCTAAACTAAAATTAATTTAAAAGTACGAGCAATATCTCATTAATAACATAATTATCTATTATATTGATTTTTATTTATTATTATTATTTTTTTTTATCAATTTTGAACTCTAATATTCCATTAATATTTCTGATCATATTGAAATTTCTTATAAATATTATTTAAATGAAAATTTATTAATTTTAATTGGATCACCGTCCCAAACACTAAATAAGACCGTATTGATTACCTTAAATTTTTTAACACGGTCCTGTCTTTTCTGTGTTCATACTTATTCAAAACATAGTCATGTTCATATCTATACCACACAATTATGTTCACAATCTCTTTTCAATATTTATTAAAATTATTTGATATATATGTATATATTTATAATTCAATATAAATAATTTTTGCAATCAATTTATAATACATTGTAAAAAAAATATTATTATAAGTATATGTATATTTTTAAATTATAAATATGTTATGAATAATACATGCATGTTCTCTGTTGACATAAGACAATGGTATCTTTCTTGGAGTTTGAATTTTAAGTTGAGATTTGAATAATAAAATTTTTAAATTTGAATAATTGTATAATGCGATATAAATAGGTGTTGATGTAATATTTTGAAAGTAAAATTAATTTTTAGTATAATATAAATAATGAAAAATATGTGTTTGATTTGATATTTTTTAGGAGAAAAATAATATGAATAATGTATTTAAAATCCAATTCCCAAACAAACACAATGAATGGTTCCTTAATTTCCGTGAGGGATGTGTGGGGAATAAATTTGTGATTGTGAGATTATGAGTTCAAACTTCGATGCCTCTAAGTCCATCTGCCACAAATGGTTCGTCTAGTAACTTACTTATCGGACTTAGTTACCCGGTACACATTTTAAATTACGAATTCCTATATTATAAAAAAAATAAAAAATAAAAAATTGTTCCTTTAAAAAAAAAGAGAGAATATATATTTAGTTGAGTATATATACAATAATTTAAACAAAGTATTTTATAAATAAATATATATATATATATTAAAAGTTTATAGTATTTGTTTAATAATTAAATTTGCCCAGCATTACTAAAACTATTTCAAATGCAACCTTGTTACATTACGGGTGTGTTTGTTTGGGGTTTGGATTTTGAGTTGGGATTTGAATAGTAAAAATTTTGAATTTGAATAGTTGTATGATGCGATATAAATAGGTGTTGATGTGATGTTTTGAATGTAAAATTGATTTTTAGTATAATATAAAAAATAAAAAATAAATATTTGATTTGATGTTTTTGTAGCAAAAAAAATTGGATGAATAGTGTAAATCCAATCCAATCCCCAAACAAACACACCCTCCATATATTTCTATTGCCATGAGATTATCAATATTGAAGAATTTGAATTATATGCTGATTTGTTAATAAATCCAGTATATGCCGAATTAATTATAGTAATTTAATAATAGTAAATAAATAAAGATAATAATATTATTAAGGATTGTGATTGGTTTAAAAAATGTTAAATACCAACATAATTTATTATTATTTTATAATTTGTTTTATATAATTTGTCATTTTTTAAATATAATTATATATTTTAATTATATTTTAAAATTTATAATCTATAATATTTTAATTTTAATTAAACTATGTAGTAATATTAATCTTAATTTATAATTACTTTTATTATATCATAATAATTTTATTTTATTTTTTTAAATATGTAACTACTAATGTTGCAATGGATAGGAAATAAATTTTTGGTCAAACACAATGACCTACAATTACAAATTATGCAAAAAAGATGGACCACGTTAAAAAAATTATATGTAATGAATTAAATTAATGAATAATATATATTTTTAATTACTTCGTAGAAATTGTGAAAATACTTTATAGACAATAGTAACGAAAATTATTGCCTATTTTACCGAATACATTGTCAAAACAATAATAATAAATAAATAAATAAATAAATAAGAAACAAATCTCTAAAACAGTAGCTTAAAGCGGCGTCGTTTATGCCACCGTATCATCCAACACAGGCATCATCTCCACTCCTCGGCTGCCACCTTCCAAAAACCACGCGTGTATCTCACGCGCCCCAACTGTGACTACTAACAAAATCTTAAATGACATATAATAAAAGTACTCAATATTAATTGGCAAAAAATATTTAATTGAGTGGTTTTTTTTTTTTTTTTTACCGTGACACGTGGAATTTAGAATATCATCTTAAAAGTGAAATTTTAATTACTGATTTTCCAAAATTGATTACAATTCGAAAAACCATTAAATTACATTCCATCGCTGTATTAAAAATAAAATTAATAATAATAAATAAATTAGGCACCAAAATGTATGTATGTATGTATGTATGTATGTATATCTGTGTGTGTATATATATAGAGACCGCAGATTTTGGTCGCCACCAGCATTCCATATTTCCAATCTCTTCTCCCTTTTAGGAACCCTCACGATTTCCTCTCTCTAGAGCCGAATCGGAGGCCGGCGGCGATGTGCGGCGCCGACGACCAGTGGGTGAGAGCCGCCATGGCGGACGACGCGGTGGTGGTGGAGGTTTTGCTGCGGTTGCACGATGGAGCGCCGAAACGGTCTCTTATGCCGCTGAAGTGGAGCGTGCGGCAACGGCGGTCCAGACCGGTTTCGAAGAAGAAGGAGGCTCAGAGAGCCAGTCCGGCGACGCCGCTGTCGTGGAGCGGTGCTACTTCTCTGAGCGGAGGCTCTGGCGGATCTGGCGGCGGCGGAGGCGGTGGAGATGAAGAGTCTAGTCGGCCGTCGATACAGAGCGTTTCCGTCGCGACGAGATCTAAGGTTTGTGCTCGAAAAGAAGCTTATGGTGCGATACGCCAGATTATTGTTCGTATTCCTGTGCGTATGCGTGTGATTGCTATGTGTATTTCGATTTTCCGGCGGGCGGCGGTGGTGAGTCAGCGTCAGAGTTAGTATCGCCGTATTGTCCTGCGAACGTGCCTTTTCGGTTTTATCTTTCCTTCATCCGTGCCTCGTGTCAGTTGTCATTCGGTGTTTTCTCATGAAATGACCAAAACACCCCTGGGGAAATCGATATTCTCTGCCAGCGTGTGGGAGAAGTCACGTCAGATTCAGCCATTCCCATGCCTTCTAGGTTTTCATTCTTCCGTCGCCGGTTTCGTCAGTTTCACAAACTGACTGTTTCAGAATCCGATCGGCGGACGGTTCCGTGATTTAACCGATCTGATGCTGCCGTCGATGCTGATGCCCTTCGAGTTTTCAATTTTTCAATCTCTTGTTATGGCTCGGTATTTGTGAAAGGGCAATCAATGAGAATATGTTTCTGTCTGTTTCTCCATTGTAGAAGGGGAAGCAAGTGGTGACGCCCAAAGGACTCGATATTGAATTTCTAGCCACTTTTCAGCCACCTACACACTATGCGTGTTGCCCTGAATTTACCAAGTAACCCTCAATTGAATTGACTTTTTCTGTCATTTCAATTCCCTACCAATTAAGGCTAAACTGTTTTCCCCAATCGTCGCTTATTAGTTAAAAAATTCCTTGGAACAGTAGAGTAGATTTCTTTATCATTAAAGCTCCGAATTATTTTATAGTGAAGGTTATGTTTGCCAATTTAGTTGAGGCGGTGGTGCGGCCGGTTTCCACGGTGGCGTGTTTTTACGGCAAATGGGCCTGCTTTGAGGTTGGTGTTCGGTGGGTGTGTAATTAGTGCTTATGCACTTTGGGAAAAGCTCTCACTGTGTAGTAACGAAGCATGAAAGTTTCTGAAGTTTATATAATTAATTGAGGGTGTGTAATCTTGTGTGGCTGGAGTATGTGGGCCTAGGCACGCGAACTCGTCTTATCAAGTTATGTATCCAGACATGCTTGTCTTCTTCGCCCAACCCTCTGACACCATTTTTTTTTTACACCCACAAAGCCAGCATTGTTTGGCACTGAACAACTGTACCGTATATAATTTGTTTAGTTTGTATTCCTTTTCTTTGTGGGTCCAATAAAGGATCCTTGTTGAAACTTTTAGTGGGTGAAAGTGAAGGCTATGGAAACTACAAAGTTTAGTAGAAGTTGTAATGTAGTGCAAAGTATGATAAGCTGTATATGTTGTGTGTTTATCATTGCCTATTAATGTTAGTCGTTTGCGAAGTTCATGTTTTCAACTTCTAAATTATTTTATTTCATCGAGTTTTACCTCTGAGTAATTATTTTCTCCTGAATAATTATTGGGTCCTCAGTACTTTGGCCATCTGTATGATTTTACCTTGTGGAATCTGGCTAATGTTCTGTTTGTCTATGGGGACATTGACTTTTAGAATAATTTTGTTTCTCGGTGGCTGATAATTGTCTTCGCATTTTCCTTCTATGCTGCAAGGACCACTGTATATGGCTTTGAATTGTGCACATGCTTCTGCATCTGCCTATTTATGAAATGTAGTGCTCTGCCTGCCTCTTAAGTGAGAATGGGTATCAGTTATTTGCAAAGTTATTGGTATGACAGAAGTACGTTTATATCTGTTTTGTTTAACTTTTAATTAGTGTCATAGACTGCACTTCAAGGAAAATTAATTCATTTAATTTGTAGAATGGGATCCTTCCCAGTTGAGTGGTCCATCTGCTAGTTTGTATTTATCATGCTTTCAAGTGGGGCACCACATCTATCACTTCTTGTTCTCAACTATGCCCTTGTAATCAATTATGTTGGGATTCAGAATCTGGACCATATATAGTGGTAAAGAACTAATGATAAAACTACCACAACTTGGACCTTGCATTTGTTCCTACTATTGGCCATATGATTTTCTGTATGCAGTTGCTACATACTCCTTAAGGCCTGTACTGATTTTCTGTTTTCACTTTTTGGTTCAGGTTAATAGTGATGGTGAAAGAACTGCACCAAAGAGATCCAGAAAGAAAAAGGTCAGTGAATTATCTATATTAAGAATTATTAAGAAGTACATTGATTCATGCCCTGGCATTGAATAAATATTCCTCTGTTAGCTGAAGAAACTTGTGTGAAGTTTTATGAATATTGATTACTACTTTAGCACCATAAGCGATGGTGGTATTCTGCAATTATAATTATAATCTGCGGAGCAACTACTAGCTAGCTGCACTGGGCATTGTATTATTAATTAAATGCCACTCCTTTTCTATGGGGAAATATGCAAGTCTACCATTGGGTATATCGTGGGAATTAAGGGTTGTTTACTTGGGTTTTGTTTTGGATTTTGGTTTGAACAGTCGTATAGATATGAGTTTGCATAGTAAACAAACTGAAACCAAATTCCAAATAAACAAGTCGTAATCTTTGTGGAACAAAAATCTATTTGCTGAACTAGCTGTATAACTTATAGAACCTAACCTAGTTGTGTTTATTTGTATGGATCATTTTCGAAATGTTGCACTGCATACAGACATAAAAATTTAGTCCACTTATCAATGATTCTAAATTATTCTTCATTTTATGATCATTTGCAGACCTTAGTAGAGCTTAGAGATGAAGAGAGATCATTGCTGAAGGAAAAAAGAGAACTTAAAAGGGTACTCTTCTTTTCACTCCCACATGATCCATTCACTGATATCATTCATGCACAATGACATTGATATGTTTTTTCTCTTCAGGATATCGCTGCGCTACGCCTGAATTTACAAAAAGAAAGGACTGCAAATGAAAAATTGAAAAGAATGAAGGTACATCTGCACCCTTTCTTCCATTTTCTGCTGCTTACTCTCGATAACCTACGTTGATTTATGAACTTCTTTTTGTTTTCCTATAATTTTAGAAATGCAATTTTTGAAGGATTTAAGTTGCGGTAATAGTCGTTGTTATGCATACAGGCCTTACATTTACCTCTGTAAATGAATCTTTCTGTTGGTAATTCCGATTATGTTTTCTCGAGGGAGGCCTTGTGAGAAAATTTCTCGGACGAAAACTAACCCAATATGATTGATTTCTTGTGCGCCAGATCGAGTCACAACCCCTTCCAGACCGAGAGCCAGAGGAATCAAACTTGGATCAACTTCAACAAATCACAGACGCCTCCTCAGCTTCAGCTTCCAATCGTATTTTTCCTACAATCTCCAGCAACAATGGTGCAATGCCACAGTCCTCCACACCAGATGTTCAACCCGACCAAAGAGCAGGCGGCGCAGCTGATCATAAGTTTGTCCTTCCTGATCTAAATCTACCCTTGGATGAGAATCCATATCCTGAAGCTTTTTGTGGATTCAGTTAGACAGACAGGTATTCGTGAATTATCTCCCCTGCTCAGCCAAAACCAAACATATATAGATAGCATCATACATTCTCTCCTATACAAAAATAAGAACTAACCTTGCTTTAGAATTCAGTCTTCTGCCATCTCTCTCTCTCTCTCTCTCTATATATATATAAATATGAGATATAGAACCGATCACACAGCATTTTGGGCTAGCTCTTCGACATGCTCGTGGGGAGAAAATTACGACATAGAATCTAATGTCGATGCTCGGGTGGTCAGCTTTTATCAAAAGCACAGCACCCACCCCATCAACATTCTTTTTTTGTTTTTGTTTTTTCATTGAATGCTTGTCTTGTAAGTTCGATCAACATGTGAATGTGGTTTCTTCCAAGTAAAATGTTTTTTCCTATCTTACATTTTGCAGCTTTCAAATATCGAGTAGAGTAGTTGATGTGATATTTTGCATGCATATTGGAGATATTTTGTATGAAAAAAATAAATAAAAGTTTATAATAGATGGATAGTATTAATTTGTAAAAGTGGTAGGTAGATCTGGCTGTGTTAGTTTTGTTAAAATATATCAAGTGTATTTTTATTATCTATCTGTGCTTTTGTTATTTTAGGTTCTTTTGAATTTGGAACATTTTGACTAGAAAATGTAAGTGAGTGATATTTTTGTTAACGAGGCTTTGAAATTTAAGTCGGGACCGGTTGAATATAATATTGTATTTATTAATATTATTTTAGTTTTGTTTATTCAAGCCGTACACATCCTTAAATGATAGGGAATATTTGGAGTTTGTATGGTTGGAAGTTCAGAAGTTGGGGTTGAGGTTGTAAATGCTAAAGTTTTTGAATTAATTATTATTATTATTATTATTTTTATGTTATATTTTTTATACTATAATATTAATTATTAATTGTATAAAAAGATAAATATAAATATTTAATTTAATATTTTTAAATAATACTTCCTCCATTTTATATATCTTGTAATATTTTTAAAAATTAGAAAATAATTAATCATATTTTATTCTATTATAGTATCGTTTAAAGAAACCAAGTAAATATATATATCACAATCCCCTAATTTTAAATTATCCTATTTTAATCATATTAAAATTTTAAATTATTCTAATAAATAATACTTATTTAAATTTATGGGTATATAAGGCGGGTGGAGGACAATCTATTAATATAAAATTTGTACGAAACACCTTATTGTTCAAGAGTAATGTTTGGTTCTAAATAAAATTTTAAATTACACAAGATTTATATAAATGAAAAATTTAAATATTTTTTAATAAAATAAATAAATAAATAAATAATCAATAATTTATTTTACAGTTATAAAAATTAGATGTCAATTTATCTCTAAAAAAAATTATAAAAATAAATGGTTATTAATTTATTTTATTCGAAAAAATTATTTAAAATATTTTACAATTTTTATTTGTATAAAACTTGTATAAATATTATATAATTTACCCTATTAAAAATTGGGCAAAATGAACACAGTTTTATCTTTTTCACCAAATAAAATGTTTTTTTTTTATTTGATATTTTTTGAAAAGAAAAATTAATAGTAAAAATATATGGTAAAATTTACAAAATAATACAATTCATTTTTTAAAAATAAATTATAAAACAGACACAGTAAAATATAAAACAAGAGCATGCCATTGTGTATGTACTATGCTTTCTTCACTCAACCTTATTTTTCAATTGCGCATTCCAAAAGGTAATACTCCCTGGCTCCCAAAAGTATAGTCTTATTGTTGTGTTGATAAAAAATAATGGTAAATGACTTGTTTGCCCTTTGAGTATATTAGTGTAAAAAATGTGATATGGTTATTTATGAAAATGAAACTATTGTTTTGGGACGGATAAAAATAGTAAACAAATTATTCTATTGGGACGGAGGGAGTAATAAACAATACAAAATATATTTTGACACAATTTTTCGATAAATCAGTCTGTTGGTCTATTGTTGGGCTAAACTGTTTGAGGACAACTTTTAGGATATTAGCAGGAATCTACATAGCCGGTGGGGGGTTGATATGCTTGTCTTGTAGTATTTGGCCAAAAGGTTGAGATTATTTTACCATAGGATGATGATAGAATGAGTATTGAATTACTATAACTATAAGATTGTTGGTTGCTTGATTCATTTCTAAATGAGTTGGTATATGTATTAATTATAGTTAGCTGCCTTCAAATAATGGATGGTTTAGTTGTTGTTGCATATTTTCCTTCTTTCGATTGTATGGTATTGCCAAGTGATTTGCACTAAATTTACATATAATATAGAACCTATGATATATATATTTGATAGAACATGCATCATTAGGAGGAGCCATATTGAATGATATATATATATAATAAACAATCAGCTTGTCCAATAACATAGTAAAAATTTATTTATGGGACTAACTTGATTGATCCAAACAAATAAATTACTAATAATTAATCATTCAAACTTCCTCTTATATCAATAACTAGGTAACTATCAGATTTTTTAGGCTAAATAAACTTGAAATAATACTCCCTCCGTCCATTTTCTAATGTCCTATTTGATATTTACACTCATTTTTAAGCAAATAACAAATTTATCCTTAATCTTATGTATAGAAAATGAAAGATGAAATAAAGTATGAGTAAAAGAGTAAATCTTGTCTATAAAAATAGTAAGAGACAATAATTGTTCGATATTCCAAATAGAAAAATAGGATGTTAGTTTGTGGAAAGAAAGAGTACTATATTCTACTCTATTATACTAAAGGAGGAAAAAAAGAAGAATTTGAATAGTAGCTCATCATGGCAAAAAAAGACGGTAACACAAGCATCTCGACTGTCATGAGCTTGATAAGGATATTAAACGAAGGTCCAGAAGTGTCCCTGAGGGGGTTTCGGGTGACAGCCTCGTCCAACGGGCTTTTTACGCCAGCCTGGCATAACCATAGCCATGCGTGAGTAAGTGAGTATATATACAATAACTAATTAAATTAAATTATTAGTAGTAATTCAAAATAAAAACCAATAATAAAATATTTTTGATATCTTGCTTCTATATTGTTGATTTCTTCTTTTAATCTACATGAATAATAAAAATATTTTATTGTCCTAATTTATTCAATAATCATCTTAATCCTTAAATTATCCTGAAAAATGTTTTAATAATCCTTTTGATTAGGTGTTTGTTTAACATATGCTTTGAATTATTTTTCTAAGGGTGCATTTATTTGGGGATTTTCTCCAAAATATACTATTCATTCAAAAAAATTTCCTCTAAAATATCAAATCAAATATAATTTTTTTTTTATATTATACTAAAAATTAATTTTACATTCAAAACACCACATCAACACCTATTTATATCACAATTATACAACTATTTCAATTCAAAATTTTACTATTTAAAATTTCAACGAAAAATCCAAACACCAAGCAAACACACTATATTTCTCATTCATATACATTAGTTTAATATTAACTTCATAGTACCAAAGGTGCCTTAATACATTTCAGTCATTTGGCTGAAAATAGCTCTCTTTAGGTAGAAGTATTAGTTTAATAGATAAACTTCATATTACCAAAGGTGCCTTAATACATTATAGTCATTTGGCTGAAAATAGCTCTCTTTAGGTACAAGTTTCGGAAAAAATTTGAAAATTTTTAAGAACAGTAAAAAGTTAAGGTATTTTATTTGATGTTTTGCCTTAATACATTATAGTCCCATGGGCGCCGCGGTGTTTGATGCGGATATTGCAATCTGCATGGTACACAAATGCAGATATTAATGTTGACATTGTTCCCGCAAAGCGTAATAACTCTAGTTCAAAAGAATTAGTTGGCGAAGATGAGACAAATCTGGTCGATCCACTTTTGACTGCATCGACATCAACCACATATCTTGGAAGCTTTTATGAGCCTAAAGATGTTTCGGAAGTTGATTTACTTATTGCTGTAGGTGAAGGGGCGGCGAAGAAGAAGAAGAAAAAGAAAAAAAAGCCTCCGAGAAGGGGAAGATTGAAAGAAAAATGCAGTTCTTTGTTGCAGATCTAAGACAATTCCGAGGACATTATGGATGGGCGTCTTAACCTTCCTTCTATTGATGTTTTTTGTATCATGAATCGACGACTTTAGCCACTACTAATGAAGTTTTGAAGTCATTACTTGCTGTTGTCAATCTTTGTCGAAGGATCGGGCAAGAGTTGCAGATAACTATATTTTCTTCAGATATTTTTGTACTATTAACTTTCGAGGGCATCAGGTAAGATTCTGAGGAAGTATTGATGAAGAAGTATGATAGGATTGTGATCTAGTAGTAATTTATGATAATGGTTTCATGTACATGGAGCTTTTCGGATTACACGATAACTCTATAAGCAGCGCAGACGATACACAAACCGGACCGTGAAGCGCTGCAACGAGGTAATATATCTCTTTAACATTACGTCGGCTTCATGTCCTGAAACATTGCATCCCACTTGATTTCTTCCGACCAATATTCGCCGTCTAGTGAATGAATCACAGAGCTCGAAAAGCTGCTATTCGAGGCGAGGTTCGTGAGCACATCCTTTCTGACAAACCCCGGCTCGACATTTCCCTCGGTCTCGACCCAGGTCAAGCTTTGGGTCGAGTCCGAGTTCCGGGAGTCGCCAACATGGCTCCCCTCGGTCAGCATCAGCATTCCGTGGCTGGGAACCGACAAAGGACTGCCACTCCTTGTCATCGGGGATTCTGATGCCCTGAGCCTCTTGTTCCTCTGCACCATAGCTACTTTCCATCTCAAGCTATGGTTCCTCGGAGGCACCACGGAAAGAGCCGACGATTTCTCACGATGAACCAATGCCCGGACGTGCCTGGCGAGATACTTCCTAGCTTGCTTGATCGCCAGCACAAGCCATAGGATCAACCGAACGTTTCTTCCTCCTCCGCCATTCTCTTCCCTCGCTAATTTGAGGATCTCCAAGCGATGTTTGGCAACTTTGACGCCCATGCTCTGAAGAAACTCGTGGCTGAAATAAGGTATGTCTTCTTGCACGAGCTCGTTATGGTTGAACATAAGAGTGTACTGATAGACGAGAGCCGGGTTGAGGTCGGTTCTCGAGAGCCACGAGAACCAATCCATGGCTTCCTTATTCATGGTAGTATAAGGAAGTAAAGGCTATAGTAGTTTATAATGAATAGAAAGTGGAAGTTTCTTGGGGGGGATGATGATAGGGACAAAAACCATTATTGGTTTGGTAGTTGAACTTGAGAGTGACAAAAGATAAAAGAGAAGAGCCCTTCTCTTAATTAAGACAAACTCCCTTTGCAAAAAGAGGGCAAGTGAGGGTCTTACTTTTTTCTATAACACAGAGTAAAGCTTAAGGCATGGATTCTTTGGAAGTAGTAGTTGTTATTACTACCATGTCTCTATTCTTGTGGAGATCAGCAAAAGTATCATCTATGGTTGGCCTAATTCACTGACTAAAAGTTATCTGTGTTCAGGTAGGGTTCTGATCTCAGTTCTCTTAGAGTTTAATTTATTTATTTATTTTGTTTACTATATTCTCTAAAAAAGTTGTTCTCATCTCTTATAAAATATTATATCTAGTTACTATTTATATACAAAATACAAACTAAATGCACCAAACACCAATAGGTGTTTTGGAGTTCACTGTTGAATTTAAATATTACATGGTTATCACAAGATTTTATAGTAGAAATAATATGAACAAAACATGATAAATTACAGGATATAATGTGATAATTATTGAGGGTCGCAGTAGTTGTTGATTAGGGTTAATCAACACAATGTAGAGCTCTAATTAGTCGCATGACATATGACACAATTGATTCCATCGTATATATCATATGTTAATACGGTAAAATACATATTATGAATTAACATTACATTATAATCTACATGTTATATGTTGTTTTAGTTGCAGCCATGTGTTGAGTATACTATTACAATTTGTTGGCTAGGATTAACACCTTAATCATTCCTCAAGTTTAGACATGATATTAAAATTACAATTTTCATTCACATGTATATGTATAGCTTAGTCTCTAAGGGATGGGTGTGGTGTTTGGTGGGGTTCAAAGGCATTTATGATCACTGCTCAGCTTTCCTCACCCGTTGCCATAAATGCCCTGACTACGCATGCATTTCACTTAGAATGGAAACTAAATGTTATAATTTTCTATATAAGTGTTTTACATTGAGAGGAGAATACTGAAATGCATCTCTATTTTTGTCTAAGATTTCAATGTTTCTTCAACTTCTTATTCAATATAGTGTAAAATAACATTATAAACCTATGCCAATGAATCATCCAAGACATATATAATTATACTAAGCAAAAGATTCATAAGATGAAATCAACATAGACATATTAAAGTTCAAAATCAAATACCCTAGACAGAAGAATCATAGATAGTGTTCTCCAATTCAAAGACATTTATAGTAACAATAAATTCAGTAACAGAGGTGGTAGTAGTAACTACTCATTTATCTTGAGACATTCAAGAACGTACGAATCTTAATTTATAATTATAATAATAATAAGTTGGTAAAAACATCAACATCATCATCATATCCCCCCTTCTCCCTAATTTCCAAATGTGTAGCAGCAATTCTTGTACTAAGCAGCAAGTCATCTTTAATATATATGACCAAAACAAGATGGCATCAAAGCATCAATAGGTGACAAGTAAGGGTGTAATAAAGGAGCCCTCCTACAGAAATAATATGGCAAGAGTAACAAACAACTTTAAAGTGTACGAAAGTGATAGAGTCATTCAAAAAAAAAAAAGTAGGGAGACAAATTGATTACCCCTCCATACTAAAGACATAGGCTTCCCCTTTCTCTCCATGCCCACTATTCAAAAATACCTAAATTCTAAAAACTAAATAAGTTCTTGGTGTGTGACACCAAAAACAATCAATCCCTCACCAATCAGACACAAAACATCCTAACAGTGAAGTGAAGAGCTGATCTTCCCAAAATAAGATCAGGGCTTCAAAGTTCAAACTCACTATAATAATAATAATAATAACAATAAGAATAATGCGGACGACTACGTGGTGTATAATCGAAGAAAAACAGAGAAGAGAAAATGGTTAATATTTAAAAGGAAAGGCTATGGTAAATCTTCAGGTTGGTTTCAAGTTCTGAAACATTGAATCCCACCTGATGTCTTCAACTACAGAGGGCCAATAGTGATCATACTCTTCATCCAGCTTCTGATCATCTCTTTGAAATTCAAACACAGCAGGGCTTGAAAAGCTGTTGATTCTTGAGCTAGGGAACATCACCGGGCTACCATTTGTGAGCAGAAGTGGTGCTCGGTTCTGCTGCTGGTTATTAGCCAGCAACAGCCTCTTGTTTTTCTTGATCATGGAGTTCTTCCGGCCAGTGCTGTAGCTTCCTGCAGGCACGATGGCCAGGGCAGACTCCTCGCAACGAATCCATGTCCTTAAATACTTTGAGAAACGGTTCTTAGTCCGTTTGATGGCAATCAGGATCTTAGACATGGGGTGTGCAATGCTTCCATTATACTTCTGAGCAAGCTTGAGAATTTCCAGCCTGTGTTTGGCTATGGAAACTCCCATGCTCTGGAGGAATTCATGGTTGAAGTAAGCCGTGTCGGCTTCTTCAAGCTCATTGTGTGAAAATATTAAGCCATAGTGATAGACTAGAGATGGGTCTAGGCCAGTTTTTGAGAGCCAAGTAAACCAGTCCATGGCCTCAAGTGTGTGTTCTATGCTAGTGTGAGATAAGCGTGCTTCTTATATCTATTGTATGCAGACACACTAATATAAAAGTGGTCGAATGATTTGATTCTAAAAATTGACTTGTTTTGTTTGTAGTGGAGGGTGCCTTTAGTGGGCATAGTGGTTGGAAACTTGAAACCATCTGCGTGGTTCCATTCAAGAATTTAACATAAAGTGAATCATAGCTTTTTGTAATATGAGTGAGAACTAAGAAATCAAGAAAGAAATGTTTATTGCCATCAATCACGCTTGGAGAAAAGGAACAGTTAGTGGGCTCAAGGGATGTGTTTCTTTTTCCTTTCATTGTATATAACACTAACTAACAACCCTGTCTGGCTGAAATGTGTATTTTTTATGGTTTCTATTAAGTTTTTTTCTTTTTCTTTTTTTAATTACTATTAGACAACTAAATCCAGAGAAAAATAAGAGAATATTATATCAAACATTATTTAAATTAAAAAAACAAACTTCCAAACTTCAAAGAAACACATGTATTTTTTCATAAAAGAAACCCAATAAACTTAAAAGAGTGCTTTCAATTAGAAGACTATATACTCAGTACATTTTATTTGAAAAAATTCCTTAATATAACCACATCTTTTCAAACTTTACACTAAATCAATATATATTTTTCATATTATTATAATTTAAAATATTCACATATATAATAATTAAAGGTATATATATGATAATTTAAAAAATTCAAACAAACATTTACCAAATAAGCTCTTATAATGACTTTATAAGAAAATGATAAAGTATTGTATCAAGAATTTTTTAATAATATTATATCTCAATTGAGTATAAAATTATAATAGCAATACATATGGGAAAAGGGAATCATTTTTGTTAGTCTCTATGAATCATCCAAACTGATAAGCTACATAATTTTCTTGTACCAAATACTCTCATGAAATATTCATAAAGCATATAAGATATTTTTAAGAATCTTTCCCAACCAGGCTCAAAGTCAAGCAAAGTGATCCTTAATAGATATCTTCCAATAAAGTTGATTGCATCCATCATAAGAAACCTACAGAATGAATTTCA
Source organism: Andrographis paniculata (assembly GCF_009805555.1). NCBI lineage: Eukaryota > Viridiplantae > Streptophyta > Magnoliopsida > Lamiales > Acanthaceae > Andrographis > Andrographis paniculata. The sequence goes on along the minus strand of NW_026137634.1, from coordinate 2,382,837 downwards.
GCAAACTAAGCTAGCCAATCAGTTGTTTAATGTTTTCTACAATTATTGTTGATTAAAGCATGAAAAGGCACACTAAGACACACCTGCATGATATGTGCCAAATAATTGAGAACAGAACAGTTAAAGTAACCCCTGTTATGAAAATTACTTGGAACCATAGATAACCTTTCTAGGAAGAGAATTTAGTGTTCAAACAGATAACAGCAACTTTATGTATATTATTCTACTACGATTTATTATGAAACTATTGATCAATAACCTCAGTAATGTGGACTATAATGGCACACTAACTACATCAACATGAGTTAACTCAAAATTTTTACAAGAATAACACAATCAATTTGATAAATAGACAGGAAATTCGTACCCATTCATTAGCATTGCTAAACTCCAGCAAGACCTAGAATATTTGTCGATGAAGCAGGCAATAGGGGACTTCACCAGCTGATATAGAGTAACAAGAAGGCTCCAGACACCAAATAGTTCCCCAAATACCTTAAATTTAACAAATTGTGACAAGAATTAGTTAGTCTGGTTAAATAATCAGCACAATACATGAGGACAGCAAACAATGATCAACAGGAAGTAACTTAACACAAAAATGGAGAAGGCGGAATGATAGATTAAAACTAAACATCAATTAACAGTTTCTCAAATTGCAACAGCAAATTCCATTTCCTATCAATTGTTAAGGTGAATATCGCGTCTAAGTGCACAGGCTATCAGTTTATGCCTCACATTATCAAATTCATTCACAAAACCTCCAGATTTCTCAGTCTTAGTCAGTCAGTTCTAGTGTTTCATTCGTTGTATTTGTTTCGAGTCAATTGGCGACTTCTAACAGTACAACAATGTTGAACTCGACGTACCTCAATCAGGCAGTTTTCCAGTACGAAATATGGCGAATTTGGAGGCCTCTGAATACCTAAATTCAATCCCATGGCTAGTCAGCAACTCCTCGAGCAATTTCTTAGCTCTGTCCGGCTCCGAGCTCTCGCATTCAATCTCGTAACTCGTTCCAAAACTAAAAAGCGTTTCGTCAATCTCCAATGTCAATCCATTCCACTCGTAAACACCCCTCACGTTTCTGAAACCCCCAAGACACACTAAACCTTCCGCATCCACCCCGAATTCACCTTTCACTCTCTTAATTATATCGGAGGATTCGATTTCGAGAAGGCGCCATGGTTCCGCCGCGCATTGGCGGCCAACGGCTGGGTCGATAGGCTCTTCCTGCTCTTCGATGCGGCTAATACCGGCGTAGATTCGAGGCTTGGATTTCAGACCGAGAATGCAGCGGGAATCGAGGTCGTAAAAGCGGAGACGGAGAGCTGCAAGGTTGGAGGCGAGCTTGGCTTCGGGACTGTCAAAGAATAAATTCTCTTGGAGATGAGTGCGGCGGTGGTGGGCGGCGAGGATACCGCAGAGGCGCTCGTGCGCGGCGGAGGTTGGGAGGCGGAGCTTCACCTCCACTTCCATCATCTGATAACCGCCGCAATATGAAACGGTGGCGGAGTATTCATGAAAAAAATAAACGGCCGTGATGCATTCTGGGCCCACTTTAAGCAACGGCCACGATGCATTCTGGCCAACTGCCCGCCCGCCCAGCAGAAGAGCAAGCAAAATAAAGTCCAGTAAATTACCCGACCCGGACCGGGCCATACCCGACCCGTTTACCAGCTCTACCAACCGTTCAAATTTCCAACCAAAATTTATCCATCGATCAAATTCCGTCACATGGGAAAAAAAATAAAAAAAAAGACTACAAATTCTAAGTTTGCTTACAAAGAGTGAATGATCTCAAAACAAAAGCTACCATAACTTTGACAAGAATGGAGTTCTACACGCCTTCTTTTTAACTATATCAATGGTAATAAGCTTTTATCAAAACAAACTTAAGACAAGACACCTTCGATTGTCGCGTCGAAGAACGATCGAGTACAAGCCTCGCTCAGAAGAGTTTGAATAGCAGCCCGCCGTGAGTGGCGAAGAAGGGCGCAAACACGAGCGACTCGACTGCCATCAGCTTGATGAGGATGTTCAGCGAAGGTCCGGAAGTGTCCTTGAGAGGGTCGCCGATGGTGTCGCCAATGACCGCTGCCTTGTGCGCATCCGATCCCTTCGGGCCGAGGGTTCTTGCATGGTTCGATGCGCCAGCCTGCCGAACACATTAATTATTACAAACTGTATATATTGATGGAATTAGTAAAGTAAAGAATATATCAATCAAGTTTCTTGCCTCAATGTACTTCTTAGCATTGTCCCATGCGCCACCGGTGTTTGACGCAGATATTGCAATCTGTAAATATGGGTAAATAGTCGAGCATAAGGGAAAAAAGTTAGAGCTTTTGAGCAATAACTGCGGCATACATACCTGGACGCCAGAAACAAGAGAACCGGCAAGTACACCAGAAAGGGTCTCAACGCCAAAGAAGGTTCCGACAATCAGAGGGGTGAGCATGACGAGAGCACCAGGGGGAATCATCTCTTTAATGGAAGCGTCTGTGGAGATTTTCACGCATGTGGCGTAATCTGGCTTGGTATGGCCCTCCATGAGGCCTGGAATAGTGTTGAATTGCCTTCGAACTTCCTCGACCATTTTCAAGGCGGCGCTGCCGACGCTCTTCATGGTCATGGCAGAGAACCAGTACGGAAGCATTGCACCAACGATTAGACCGATGAAGACTTTAGGGGTTAAAACATCAACTGTTGAGATCGCTGCTCGGCTGACAAAGGCGCCAAATAGTGCCAATGAGACGAGTGCGGCAGATCCAATAGCAAATCCCTGTAAAAAAAATTAAATTATCAAACACAGGGATCGCTATGTCGCATGGGCAAAAAGATTGCGAGAGCGTGTAGATAATTTCGAAGAACCTTCCCAATGGCAGCAGTGGTGTTCCCAGCTGCATCAAGTGCATCAGTTCTCTCACGAATCCGGTGGCTCATGCCGGCCATCTCAGCTATGCCTCCGGCATTATCACTGATGGGACCATAAGCATCAATGGCCAGCCCAGTGGCGATTGTGCTTAGCATTCCAAGAGCTGCAACGGCAATACCGTACATAGCCGCAAAGCTGAAACTGACAAAGATGCTAATTGCAATGGCAAAAATGGGAATTATAACTGATTTATATCCCAAGGCCAGGCCGAATATGACATTGGTTGCCGCACCAGTTCTGCAGGAATCGGCAACATCTTGCACGGGGCTGTATGCAAAAGTTCCAGAAACCAAGAACAAAATTAATCCAATAAAACAACAGAAACTAAAGGATGAACAAAAAAGTCTCGGAAATCAAAAACAACTTCTCAACCTGTATGCGTTGCTGGTGTAATACTCAGTCACGAATCCAATGATAAGTCCAGCCCAAAGTCCAACACAAACGCAAAGGAATAGCTGCCTGTAATAGAAACATTAAGTCAGATGCAACCTGATACCACAAATGCACGGCAAATTATACGCCTCTAAAATAAAGGCCATATTCAGACATAAAATTGAAATAAAGCGCAATATGCTACAATTTGAATATGCTTTCAAGGATCAGGTCTTACCAGTTCTTCACAACTTTCTGAGTACCAAAGTTGAAGATAGTGAAAGATGAAGGAAGGCACGTCCAGGTGACAATGGCAACTCCGATAGTCATAAGGACAGTAGAGATAATAAGTTGTTTCTTTAATGCAGGTTCGATTTCCTCAACACTCTTTATCTCAAAAAAGTCGGTAGCAAAAAGAGTGGTGATTAAGCAAACCAGAATGCCCATGGAGCTAATAAGTAGTGGATAATTCATTGCAGTGAAATCATGGGTGTTGCCAAAAGAAGATATGGAAGCCACAACAAGAGCAGCACACGATGATTCAGCATAAGAGCCAAAAAGATCGGATCCCATTCCAGCAATATCTCCAACATTATCGCCGACATTATCAGCAATCACCTGCAAAATAGAATTAGGTTACTAAAAATTCCTTTCGGTAGTAATGTTAACGCAAAGAGAATGGTGCTTACAGCAGGATTTCGAGGGTCATCTTCTGGAATGTTCCTTTCAACCTTTCCAACAAGATCTGCACCAACATCAGCTGCCTTTGTGTAAATGCCACCACCAACTCTCCCGAATAGAGCCATGGAGGAACCACCAAGACCATATCCAGTGATGGACTCAAAAAGGCCTTCCCAATCATCGCCATAGTAGAGCTTGAATAAGTTAATGGCAATATACAGAACCAACAACCCATTTGCAGCAAGGAGAAATCCCATAACTGCACCCGATCTGAATGCTGTAATGAAAGCTTTCCCAACACCTTTTCTAGCTTCCAGCGTTGTTCTTGCGTTAGCATAGGTTGCAATTTTCATCCCGAGGAAACCAGAGACCACAGAGGTGACAGCCCCGAGCAAGAAGGATGCTGTACTGAAGAGAGCAGTAGCAAGAGCTGGCTTGCAGAACTTCTTCTTATCGTATGTGCAAGGCTGGCTCTTGGTGCTGAAGCCCTCCACCGAGCCCAGGAACAAGAAGATAATGATTGCAAAAGCAACCATAAAAATACCCACATATTGATATTCCGTGAACAGAAAAGATGTTGCACCTGTTAAGCACCATAACATTAGCCTCAGTTAAAGCTAATCATTATTCGCTAAACTGAACAATATAAAATAAATCCAAAGGCACTGCAAGAAACTTCAGAATGTTAAACCAATGGTTTGCCATTCAACTGGAAACAAGCATTCCCACTAAACAAACCTAGAATGCATACATAAACTCAAATTATGAGAATTGAATCTTAGACCTAATAATATAACTTATGTGAAGTACCTAAAATAGAGCAGTAAGCAAAGCCACTGCATCAAGAATGCTTTAAGCTCTTAATACGAAAAATAGAAATATGATCTCACATCTAAAAATTTATCTTCTGGTATATATATATCATAAAGAATGTATTTCGTGGTGCACTTCTAAATTATAGGAGGGAAAAATTTCCCGTGAATGTGATAACTACATACAAGAAACATCAGCTTGTTTTATATAATATTTTTAACTCCTATTTCTTTGTAAAAAGATTAAAGAACCATAGTATCATATTTGTATACACATGTAAGATAAATAATTTTTTTAGGAATACTGAATCCTCGACAAAACCTGTGATAACAAACAACCATTACATCCAATTAGATACAACGAATATACCACCGAACACCTGGCAACCATATCTTCTAGGGAGGCGGAAAAAAATAATCATGTAAAAAGTTGAATAACAACCAATGGATGACATCAGAAAGATAGGTACCTCAAGCGCCTGACACATGTCCACAAATATACAATCCTTTCTTATTTCATTCCATGCTAATAATATATATATATATATATTCAAAGGGATTGGTTTCGTAAATTAAGACACAGAAAATCCCCAATTTCTTTAATCAGATACGAACTCCCCAGTTATTACTTTGTCGACATGATGCATTTGTTTATAATATTAATACAATCTTCCAAAATCTGGGAAACGTTAAACAAAATTAAACCCAACCATTCAGCGGTGCCAGCTCATATATATATTCTAGATTACAAAGATATATGCAACCCTAAGCCTTCATCCGCCGCCAAGAAAATCAAACCAAGCCAAAGACAAGAGGTTTTTCAAATTAGGTTTCAAAACAGAAACAGAGCATTGTGGCTTTCAATGGTATAAAGGGAGATTAGTTATATGGCTGAGGAATAAGGGGAAAAACCAGGTTCCCGAAGCCTTGGTACGTCACCCCCAACCAAATGTTCTTATCTGACTTCTGTGCTCGACAAGAACCCTTTCGGTAGACCGTAATAGTAAATCTTCATTCAATGATGATTAAATGAAATCAGCTTGGAAAATCAAAACTCCAAAACAAGTTCGTCCTATTCCCGATTTACAGTCAAACAGTTAAACATCTTATAAATCTCTTCCATATCCGGTTCTGCTTTTAGCTCCGCAACAAGAGTATTAAGACCAAAAAAACCACCGACAGTACTAATCGACAAGCACGCGCACATAAGCAGAAATAAACATTCATAACCTCATGCGCCAAACATATACATATATATGAGCAGAAATCAGATCCAAAAAAAAAAAATTCAGAAAAAAAAAACGAAGCTGTTCTGACCTTCAGAAATGGCGTTTTGGATCTCGGCACACTTCACGACAGCGTTGTTATCATTGATTCCATCTTCTTCCTCCAACAAGTAGTCTCCGTAACCATTTTTCCCGTTCTTCGCAGCCGAATCGCCCGTACTGTCCGGCGTGACCTTCACTTTTGACACGAGGAACCACTGAACCAGGGAGAACACGATTCCAATAACCGCACAAACCGGAATCACAATCTCCGTCCCTAGATCTGGAAGCAATGCCATTGGCGCCGGAACCCTAACTACCTCGCCGGAAAACGAGCAACACAGAAATACGAAATGAAGCGGAGGAGGTTAGAGCAAGCGGACCGCCACCCTATTTATAGTACCCAAAAGACGAAGGAATTGCGAGTGAGATTCTCGGCATAAAGAGGAGAATATTATTATACGCGAACGCCCACCGTAACAAATCTGTGGTCCTTTCGGATAGGGTTGAACAAATAATTTTTTATTAAATTCCTCGAAATTATAACACGTACTTGCCATGTAGACATGCTGTCACTGAAATAATTTGTATTTTAAATATTTAGTAATTGAATTTAAATCCAGCCGATAATAATAGGTAAGTAAATTTTCAGAAATGATAAAAATGTAAATTGAAATTGATTTGTAATATTATTTTAATGTAAATAAAGGTGCGTTTTCTTTAATATTTTTAAATTTTGAATTTGAATTTAAATAATACTATTTCATGAAAAAATTAATGTATTCTTATTCAACATTAGAAAAAAAATAAATTATAAATCAACTAAAAAGATAGAAAAGAGAACATACTTTTTTTATATAATATTCTAATAATAATAATAATAATAATATAACAATCATGTTGTATAAAAAAAATGGTATGTCTATTTTTTAACACAATCACAAGTACTTTCACTAAGAATATTTCAAAATTATTTTATTCATAAAAAAACTCATTTAAAATGGGCATAAAAATATTATATAATTTATTTTAGAATATTTATTTTTGTATTAGTTTTAGATAAGCAAAATCTAATTTTCAAAAAAAATTTCTTTCTGAGTTTTTTTTTTAATTAAGTATTAAATTTGAATAGTAAAAAACAAAAATAAATAAAAGGAACTCATTTTTTTAAAAAAATACTATACTATGCATACTTAGCCCAACTTGTCTAGACGAGATTGGGACAATTTATATATATATATATATAATATAAAAATTTAACGTCACTATCTTTTGGATAAATTTTTTATGAACCTAATAACCTGCAAATTAAAAATATTTTGAGAATATAATTAAATTAATAGATAGTAATTCAATGATTTTAAATATAACACAAAGAGTGTTTCAATAATATATAAGGATCGTCCACAATATAAAACAATAAGATAAATTCATTATAGTAGCATATAGCATATTGTGAGAAAAAAAAAAGAAAAAAAAGATGGTTGAATTCTAAAAGAAGAGTGTAAGATCGTTCACAGTATAAAATAATATTTTTTCTATTCATCAAATTTATTTTTATTTTTTTAAAATTGTCGACTAAATTTATTATATTATTAATTTTTAAAAAAAATGAATATTTAATTATTATATTTTATTCAATATTTATTTAAAATTATTGTATTATCCACTTGTCTGTCGAGCTTAAATTCTAAACTCTCAGATCACCTGACACACGTGGTTCATCTAAAGTGACTTGTCTATCCATTGAATTTTAAAGATAATTAAATAATAGAATTATGGTAGTTATGGTACAGTTGTCATAATGGCATTGATTGAGTTACGGAAGGGTAAAATGGGGAACACAAAATTTTGATGGAGGAGAATTATGTAATTTCGCATATGCAGAAAGAAAGTATCCGTTGACGGTAGATCAACTGCTTTATATGGAAAAGAACTACTAGTCTAATTTTCAGGAGACCATGGTGTTCGGATCCCGGAAAATCTCTATCGTTCGTATAAATGGGCGTTGGATAATGGATGGTGTAGATTTTATCAGGTGTTGAGGTCCTGTGGTCCCTTGAGAATACTTCCGTGTGAAACACTCGTACCAATTAGGTAAGAAGTTTCATGTGTAACAGCATTAAGGTGTAAAATCATTATTATTATTATTACAATTGCAATATTTAATGAATGTGGACCAACTCTTTAGTGTAACAAGTTGTCTGTTTCCCATTCATTCACATTGTGAAAGTTTGTTCAAAACATCTAAAGAAAATTAGGAACCAGTCTAATTTGAGGTTAGGAAAATTCTGAAAAATATAAATATACAGATATATATTAAAGGTGTGTTTGTTTTGGGGGGATTGGATTAGATTTTCACTGTTTATCCAAATTTTTTTCCCAAAAAAATCAAATCAAATACCTATTTTTCAATTTTTATATTATACTAAAAATCAATTTTATATTCAAAACATCACATTAACACCTATTTATATCACATCATACAACTATTCAAATTCAAAATTTTTACTATTCAAATCTCAACTCAAAATCCGAACCCCAAACAAACACATCCTTAAGTAAAAAATTAAAAATAAACTTTTGATATGATTTAAGTAAATAAAATGGAATAATTGGAACAACTTAAATACAAATGTATACCCCTCCGGTATTAGACCAATGTTTTTTTTGGATTCGTAGTAAATTAAAAGTCCCAAAATATAGTGTTATTGTGTTGGATACGAGATTTAAGAAATATTGATATTATATTGGTAATTGGTAAAAAGTAAGGATAAATGACTTTGTTGTCTTTGTGAGTGTATTAATATAAAAAGTAGTGGCAATTGTGTAATAATAATAAAAAAAAATATGGATAGTTTTATGGTGATATGGTTATTTATGGAAATGAGACCATTGTTTTGGGACGGACAAAAATGATAAATAAAATTATTGTATTTAAACGGAAGAAGTATTATTTTATTAGTTAGTAAAATTGTATAATACGATTTTAATATATTTTTTCCAATTACACTTAATGTACATATATATAATAATATGTTTGTAATATATAAAAGTTTAAAATATTTAGTATTAATGTGTAATTATTTTTACGATAGTAAAAATAAAAAAAAAATAAATGAGACGAACATAAATGATAAAAATAAATAATACTATATTTTTATCGTTAAATTCATTTGTAATACGTTAAAAGTTGAATTGCAAGTGATCTACACAATAACTTGTCTATAAACTCGACTTGGGTTAATTTAATTAATTGAATTAGGTGACACATAATAATGACCTTTAATCCTTGTTATATTCTTACACGCTTCAATGACAAACAAACAGTATTATATTTATATTTGCTCGTCTAGTTGAATTCAAATTGAGTAGCTAAGACTATATTTAGAAAAAACAAATTTGGATTTCTAGAGTAGTATTTGATAATGATATTTTGGAATAAAAATATGGTCGTATTTATTTGTAGGGTTTCCACAATATTTTTATACTCCCACCGTCCTATAGTTTGAATTGTGTTTGGAACGTAATTTGAAGAATATTGATATTATATTGATAGTGGGTAAAAAGTACGGGTAAAAATTTTTTTTGTCTTTGTGAGTGTATTAGTGTAAAATATAATGACAATTGTGTAATAATAATGAAAAAGTAAGGATAGTCTTATGGTAATATGATTATTTATGGAAATAAAACTATTGTTTTGGGACTGACAAAAATGGTAAACAAAACTATTATATTAAAAAATATGCAGTAGATTAATAAATAATAGTATTTTATTAATTAATGAAAATATGCCAGAGGTTTTGACATTTTTGTCATTTGACGTAATTGTATTATAATGGTATATTTGTAATATTTTGATATTGATGTATAATTATTTGTATTGAAATAGAAAAATAATATTTTGAAGTAAGACATACGAAAATGGTAAAAGATGTATTTTGAGTCGAAACGAAGAGTATATTCTACTAAAAATAAAAATTACATTTAAAATGTAAAATTAATATTTATTTATATTATGTTAAACAATTATTTTTATTTAAAGTTTTACAATTTAATACTCAAACCTTACAAACAAATACACCCTAAGTATTTGATATAACATCTTTTTAAAAAAAATCACTGTTAATAATAGTTTTATTAGTTTAAAAAGTGTAACATAGTCATATTAATATTTTCAATCAACAATTACAAATATACATATATATATATATATTAAAACTAACTATTTTAAATTAATTATAATTAGTTGTCTCATTGGACTTACATTTGGGCTGGGCCACAGTGAAATGCCATATTTTTTGGGCTCAATTGGGAATTTTAGCAGCCCAATAAGGCCCAATTGGGTTGCACAGGAAACCCGTGCAACCACCGAACGGCAAGACCCTATCAACAACTGCCACGTGTTAAAACAAATAACTAACTAGATAAGGAAGGACCGCCACAAATTACTGTTAAATTATTTTATGTTTTTTAATATATACTTATTTCATGATGTCACATAAATTTTTAATTTTAATTATATTTTTTATATTCACGCAGCTGGCGTGAGTTGTGTTAATCTTATCCCAACCTTATTTAATATCGCCATATTTAATTGCATTTTGAAAAGATAAATAAATAAAATTGATGGATAAGATATATGAGTTGATTATTATGAAATTTATTTTGAATTCATTTTATTGAATTATATAGACTATCATTAAATGTAAGTATTCAGTTATAATATAAATATCTTTGATTATAATTTCAATTAATGTACTCAATAATAAGATATTAATAATTTAATTAACATTTGCATGTCAAGTGAATAACAATGTGTTGTATACGAGATGACAAAACTAGGGCGTGTTCGTTTGTAAGATTTTGCCAAAATTTTACTATTTATCCTATTTTTTCCTCAAAAAATATTAAATCAAATATCTATTTTTTATTTTTTATATTATACTAAAAATTAATTTTACATTTAAAACATCACATCAACACCTATTTATATCACATTATTCAACTATTCAAATTCAAAATTTTTACTATTCAAATCTCAACTCAAAATTCAAACCCCCAAACAAACATTAGAAATTAAATACTCCCTTCCGTCTAAAATAATAGTCATATTGTGCTATTTTTCTCTATCTCAAAATAATAGTCACATTTCTATTTTTTTATAACTAATTTTTATATTTTTATAAAACTATTCTAATTTTTTCACAATAATTACATAAAGTAGAAATATTTAGATATTTTAGAAATATTTTTACTCATCTTATCAATATAATACTATTCTTTTCGTCCCAATACAATAGTCTTGTTTACCATTTTTATCCGTCCAAAAACAATAGTCTTATTTCCATAAATTATCATATCACCACAAAACTACCTTTACTTTTTTCATTTTTATTACACAAATGTTATTATTTTTTACAATAATACATTCACAAGGACAAAAAGGTCTTTTATCCATACTTTTTACCAACTATCAATATAATATCTATATTCGTTCAATCCTGTGTCAAACCCAATTAATACTATATTTATGGGATGGAGGAAGTATTATTTTTTAATTTTTGTGTCAATCCCAAATATCTCTATTATTTTGTAATGAAAGGAGTGCATATTTGCCATTACCTTATTTTACATTTAAACGGATCAACAATATATATTTTTATTTAATACTCCTTCGATTTTAATTCTTCGGCCGTTTTATAGTAAATTAAGAATAATAATATTTTATTAATTAATAAAAGTGTAAGAATTTTTAATATTTTTGTTTTATATAAGTAATCGTAGGTATAATAATATATTTGTAATTTGAGTAAAAATTAAAAATATTTTGATATTTTTGCATTGCATTTGTATTATGTTGTATATTATTCATATTGAGAGAAAAATATATGCAAAATGTTGAATTATAAATTAATGTTTTTAACAAAAATAGTAAGTGTGTTAAGGTATTAATAGAATGTATTTAATAAATAAAACTATTTGTTTTAAAAATATTATATTCAAAATTACACTTACAACAATCGTGCCGCTCTCATCGTCCACAGCAACAGCGGAATCGCCATGTCAGTGGTGGAAGAAGAAGAAGAAGAAGTGTTGATCGGTGCGATCGATCAAGGCACAACCAGCACACGCTTCATCATCTACGACCGCTCCGCGCGCGTAATTGCCTCGCACCAAGTCGAAGTCAAGCAATTCTATCCCCAATCAGGGTACGAATCAATCTCCCCCAATTTTTTCCATGTTAAGCTTCAAATATCCTTCGATTTCGAATGTTTTCGTTGCAACGATCGAATTTTCACCTGGTTGAGCTGATTGCGAGCTCTATAACTCTATTAATTCGATTTGTCAATGGTAGATGGGTGGAGCACGATCCTATGGAGATTCTCGAAAGCGTGAGAACATGTATTGCGAAGGCTGTAGAGAAGTCCGTCGGTAAAGGATTGAAAGCAATTGGCGTGACGAATCAGAGAGAAACCACTGTAGTATGGAGCAGATCCACAGGCTTACCACTCTACAACGCGATTGTTTGGATGGACGTCCGTACCAGTTCCATCTGCAGGTAACAGCAGCATTGAAACTTTTCTGATTCGACTCTAACTCCTTGAAATTGGATATGTATCTTCATTGTTCCATTAATTTCTAGAAATTTCTGTTCATTGATCTGGTGCAAATGCAATTGTATTGCAGTAATTTCTGATTATTATCCAAATATGATGCTGATTCTCTCCCTCTCTAATCTCTATATATAGAAAACTGGAGAAGGAATTACCAGGAGGAAGAACACATTTTACAGAACAATGCGGATTGCCAATAAGCACCTACTTCAGTGCACTGAAGCTACTATGGTTGTTCGAAAATGTCGAAAGAGTAACGGAAGCAGTGAACAATGGAGACGCCATGTTCGGCACCATCGACACTTGGCTAATCTGGAACATGACAGGTGGCAAAGAACACGGCCTACACGTCACGGATGTGTCGAATGCATCAAGAACAATGCTACTAAACATCAAGAAACTTGAATGGGACGAAACCATCCTCAACACCCTCAAGATCCCTCCACAAATCCTTCCAAAGATTGTAAGCAACGCCGAGGTTATAGGAATCATTGCGCGAGATTGGCCTCTTCCCGGGGTCCCAATCTCCGGTTGTCTCGGCGATCAGCACGCAGCCATGGTGGGACAGGGGTGTCGAAAAGGGGAAGCCAAGAGCACTTACGGGACAGGGGCTTTTATTCTTTTGAACACGGGCGATGAACTGGTCAAGTCGAAGCACGGTTTGCTGACCACTTTGGCGTATAAGCTCGGGCCTAAAGCATCTCCCAACTACGCTCTAGAAGGTTCCATTGCCATAGCCGGTGCAGCTGTGCAGTGGCTGAGGGACGGGTTGGGTATGATTGAGAGCGCGGGGGAGATGGAAGAGTTGGCGGGGCAGGTGGAGTCGAGTGGTGGAGCTTATTTTGTGCCGGCTTTTAATGGCCTTTTTGCTCCATGGTGGCGCGACGATGCTAGAGGGGTGTTTGTCGGCATCACGAGGGCAACAACGAAATGCCACATTGCTCGAGCCGTGCTCGAGAGCATGTGTTTTCAGGTTAAAGATGTGTTGAATGCGATGCATAAGGATGTCGATGGAATTGTCAATTATAAGGAGGAGTTTCTACTTAAAGTCGACGGAGGAGCAACCGCCAACAATCTTCTCATGCAAATTCAGGTATTCACCGTAAATTTTATAGTAAAAATAACTCTCAATTAAATATTAAAATACGTGTTGATTTATTATATTTATTTATTTAATTTCGCTTTGTACTATATATATATAAAATACTAATATATTTAAATTCACTGGCAAAATTCAAATAAATAACTTTGACATGACGAATGAAATATATATTGAAGGCGGTATTTTATTGTTAAATGACATTTCACGAGATATTTTATTAAGTGCGGTTATTTCACCAATTGAAATCTTGGCATAGGCGGACTTCTTGGGCAATGCGGTGGTCCGGCCAGCGGATGCAGAGACGACAGCGCTCGGAGCAGCTTATGCGGCTGGATTAGCAATCGGCGTATGGACAGAAGACGACATATTTTCATCGCCGGAGAGGGGTGCGACGGCTACCGATTTTCATCCAAGAATGGAAGAAGAGGTGAGGAAGAAGAAGATGGAATCATGGTGCAAAGCTGTTACCAAAAGTTTCGACTTAGCTGATCTCTCCCTTTAAGTAAACACAAGAAAGAAATTAAAACACACATCAGGTTTGCAGTAATCTTACAATCCCACCTTTTTCTTGTGTCTTTTATAGTTTTATACTATTGTATTTGTAATTTTGTAAGTTACGATTTTATACATATTTATTTCACGTAGTGTTGACAATTCTTTGTAAATTAAAAGACAAGACACGATGTTATCATAGACAATACATTATATATGTTAATATAATGTAAGGAAACACTGTCAACACACCATGTATGTTAGTGTGACATAAAGATTTATACTATTTATATTTTTTTATATGTGCCATTAACATATGGTTTAATTTTTTCAAATTAATACAGTAATATACGTGTGTTTTACTTTGTTTTTATTCAAATTTACATTAGATCGTAAAAAAAAAAAGAAATTATTATTTTTTAAAAACATAAAATATTATAACACCTTTTATATTTAGTTGTCTTAAAAAATAAAAAATACATATTCATATTAAAAACATCAACACGTAGTTAACCGTTACATAGAAGTGTGGAAAGTGTCAAAGTAGAGAATGACGCAAATAATGGGATCAAGATCAACACAACAGTGGCTACTACTTCAATATGAATCCTCTGACTTTAATTTGTTTCTTTCTTGGTTTGTATTACATTACATTACTTGTTGTCTGGTCTTTATTTTTTAACAACTTTTTGACCAATAATGATGTTCCTGTGATCACGACTAACAAAATACTATGAAGATGGCTTTAGAGTTGGAGTTGCGTTTGGGCCAATCCCACGCAACCTTATCAACATTTGAATCAATCTTAGGTTTGTTCATCATTGTTTTTAATTTCATAATAATAATAATAATAATAAGTTTAAAGTATGAATCCTATGGTTCTTACTTTTTTGCACACACTCTCGAACCCAATATCAAATACAAAATCCAATCTTTAAATGAAAAATGTTTTACCATTTGATTTATAAGAGTTTGACGATTTCATACCTGGTTTAGTTGGAACTGTCAATTGTTATCATCCTTCGATAAAAAATTATTACACAAAATATTTGCATTTTTTTTTCAATATACTTATTATACAAATTTTAAAACTTTTTTAGGCAAAATTGTTTATAATTGATTTCAAAATTCAGCATAAATCTTCTTTTTACTTTAAAAATGGTACGACGCTCTTATATTTTCAAAAAATATTGCATGAAATTTTTTTTTACATTTTTTTTTACGAAGAGAAGATAATTTTTCATCTACATAGTAGGAGGTTTTATACAATATTTTTAAAATTATTTTAAAGGAATGTCATACAATTTATGAATTTAGAGTGAATTTTGAAACTAAATTGGAGTTAAGATTTTTTTTTTTGTTTTTTTTATTTTTATTTTTTCTCTTATATATATAAAGCTATATTATTTTTTAATAAAATATAATGTCCAATCACTATTAAAATCTGAACCAAAACCACCTATTTTAATTAGGAGAGCAGGACCTCAGATCCAGGATCCTGTTGTAGCTTTCCAAGTCCCCCAGCTATTGTAATTATTTTTATTTAATATTTTAAAAAACTAATTAATTAATTAATACGACAGTATAAAAGCAGCAGCGGACATACCTTCTTCTCTGTTTTCCAATTCTTCACAATTCTCTCTCCCTCAACAATGGCTTCTCCTTCTCCTTCCAATTCCCCAAACCCTAACCCTAACCCTAACATCACCTTCGTCCAGGCCGATCCTTCCACATTCCGCGCCGTCGTGCAACGCCTCACCGGCGCGTCCTCCAGCGACATCAATCTCCACCAGCGCCGCCGCCGCACGGCGACGAAGCTCGATATTAACCTCTGTAGCATTAAAAAAGCCACCGCCGGAACATTTTCTCCGCCCGCAGGAAATCACAGCAGTAATTTCCCCGGCGAGATCAATTACAAAGTTGTGGCGTCGCCGGTGTCGACGCTGGAGTACGCGGCGCGTCGGAGCCCTAGGTCGCCGTCGGAGGAAGAGGAGGAAGCCATTGCTGAGAAGCGGTTTTATTTGCGCCCGAATCCGGGAGGATCCGACCCGCCGGAGCTCCTGCCTTTGTTCCCACTCCATTAAGCATAAGTATCTTACTCACATATCACATAAATATATATATACACACAATGATAAACTAGCTAGCTGAATATTATTATTATTATTATTATTATTATTATCATTATTATTATTATTATTATTTATTGTAATTTATTTGATTGATTAATTCCTAAATAATATACATATGTATGTGTGTATTTATACACATGGAATTCAGTACGTGTAGAGGTATTTTAGTGGTATAATCTTATTTATTGTGTACTTGAGATTTTATGCAATCATGATTAATTATTTACAATATAAATAACTGTTTGTAATTTCTGCTATTTTTCCATATGAAATGTAGGTGTGTTCTTTAGTATTTAGAAATTTTCGAAGTTTTATGGTTAATTATTAGCAATTTTGAAATTATTATTAACATACTTATTATTTTAATTTTAATTATTAGATATAAAAACAAACTCGTACTGGATTTTAAATAAATATATATATGATTGCATGATTTTAAAATATGGAACAAATACAAACAAAAACATTATTCCATATGGTTGTTCACTTTTTTATTTATTTAATTTTTTTACGCGAGAACTTGCAGACGCTACCCGAAAGTGCGCACCGGTAAACCCCCGGCCGAATTTAATACACTGCAAACCAGACCCGACAGCATATGGTTGTTCACTTGAATGCACAAAGCGTTACTACCTAAATAAATAGCCAAATTATCGTTCTTAGAAAGATATGGTTAGATGGATTAAATTTGAAGTATAATATTTATATATAATTTTTCAAAATTTTTGGGGTTAATTATATTTTGAAAGTATTTTGATATTCTAAAAATTTGTGTTGGTTGTAAAATAAATAATAATTTAAGGTGATTTTTTAAATATAAATTTTTTTTTTTATATAATAGTTTAAATAAAAACAAACATTTGATATAATATTACAAAAAAAATAATAATAATAGTATATAAATAAAGTTGAAAACACAAGAATATAAAATTCATTGATTTTTGAATATCATTTGAAAACAAGAGTTGTATTTGAGATGAGCAAGCAAGAATGTCATGTGAATTAGGTATGAATTTGCTTTGAAGTAAGGACCACTACAAAAATTGTTCCTATAGTTGTTTTTTCGATTAAATTTTGGTTGATATTTGCGCGGTTGGAAAAAATGTTCTCGGTGTACATCTCAAGAGATGTGTGTGTCGATTTTTTGAAGAGAGCAGCTCAAATTGTATTCTCACACTTTCATATTTCAATATCTTCGATAGTAAATTACGTTTGGATTAAAACTCCAAAATATAAGCTGGTACAGCCGAACTGAATTTTATTATGTTTATATTGTTCTTCGTCGCTATAATGGGTATTCACAGTCCGGCGTCCGCATCCAACGAATAAAAACGAAATGGAATTTTAGCATATTTCTTTTTCCAAAATTCATGTATTTTATACCCCCTATGTCCACCATCAATATAATCATCTTGTCATTTTAATTTGTGCAAATCCAAGCTATCTTATTTTTATTTTAGCAAAAGTAATTTTTATTTTAATAAAAAATATTTATACACTTTACACAATATTATAAATAATTCCATTAAAAAGTAAATGAGGTTTAAGGGTAAAATAATTTATTTTTATTTTTTTTAATTGTACTATTACTTATAAATACTAATATACTAAATTCATGTGCACAAAACAAATAGTTACATTTGCACCTCATGAAATAAGTATTATTTTTAATAAATATTCAAATACAGGAATTATCAGGAAAAAAATGCCAAAAATTGTGGTAAAGAAGAACAAATTAGACTAATTTAATACTATAAAGATAGATTATTATAATAATTTTAATATAGAATATTAATGTAGGCTATCTCTATCACAAATACAGTTCTTTAATTAATAGTAACATTCTTTATGTTTATTACATTCTGCCAGGATTTTTTATTAAAGATTTTTTATGGGTGTGTTTTTTATTATTATTATATTATTTTTTATTTTAAGGTTTGAATTTTGAATTAGAATTTGAATATTAAAAAAATTTGAATTTGAATGATAATGTAAAAATTGATTTTTAATATAATAAAAAAAATAAAAAAAAGTGTTTAATTTAATATTTTTAGAGAAAATTTAATTGGAATAGTTGAAGTCTTTCGAAATCCTCCGGATAAACACACCCTCTCTATATATATATAATATTATATTCAATTACAAACATATAACATTAAACACAAACCAAACACAACCAAAGTGTTGATTAATTCATCCGTATCTACCATTTCAAACAGAAGACAACTGTATCCTAAAAATACTTCTAGTTACATTCCAAAAGAAGTTCTAATATATGCAAACAACACTTTTAATGACATCTTGATTTAAACCAGAAATCCTAACACCATATATTCAAAATAGAAGAACAAAGTTAAAATCACCCCCCTCACCACCCACCCCCCCAAAAGAAGAAGGAAATCCTAATCAAGGGTTTGGGTGAATTAAGTCCAGATTGTTCAAGAACTTGTCAGATAAGTCAACATCTTTGCCAAATTCTACGTGTTGTTATCTCATGGCAAACATTGTTTGACTTACAGGCCATGTGGGGGTTAGAAAGAGGAAATTTAGCAATGACAGGGACCTGTAAGAAACTGAACATTGCTTTGAAGTTACAAGACAACCAAGTCTTTGCAAGAAAAGGGTCTTCATATTTGTACTAGATTGTGACATTGTCTGTCAAAGATCTTTATTAAATTCAGCACAACATCTCCTTGAGGGAGGGGTTTTCAAGGGCATATCTGTCCTTTTACCATGTGTGTTTGTTTGGGAGATTGGATTAGATTTCTACTATTCATCTCATTTTTTCCCCCCAAAAAACATCAAATCAAACACCTATTTTTCATTTTTTATATTATACTAAAAATAAATTTTACATTCAAAACATCACATCAACATCAGTTTATATCACATCATACAACTATTAAATTCAAAATTTTTACTATTCAAATCCCAACTTAAAATCCAAATCCCTAAACAAACACACCCTAGATCAAAGCTACAGGGAATGATTAAGGGGCTGAATTTGAACCGTGCTGAATTTTCAAATCAGCACCTATAATACATGCAAACAACATATGTTCTTATTACACACAGCACATGTTGTGTGTAATAGAAACATGTGTTGTTTGCTCAAAAGTATATATATTGTATAAAAATATGTCATGTGTTAAAATCAACTGTTGTGTGTGTTGTTTTTAACTATAGCATGTGTTGTTAATTAATATGTTGTATTTGTATTATATTAATATAAGAGGTATGTTTGCAGAAGTAATACAATGTATTGTTTGTGATTACATAGTGTGCTGTTAGTTTATGTGTTATGTTTGTACTATATTAATATAAGGAATGTGTTGCTTGAAGTAATACATTGTGTTGTTTATTATTACATACTGTGTTGTTCAGCACTGTGATTTTAAGCTGTGAACCTTATTATATTGTGGCTTAGGAAAACATAGAAGTAACTACCAAAGCAATATTCAATGAATCAAAAACTACCATCAAGACTAAATTAATAAACCAACAGAATTAGAATAATTGCCACTATGAAGATAAGGATTGCTTCACTTAATTTATAAAACTTTTACTTCATAAGCTTTCGCTTTCACACCAAGTCAAATTAGTTGCTTTCACTTCCAACATCATATTAGTTTTAGTAATTTTATTCTTCTTTCATACATATGTAATCACACATAAAGATATGTACGTATCAAAGATTAACAAAAAATAATAACTTGTCAAGGTGGAGAGACTAACCTTTAGACCCCTTTGAAGCAGCAGCAGCAGCTTCTTTTTTGAGCTGCTTTCAATGGAACTATGGAAGCTTAATTCGTATAACATGTATGAAGATCAGTTGTTCATCACCTGCAGGAGTTTCGAATAATCGATTAAAGGGAATTGTTTTGAAGATGCTAAAAGCACATATTGTTTTTGGTGCTCAAGTATTTTTACTTCACGGATGAACATATGAACTACAATTAACAAAAATACTACACACATAACACATGTTTTCAGTTTCCATTTCCTTACATGTCAAACCTAACCAAATCATAAGAAGAAAATGATGGATTGAAGATTTAGAACTAATGTGTTATGGAAACCAAGAGAAACAAGCAATTTCTGACTAATGAAACAGTCGCAGACGATTATGAAAATTGACTGGTTTTGATACTCACAAATTGCATCATACTTAAAGATATGGTACCTTATAATAAAGCTCCGCGCTTGCTTCTTTCTGATGATAAAAGCCTGTTTTGGTTATTCTTCGGCAGCCTCCCTATTAGACAAGATCAATCTAGATGACTGGGTGTAAAATTTGTCATTTATAAACCACACAAAGATTCAAGAAAATAACATCAAATAATCATAGTAGCAGTGATGAAGTGAACTTTTGAGATGTAAATGAAATATTTTGAAACCCATAGCAATGGCAAAAAATCGTTTTATTTGACATTGCAATGAACAAAGAATTTTGTCAATATATATATATATCAATAAATTAAATTAAAAAACCATAGTCATCTACAAAAATTAATGTGCAGGTGCACACCAAAACTCTTGCTTAACAGGAGTAGCAGGGACTTGTAAAGACTCATGCTGAAGCCAGTCTTTTGCACAGACGACGGCCTGGAGCATCTTAGGATTCAATGAAGTTAGATGGTTATCCAACACTCTCTCTCTTGTATCAAACACGGCTTCTCGGGTGACAATCGAAAGTGGAATTGATAGAACATCAGCAGCCAATTTGGCCAGAGTTGGATACCTTGATCTATTTTCTTCCCACCAAACCAAAACATCCCAATCTTGCCCACAGGGGAAAAGCGATTCTTCCAAATACTGATCTAATTCCGACTTCATGTGCTGTCCAAACAAAAATTCAGGGATATATATGTCGCAATCTGAAAAATCTGTAGTAATAAGACCATCATCTTGAGATAAGACCTCTGATTTCACCAAAGGATCAATGCTTTCTTCTGTAACAGAGGACGGGGGAGGGGGAAGGGACCCAACATAGTCGAAATATAGTTCGTGCAAGGCATGATCAACCGTCCTACTCCAAGCATCAGCATCCTCACCATATATCTTCTTAAAGGTGAACTCAACAAGTTTCATCTTGAATCTGGGATCCATTACAACAGAAATGGCTAAAACCATGCTGCAGCTCAACCAATATTTGGAGAATCTTTCAAGTAGCGGTTTTGTCAGGCCAGAAACTAAGTCGTCCTGGCTCACAGCAGCATGCATCAGTTGAACATGGATCTTACATGCTTCATGGAAAAATAAGTCGGCTGTTGGGTACACAGGTGAAGTTAGTATTCTGGCTGCATCGGCAAATACTTTCAAGCACTTGCACAGTGTTTCAACCTGTCTCCAGTCTTCCATTGTGAGGTTCGCCTTGTAATCGGGATCAGAAGCATCCAAACAAGAGAATACTTCCTTGAGTTCAATAGCTGCCTTCAACATTTCATAGGTTGAATTCCAATTTTTCAGATCATCCATAACAAGGTTTGATGTGCCGGGCACTTGAAGCTGCTGTTTCAATTGTGTGAATCTATCTTCATGAGTTCTTGAAGTTTTAACATGCTTCACACTGTACCGTATTTTCTCAACAGTTTCTTTCATAGACCTCATAGCATCCTGAGCAAGGTCTCGCAAAAGACGAGCAAAACAGTCATTAACTACCAGTTGATCATTGAGAATAACCGAATTCTTGATCAACTGTACGCTTTTAAGACTTTCTCTTATGTTTCCCTCGATGTAAGAACAATCAAGAGTGATCGTGAATAACTTATTCTCAGAGCTCCAATCAGCCAGACAACGAGCAATAGCATCCCTAAAGGCTGTATCTGAACCAGAAAAGCCTACTGGCACTGCATTCAAAATTCTCCTATGCATTTTCCAATCATGATCAATGAAGTGTCCGGTTAGAAGTACGTAAGACAAGTTCTGATTTGTGGTCCATACATCAACAGTAAGGTTAAGATGTCCTGGAATTTGACCGAGGAGCTCCTTAACTATATGCTTCTCCCTATGATAAATATCCATGATTTGATCCTCCAAGGCAGAGATGCTAGGAATGGCAAATTGTGGCTGAAGCATTTGAGTAAAAGAAACAAACCCAGGGTGTGTTACCATGTGAAGTGGATAGCCGTGCTGAATTATCATTTTTGCTAGTTCATGCCTGCAATCATCCACATTCAAATATGTACTTGCCACTGTTTTTGCTTGACGTGGCTTTCTCTTTTTGTCAGTTCCATTTGCAAAAATGTCTGTTTTTGGAACTGTTGTGCAAGGATTCAATAGATTGTTCGCCTGATCATTGTGTCGTTTGACAGGACAGATCCTCAAATCAATATGTCGTTTCAAGTGACTTGTGCCTGACATCTTCGAGCCCGACATGTAAGCAAATGATCTGTTGCATAATTTACAACAGGCCTTCCTGCAATCTGCACTAATAGTTACAATAGTGAAGTACTCCCAGACTGAGGATTTCTTCCTTCTGCGCTTGTTTGGCTGGACATCTGAATTTGCTGAATCACTTTGATTATTAGACATATCCATGGGGTACATCCTGAAAGTAGAACATAAAATAAGCTATAAATCCATTTGAATTGAGAAAATGTCTGTAATTACATGTAATGTGGGGAATAGTTTCATGTGCATAAGACCCAAGTACAAGCAGATATACCATCTCCTTACTCAAGAAAATTAACTTCTTACATAGCAAGACCTAGCCCTAGAATAGCGCCTCTGAAAAAAAAAAAAAAGAAAAGAATAGAGCAATGACATCCAATCCGAGATGCAGGGCAGCAATATAATGTCCACCAAAGTATACAGCCACACACATATGACAAAGCAAGCACACAAGAACGAAATTAAAAGGTTGCATTGGCATGCACTAAGGGAAACACTGCAATTTTCAGTGCAATAAGGATTATGTTTATAACTTTTTTCTAAATACATGTGCACATGTATATATATATATATATAATTTAAAAAGAAACGAGCATCATTTTGAGAAGGTGCCGCTCAGATGAAGACCTTTTGAAAGGAATTCCTTCAGCAGCATCTTGAGACAGCCAAAAAAATCACATGATCTTAGGTTTGACTTCCAGAGTGGAATGATAACTTACTTGGTAGAGCATTTACTGTAAAAAATTTGCTGTCATATTTCCATTTCACAGGCTATAACACTCGTCAGATTTCAAGCAACCTGCAGTCTATATAACTATTTTCTCCCAACATTGCAGGGCAGCAAATAAATTGAATGAATGTTTGCATCTACTAAAATCAATCCACTCATTTATTATGTAATGTATTCATTACACAATCTCAACAAACCTTAGCGGTACCATTTCAAATCGGCTTATTCCCCACATACTTTGGAAATGATTATAGCTGACACTGCCTATATTCTTGAGTGAGTGATTTTATAAAGGCGGACACATTGATCCTTCCAAATAGATTTCTACCTCTAAAAGGAGTGATACACTAACATATCAAAACAAATTTCCTCAAATCAACTAACTAATCCATTGTATTTTCACTCTTCTAACAATAAAAACATGGTTCACGTAATAAAAACGCAAGCACCATATTACCTTTCTCCGCTGCTTGAACAAACATTTTCAAAGAGGTAAAACCACTATCAGAACCAAAAGAAGCATCAATATTCAACAGAAACTGCACAACTTAATCCCCGTCAAGAGAGTTTTTCCATAAAAACCGATAAACCCTAATTCCATCATCCACGCACACCGCCACAGCAAGGTACACGTAATTACTTACATACACATACACATACACACACATACATACATAGAAAACGCCGGAAAAATATATAAACAAATAAACAAAACCGCAAGTCTCGAATGATATTCACGGACAGAAATACAGATGCCGACGGAAACACTTACAAAATCGGAGCGGAATCGCGCAACACAGGGTTTAGGGTTTTAGGATTTCCGTTAAGTTTCAAGAATTCCTCGTGGAGGGAGAAGCGAAGAGAGGATGATTAGTGATGGGCTTCGAAAACCAAAAACCCTAATTGGACTTCTCAATTGGAGCCTATTTGGATAACGTGTATGGACTTTATCATTGTTTTTATAGAAGCCTATTTGGATGCTTATAGAAACCGTGATGATTTTGCCTGCAATTGGATTAGGAAAATTATGATACGTTCAGATAATTATATTTAATAAAATTTGATTATAAAATATATTGAAATTCTAATAACAGGTGATTTGATAACATATTTGATTAAAATTTATTACTTATTTAATGCAGTGAAATTTTATTTACAAATAGTTCTATACTAAGTATTAAAGTAATAATAAAAATAATAGTATTTCATTCGATTTGGATTGGCTGATTAGATTAAAAAAATAATTTTGTAAATTATATAATTAATATAATTATATATATAAAGTTTACATTAATCAGCATGGGTGCTGAATGCTGATTACAATCCAAACTGATTTTTTTTATTATTATTATTGAAAAAATTAATAATTGTGATAAATAAATATAATAATTAAGGGTATAAAATAAAAAATATATAAGAATTCTTTAGTATTGTATTTGTCCGAGGGTTTGAATTTTTAGTTGAGAGTTGAATAGTAAAAATTTTGAATTTGAATAATTGTATGAAGTGATATAAATAGGTGTTGACGTGAATTGATTTTTAGTATAATATAAAAAATGAAAAATAAGTGTTTGATTTGATTTTTTTTTGTGGAAAAAAATTGAATGAATAGTTGATTGAAAATTCAATCCCCACACAAACACACAAAATTGACATCAAATATATATATATATATATAAAGAAAGTATAATTATTAAAACGATTACATACAAAATACATTCGAATAGTATTTATTTTAGAGGATGTATTATTTTATATTTTTATTTTGTATTTTAATAATTTAAAAATAAAAGTAAGGATATTAGATTACAACATATTAAATTATTTTGTATTTTTACTATTTTACGTATTTTTATTTTTAAAAAATAATACTCAACATTAAATTGTTATATAATCAATAAATATCAAAATAAAATAAATATAATTAAAAAGGACAGAATATTTTAAAATAAAATAAATAGAGAGGTACTATATTATATGCTCAAAATTTATTCAATTAACATAAAAAATTATAGGGTAATTTCGTAATATCCAAATCTTTAAAATGGTATTAGAATAGCAGTCGATTATTATTATTATTATTTTTTCTTGTAATAAGATATTAAATTTCAAATATATGTTTAAAAAACTTTATAATTTAAATAGCTGCAAAATAATTGGGCCGGTATGAATTGCCAGCCTACTTTATTAATGGGCTTATTACCATTAACACTAACTATATAAACCAGACCGACATTCGTTGCCGCTCAGAATTTCAAGCTTTCATCCGGAGGGGAGGGAATCTATGTCCCTGGACAAGAGTATGCCGTCGTGCTTCGAGCGCTGAATTGAGGTAAGATTTTTGTGAACTTATCCAATTTGGTGAATGCAAGTATGTTTAGGGTTTTGTAACGAGTTTCAATTTGTATAACGACGAAAAGGACATGCCTAAGCAGGAATACGTCGGCGTACTTCGAACGCTGCTAATTTCGGCGAATTGAGGTAAGATTTCTGTGAATTTATCCAAAATGACGAACTCAAGTACGTTATAATGTTTTGTAACGAGTTTCAATATGTATAACGACGAAAAGGACATGTGGAACAATCGTAGGAGCACTGATGGCGCCAGTGGGGAGCAAAACCGGCTTCTGCTCCTGCGTTTCCTGTGGAACCGTTTTAGACTATTGTGTCGAATAAGTCATGCTTGATGAGCGAGGAGGGAGTGGATGCAGCTTAATTTGAAGAGATACAGTGATTAGCTGAATTTGGATTCCTTGAGATGCAGAGGAAGGATATATCATATATACCTAATGAACATGTTCGGAAAATTATTCGGTATGCTCCTGTCTCTTTGGTTATACTGTTTTTAATTTGGAAGCTACAGTCTATAATCACTGTATTCAGTATGCTCTACATAGTTAAGAAATTAGTATTCGTTGATTCATATCACATCTGCACTCAATTTGAATTATGTTATTGCTATTTGTTGCCTGTTCTTGAATCATGTTATTGCTATATGTTGTCTATTAGAATTTGTTAAGATTCATATCACGTCTACATTCAATTTGAATTATGTTATTGCTATTTGTTGTCTATTAGAATCTGTTAAGAAATTATCAGTATGCTCCTGGTTCTTTGGTTGTTCTATCTTTTCTTTGGACAGCTCTAGTCTATAATCGTTGTATTTAGAGCATGCTTTAAATAGTTAAGAAATGACTATTTGTAGATTCGTATCACCTCTGCATTCAATTTGAATTATGCCATTGTTATATGTTGTCTATTCTCCCACCTGATACCAACAAAGTCCGAATGTAGGATACCATGAATGATTTTCTTATAGGTTCGATTCAATAAAATTCGGTAAGATTGTGGACACTCTCAGTTCAAATAACAGTTCTGTACACTAAATATAATCGTATGCTAACGAACTATATTTTGTCGATCAAAGTACATTGCAGGAGAGGAGCAAGAAAGCAGCAACAGCTAATCGAATCAATCTTCCACAGCACCTAACCGAATGAGCCAGAGATGTTTTCGGTATGTTTTGACTCCCGGATGTCGACACATGCTGGACAGACACCGGCTGCCCGGGTTTCGACATCCCACAATGTCCGATTCCGGCAACAGACAATGTGTCCAAATCATCTCCAAGCCCACTCTTAGCCTCATAACACAGCCCCAAATTATTCTCAAGCCTCAACTTTCTCCCCATTCTCCAAACCCTTTCTCTCCCAAAAGGAACAGCCCCTATCAGCCTGTTATTCTCCAGTCTCACTTCACTCAGCCCATTCAAGCTTGCCAGGCTCCCGGGAATCGTCCCGTTGAGCCGATTCCGGTCGAGACGGAGCACTCGGAGCGCAGGTAACTTCCCTATCGACTCAGGAATCGGGCCTTCCAGGCCCATATCGGATAATGTTAGTATTGTTAACTCATTCAGTCCCCTGAATGCATTTTCCGGGATGCTCGTAGACGGCATTCGGTTGCCGGTGAGAATCAGGGCCTGGATGGATTTCAGGCCCTGGAAAGATTCCGGGAATGGACCTGTCAGGGCGTTGTAGCTCAAGTCGAACAGGATCACCTCTTCCAGGGCGATCAGCCCTGGAATCGGCCCTGTAAACCGATTCCGGCTCAAATCAATTTTGACGAGACGCGTGCTCGTCAAAATCGGGCCTGGAATCGTCCCCGACAGGTGATTCTGGTTTAGGTCGAGTACGCTTAACTCTGGAAACGAAATTCCAGGGACCGAACCCGACAGCCTGTTGCAACTCAAATCCAGGGACCGTAATCCGACGATCCTGTTCAATGAAACAGGGATCGAACCGGAGAGACTGTTCTTGTGCAAGTCGAGAACCGTCAGTCCCGTCAGGTTTCCGAGCTCGTACGGGATTACCCCGACGTGCCCGTTCTCCCTGAGCACCAACGTCTGCAACGACGAGCCGAGACGGCCGAGGAAGCCCGGAATGGGCTGAGGGTTGTTGATCAGGCAGCGGTAGAAGAAGAGTGTACGGAGATGCGGTAGGCGGGTGATCGACGGGGATATCGAGGATCGGGGCAGGTCGCACGTCGGGAATGCGGTGTCGTCGGACAGGGCGCCGAACGACAGGGACACGACGTGGAAGACATTGTCCTTGTCAGGCATGCATTCGATGCCGTGCCATCGGCCGCGACAGACGTCGGCGATGTCGGTGGCCCAGTCGTTGCCAGTGGCGCGCATTATGTCGTAAACCGCCGCTTGCTCGGCGGGGTCGGTCGTGGCGGAGGCAGTGGCGGCGCCGGGGAGGGGGGACTGGGTACCGTTGGTTTGAGCGTTGGAAGAATCGGACATGATTATGGTGAATTGGGAAGACATTTGGGAGTTGAGGAGGAGAATTGGTAGTAAGAGTGGTGTAAGAAGAAAATATCTCATTTTGAGGAATAAGTTTGGGAGTTAAAAGCCATACTAGTGTGTGTATATATATGAATATATATACGTACAAGATATCCATTAATATGGTTGTCTGCTCGGTACTGGAATATAGGTTGAAAGGTTAATATAAATTTAATATATTATTATTTTTCTAAAAAAATATTTATATATATAAAAGAAATAGACACATGCAAGTGCAAGTGTGTGTGATTGGAATTAAAGGGTGAATGGAGGTTGGCAGGGTAGGGGAGGATTTATGGTGTATAGTGTAGACTATAGGGAGAGTATAATAATGAAGTCACGAGGATTGAGAGGGGCGTAATGAATGTAGAGGAAAGGAATATTGTTTTGGTGCATTTATGTCTCTCACGGAATTCATTCCCTTCTCTTCTCCCAATTTCGCCTCTCCATCAACCAGCCCCAAAATATTAAAATTAATGGCTAATATTTGACCTGACAATATAATGCCATTTTTTAGTTAAATACTTATAAAAAAGCTAGAGACATTTTACAAGTTCTATTTTATTATTATTATAAATTATGAAGTATAAGTGTTAAGTTTGTGGGTTTTTGTATTTTTATATTTTTATTAAATACTAATAATTTGAATATAATATTTTGTAAAAAAAAAACACATTAAAAAACTTAAAAAAAAAAAATACTCGTGTGGGAGTTGAATTTATGACGGTAAGATCATGAATTCAAACATCTGACGTCTCAGGTCACTTGCTATACATGACTACGTGCACTTTCGGCGAGTTCTCACGTCATTTAAAAAAAAAAAAAAAAAAACAACTTCGAATACAACATTTAGATTCAAGAAATAAAGGTTGGGAATGGTTATAAATCATAATGTTGACGGAAGAGATTCAATATCTACACTGAGAACAATTTAATTTGTAAAAATTAACTCTGACCATAAAGGTTTAAGGTTATGCTTCATAAAATCGTAAAATTCTTGGCTGATTATTCATTCACTAGAAGCAAACTGAGATTTTACAACACTAACACCTTACAATTATCGAAAAACACAGACAAGAAGACATCACAATTACAACAGACAACATCCCAGCAGCAGCAGATGCCAATTTCCAAAAAGAACAGCACCAAAAAACACCTACAAATGTGAAAAATAAAAATCATCCACGGACACCACCACCACATCCACAGCCTATCTTTTAAAATCCTATCCCATATCAAACAGAGACTCCTACAGTGTGTCATCTACACGACAGATACAAGTCTGACAACTCCTCCTCCTGTGTTTTCAATGGTACGTACGATTACTTACTACATTTAACATTAACATTAACAACACTCACTGGATTTTGGATCGATCACGCCTCCTCAACAGCTAATCGGAGTTGGAGAAGGTTGATGTGACGACGCCTGGTTATTACCATTGCTGCTGCTGTCGATCCCGTCTTCTTTCCCCTCCAAATTCTTTTCTTGATCCTGCACTTTCAAATTAGTTTTATTACCAACTCCATTCACTTCTGGTTCTGTAGCAGATTGCGGCGCTTCTGCTGCTGCACAGTTGATGTTCTCGGGATGGGCTCCGTTGGCTTCTTCTGCATTGAGCTTATCCTCCGGTTTGTCGACTACCAGTTTCTCTTCGACATTTGTAGAGTCTTCAGTCCCATTCTCTTTTCCAGTCTCATGGTTCTCAAGAGTCTCGGTCTTGCCATCTTTCTCAGCATCCTGCATAGATACGTCCTTCTCTATCTCCGCCTCCGTTTCCTTTGTGGGTAAATCTTCCGGAAGCTTCTCGTCACTCTTGGCCTCAGTTTCCTTTCCTTCGTCTTTTTTCTCATCGATTTTGGGTTCAGTTTCCTTTGCCTCGTTCTCCTTTTTGTCGTCACTTCCAGCCTCTTGCATTTCAGTTTCTTTCGCGCCCTCATCGATTGTCGGCTTTTCTTTCTTCTTAGAGGCGGATCTTTTGCCTCGCTTCACAGGTGGCTCGAGTTCCCTCGATGGAGGGGTTGCCCTGACCTTCTCGCTGATCCTCGCTGATCGTCTCGGAGTTTCGCCAGTGCCCCAGTCGAATTCTGCTAGTGATGGCCCTCCTTCATGGGTTTTCAGGTATTGCTCGAGCTGTTTGCGGTTGGTAATCTCCTCCCCAGTCGGAGCAATAAATAAGATCTCGTTCTTCCTTGGGGTGCCTCCCCTTTTCGGCAAATACTGAAGATTGAAATCAGAAACTACGTCAAGGGACAGAATAAGGATGATATTACAAAACAAGTAACACACGCATTGTGTCAATAAATTTACGGTACTTGCACACCCTTGGTAAATCTAAGTTGATAATACAATCTCATCATCGCAACACATCTACCCTCAGGTAATAAAATTATTGTTCAGAGATCAAAGTTTGGGGTTACGAATTTTAGATCTACCACTTGATGGAATAAGTATGACATACTAGAATGAAAAAACCTAAGTCGCTCATAACAGTTTCTTGTCGTGATCTATGCAACCACTAATACTCTATAAACGTTATAGAGTATGGACACGTATTTTAGCACACCTCAGTCCTAAAAGACTTTTAAAAGTGTAATTTTGTTAACGAAATAAACAAATGACAAGAAGTCCTACCAGCACAAGTTTCGATGAGGGCTCGCTTAAAAAGAACTAGACGACACAAATAATAATCACAGAATGTCACGAGCATCTTTCTAGATGGCAGAATAAAGCTAGAAACGGATGACGGCGGCACACCATTTCAGTAACTAACTGTCTAAGCACACAGAACAACATCCTAACAAATGAAAGGATCACAGCCCCCGCGGAAATTTCAAATCTGCAAAATTTACCACAACCAACAGAATTCAATATGGCTTTTTATCTTTTAACCTCCAACAATTCATTGGCACAGTCTTTGACTCTGTTACGAAAGATAAAGAAGAACACAAAAGGATTCACCTCAATTCAAAATCAGTAGGAAAGTATTTTCAAAACTACCTAAAAACTATAAGAAAATCCAGTTAGGAGAATTTGACAACAAAAGAGAAGAACAACCTGATTCCTTGCAAAGAAATAAATTATTCACACACTTTCAGTCCTTACCAGTACCACCACACCACCACCCCTTAAAAATAAAGAAAAAGGAAAGAATCTAGGTGTGTTTCTTCTCAGATCGGGTTTGGAGGTTTTGTATTTTTTATTTAAATAATATTTTGATGTGATGTTTTGTGTAGGGAAAAAATGTTTTTATTTATTTATTTATTTATTATTTTGTAAAAAACTGTATAGAGAAAGGAAGCAAACCCTAATTTCAATAAAACAATATTCTTCAATCTTCACATAAAAGGCCAAGTAAAAAATTGAGAAAACAAAATAAAATAAAGCCAATTTGATTTGCCTAAGACACCAAATATCATGCTCAAGAAAAATGGTGTCTTGTTCATCAACAAACACAAACAAATAATCCAGGAAGTGGACCTAGTAGTTTTTATTTTTTTTTTCAAACCTATTTATACAACAATCTGAAAAATTATTACCCACAACACTTGCAAATTACAGATTTATACAGAATTGCAACTAAAAAAATTCAAACCAAAGTTACCACAATTATTTCAGCAACACCTAAAAAAGAAATGCAATCTGACAAATTATTACACACAACACTTGCAAATTATAGATTTATTAAAGAAAATCAGCTAAAAAAGTTATCACAATTATTTCAAAAACACCTAAAAGAGAAATACAACAGAGAAAACGCATAATTAACCACTAATCTCAAAACCTAGCAGCTAAAAAGCACAGCAACCATGGAATTTACACAAACAGCATAAAAAACCTAAAAACTTGCAACAGATAAGCCAAACGCAGAACCGAAGACTGTAAAAAAGCGAAGCTCGCAAATATAACAGCGATGGAAACCAAAAGCACAAAATTAAGCCAAAAGATATACAAATTTTTTCCAGGAAGCAGGTGCGGGAAGCTCCACCGAAACGACATCGTCTTTTGGTCCAAGCTGAGTCTCCGCCATTCCTCCTAGCCTAAGGAACCGTAAAAGCACAAAAATCAACCAAATTACTGCAAAAAAGCACAAAAAAACAAGCAAATCAAGCAAAAACTTCAGACTGCCTACAGATTCTCACTGCTTACCGCGTTTTCTCGCTCTAAAAAATCCAATATGCTCCAGAGCTTAACCGCCACGACGCCTTCCTTCCTTCGAACAGTGAGATAATACCGAAAACTACCAAAAAAGCGACAAAAGGATTTTTCATCCGGAATCGGGGACGCACACGTGGTTAAATCCTAGCCGTTGATATGACCGTTGTGAGGATGTGTGCATTCTCAATCGAGGATTGGACACATGGCGCCATCCAGGAGGGGGTACGTTGAATTTCTGGTGACCCAGCGGCGCACGAGATAAATATCTCAGAATAGCTATATTTGGGCTATGGATTCGGCAGCTTCAGCGAGTGCGATCGACGGGGGATTTCTGACCGTTGGATTATTGCGGTGTGATCACGCGCTTGGGGTGCGATGCGGGGAGATATTTTTAAGACAGTGGTGAGGATAGCGTTCCC
This sequence comes from Andrographis paniculata, assembly GCF_009805555.1. Taxonomy (NCBI): domain Eukaryota; kingdom Viridiplantae; phylum Streptophyta; class Magnoliopsida; order Lamiales; family Acanthaceae; genus Andrographis; species Andrographis paniculata. Next base: position 2,349,880 of record NW_026137634.1, on the reverse strand, counting down.
AAAATGGTTTAATTAACTGGATTGGAGAGAAGGCTTTGAGGTCCGGATGAGGATTGTAGTGGCATAATGCGGGAGGATAATGCCTGATGACGTGTCAATATACAATTGGGCCTTAATTAATTTTAATGGGCCTTTGAAAAGCCCAATTATAAAAGGCCGATTTAAAGGCTAACTATAAAACTTATTAACCCAAAAAGGATGTTTCCCTTTGTAAATGTATAACGGTGGTTAAAATAGTCAAATGAATATAGAAGTCATCCGCCATAAAAGAAGTAAAATAAAAAATAGTCTCACTTTTTCTTTTTATCATAAATTAAGTAAAATTTCATACCATTTTATTTTTTTCACTTTTATGTTACCAAAAAAAAATACATCCCATGTTCAAAAATATGCTTATTTTACTATTTTAATTTATCTATAAAAAAAAATGCTAATATATATATATATATATTAAAATATGTAGTACTTCGTTTTAAAACAATAATATTATTTTGTCTCTTTCAAAATAATAATTTTATTTTTATTTTTAATAACTACATCCCACCTTATTACATAACTATCTCACTCACTTATAAAGCATGAACATTTTTATGCTTTGAAAACACTTTTACACGTATTATCAATATAATATAATATTATTATTTTTTATTCTCGTATCCATCTTAAATATCTATATTTTTTTAAAAAATAACAAAGGGAGTATATTATTATTGTTACTATTATTTTTAATCTACTATTTTGTCATCTATTTACACAATTACATTTCTTACTTATTCTACTGTAATCCCAAAATTATTTACTCCTATGATATTCTAATTCTACACTTCACAACAATAATATTATTTGCCAAAATGTTTTAAACACAGTTTTAAAAGGGGATTTGTAGGTAATAACAGTTCATAAAATACATACTGATTTAATTTAGTCATATGCATTTAATTAAGCCATATGATCTTATTACTTACTACATGATTTTCAAACTTACAGACGAAATTAGAGCTTGTAAGATTGCTATGCTGTTACATCGAAATGTCTAAATTTACAAACATGTCAAAACCAATTCCAAAACTGATATACATATCTACATATATATATATATCTGTGTGTAAGAAGCAGAAGACTTATTTGAGGAATTAATTAAGAAGCTGCAGCAAGAGGAGGCCAATTAGATCCTTCTTGGAACAACTGGGAAGCTACTGAAGTATTTGCATGTTCGATTTTCGGGGCTTCGTCGTTCTCTTCATCCTCGACATCCCACAAGAATCGAGCATATGAGGCCAGGACATAGCTGCAACCCCATTTGTTAAAATATTTTATGAAAACTAAAAATTTGCATTATTATATAGGCAACAACATAAAATAGACTCCATATACTCAAATTTCAATAATCTATAAAATCAAATCTATTGAATATCTAAAATATCTCAACTAACATTAATATTTGGTAGGCATAGAGAGACAAATCACTTCTATGTTATTACGATTCATTACAAGTACGTGTGTGTTTTCCAGCTAAAATAAGAACCCTGTAAATGTTCTTCAATCCCCTTAAACTCATAGTGTCAAAACATTTTAAGCCAAAATAGATTTATCATCTCAAATTCTAAAATAAAATAAAACAAAACATCAATCTTGGCATAATTTTGAGGTCTAAGTAAAGAATCCTATCTAATTGAATATATGACTAACAGGGAATTTAAACTAAATAGACATTCGTAATTATCACAAACAAAATACTTTTAATAATGCATTCTTGGGATACTAATGTAATCAAGTAAATGCTATCTTAACTTTCCTGCAAGTATTTCAGCATTAAAAAATAATAGCTGAAATACTTTGCCTATATTTTCATACCTTTTTTGGAATTTTAACAATTTTCAGTAGTAACATTTTCAAAAAGATTCATATCTAATAGTTATCTCACAAAATATTACAAAATCTAACTTATATAACAATAATTTTGGATTTTCGTATTATTTCTTTTAAAAAACATCATCATTAAATATAATAATTATTTTTTTTACAAAGCATCAAAATTTTCAAAATCCTCCAAAAAAAAAAAAAAAAAGCTTTGTTAAACAAAGCCTAATATATTCAATATATGTTCTCAAGAGTGGTTCGAGCATATCTAAATGGAGATTATGTCTACAATATGACCAACATTCCATAAAACAAACATGTCAAAAGCAATTAATTTGTTCATCATCATTGGGATCAAGAAAAGTTAAACAAGAAAAGGAACAAAAGTTTTCTTACCAGTCATTGGGATCAGTATGAACAGCTTGATCAAAATAAGCCTCAGCTCTAATGGAATCCTTCTGCGTCAGCCATATTAGATCGGCGTAGTTTGATAGCACACTGCCATCACCAGGGTTAGCCAGAATTGCTCTACCATAATACTCCTCTGCTTTCACATAGTCCTTCTTCACCTAAACCACAATCAAGCCAGAACCAATTCTCTGTTAAAGAGATTCAAATTCTGAAATTTGTTTTCAACCCTAAATCGAATTCAAAACTCACCTGTTTCAAAAATTGAGCATAATTTGCCAACAGAAGAGCATTCCCAGGATTAGCTGCAATCATCGCCTCATAATACGTGTCAGTCTGCCCATGCCAGCTGTCCGGATCCTGCGATCCCCAACCCGAACCGTCGTCGGATCCTCTACCACCGCCTCCCACTGCGGAGCCGCCGCCGCCGCCTACTACGAGTGTCTGAGGAGTACTTTCCCTCTCCTTCGCGGAGAAACAGGACGATTGTTCCAACGGCGCGCCCAAACCTGAGCTGGACAGGAAGAAGGAGATGATTTCCCGTTCTTCGCTCTTCTCCTGAAGTTTCGACGGCTTCGGTGGCGGCGGCGGTGGCGGCGTCGCCGGCAGCCGCAGGCTCTTCTTCGGCTTGACGAGGTCTTTCAGATCTGAATCGATCGCCAATCGCGTCGGCGTGCTTCTCCCCGAACTATCATCCAGCGAGGTCGATAGGCACACCGATCGAGCTCTCGTCAGCTGCGGCAGCGAATCGCACTCCGGCGACGAACACACCGCCGTGGTGTTCGGCATCCATGAATTCAGCACAGGCGTCGACGAGCTTCTCAGCAACATTTTTCAACCCGACGGTTCCACCGCGGAGCTCCTTCGATCTCAGGAAGAGGAAAAAATGGCGTCAAATTTATAGATAAGACGTGACTGCAGGCGATGGAGATGGAGGTGGAGATGGAGATAGGAATGGCGGCACAGTAAATACAATTAACAATACAATACTATGTGCTGAAATTGATGGTCTTTGACCATATGAAACGTAATTTCTATTCAATGTTATTATAATTCAAATGACAGTTGAGTACTAATAACACATAAATCGTTAAATAAATCCCATATATTTAATTAAATACCTAAAATCAGCTATAGATTGTATAGCTTTGATTATGAACTTTGATTTTAATTTAGTATTGACTGAGTTAAATTAGATTCAACACAAATAGTAATTAAGTTAAACAAGAAATACATACTTTATCTATTCAGAATTTTTCATTCTTATATTTTAGTCTATCCATTCAAAAAAAAATTATAATAAATTACATATCACAAATATCAAAATGTTCATATTTTATTATAATATTATTATTTTTATACCGAAAAAAAAAAAGAAGTAAAATTATCTTTACATACATAATTTGTCCAAATTTAAATAAAATTCTAAGATATTTAAATTCACTTGTAAAAAATTAATTAGAAGATTATTAATGAACTGATTGCACTAATATAATTCTTAAAGCACATAATATAATTTAACATAATATAATATTTTGTCTATCTCAATTAAAAATATTTTTTTATTATTTTTGTCGGTTTCTTTCTAAAATGTTCTTTTATTATTTTAATAAAAATATATATTTAATGATCAATAAAATACTATTATTTCAAAAATTTTAAATAACATCATAATCTAAATCTACATATATTGTCCATTCTATTATGTTAACATAATAAAAATAAAATATACATAAATAACACATATTATAATAAAAACAATATAATTAAAAATTGATTGTATTAATTTAAAACAACTATATATTTTAATTTAACACACAAAAAAAAAAAAAAAAAAAACCCTGATTATATATTTTATATGTATTGAAGGATGAAATTTACCTTTCTCAGCAATGTAACCGAACAGTGGAGGAATCTTTGGGAGGAGAAATCGACAAATGATATTTCCCTAATTCTGTAATGATATCTTTTGATTTCCACAATTTCTTGTGTGGAGGAATTGCATTTGCGACCCGAATCAAACAAAATTGAAAATATCTTCTCATGGCTACTGTGATTAGTGATAATGATGAGATTGGCTACAACTGTCAGTCTATTTCTGGGGTCATCTGATTGTGGCTTGAAATTGCACCTGCATGTACGTATATATATTTATATACAGATTGTAAATTAAAAATCTTGATCATAGAAAAAAGATGATACTACAAATTAAGAATGATGTAATAAATCATATGATCATTTTTCAGGTGGAGGGAAAGAAACAACAAGAGAAGACAATGAATGAAATTCCTTTTCTTTTCTTTTCTTTTCTTTTACTGGTGTAGAAATGAAACTGAATTATTGAACCCTATTATTGCATAATGATCGAGATTTTTGCAGAGACTGACAAAGACAAGCAAACTACCACATTGCCACCTCCTTAATTCATGCTCTCACAAAAAGCTGTTCTTTAGGCAAATACTATGATTCACATTATAGTTTAGATATAGGCTGTTAGAGTACTAAATCTAAGTGCATCAAATGTATACAGAAAATACATAATAAATAAAGCCGCAAATATATACAATGCATGTAATAAATAAAATAACGATACATCATTTATATTAGTATAATACAAATATAAAGTATGAACGGACAATATGACAATAATTGATATTATTGATCTCAACTAATATCACATATGCAGCGTATTACACAAGTCATAATTGATCTCAACAAATATCACATATCAACACAGTACAAATATAATACTAAATTTGTCTTATATTTATTATCTTATCTTACTATTTCTATCCGACCAAAATTGTACTATTTAACATATCATATACTATCGTTATTATTATTATTACACAAATATAATTATCTTTTATCTTTTCACAATGACAATGAATTTTATTTAACAATTTATGTCAAACACAATATAATATTGATATTTCTTGTATCACAAAACTACGCTTCAATTGATTTGGGATTAAGAGAATATATAATTAACATCACATTTTAATAATATAGACCGATAAAGCTCAATCCAGTCAGCATGTACATCTATTTTGTATAAGCTAGTCTTCTAGTATAAACTTTAATCAAGATTGAAAGGAGCAAAATGTCAAATATTACATCCAAAAGCTAGTACTAAAAGCTTTTTCCTACAAACCATGGACAAACGTTGATGCTCATATTTCAGGCTTCAATAATTTAAAAATTATTTATTAGTTGATAGAATTTATGAGCCGTAGCATAAATGTATTATTTGGGCATTGTAAATTGGACTACAAAAATGATATCAATTATTCAATATCAAACGCAATCAATAGTCAGCAACTTTATTGTTTATCTAGCAGAAGGCAAAAAAGAATGATACCATCAGATGGAAAGTCATGTGGTTGAAGCTGGAAGGCAAGAATATTCTCTGTGAAAATTTCATAATGAAGTGAACCAATAATAAGTGATAAACGAATCTTGGTTTGCATATGTGAATTAAAGCAAGTTTAAAATACATGGACAACAAATACTCACTTGCCTTTTGATGTCTTTTGTTACATTGAAACAACTTATCTTGTCCATCCCATAAGCATGACGAGAAGAAAAGAGACATCCAAACAAGAACTGCAACAAAGATCTCCAAATTTTCTTGAAATATTGTCAATTTTTCTGTTGCACCTGATGATGACATAAAAGTTGATGATGAGATAATAAGAATTAGAATATCAGAGAGTGGTTTACATAATAATTTTTAAATTAAACAAAGGGCAGCAGAAAATCTTCCCAATGATGTCTAATTTGCAAGGGCATTTGAACTCAATACAAGCACAAGAATGATTGTGTTATCTGATCAATTGGGACTCTCAAAGAAATTTGAAAAATGAAAACATCTTGCATTGCTATTTCAAAGATTTGCCGGAGCCAGGCTCTCTCTAACAAGTTAAATAAATTCAAAACTCACCAATTTTTTTATGAAGTTATTCTAACTATGTATAATTTATATTTATTTATATTATATGTAATTTTATTCTTAAAAAAATTATATTATTCGTATTCAAATATATAATTTTTTAAAATAGTTAAACACATATTATAATGTTTTTTAACTAAATATATTAGCCAACCAGCATAGACTTTCCCATGTTTTGAAAGTGGGCTATATATGGGCTTACATATAGCCCACTTGCATTTTATGGGCTCAAATATTAATAATAATTAACATAAATAAATATATATTCGATAACCAGGCCCAATTAAAAGTACATATACTGTTACGAACGGTCGTACGGATATACATTATTCATACGCACATACTCTGCAACTGAAGAAATCAACAAGGGAACACAAATGGCGGAAACGAGTTCAGAACGAGTCGACTCAGTGGACTCGGATTTCCTTTACATCCTTCTTCGCAGATTGACTCTTGGGTATAACAATGCTCAGCACGCCGTCCTTAATCTCCGCCGTGATCTCCTCCGCCTTGGCATCTTCCGGCAGCACTACGCTGGCGTTGTAGTACCCGTAGCTGCTCGCCGCCGCCCAGTGCTCGTCGTCCGACGCTTCCTCCTCCTCTTTGTGCTCTCCTCGTATGCACAGAACTCCATCCTCCACCGTTATCTTCACGTCCTCCTTTCCCAGCCCTGGCACTTGGTACCGGAGCTTGTAGCAGTCGTCGTCCTCCTTCGCCTGACCGCCCAGAAATCGCGACGAGAAATTCTGCATCACTCGGTTTAGATTCTCCGTCGCTTGGATCAGAGCGTTTCCGAGTCCGGAGGGGAAGAATTCTGCGAGGTTTATGTTACATTTTTGCATAATTGTCAAAATTATATACTGTTAACATCTAAACTATCTATCGTAACCAAATTCGTTAAGCTCCATGCGTGATTGAGAATCTGAGATCGGAAATCGAATAGACCGAAAATTAGGTGCAGAGTTAGGGCTGGCTTAATCATTGAACACTTACCCCAAAGTGCAGGTACGATTTCTCGATTATTGTTCCGCCAGAGGCTTCGCCTGCCTCTCCTCCTCGAGGCGAGCTTCGATTTCTTACCGCCGTCAGCCACCGCCACCTCGCCGGCGGCGTCCGCAGGCTTCTCCTCCGCCGCCGACGAGAATCGCCATACCTGATTCCCCAAACTATTGATGCGAGTCTGCAAACAAACAGGAGACGGTTTCTGCTGCAAATTCCTGAGCGCCAAACGAACTAACGCCATGGTAAAACAACAAATGGATAATTACTGAAGCTTCCGATGATCGATCCACTACAAAAGAGTTGAAGATAGACAATAGGGTTTAAAAAGGGTTCAGTTCTTTCTGGAAAAGAAAGCAATAGAACTTTCCCGCTTATTCGTTTCGTCATTGCGGTTCGGGAGAGTGTTCCAGAGGGCTACTGAATGATGTCTCACTGATTCTTAGGAAGTCCTGGGAGTTGAAGTCCTGAGTAAATCTACACCGTAAATAATGGGCGGTGTAGATTGAATCGATGATCTTCACTATTTAATTTCCTTCGCATTACAGATCGGTCTAACAAATGTACCAATTCAATACTATTTTGAGAAGCTAATATTCAAATTTCATCCAAGAAATGTTATTTTCAATCATACAACCCTTCCTGCTCCCAAACGTTCACCAGAAAATCCACCATTTCCTGCCAGATATATGAAATTCAAAATCATCAGATCAATGTAATCTTTGTTTATTTAAGTATACATGAAAAAATTATTAAAAAATTACACTCAGAGGAACAGGTTGGAGGAAGGGCTTATAGCTGAGGACACCGTCGTAGATCGCATTCCAACTGTAAAACAAACAAACAATCATAGCAACATTCTTGAAATGCAAGGCACTTTGAAAAAGCTGTGCGAATTATTTCCTCTCAATTTGAATAATATTTGATAAGATATTTTTTGAATTTTTTAATGACTTATAAATTTTTGGTACCCTATTCTCGGGAGAATTTGTGATATACTAAGTTATGGGATTGCATAGATTCCATTAAAGCCGTATTCTACATGTATATATGAAATGAAATTCGGCATTCCTTTGACTACAGAGCACAGACACACACACATAATTCGATAAAGAATTCAGAAATCAATCTTCTTCCTTGTCTTTCAATATTACCAATAAGGTAGGGATGGGAGAAACGAGAAGATATTATTAGGGATCTGGTTCAATGTCTATCATACCCGGCAGATGATTAAAGCATCGAAAAATCATCCTTAATATAGAGATTGACAGCTATTTTCCATATGCAAGTTCCTGATTTCTAGCCAGAAATACTGAACACTGGAATACTGTATGGTTAAATCAGTTAGACTAAGTGATTTACCTTAACTTGGGGTCGAGCACCGGTTGAGATAGTCGTCTTGGCCTTTTGCACTCTAGCCATTTCTGTCTGGTCTGGTTCCAGAGAAGAAGCCCTGTACAGAAAAACATTTCAGCAAAAGATCTCATAAACCAGAATTTTAAATGCCAAAGGTAGGTTGGCAGTGATGATAGTAAAAGTGATTCACGTAAGGGTTTGGCAACGGCATAATAACAATGGCTATAAGGCGCGGCTAAGGCTTAATGCACGAAATTCCGATAACTTTTTGTTTTCTTCATAAAGGCCGTGACATATGCACAATTAAAACCTACATTATAAATGAAAAGGAGCAAGAAATAAGGTTTGTCTCATGATAATGCCGAATACAACTGGAACACAAATATCTTATTCCCATGTTCGTTTCTCACTGCATGAAAGAAAGCACAAATGAAATTCGACCAAAGCAAGACTAGCCTATGAAACACAAAATGAAAGAGGACCACACAGACATCAGTCGAGCAAATGTCTTACCATGATTTACAAATTTAGGCGGAGTGGTTGAACAATGGGCATCATGCACAGGGATCAGCATACGTATCAGTGAGCTACTACGAGTATTATTGTCAATCTCACAAGGATCGGCATCCCAAGAATCATCATATAGGGCAAGTTCTGAGGTTTCCACAAGGTGATTATTCTGCCCTTTGGGCGTCTCTTGATATGAGGAAGTCAGTTTGGCTTCATCACAGCCAAGGCAACGACTGCTCTGTTCCAAATGTCGATAGTGATAAGCAATCAATTTAAACTAATGTTCATAACCTAAGATGTCAATGTAACTTAAGGTGTAAAAGTATGAATTCCTCATCCACTATATTAATTTCTTGAGAAATCTTAGCTCATGAAAGGCGTAAACTGGCTAAAAGGTCCGACATCAACCAATGCATGAAATGGATAAATTCCAAAGGCACTTTAACATTACCTTTGTGCAGATCCAAGGAAGGGTCGAATATCCTCAAGCAATAGTTTTGGTAAAATTATCTGGCTACCGAAATTAATCCAAAACATCTTATGCCACTTAACATTGTGTCAGAAAGTTCAAACAAGTTATAATCTAAATACACACCAGACAACAAACATTAGCAAGTTATAATTCAAGGAAATTCAAGGCTATTGACAAATTGAATCGACAAACCCTAAAGCATAACAACAAAACTCCAATCCAAGACAACCACATCCATCGACACGATTTGAAATTACATACATAAAAGGAGCTGCAATAAACAGCCTAACTATATACTCAGCATCAGAAAACATGTTAGGAACTTCATTTTCTTTGCTTTTCATTTGATATATGATCTCTTCGTTTTCTAATCTTCAATAACATCAACGGATGCAAACCACAACAGCTAAAATGTCAAATCAAGGCAGACACATTATGATTAATTTCTAATCATTACCGCAACAACAATAACAAACTGAAATTACAAAAGGAGCAGTTGCACAAGCTACGCTTACCCCATACAGGCGATAATATGGAAAACCCAAGCTGCAACTGATCCGAATCGGAATAGCACACCCACCATAAAGAACAAATAGCACCAAAACTCAATTCAACCATAAAACCCCCAAATTCCTGGCAATTTCACCACAGCTTAGTCACTTACGCAGTTCGTCTAAAACAAAGCAACCATACCTCCGCCGTGTGCAGTCACGATTGAATTTATCTCAGCCGCGAATAATGCAATTCCGATCTTTCTATGCTTTTCCGTTCCTCAAATCTTTGCTTTGTGAGACTGTTACTTGGTACGTTTGTTTAGCGAAATTGTTAGAAAGAGATTTTATTTTTTATTTTTTATTTTTTTAAAGATACACTTAAGTTGGGAAAATCGTATAATAAGTGAAAGAACAAAGGGCCCGTTTCTTCTGCCCAAAACTCTGCATTTTACTATTTGAATTTTGTGTTTTTAAAAAAAATATATTTTTTATTTTACAAAATATTTTATTATATATTATTTTAATATCAAATACAAATCAAATTTTTTTCAAATTCAATATATTCAAAACTCAAAGTAGTATTTCAGTTGTGCCTTCTTTTTATTTATTTTCGTCTCATATAATTTGTGTTATTTTTATATTTGTTCTATTTATTGTCATTTCCACATAATTTAATTTTTTATAAAAATATAATTATACACTTTAATCATATTTTATAATTTATAATTTATTTTATTATTTCATTTTACTCAAGTTGGGTTCAGACAAAAAAATAAATAAATCCCATAAAATATCTAGTTGAGTCTTTTATACTATTATATAAAAAATTAATTTTATATTTAAAATATCAAACTATATACTTATTTAAATTTCAAATTTTTGCTATTTAATTTCTAAACTTAAAAGTCTGCCAATATAAAAGAATAAATAAATAAAAATTAGACATCTAATTTAATACTTTTAAAAAATTAACAATGTAAAATTTGAAAAATAAAATAAATATTTAATTATTGACTTTGTAAATTGATAAATTATATATTATATTTATATGTGTATATTGTTATTGAAAACAAAAAGAATCAATTGAGGGTGTGTTTGTTCGGATGTTTGGATTTTGAATTGAGATTTGAATAGTAAAAATTTTGAATTTAAATAGTTGTATGATGTGATATAAATAGGTGCTGATGTAATGTTTTGAATGTAAAATTGATTTTTAGTATAATATAAAAAATGAAAAATAGGTGTTTGATTTGATATTTTTGAAAAAGAAAAAGAAATGAATAGTGGATATAAAATCCAATCCCCCAGACAAACATGTATTCTCTCATCTTAAATATAATATCTCTCTTATGTAGATATTAGATAATTTATGAAAGATATGATTAATACTATAAAATTTATAATATGATTAAAATGTATATTTTTTAAGAAAAAATTAAAAACAACATAATAATAGGATGAAAAAAAAATTGCAAAACTATTAGTCAATCACATATGCTTTGTTTCACCAAATATGTTTGGATATAGTAATTTTTGGTGCCTGATAAAATGATATTAAAATAATATTTATATTTAAATTAAGGGTATAATTTTTATTTGAGTTGTTTATTTTATGAAAAGATAAAAAATAGTATGAATAATATAAAATACAATAATGTAATTTAATTTAATTTTTTTTAATGATAAGTTGTTTTTTTTTTTTTTTTTTTTTTTTTATATATTCTTTGTTTGGACTTAAACAAAGAATTATTTATTACTATATATTTGAAAGTTGTGAAATTATTTTAACATTTTTACAAAACCACATCAAATTTAATTATTTCTTCCTTTAAATTACATTCAATAAAATTAGTTTTTTTTTTTCACATATTTTAAACATAAACTTTAAAAAAATTAGTGTGTATAATTTGTATTTCAAGTTAAAATATTTACTATCTAACATAGGCATAGAGGTTTTAAATAAAAATATATTTTTTTATTAAATATATTATCAAAATACTATTTAAATTAAAAACAAATAAACTATAAAAAGACCTATAGGTGTGTTTGAAATTTGAATTTTATGTACGGATTTAGAATATAAAATTTTGAATTAAACAAAAATGTAATTTAATTAATTTTAATTTTAAGTATTTTTTAATAATATAAAAAAATAAAAATAAAATATTTGATTTAATCATTCAAACAAAATAATTTTAGAAAAAAATCTAAACAGACAACGTATATTAACAACTAATAATTCATCATCTAATTATATATATATATATATCTTTTTTCTTAATTAATTATTAATATTAAAAAAAAAGGAAAAAAAAAAAAGAAAAAGGAAAATTTATAACGGTAATAAAATTGTTTACTTCATCTCGTGCTATATATACATTTCATATCAGCGTATCCGCTCCCCCCTCTCGCTTCTAAGCCCTAGATCGGTTAGGGTTTATCGCTCATTCTCCGTTTCTCCGGTGATCTTATCTTTGAGGAGCTCTTTAGTTGGTTTCAAGGTACGAATCTTTTCTTTGACTTTGCTTCGTATGTATGTGTTATTAAATTTTACGTTCGGTTTTGGACTGAGATCCGGTGGTGCTTGTTTGAAGGAAAAATGGGTGAAGTTAAGGACAACGAAGCGTATGAGGAGGAGCTTCTCGATTACGAGGAAGAAGAGGACAAGGCCCCCGATTCAGTCAATGGAAAGGCCGGCGGGGAGGCGGTCAAAAAGTAAGTTCGATGCTATCTTGAAGTTTGGCTTCTATTCCTTTGGCGCGTGGTTTGTGGAGATTTATGAAATTTAAGGCACTAGGGTTTCGAGCATTCGTTAGATCTGTTCTTTGAGTGTCATAGGATATTTGAAGAACTAACCTTGTTTTGGGGATAGACTGTCACACTAGCTGTACTTGAGTTGTGAAGAAGGGAGATTTGTAGAGCTTATGGCTTTGCTTTGCTGTAGTTCTAAAACCAATTCAAAGGTCATTTTAAAGTAAATTTTAACTAGGGTTTTGAGCATTCTTGGATCTGCCTTCTGAGAGTGGGAAAATTAAAGAATTAACCTTATTATTGACAATTTACTTCGTCTATTTGCTGTACCTGATCTGTAAAAAAGCTGTCTTGTAAAGACTCTGACTTTTCTGAAGTTTTGCACTTGCAACCGATTTAAGGTTTGACCTTTTTTTAGGCTTTTCCGAACTCATTATAGAGTGTGATAGGGAGAGGGAGGGGGATTTTGCCCAGGATTTCATTTTTCTAATTTGAAGTTTAAACCAGAAATCACTGTAATTTTTTGATTTCAACTTGTGTGTTTTGAACCTTATAGCACTGTATAAGCTGCTTTGAGGAGGTGGGCCGAGTAGTTGTCTCGGGCTATGATATACTTTGGGGCTATATATGAACCGTGATGATTAGACAGTGTTAGAGAGTCTAGAAATTATAGTATTGGCTATTGATAGTTTGAATATGAATTGAAATAAGGATAATTATTAAAGTGCCATTATTTGTTTTCCTTTAAATGAAAGAGAAAGTATATTTAAAAAATTGTATCCTGTCGGATATGCTTTTTGAAAATGATTGGGGTGTATATTACATCCAAACCAAGTATTCATGTTGGCCCAAAAATTAATTCCCTTTATGTGAACTCATTCATTATTCTTTGATCTTCTTTATGAAAGTAACACTGCCAAATGCTATTTTGGTTTATTTATTATGCAAATTTTTGGGTTAGTGGTAGTCAGTTTGAATTTTATTCTTATTTTATCCTGCATTATTAAATGCGCATCTGGCTTGTTGAAATACGATATGAAAAAATTGCATGAATTTCATGTCATGATGCAGTAAAAACTCTGTACTTCCCTTCATTATCATATCGTTGATTCCTGATATCCTGGTGGTGTGCCTTTCTAAAGCCATTTCTGTACATCCTTTTCCGATGCAGGGGCTACGTTGGAATTCACAGTTCAGGCTTTAGAGATTTCTTATTGAAGCCAGAGCTACTTCGTGCTATTGTGGATTCTGGGTTTGAACATCCTTCAGAAGGTAAATTTAAGTTTTGACTGTTGTCTAGAAGCTCTACTTTATTTGTAATAAAAATATGCACTTATCCTAAGATTTTCCTTTTTGAAATATGGCTAACAGTTACATGATGAAAAAATATATATTTTTAACGTACAATTTGATAGGATGATGTTCTACTTTTGACATCACCAAAATCTTTCCTAATGCATTTAAAAATGTTTCATTTATTTTTCATGTATGGGCTTAGCAATTGCTAATATCTTGTCTGTTGTTTATAATTCTTCCAAATGTGCCTATACTCCAAATGAACCATGTTTCATTTTGAAGATTGTGCCTTTCATGAATCACCTCAGTCCATAGATAAAACAAAATCATTGACCACTTGCAAATTTTGAATCCCATGGAATGAGCAATCGGGTAAAAGAAAAAATGTTAACCAAAAGCACTTGTCTAGAAATTAGAAAGAACATGAAATAATTATTGCAGTCCTATCTGCACTCGGGTTTTCTCTTTGCAAATTTCTTCTTTAAGCCAACCCAGTAATTCAGTGTATATATTAATTTAGTTTTCTGTGTACTGTAGCTTTCTTGCAATAAGTGGTTTGTGATTGCTACCTGCCTTTGCAGTGTTCTTCTCAAAGAACAGCCTGGCACTCATGAGTCCTTGCAGAGCTGTATTTTGTTTGTCCTGCTTTAATTTTCCCCTTTCTTTTTGGAGTGTGTAGCATTAATGGAGTTGTAATATATTTTCATTTTGTTTGCCTTTTCCAGGTAACAGCTGTTCCCACTATCTTGTCTTCAATCCAAAAACTTGTCCAGTAAACCTTAACATTGAATGAATGTCAAAGAACATTTTTACTTAGAGATGGTTGGTTGTTTCCATTTTCATTGCTTCTCGTCAGTGCAACATGAGTGCATTCCCCAAGCCATCTTAGGAATGGATGTTATTTGTCAAGCAAAGTCCGGGATGGGCAAGACTGCAGTTTTTGTTCTGTCTACCCTTCAACAAATTGAACCGGTTGCTGGTCAAGTAGCTGCTCTTGTCCTTTGTCATACAAGAGAATTAGCGTACCAGGTACCCAACTGGTGATGTGTCATCTTTAGTTTTCAAATATAACTACTGAGATTTAGCACTAACTCAGGCTTTTATTTTTTTCTTCTTTCTAAATTATGGCAGATATGTAACGAGTTTCAGCGGTTTAGCACCTACTTGCCTGATGTTAAAGTGGCTGTGTTCTATGGTGGTGTCAACATCAAGGTTCACAAGGATTTACTAAAGAATGAGTGCCCCCATATCGTTGTGGGGACTCCTGGAAGAGTGTTAGCTCTTGCTAGAGACAAGGATCTCAGCTTAAAAAATGTGAGGCACTTCATTCTTGATGAGTGTGATAAGATGCTCGAGTCACTTGGTATGTTTCAATTCCTGCTCATGTGTTTAAATTTAACATTATGCTGTGCAACATAACATTTGATGTTGTGATTCTGTTAGACATGAGGAGAGATGTTCAAGAGATTTTCAAGTTGACCCCACATGATAAGCAAGTGATGATGTTCTCTGCTACTCTCAGTAAGGAGATTCGCCCAGTTTGCAAGAAGTTCATGCAAGATGTAATTTTCTAAAACTTCTAACTTGTTAAAACAAGCTTACATGCCTCCAAGTGAAGGATTACATATGTTAATTTAGACAAGTTATATGAGTTGGAATTTCTATTGTAGATAGACTTATGGTTCATATAATCTGTGTATTTGATAGCTGGGCCCAAGTTGTGTCAAATCTTGATTATTGTGATTCTTGTTTTTCCAGCCGATGGAAATTTATGTGGACGATGAAGCCAAATTGACTCTCCATGGGCTTGTACAGGTATAGAGGCAGCTGCGAGCTGGACCACTTATATAATACTGATTGCATTTTCTAATCATATGATTTATTTCATATTTCTCAGCATTACATCAAGCTGACAGAGCTGGAGAAGAACCGAAAGTTGAATGACCTTCTTGATGCCCTAGATTTTAACCAGGTTGTGATTTTTGTTAAAAGTGTTAGCCGAGCTGCTGAACTAAACAAACTACTCGTTGAGTGCAACTTCCCCTCCATCTGCATCCACTCTGGAATGTCGCAGGAAGAAAGGCAAGTATCTTTTATAAATATTACATCAGATATACAACATATATCTATTGTAAAATTCCCTGCCATCTCAACTCTGCTTGTGTACGATTCTTTCCAGGTTGACACGCTACAAAGGTTTCAAAGAGGGCCTCAAAAGGATATTAGTTGCAACTGATTTAGTGGGAAGAGGAATCGACATTGAGCGTGTCAATATTGTCATAAATTACGATATGCCAGATTCTGCTGATACTTACCTTCACAGGGTATGCCCTTAATCTCCATGAATACCCCTGATTCTATTACAGCCTCTATTGTTCCTCGGATCATGTAATTAAATAATCCGCTTTAACAGGTCGGCCGAGCTGGTCGCTTTGGCACCAAAGGGCTTGCAATCACATTTGTTTCATCTGCATCAGATTCTGATGTACTAAATCAGGTCAATCCGCCGACATTTGCCTTATATCTGCATGATTCTTTGTCGTTTCTTTCAAGTTTTACTTACATCCAATCATCGAAGCAGGTTCAAGAAAGGTTTGAGGTGGACATAAAGGAGCTCCCCGAACAAATCGACACCGCCACATACAGTATGCATCTACCCTCTCTTCTAACTATAATTTTAAAAAGTAAGTTCCTTATGTTAACCTCGCCTAACAACCTTATTTTCATTGTTCTCAGTGCCATCATAACTTATGTCTGGTGACACACCCACAGACCACTCTCACCTTTGTGTGATGCATGAGCTCAGATCGATAGACTTCCTACAATCCTGGAGGATAAGGGGAGGATTTATTTATATAAGTTAATTTTCTATATATTTGAGAGAAATAGATCGATTGTGTTGTACTATTGATAAATTTTGGATGGAACTTCTAGCTCGTCATCTTCATGATTTTAGCCCCCTTGTCGTTGTGGTTTCTTTGATATAGGAGGTTTCGTCTTCTAGTACCTGTTATAACATCAACAAGCTTAAGTAGACTTACCGGGATTTGTTTTCGAAAATGCATGGTATTTGTATGTAGCTATCTGTTATTTGTAGCTACTCTTGCCCAGAAAAGTTTGCTTTTTTGGCTTTTATGTTCATGAGTGAAGTTTGGTATTGATGTTTGGGGTTTCCCAGCAGCAGATGATGCAATGGAAAGATATTGGACGGCGGGAGGTATTTGGCGTGGGAATCCTTTTATCTATGGTAATTTCTCCAGGACAGGGAATCCCGGCGTTTAAAGCTGGGGTTTGTTTGGGCGTGCTGTGACAACGGAAAGACGATAACCGGAGGTGAGTGGTGTGTTCGTGTTAATTGGATAGGCTTCGATTGCTGTCTCTTGAAAGTTCATCATTTGCGCCATCACGAAGGCATGAATTCAAGCAAAGGGCTCAAGTTTAGGGTTGCATTTTGAATGCTTTTAAATCTGTTTTTCATTATTCACCAAAAGTTCTTTCTAAAACACGGTCGGTTGATTGTGTTTACTTGTAAAATTATAGTTATGAATAGTAAAATTTTGAATTGAATAGTTACTTAATGTGTATAATTGTTATAAATATATAATGTTTTGAATATAAAATTTAAATTAAATATATGATGTAATATTTTTAAGAAAAAATTAAGAGTAGTGAAAGGTCAAAACATTATAAATGAATACACCCATATTCGTTCTCTAGAGATCGTCTGGTGGCGTAAGATAGATTTATTATTGTTAAGATTATGATTTTAAATTTTCTACGAGTCTAAGTTTATGTTTATAAAAAAATAAGTTTGAATCTTAGTCTAAGGAAATATATATATATACACACCACATACCTAAAATATTTTAGCAATCATATATTTAAATTTTTTAGCATATCCTCAATTTTTGGGTTTTTATAATTGTTTAAATTAAACATATTTAGTTAGTGATTTTTTTCAATAATAGTGTAGATGTTGATAAAAAAAAAAAAAAAAAACTGTATTATTTAAATAAATGTTTGTAAAAAATTAAATACTAAAAAATTTAACAAAAGAAATAATTAAATGTATTAATATTTTATTTAATTTATAAGATATTAATATAAAAAATCATATTTTAAATTTATTTAATTTTTTTTTTAAATAGTAAAATATATATTATATATATATTTAGAACGGTGTAAAATAAAAAAAATTATTTTTAAAATATTATCATACGCCCTACCGCACAGGATCGCTGAAGACCTAAAAACTCAAAACCCTGCTGGTGCTCAGACAACTGCAAGTCTGGAACATCTTCCAAGCCTCTGCCCAAATTCTTCACTTGATACAGTTAGTCTCAATCCATTTCTCCGAGTTTTGTTCGATAAATTCCTTTCGTGTCATCGGAGAAGGTGATTGATTATCTAAAACAAACGTTCGTGATTCATTTCTGATTATAGATGCTACTATTTTTAACGGTTGTTCTTTAGTGACAGTAATTTGATTATGTCCCGATGAAATTGTTTGATAAGATTGGAGAAATATTGTTCTAGAGGCATGATTTGGTTGCTTAATCGTGTTTCTGTGTGTTTTTCCCCACTGCATTGAGAAAGCACATTCTGTGTAATGTATGAACCTGGTGAAGTAGATGAACTTGCGCTGGTTGAGTAGGTCTCATGTCCAAAGCTATTCTCTCTCTGCTCAAACCTCTAAACCAATGCCTGCGCAAGAGGAAACCATCTCGAAAAATCCTTGTGTCGCCTGATTGCAGAAAGTTTGCAAATGAAGTCTGTAAAATTCTAAGAACCGAAGAAAAATGGTGGGAAAAAGCTCTTGAGGACCGGTTTTTTGAAGAGGGGGTTGCGCCGTCGGAAGTTGCACACCTAGTGTTCGATAAAATTCGTGACTATGAGTTGGGGCTTAAATTCTTTGATTTTGTCTCGCAGAATAGTTATTCACTTGATGGATTAGCATATTCTTCGCTCCTCAAGCTCTTGGCTGGGTCGAAAGTGTTTACAGAAGTAGAAAAAGTGTTAGTTGAGTGTATGCAGTCTGAGGAGAAGCTGCCAAGCTCTGATGCTATGGGTGCTGTAATCTGCGCTTATGCAGAGTCGGGTATGGCTTCGAAAGCTTTAGAGTTGTATTCCTTTGTGTTGAAAACATACAATGTGTTGCCTGATTTATTGGCCTGTAACTCTTTGCTTAATGTGTTTGTGAAAGATGGAAATATGAAAGTGGCTTGGTTGGTGTACGGCGAGATGGCGAGGAGAGACCGTGGTGGTGAGGATGGTTGTTTGGACAACTATAGTGTGTGTATTATGGTGAAAGGATTGTGCAAAGAAGGAAAAGTCGAAGATGGTAGAAGGTTGATTGAGAAAAGATGGGGGAAGAATTGCATTCCGAATATTGTGTTTTATAATACTCTGATTTATGGATATTGCAAGGAAGGTAATGTCGGGAAAGCTTGTGATCTTTTTGATGACTTGAAAGCGAAGGGTTTCTTGCCAAACGAAGAGACTTATGGGTCCATCATTAATGGCTTTTGCAAAATAGGCGAGTTTGAGAAGGTTGATCAAATCTTGGAGGAAATGGATTCAAGAGGAATGGAAGTAAGTACTCTTGTGTATAATAATCTTGTCGATGCTAAGTGTAAATTTGGATTCGTTAGGGAAGCATTGGATACTGTTGGAAAGATGGTCGAGGTTGGGTGCAAGTTGGACATTGTGACGTATAATACTTTGATTTCTAATGCTTGCAGGGATCAAAAGATTCAAGAAGCCGAGAGGCTGTTAGAAGACGTTGCTAGCAGTGGTCTTCTCCCGAATAAACTAACCTTTACGCCTCTTATACATGCGTATTGTAAGGAGGGTGCTTTTAATAGAGCTTCGAATTTGCTTGTTAAGATGACTGAATGTGGACATAAGCCTGATCTGGTTACTTATGGAGGTCTTATTCACGGGTTAGTTGCTGTTGGAGAAATTGATACAGCTTTAACAATTCGAAACAAGATGATGGAAAGAAGAGTATCTCCCGATGCTTGTATCTACAATGTTTTGCTTAATGGACTTTGCAAGAAGGGTAGGTTTGATTATGCCGAGCAGCTTGTTAAAGAGATGCACGGTTGCAATATATCTCCCGATGCATTTGTTTATGCAACTTTGATCGATGGATGTGTAAGAAAGGGCAATATTGAGGGTGCAAAGAAACTCTTTAATGATGTAATCAACCGTGGTATGAACCTCGGGATTGTGGGGTACAATGCCATGATCAAGGGCTATTGTAAAGATGGGATGCTGAACAATGCAATAGGGTGCATCAAGAAAATGATCGAAAGAGAAATCTATCCGGATGAGATTACTTATTCGACGCTTATTGATGGGTACGTAAAGCAGAATGATTTACGCAGCGCGTTGTCTATGTTCTGCCATGTAATCAAACGGAAATACTCGCCAAATGTTGTAACCTACACTGCTCTCATGAATGGATTTTGTCGACATGGAGACATTGCAGGAGCTGAGAAAATTTTCAGGAGTTTGCAGTCGAATGGAGTGATGCCGAATGTTGTGACTTACACTATTTTGATTGGTAGCTGCTTCAAAGAGGGAAATCTCGCTAAAGCTTCGTTGTTTTTCGAAGAAATGCTGGTGTGCAAGTGTATTCCGAATGATGTTACGTTTCATTATTTGGTTAACGGGTTATCGATCAATGTCTCCTCTATCATTCCGAGGTTACAAAGTGGATATGATCTGCAAGAAAAGGCTCCCATGCTTCTTGATATATTCGCGACGATGATATACGACGGATTTCATCCCATCTCTGCTGCACACGGTTCGATCATTTCTTGCCTCTGTTTAAATGGTATGCTCGACACTGCGTTGCGGTTGGTTGATAAGATGTCAAAGAAAGGTGTTCCTCTAGATTCGGCGACGTTGGCTTCGTTGTTACTCTGTATTTGTTCTGTCGGGAAATCGAAAGAATGGAGGGACATGATTTCCCCTCAGATAATCGACGTGAAGCTTGATGTTGCTCTGAAGTACTTATCGATTTTCGAATGCTACTCGACTCGTGAAGCGACGACAGAAGCTTCGCTGATCTTGCGCGCCTTGCTCGAGGAATTCAAATCTAGTGAATGAATAGTTTTCGCGATGGTGAAAGTTGTGGTGTTGAATTATCATACAGCCGTTATCATGTAGGTTCCCGGCGATTCTATAATCTGCCCGTGATATCGAAAAGCAGAGTAAGCTTCATCGACTACTTTCACCTCACCGTGTTTATCTTTCTGCGACAATTTCTTGCATCATGGACTATAACACAGGAATTATATTGCAGGAAACTGATCATTCGGTGAACATCGGAAAAACCAGCCATTCCTTATTCTATATCAACAAAATGTACTGTAACATCACTTTAAGGTATGCAAACTATACATTCAACGCATATTCCAACTTCGATATGGAAATTACATATGCGCCATCATTCGTATTTATAGAAGCTAAAGAACAAGAAAAGTGTGTAGGCATTACATAAATCCAAATTGTGAAACAATAACACAAGAAATACCATTAGCAATTATAGTCACCACAATTATTAGTTCAAAGGATCATGAAAAAACAGGTAAAAAAAAAATGATATAGAAGATTTAAACAAAGCATGTCGAAGAGAAGAACCAACAGTTATAAAATAGAGTATATCAACTAGCAAGACTCGGTTTAATTCTCAATCTAAAGACACACCCATAACTATATCAAAAAGCTTGTGTTCCTTCTATTATTCTACATTTCCATCCTCTCCGCCGTCTTGTGCTGCAGCCATTAATTCATCGAAATTTGCAGTCTTCCCAAGTATGATTTCAATCTGTGTTAAAACAAAAAATTAGTTAGAGCTGTTATAAAAGAATTCCAAAAGATATGATAACAATAGATATGGGATAGTGACTTGCATCTTCTAATAAAAGATATGAAATATTTGGAAACCTCCACCCCATGGAACAGTGTGTTAAATTAAAGTTTTGAAAGCAATAAGTTTAGAGACGGCTTGCAGTCGCAATTATGAGTGTTTGATGTGATTTTACTTTAGATTGCATAGTTCGAAAACCATAGTTGTCACTATATATATATATATATATAATCAGTAGTGTATTTACCTTGGCTTTCTGGACGGGTCTTCCTCGCAAATCATCTCCCATCTCCACAGTCGATGTCATGATTTCTGCATATTTCATTTAACGTGTTGTATTCTAAGTTTAGAGTTCACAATTAAGTAAAAAGGCATTGACATTAAACATGTGAAAGCTCACTCTTCTCAACAGCAAAACCATTGTTCTTCAAAATTTCAGCGACTGAGACCACTGTCGAAATTGCTGCAGGAAAATGACAAAATAATCACATGTATGCAAACAAGGAGAAAATGATAAAAGCTTTAGATTAATTTTCAAATATACATTACATGTAACTACAATGCTAAAGTAGCACTTATTTCGTAACTACTACACATCCAATTCATACATTGCCAGCCGGAAAAATCTCATGACACTCCAAAAACATTATGTACTTGGATACATTCACAAATTATGTCAACAGAAAGAAGTTAACAGATTCAATATTCTTGAAGCACCAAATTACATCTAAGAAAGTATGGATGTAGGTTCTTTCGCAAATTGTAGGTGAGATCAAGATTGAAGTGAATCCTATGGAACCTGGTCGGTGCAAAAATAGAAACCAAAGTACATAATTAATCGAAACAACTAATAGATCTTGAAGACCCTTGTGCTTCACAAATTCTAGTTGAGATCAAGATTGAAGTGAATCCTATGGAACCCGATCGGTGCAAAAATAGAAATCAAAGTACATAATTAATCGAAATAACTGATAGATCTTGAAGATCCTTGTGCTTCACAAGTTCTAGATGAGATCAAGGATTCAAGATCGAAGTGAATCTTGGAACCCATTCGGTGCAAGAATAGAAACCAAAGTACATAATTAATCGAAATAATTAATAGATCTTTAAGACCCTTGTGCTTCACAAATTCTAGATGATATCAAGATCGAAGTGAATCCTATGGAACCCACTCGGTGCAAAAATAGAAATCAAAGTACATAATTAATCGAAATAACTAATAGATCTTGAAGACACTTGTGCTTCACAAATTCTAGGTGAGATCAAGATCAAAGTGAATCCTATGGAACCCACTCGGTGCAAAAATAGAAATCAAAGTACATAATTAATCGAAATAACTAATAGATCCTGAAGACCCTTGTGCTGAAAACATTATGAACTTAGACACATTCACAAATTATGTCAACAAAAAGAAGTTAAACAGATTCAAAATTCTTGAAGCACCAAATTACATCTAGGAAAACATGGGCGTAGGTTCAGTCACAAATTATAGGTGAGATCAAGATCGAATTAATCCTATGGTACCTTGTCCAACTAATACAAGATCACTCAGTGCAAAAATAATGATGAGAAACAAAATCAAAAGTACATAATAAAGACAAATAACTGATAGAGCTTGAAGACCCTTGTGCTAAAACTAGAAAGAATTCTTTCATGATTCATCCATCCACCAATATCTCTATATAATTACCACACAAGTTGGTACATTGATTCATTGTAATATCCCTAACAGCTAATAAGATCTCAAGAAAAAGTAACAACAGAGATTCCTCGTTCCAAAAGTCAAGGAATTTAAGAGGCAAAGTTTTTTTCTGAACCAATATAATACTACATACATTATTATATCCTTATTGTAATTGTGACTTAAAATACCTCACCCGCCATAACAAAAACTATTTCATAAATCGAAAGCTATCAATCAAAAAGAAGGTTTCTAAACCAAACAGATAGCTACACAACAATAAACACGAAACAAATCATAAATCGTAAGTAGATTTACCCATGCCAAGTCCTGAAAGCTCGACCTCATTATGCTGCAGCATATACCTCTACAAGAAAGGGAATAATCAGAATTCAAATTTATCATTATTATCATGTTAGCAATTAATGCTAGTCTCATTCGAAAGATTGAAAAACCACGATATACGAAGAATACCTTGGCGAGATTAACATAAAAGAACAGCGGCTTCTTCGTATTGGACACTTGGATCCGATTTTTCTTCTGCGATTCCGCAATGTTCATCTTATTAACTCCGTCCGTAATCTCCTCCATCTCGGAAACAATGCGATTGAAGCTCCCGACACTGCAATAGCGCACTCGGCTGCTAAAATCGACGTTCCTTGTGCCCTCGCTCGGTCGATTCTTCGAATGTCGGCAGTAGGATTAGGGTTTGATGGAACTAGGTTGCGACTGCTTTTATATCTGATTTAAGGCCGTGCTTGGCTGCAGATGTTTTTTGCTGCCCACTTAATTATAACGAATTTTACAATTTACCCGGTTGATAATACACTGTTTGGATAGAGACTCTATTAATATTTTTTATTTTTTTAAAAAAAATAGTTTAAATTAAAAATAATTTATGTTTTAAAAGGTACCAATAATCAGAAAAAATTTAAGGTCGCGTTCTATTATATATATATATATGTATATATATATATATTTTTTAATATCATATCAAATAATAATTATTTTTTTAATATTATATTATAAATTTATTTTATATTTAAAAAATTATATGAATTTTTTTTATATAAAATTAAATATCTATTCAATTTTAATTTTTTACTGTTAAAAAATTCAAATTCAAAAATTAAAATCTACAAACATACACACCCTTGAGTTTATTTGTTTAGCGAAAAATCTTGGAGAGATGTTTTTTTATATAAAAAATTATGTAAATAATATAAAAATAATAAATATATACTATAATATATAATATTTTTTAAAAAACTATATTTAAAAAAAAATTATATAAATTAATTAATCAAAGCATAGATTCTTTTACCAAAAATTTCCTAACATATTTTTTCAAAATAACTATTCTATATACCTCACATATTTCAAATTTTAGAGTGTGTTTTGTGAGATTGTTGGAGAAAATTTTTGATGTGAATATATAAATTATGTAAAAATGATAAAAAAAAATAATGAATGCATATAATTGTATTTTAATTTTTTGGAAAAACATATATGAAAAAAAAGAATAGAAAGAATAAACTTCAAATCTTTTATTATTATTCAGCTTGTTTTTTACTTTAAATTCATACTTAATTAATCAGCTCATTTTCAATAGAAATAAAAAATATGCTATATTTTTTATATAAAAATCAAAACGAAATAATCTTTTTATTTTTCATTAGCAAAAAATTAAATTACCAACAAAAAACCAACATTTCAAGAGTACCAGACCTTCTGAGTCTTCTTCTCTTCTCTTCATCACAGAATCCAAAACCTCAAAAACATTCAAGTTATTACATATGCTACTCCGGCTGAAGAGACAAACCAAGATCCAAGAAGCAAGCAACAATGGACACAAAAAATACATACACATCATTAATATACATACATACATACAATCTACTGAAGCTTCATTATCCCCGGAAACGACGGCAGGATCGCGATCAGCGCATCGCCGTACCCGACTGGTTCTGCACACATAAATCCTCGACTTGTATAGTTAGTTATTACACAACATTATACAGACACTGCAAAAATTTAGAATCCCGTCTGGAAATGGACTTGTATATACATATATATGTATGTATTTATGCATACCTCCGTCCTCTCTGAGTATCTTGACGACTTCGCCAGAAGCATCCGACTGAAGAAAGAAAAAAAAAAAAACATAAACCAATAGAAAATAAGTTTCGACCGGATAAGTTTGTGTATACAGTAAAAAGTTACACAAGAATGTTGTTTAATTAGCTCCGAACCTCGACTGGAATTTCACCCCCGAGCTGCTCGATGTAGCAAAGCACCTGACCTTCTTTCACTACATCTTTCTGCAAAGACGTGACTTGTAAGACGGAGTGAATGTAAATAAATTCCGAATCATAATTCTACGGCTCAAGAAAAGTTTTGAGATGGTATGGTTTTCACCGATCAATAATAAATTCTACATCTGTCATCTAAACTTATGCTGATTTTCCTTTTTGGACTGCCCTGAAAAGAATGTTTTTGGTTCCTTTTTTAGTTACTTTTTACTACAATAGTCTTGTTTACTATTTTTGTCTGTTTCAAAACAATAGTCTTATTTCCATAAATAACCGTATCACCATAAAACTATACCCCTAATTTTTCATTTTTATTATACAATTATCACTACTTTTTACACTAATACACTCAAAAGTGCAAAAAAGTCTTTTATCCATACTTTTTACCAATTATATAATATCAATATTCCTTAAATCTCGTGCCCAACTCAATTAAGATTATATTTATGGGACGAAGGGAGTATTTTTTTTACTATAAGAAACAAAAAGTATTAAAGTAACAAAAAGTATACATTCATATTAAAATATTTGTTCAAAAATTTGAGCATAAATTTAAATGACTGAGGGAGTATTAGTATTAGATACCTCTTTACAAGATGGGGGAGCCCGTTTCCCTTTAATGGTGCGAGATCTTCGAAAATACCCAACCTAAAGGATAAACGACATGCATAAATTTTCACAAACTTACATATTGCTAAAGTATTATTTAACCTTTGAATCTCACCCTTGGGGATTGGAGTATCTTCAAACCTTCATCAGCCGCTGTGTCGAGCAGGGTTCGGACACTCCCTGAGGAAGGTTCTGGTTTGGTGAGGGCTAAAGAAGGAGACAAGGCCGAGCCATTAAACTCGGGTGTCTCGACGACTGAATTCTTGGTACTTGGAGCGGGTAATGAAGGCTGTGGAGGTGCGGTCTGGTCAGCCAAGTTTCGCGTCACGTGCAAGTGAAATCCCCCGAGCTACAAACAACAAAAGTATAGCGTTTCAGTGTACTAAACTTGGTTTAAGGGTGACTCGTTTCTAGCATATATATTGAAATGTATATATGTATGTATAATGGAAAAAGTTGCTTACTTTGAGCTCAAACTTGGCAATGGATGTTGTGCTGCATAGCTCCGTCAAAAGTGACTCCACCTTCAAAGAGGAAAATTTGAAACTAATCACTGAAGAAATATTGTAGGTTCAATGGAGAGCGTAATTGAGATATTCATCCCACTGATTTTCATTCAGAAAACAAGAAAATATGTAGCTGCAATTTACCTCGAATGAATTGGGAATAAGCGTGCTTGGCTGATCGGATAACACTGTTTCTATCTCATCAGAATCATTGTCCTCCAAATTTGCAGAGGCTGCTGCTGCAGCTGCATATTTCGATGAAGAAGAATGACAGAAAATAAAGTTAAGGTATCAACAAAGTCCGAGATCGATAAATTTCACATAAACTTATGATATTCCTCACCCAATATTGCCAATTCCTTCGTCCCTTTTTCCAAACAATATCATTTTCAAGAGCAACAGCAATGGAATCATAAAACAAACAAACTCTTTGAGAATCTTTGCTCGATTAAACTCATTCAATAAGTTGAGACAAAGATTCAGACTCTTTATATCCATGAACGAGCTCAAAGTTTACTCTCTAGAATTAGATATAATGTTCATTGGCGTTTGTTGAGATGGTAAATTGATTATCTGTTCACGTTTATATACATATTGCATTATAAGGCTCAATATCCTACAAAATTTTAATTAAGGAAACAAAGAATAATTTCATTCAACAAGATGAGCCAAATTTGACTTGGAGTTGAAACTACACAAAAGTTTTCTAAAAACTAAGATAACTAGTCGAGCACAAACAGAAAGGTACTTAAAGAACCAAGCTCAAATTCTGCTCCATTATCCTAACTAACAAATAAATGGCGAACACTCTTTGTAGCCCTTTAAATTGGTGCTTACATATCCCTCAGCCTAGACATAATCGATCTAGTACCTTCACCAATCCGCCGCCATGCTATATGCGAAAGCTGAACTTTAATAAGTTTTACGCCTCAGTAGCATACAATTCGTGCTCAAACATCGAAAACTTAGACTCAATTCAGCTTGTTAACACAACTCTAGACACTAGCCAAGCAAAACACTTGCAACAAACAACTTTTGATTGCATAAATGAGAGGAATCATGAAGAATTCCAAACACAGACAGAGCGATAAACAACTCAAAATATCATACGAAAGCAAAACCTTATCAGCTTCCACAAAATCAAACCATAGAAGGAAATTAAAGCACTCACAATCAGCTCTAACGTTGGAACTTTGGCAGGCAGTTTTTGCCCTACTCGATGATCTGTGAGACACCGCCAAACCATCAAAAGGAAATGAAATTCCTTGAGACCTCACTAAGCCTTGAAAAGAGTGCAATGTGCTCAGCTTAGGCCTCACACAAACCAAATCCAATTTCCCAAATTTCAGCCCTGGAATCCCCAAACCACCTGAAACATAGAAAATAAATAAACCACACATACACACATGGATAGATGCATCAAATACTCCTCAACTTGACCCAAATGCAGCAATTTTACTTCCTTCAAGCTTCCGGCAAGCAAATCCACATAAGAAATCAAGAGATAGCAGAGAATCATCAAAGGAATATGCGATTAACACAACAAAAAACGATGTAGGAATCCGGAACTTACAGGAAGCCATTGATAACGGGGGAGAAGTGTTGTGGTGGCGAAGGAGCAGCAAAAATGGCGGAGACAACGAGGTGTGTACTGTTGGTGGTGATTTGGGCAACGACGATACTTCCTAGGAGAAGCAGAATCAAATCTGACCACGCTTTACTGCTTCTTCTGTTCTACAGCTTTCTTTTTCGGTGTGTTTGCCTGTGGAATTTGGTATGTTGTTCCAACAAACCATTTTAATTTTTACAAGCAGTTAATATTATAGGAGTAAAAATATAATACATATTTATATACAATATAAAATATAAAAAATTATACTAATTAATAAATAAATATATTTATGACAATATAAACAAATTTAAATTACGAAAACTTATACAATAGGATTATTATTTTTTATATCTAACACAAATCAATTCTAATTAAAAATACAAGAAAACACATTTGAAAGAATATATATATATTTTTAATTTAAATAATTATTTAATAAGATATAAATAAATATTAATATAATATTTTAATATAATTATAACATGAAAGAATAGTATTCGGTTTGATTTTTTATTTTTATTTTAATAGTAGTACATGGATAATAAAAATCTTTAAAAAAATATTTTCTTTTATTTTCTCATAACAAATGTTTATTTTCATCGGTCTCAATTTTTTATTTTTTAATAATTGTACTGTAACGTAATATTAAAAACCTTTTATTTTTCATAACAAATGTTCATAGGTCTCAAATCTCTTATTTTCTAATAATTGTACTCTCAACATAATTAAAAAAAAATGATTGTAATTTATAATACATTATAAAAATATTATTATTTTTATTTAATCACATTGCAAAACAAATAAAAAAAATAAAATTGTTTTTAGAGTGTACTTTTTCAACAAAAAATATACATATATTTTTTTTAAAAATATTAATATATCATATATATTAATTATTTTTATATAATTTTTTATAGATTACATCAAAATTTTATTAACTTGAATATTAAATAATAAATAACTTAAGGAAAAGCTCGAAAATTAATACTCTCTCCGTCCCATCCCATATAATAAACATAGGTAAAGTATAATTAGTAAGTAATTAAAAAGTGTATTAGTTAAAATAATTATTGTATATTAAAAATAATTATAGATTAAGATTAAGATAACTTAGTTTAATTAAAATTAAAAAAAATTATAAAATTTAAAATTTAAAATGCAATTACAGTGTATAATTATATTTTTAAAAATAAAAAAACAAATTATGCCAAACTAACAAAAATAGAAAATAAAGACAAATTATACAGATGAATTACAATAAAAGTAGAATGGGCAATAGTGTAGGTTTTAGAATTGGAGGGGGCAAAATAAAAATAAATAAAAAAAATATCACCAAGAAAAGATCTAACAAAAAATCAACGGCTGGGATTTGCGGGTGTAGCGTGTCAAATCTGCGACTCATCACACCAAGCAATGCCCAATTCTTCAAAAACCCCAGAGCCAGGTCAGTTTCGACATGGCCTTTCAGAGTCAGTAGCGAGGTAAATTGAATGCCCCAGGACACTTCCGGAGAATTTGAAGTTGGAATTTGCAGTAATCATCCGGGCGAGGCAGAATTTCGTGTAGTTGTAGAGAGAGAGAGGCATTTGTGGATTAATTGATTGTTTGCAAGTGTAGAGAGACAGAGAGGGGAAACGATGTCTTTAACGAGCGTGGAGATGTCGGAGGAAGTGTGGTTGACGTGTCTGACGCATGCATTGTCCACCGAGACTGAGGAGATCATGGGCCTCCTCCTCGGCGATATTCAGGTTCGTTAGGTTTTCGGATTTTCGTATTTGTGTTGAGCAATTTTATTTTTTTTGGGTGCCTCTTTAGCTTTGTTGAATTTGCGAGTGTTTTTTGCCCCCCCATTTTTGGTGATTATGTTGAGAAATGATTGATGATTTTGAGGGGATTTTGGTTGATTTCACTTTACTGGATTTTGTAAGTTCTTCGCTATGATCAATTTGTATCAGATGTTTGTTTTGTGGTTCACTTTTTGTCAGATTTCTCCCTTTTTATCTTTTTTGTGCGTGTGTATTTTGAATGTTGATATTATTTCATAAGGTTTTGTTGGGGAAGAATTGAAGATCGTGTTTTTGTTAGCAAAGTTCATGTCTTTGCCAGATTGTTTTGTTTATTTTTACTTCATCCATGGCTGATTTGCTGCAATTTTTTTGGCCGACTCATATATATATGGAGTTGCAGATTTGGGGAAAGTTAATCTGCAGATGGAGGATTTGTTTCCGGAACTTTTTTTTCAAAAAAAAAAGGTTACGTTTTTGTTTAGTAAACATGAGGAAGAGGAAAGGCTTTAAGACAATTTTAAATGATTTTACTTACCATGGTGATTTGTGCTTTATGTGGCATATAGTTTGACTAGCTTGGAGTTTACGCCTTTACGGAAATGATTCTAATGCTAATTTGTGTTGAAGCATATGTATACAACTTCTTTTGTCTATAATTCAGTCTAAGATTAGGCGAATTTGAAGTTCGGTTTGTTTTCTTGCCTTTTCGGATGCTATGGAATAAAAACTAAGTTGCGAATGTTTTCTGGTTCAGCATTCGAAAAATGGTAATGTAACAGCCTTGATATGGGGAGCACTTCCACAACCAAGATCTGATCGACAGAAGGATCGAGTGGAGACCAACCCGGAGCAGCTGACTGCTGCATCAGTTCATGCAGAGATATCCTTTATGAAATGTTTAATTTTTATTTAATTTTAATTTTTTTAACCTTATGGATTTATCTTATGAATTTGAGCGCGAATGACATGTTGAAGGATGTGTAACTTTATCCTAATTTTAGTTTTCTTAACCGCCTTAAGTAGGACTTATTGCCACTTGTTTATGATTTTTTTGTACCCAATGTTTGGTTGATCCAAATGTCAATTATTGAAGGCTTGCAATCGGGTGGTATAATTTTCTGTAGTAAGAAAGTTTGATATAGGGTCGAATATGATTTGATAACATATTTATTAAGGCTTTGGAACTTACCTATCTGCGGCAAGTTGTGAACTCATAACTTGAATGATAAAATCTTCTGTTACCTTTACTGGTGTTTTACTGCATTTAATTTTGTCGACTTAACTTCAAGTTACAGAATGACAATGGCCACAGGCACCACAACTCGAGTAATTGGATGGTACCATTCACATCCTCATATCACAGTCCTACCTTCTCATGTTGGTGAGCATTTATTGAATCTAAAATTATGTGGGAGGTAGTGTAGTTTGCAATCCGGTGACCTTTTTTTCCGATTATTTATTACCATCTTATATGCAATCAGCAAATGTATTATGCTATTATAGAAAAGTTGCAATAGAATATCCATTCATTAATTTTGGTTTTCTGCATCCAAAATTTAACCTTTATTATTGTCATATCTTTTTGTTGAGATTTGGTTGATCTTTCATTAATTCACATGCACGGTCTTGTTTCATCCAATAAATGGACAATCGATCTACTGCTAGAATGGGATCAAAGCTTGTTTGAACTGATGCAATGTGTTATAACGGTGCTTATTACTTTTTTAGTTTAATCTATTGTAATTAACACTTTGGATAACTTATTTTTTTCACGGTTTCCTTTTCTGGGCCCAACAATTTTTTTTGGCTTTTCCTTTTTGGCCGTATGTGGTATCCTACCGGAAACTTTGTTTTTATCAGCAGTTTACATAACGGTCATCCTATATAGTTGGAGGAAGTGGTTTTTATATGTTTCTCAGTGTTATTTCACCTCACCCAAGCTTTTGGTGTATACATCTGTTACAAAATTTGATGTTCTTCTTCTGGCTTCGCGGCAGATGTGAGAACTCAGGCAATGTATCAGCTTTTGGATTCGGGGTTTATTGGATTGATCTTCTCTTGTTTTAGTGAGGATGCTCAAAAGGTTTGCGATGTGATGATAAGATCGTTACCTAGATATGACTTCTTTCACTTTTTATTTTCTGATTTCGTTCAAACCATTTCAGGTTGGAAGGATTCAAGTCATTGCTTTTCAGTCATTGGACGGGAAACAGAATCAGATGCTTAAACCTGTTACTCTTACACCTGCGCCTAAAAGTTCTGTTATAAATGTTGAATCGTCTATGAGTTCATCAGAAAATGCCATGATTGCATTTTCCGCTTCCAGAGGAGAAGGTATGGAACAAGACACTGGAGATTCGGGAGGAGGTCCAACGGCTTCTAAGGTATTTGGTCAAGAAAGATAAAATTTTGTGACTCTTTTTCCATTTTGATCAAATATATTTTTCTTATTAATTAAATTGTTTACTGATTATGCTTTTCTTTCCATTGCTGGAATCCATCAATTTGCTTGACTCTTCTGTATATAAATTGAATCGAAACAAATAGGTTACAGCAAAATCACCACGCCTAGGTGGTTTCTTTGCAAATGCTGATGCCAAAACGGGAAACCATTACAATCCCCAGAGTCTAAATAATGTAATTCATGATATCGATCCCATGGATATGTCGGAGGGTATGCAAGAAGCAATGCATCTGTCAAATTTGGAGATGAGGTAACATGAGCTCATATATTTAATATGCTTTCTGGTCCTAGTCTGAAATTGTGTTTTTGTGGAGAATAGGCTGGTAAGTAAAAATGTCATTACAATTGACATGAAATAAAGAAAACTTTCGGAGAGCTGACACAATCTTTGTTTACTATTCGAGCAGTTCTCCATATGTTTCTTTTTAAGGGAAATTTTATCTTTGAATGCAGTGGGGCAGAATATGTCAGAAAGGAAATTCCTCTTCATGTTGCGCCAGCATCGTCACTTCTAAATCTTGAATCACCTTTGTCTTCCTTCACCAATCTTCAACATGTAATGTACGAAGAGGAGAAAACTGCATACAACCAAGCAGTCTCTCAAAACATGAGGTGGCATTTGTTGCGGGCTTGCAGTCCTTTTGCCTGTTTCTGTTTAAACTTCTAAAACTACGATTTTGATGCATTTTCAGGGACGGAAAAGTTCACCCTCTTTCTTTTATTCACCACTCATCGACATACAAGGCTTCCATATGCAAAATGATTGAGTATTGGTAAGAAATGATAGAAATATTTCGCTTAGCGACTTTAGCTCTATTTTTCTGTGACCTCTGCTTCGTTACGTATTGCAGCTTGTCTCCTGCCATGAATGCTCTTCAAGATCAACTAAAAGAGAATGAAATTAAGGTAACCTTTATTCGGTCTAATAGGCACATGTCCTTGTCCTCCTTAGCCAATTTTATTTATACAATTACAACATCATGCTAAATGTTAAAAAGGGAGAACACACAATAAATCACTGATTAGTTCACACTTCCCTTTTTTCCTGGACATATAAGAAACACTTTTTGGTTTATTCTGCTACCTATCTATACCCGTCGAT
This sequence comes from Andrographis paniculata, assembly GCF_009805555.1. NCBI lineage: Eukaryota > Viridiplantae > Streptophyta > Magnoliopsida > Lamiales > Acanthaceae > Andrographis > Andrographis paniculata. Next base: position 2,315,830 of record NW_026137634.1, on the reverse strand, counting down.
TTCAAGTAATTAAATTTGTACATTGCATTTGTCTTATGCTGCAACAGCTAAAGCTGCTAGCCGAGGAAGCCAAAGCTTTGGAAACTGAGCTTTCAAAGGGAAGCCTGTCAAACGCTTCTCCGCGCTCTCCATCTCTTGGATTATCTCGAAGTGGTTCCTCATTTGGTCGCAGAGATGCGAATCCTTCCGAGTCAAGCCCGATGAAAAATGTAAGTGGTAGCCGAAGCAAACGAGGCTCCTAGTTTCATACCGTACAATAACTTAAGATGCATATCTCCACCGTAGCTTTTATACCAAACATGGCCTTACTAAATGTTTAAGAACACATTCTGTGGCACAAGGGCATATTCTATGCGTCGTCTGCTTCCGAATGCTTCGCTTGTTTGTATTTTGGAATCCTTTTGTTGTGCGTTGATCTAAATATTACTTCCCATTGAAATTTTTTGGCAGTAGGAATGGAATCGTTCTTTGATTCAGTCATTACATACAGAGTAGTACATGAAATAAAATACAAATGCCGTAATTTAAATAGGAACTAGGAACTGAATTAAATTAATTAGTATTGTGCTGACACCACATAAAATATAAGTTGTCAGCATATAGCTTGAATGAATACAATATGTGCCGTGTTGATTCTTACAATATGCTGTCAGTTTATATTTTAAAGGTGTGCTATTTTTGTATTTATAATATATGTTCCTATGAATCTAATACTTCCATTATTACGAACAAAAGTTAATAAAAACTCCCCTTAACCCTTGTTAGGAAATAATTCGTGTCTATATTACAATCTTTGCAATGCAATAAAGTTACGCAGTGTCTATTTTTCCTTGATAAAGGGGTATTTTCCATTGGTTTGCCATGGTATTGTCTTTACGCCGATGTGTATTGTCAGTTCATATGTTAACATACACTATGTATTGGCTGAGTTATGTTTTATATGCTATCAGTACCATGTTGATTAATAAACAACAACTATATATATATATATGTATGTATATATGTGTATATTTTCAAGAACTGGGATTAGACTTGCTTGTGTTGGTGGTGGTATTTGGATTGTTGTTTGATTGATCCATGAAGGTTATGGTGCCCGGATAAGTTAAGCTATCCATGGCAATATCAGTGTTGTTTCCGGCATTGTCTTGGTTCCGGAGGGTGGTCTTGATGGCTTCTGCCGCCCCTTGCGCCATGTTTGCCGCCCCTTTGGCCAGGCTGACCGCCCCCAGCACCGCGCCCTTGCCGGCGTCGGCGGCGCCTTGTGCCATGTTCATGGCTTGTGTCCCACTCTTACCATTTACATGTTCAAAAGTTTTTGTTCATTTCAGGTGATGTCTTTCTAATTAATGCCAGAAATTGATTTTTGTTTTTTATTTTCAAATATATATTCACCTCTTGCAGAAAGCTTGCGTTCTGTTCTTGATTGTTTGAGTTCTCATCCAATTGTCTTCTTATCTGATTCCAAGAAAAAAAAGAAAAAAAAAGTGTTAGGATAAAACAAAGTGAGATTCTCTGCATATTATGAATCCCTTTTGCCATTAATTCATGAATTTTTTTCTAAAGAATATTTCTGTCCGTCCCACGTCTCATGTCATTTTTATTTTTTTAAAAATGATTATCCATCTTTAATTTTATTTTAAATTTTTTATTTTTTTTAAAATTTTTAATTAAATTAATTAGTTATCTTAATTTTAATTTATAATAATTTATATCATAGATTAATTATTTTTACTAATATATTTTTAATTATCTACTAATTATTATGCTTAATTATTTTTACCAAGATACCAATGTGGGACGGTAGTAATAAATATGAAAATTAAGGGATAGTAATATTATATTGACAATCAGGGAGATTAATTTTGTAAAAAAATGAGGTGTTAGTTACCAAAAAAAATAAAGATGAAATTACCGTTAGAAAAATGAAAAAATGAGTTTTGGGCAGAAGGAATAACATACAATACTAAATTACTATTTAAATAAAAAATTAAGTTAAATTAAATTTCAAGTAAATAAATTTATTTTAGCTGTGTTTTGGTTTTTATTGTTGTAGTACTTAATTTACAAAACATATTTATTTTTATTCTTTTTTCTAAAACACAATACATTATTTTTTATTTTCATAATATTATCTATAATTTAAAGCAGTAAGATAAAATCAAAAGATAAAAATATGTTTACAGTCCTTCGATTTTTCTGATTAAAATAGAAAAGGTTTACATATATATTTTCCTTTTATTGTTTTGAAATTATTTATCAATAATAATATATTTATTTTAATCGAATATTGATTTCATCCTACAAGCTCTCCATAAAATAAACTCATCTTTATGTTTATGTAACGAAATGATGAAAAAACTACCTGAGGCTGAGGCTGGTCTTGAAAACTCCCAGAGTCGAGAGTGCTGTTGGGACTTTTTTGGCCTTCCATCGTTCCTATTTTAATTATTTGTTAAATTTTATTCCAAAATTTGGATTTATTTGAGGTTAATTTATAGGGATTTTCAATTTAGGTGATGTTTGTGTCTGTTGATTTTGGTTGGCTATGCGTAGGGTTTGCCATGAACATTTCAAACTATTTCTTTTTATGGATTGCTACCTATGGAGTAAAATAGCAATTTGTACTTTTAATAAAAATGAAAATGCAGGGGTCATTTATAGTTTTGTTTACGCACATATTTTTACTCATTTTATACTATTTATTTTTTTTTAAAAAATATCATATCAAATATATTTTTTCTCTTACAAAACATTAAATCAAATACTAACATTTTTTTTTTCAAATTTTAAAAATTCCAAAATTTCAAAAACCTTCAAAAATTTATATCTAACCAAAGGCTATATTTAATCCATTTTATATTTTTTAATAATGAGCACTATATTTATATGTATATAGTATAAAAAAATACATTCATAGTCCTAATCCAATGACTTTGAAATTTTGCAAAGATTAAAAAATAATAATCCCTTCGTCCCATAATAAAGTATTAATTTTTCCTTTTAGTTCGTCCCACAACAAACTATTCGTTTTTTTTAGTAACTGTATTATCTACCTAACATTACAAATACCTTTACAACTTACAATATATTACACAAATGTCATTACCTTTATATAACACATACTAATAAGATTATTTTAGTTATTTCTACTTTATTCATACTATATCTCAATATAATACTAATATTTTTAAGATTACTAAATTATGTACAAAACGCAAATGGATATTTACTTATGGGACGGAGGGAGTAGTATTTTATTAAAAAGTAGAAATGTATAAAAATTTTTGATATTTTTATTTTTTTACTTTATAGTCTGGCTCTAATGATCTCATTTACGTGTTAATTTTTGAAATATTAATTATTATATAAAAATGTAGTACAAAGTTAAAGAAAAATACAAAAATACTTTTATTAATATCTTATAATACTATTACAATAATATTAAATATAAATATATAATATAAAAAATATATAAATATAAAAATATTTTTAATATTAAATATAATGACGTAAAAGATAAATTAGACCTTACAACCGGGTATAGAAAATATATATATATATATTTATAAATTAAATAAAAATTAAATGATATTTTAATATTAATGTATAAATTATTTTTATTATAAAATATTTTAAAATAAGAATAAAAAGTAAAAATTATAATTTAAATTGTGAATGAAGAAATATATAAAATAATTAAATTTACTCAACACACAAATTAGTGAAATAATAATACTCCAATTTTGAAATAAATAAAATAATAATAGTACAATTTTGAATTTAAAATTAGGTCATGAGTTATGTCAGCTGTACACGTAATTCGGCTGCGGCGGATATTGGACAAAAATGTAATTTCACATAGAAACCAATATAAATAAAATGCACATTCTTCGAGTAGATTCATTCCTCTCTCAATTTTCTTGTCTGAGAATTTGGGCTTCTGCAGTCTGGCGGAGTCTCCCGTGCTCAGTCGGGCCGCTGTTATCTCCTCCTCCTGTGCGGATCAGGATTTAGGTACGTCGAATCGCTTGTTCAATTCGTTATCGTTTGTGCGGCGTGCGAATTCAGCAGGATTTGGTTCGCGGAAATGGTGGAGTTATAATTGTTGTTGTTAGGGGAAGATGGTTGAGATTTAGGGTTTGATATACTTAGTTTGTTCATTTGCTTCTGATTTTTGATGATTTTTTGGTTTACCGAACGTGAACTTGTTTCTCTTGTTTGAGATGTGTATGGTTTTGGAAGTGCGTTTTCTGTTTATTCGGGTTGTGTTCGTTGCTTGTTCTCTGTAAATTCGAGGTTTCGACTGTTGTTGTTGAGAAATATGCTCAGATCTCGGACGGTTGACTCTGTCGTGGTTACGTCTTGTTTTTGAAAGTTTAGGTTGGCGTTGTTTTACTTTGAATTAAAGCAAATTAAACTCCATGAAAACTTCTCACGCTACTATGGCTTTTGAGACATTAGCTTTTGGCGTTTCTCTAAAATTTCAGTACTGTTTGCCTTTGTTCTTCTTTTTCCCGAGAAAAAGGCAGAATTCCAAGTCGCTGTGTTAATTTCTTTTTCGCTTTTTGTGGTCGTCTGTGTAAATTGTTTTCCCCTTTTTATTGGAATTTGATCTACATGGATTGAATAATTGAATAGGCTGCCGATTAGTTTTTGGTTTCATTTCTCCTAATCAATCTGATCTGGTAAACATTTCAATGAATTTCAATTAGGAAATTTGGCAGTTCCATCCGGTGAAAGTAAAACATAGAAAACACACTATTTGGGCTTCTCAAAATGCCGAAAGAGAGAAGGGTGAGTTCCTCACTTGTTGACCAGGCTATGGTATCTCCTTATTCTCTCAGCTTGAAAATCTCGGATTGCGGCAATCATGACAGCTCTTCCCCAAAAATCGGGGATGAAAAGGAGTGGGAAGAAGCTCGATGCCCTATCTGTATGGAGCACCCGCACAATGCTGTGTTGTTGCTCTGTTCATCCCATGACAAAGGCTGCCGCCCTTTTATCTGCGACACAAGTTATCGCCACTCTAACTGTCTTGATCAGTTCCGCAAGTCAGCTGAACAAGAATCCGAGCTTCTCTGTCCCCTTTGTCGTGGAGCCATAACTGGATGGGAGCTCGTGCATCCTGCACGGAAATACATGGATTCCCAAATAAGAACTTGTTCTTTGGAAACATGTAGTTTCAGTGGAAATTATGTGGCACTAAGGAAGCATGCCAGGCTCGAGCACCCCTCTAAACGCCCATCTGAGGCCAGCCCTACTAGGCAATCAAATTGGGCAGCAATGGAGCGGCAAAGGGATATCGAGGATGCACTTGCCTACCATTCGGAGTTCGATTATGACTGGACTGAAGAAAGCTTCTTGAGCAGCGAAAGCTTTTTCGACTTCCAAAGTGGTATGTCCGACATCGAGGATTCAATGATAGACGAAATGTTTCTTGGGATTTCTCTTTCCTTCTTTAGCATGTATTCCACCTCTTCGGAGGAGTTGATGGATTCCGGCACCTCCAGAAGTCTCGAAAGACAGCTGGCTACTATTCCATTGCCGAATAATCCAGTAGGAAATATACCGACTAATCTCCACAGTGAAAACAGGGCAAACCCCTCAAGTTCAGCTTTTCAAAGGGAAGATGATGTGATAAATCGACAGCCAAGAACTTCAAGTCCAAGACGCCGTTACTATAGGGAAAATGCCTCTGCACATACAAGAAGAACATCAAATCACAATCATTTGAACAATGCAAACATTTCAAGGACAAGACCAAGTAATCAGAGGGAAAATCCCCCACCTGTGAGGTCACAAGCAAGACCAAATTATTACAACAGGGATCGCGACCAGCCCAGTTCGAGGTCAAGGTCGAGTTATTACAACAGGGAACATGCTGACTCTTCGACAGCAAGACAGACTGCTACAAGACATTTGCCTAGCTCGTCTAGACAGCAGCATTTAAGACATGTCCCCCCGGCAGTTCGACAGTCTGATACTAGACAATCATATTCGAGGAATCACCAGTCATCCACCAGACGAATGCCTTACTCTTATAATCGGAGGCCATATTCCAGGTACTACCGCTCACCTTCTCCTAATAGACAATTACATAGCTCTTCTAGACAAACTAGATATTATGACTGACTGCGATGATCTTCGAAGAATGACATGTTATCTTCTGCAAAGATTTGTGATATAGTTTGATTTTCTTGCTTTCGAATTTTTGGACAGTATGGTTCCCTGTTTGTTCTTTTCTGTTGGTTGTTTGTCTTTATGGGAAATCTTTTGGCATCAAATCTAGTCCCCAGTTTATTTCATTTATCAGATTTATTGCTTTTATGGTTGCTTAGGGTCCTGATGCTGAAAGAAATTTCAGTGTTTGGTGAATTAGTTTTCATACTTTGGTCCATTGATTGTTATTGCTTAATGTTGTTAAAATAATCATGAATTGATCCTATTCATGATCTGATTTAATTGAATATTTAATGGAATATTATGTGAGAAAATATTTGGAAAAAATTGCTATGTTGATGAATTGTGCTAAAATTTTTCAAAATATCACTGTGAACAGGTAACTTATTTTCTTTGTATATTGCCCAAAGTTAGCAATATTTAAAATATATATAGAATAAATTGCTTGGGTAGTCCATCTTGTTCCTTGAAATTATTTATTATATACACATTTTTAGTAATTAAATTTATATATGTTTTGCTGAAGTGGCATAGATGATGCATGATTTGAAATGTTTGGAAAAATCTAGGGGATTTCTTTATTCTGAAAAATGAATAAGCACAATGTTGTTGGTTATTGTTTGTTTGTTTGTTTGTCTTTTTTTTTTTTTTAAAAAAAATAAAATTATTTATATATATATATATATATTTTATTTATCATGCTGGTTAACTAATAAATTTTCTGTTGCCAGAAATAAATGAGACGTATAAATATAAAATAGAAGTGCATCATTGCTGTAAATATTTTTATGAATTGTATGCAAATGAAGTTGTATAAGTTTTTGGGATTGGTGGCCCTTTAAAATCAAAATTACTAATATTTAATTTCTAATAAAAAACATAATTAATTTTTTAGTAAAATTATTAGTACATTAAAATTTTAATAAAAAATTTAAACTAAAGTCAAACAACCTTTATAATTTTGGTGTGGTGCAAAAATTGTGTAAAATATAAAATATATTATTTTAGGTTGAATATTTTATTTTTTTAAATGATTTTTTTGATATTTTATAATGAGTATTTAAAGTTTGTTTTTTTTTTTGCTTCTTTTTTTTTTTTTTTTTTGGTTTTTGACTCTTAAAATTTTGTATAAAACATTTTGTATTCAGGTGCCCACCGGATATAGACTCCTACATGTTTTTATCATAGTCATTATTTTTTTTATAACCTGGGAATCCATCCCAAATGTGCTCAGGTAAACATCTGATTGATTGAATCTAATAACTGAGTGACAAGGAAAGTCAATCCATATGAATCTGCCGGCACACTTCATGGTCATAAGTGTAACACGGCCAGGCTATCTTATTATCATTACTATTATTAATTGTTATACAACAAGACAGAATTGTCGTGTGCGTGTAAGGATTGTGGATGCAAAGTGTAACAAATGATTGGTTGTAAATGCCTATAAATAGCTTTCTAAAGAATACAACATGAGTCGAATATATATATATATTTCCCAATTCCTTTATTAATACGCAAGCAAAATTAAATACACAACACGACCCAGACAATACTATTTATTGACTAGAATGAACATGTGGTTTTTTTTTATAGTTGGATGGTTATCTCTAATTTTGAACCCTTCCTACCACTTTATTTAGGAATCCGTACAACATATTTTAACATACAAAATAATGCTCCAATATAACTAATCAGGTTGACTACGTCTCTACCAATCTTTTCTTGCTAAATAATTCTTCTATCAATATTTCTTTTAAGGGTGAATCTATACACACATATAACTATTACTTTTGTTTATTAAAATTTTAAAATCCAATAAAAATATATATATATATATATATCGATAGAAAGACAATATAAATAAAAATGAAACATAATCAACATCAAATAACTCCAAAGACTATCATAACAAAAGCGCAAGTATATGGATACTAATGCAAAAATACTCTTTGATCATAAGCGATATTAAAGTGACAAAATTAGCTATTTGCCATCAAAATCCTTATTTCCAAGGGGCAAATTACTAATGATTTGAATCCCGAAAACCCACCAAGAACAAGAACAGGTTAAAGTTGCCACAAACGCAACTCATTGAACTCCGAAGAATAATATAAGTACCTAACTCAGATACCAGATCTTATTCTGGCAGTAAAATTGCCAGAGTATGCTTAGTGATGGTGGCTGCCTTCTTCTCCAAGGCTGTTTGGCAACCCACCCGGACCAACCACTTCCAACTGCCAACAAAGATGAGTTCTTAACAACGTTTTGATCGAAAAGCCATAAGATTCTTGATTTGGTTAGTCATGTAAAAAGTCCATGAAATCAACAGAGGATTGTTTTATGATACGAGCGAAGTTTCATGCAAGAAAATGTGTATTGGGCTCTTTAGCTTCGCAATGACAGATTATAAGTAGGATCCCTCTCGATTACACTTAGTATGTTCGAAAATTTATTGTAGCAGGTGCTTATTCTCACAGCATTGGTTGTTTAAACTAAGATTAAATAGGGCTTCTGGCACTTACCACAAAGTATTGTGAGCACACTGGGCATTCACAAGGCTTGCCCTTCTCTAGCCAGAACCAAACAACGTCGTGCTCATCCTCTGATGGATTTGATTCAGGAACGAGTGAACAAGTCAGTTGTCGATGCAACACGACAAAGAAATCCATATAATGGCAATACATAAGTACAGAAAAGAAGATAGAAGCTACCTCCTTCACCGCCTGGGCATCCAACAATTCTTTTTTCATAATAAGACTTAATTACAGCAGGTTCCTCCTGTAGGCAAACAAGAATAACTATATAGGTTTTCCAAAACATTGCAACGATGAGCAAAAGGATATGGATGATGGTTCTGTTAATCTGAAGATGAATGTTAGAGATGGAAGATGCTTTGTAAAATTATTGAAGTTATGATCTTTCAAAGGGAACTCATTAACTGAAACATCCAAACAAAAACTTAACTAAAGCACATAATAACATGTGAAGAGGTCACCTCTACAATTGAGCTGGGGATATTGAATCTAAGTTCTTGGATGGAATGCAACATAAATAGTAACAGAGATCAAACTTATTCACATGATCTAATTATCTAAACAATACTCGAGCACTTTCTTCCCAACAACACGGAACTTTAGTTATCAGATCGATCTTAAATTCTTAAGGAATTCTGAAGTTGCACAATCACATAAACTGGGGTAGGAAGAATATGCAATTCTACAATGCTTTGAGCTATCTTACTCTGATTACTCACAACTTGATACATATGAAGCTATAGCGTTAATGGAAGTATTAGCTACACTAATTGTCTTTCATTTTATTCCATCTTATGGATGACTGTTCCTAGTTTCTTACAGGCAACACCATATATTTTCGTAAATTGTCACTTCACCATACCATAGGGAAGCTGTTCACGTACATCACATTAGGGCATTCATAAATAGCCTGGGGCAATTAATCCAACATTAGCAATGAAATTCACACTGACCTTCGTTCCAAAGGGACCGCAGGGATAATTGATTTCCAGAATGTGCTTTCCCTACTCACAACAATTCAAAACGACGTTAAAAAGCATTAAAAGGAAAATGTGTAAGAAACGAATAGCAACAACGCAATACTAACTTCAAGCTCGGCCTGGAGCTCTTCACGCTCATGACCAGTAGCAATCGGCATTACATCCTCAACTCTCTTTGGAGGCGCATTCCCTATCAAACACATTCAACAATCGTATATCAGTTTTCACCATATGAACATGATCTCCACACAATCACCTAAACGATAACGTACATAAATCCAAACCGTACACACAAAAATTTCAGGAAAAAACATAAAAGGAAGAAACAAATTACAATTAACGGTGACAAACGCACCAGATGCACTCGAAAAATGGTGCGATAAGGCGGCGAATGGACGAACGGCTTTCATCGGAGCAGTCGCAGATCCCACTCCCCTTCGGACGATCCTCGGAGCAGATCGCGACGGCGCGACAGCACAAAGGCGGATTGCGAGCCTTCTCCACATGATCGGAATCCGATTACTGCGTCCGATTCGGTTCTCAGGAGTCTCCTTCGATCAACAATGATCGGACTGAAATCTCGCCGCCGGGAACGAATTTTTATGGCAACTGTGCTGAAGGCGATGAGACGATTATTCGAGTGTAGAAATAGGAAGCATTTCATCCCAAGAAGACTGGGTTGACTAACACGTGTTTTTTTTGTTTTTACCAGATTACCCTCACTGTGATTCTCGCTTCCGCGTGTTAGATTGGAAGGTTAATCTTGTAATTTCACATCAAACGTCTTAGAAGAGTGTAGAAGAACAATTCTGTTGCAAGGGTTAACCGAAAATGGACAAGGGTAGTTCCGTAATTTCGATGCATATCTGGCGTGTGGCTCCCAAACGCCGGTCCCGGACTACGTGGCTCCCAAAGTAGTTCATTTTGCATCTGAATTGCCTGGAAAAAATTTAGCTCATAGCCATTTTTCTCGAGGTACGCTCAAATTGTCCGATTTCACGTATTTAAATATTTTAAATATTTAATTTCTTGTTTAGATTAGATTATATTCATTGCTTGTTAACTCTTGAGTTGCAGAGTGTTATTGTTTATATGAATTGAATCTAGTTTTTCATTTCGTTAGTTTTTTTTTTATTTTTTTATTATTATTTTTTTTTTTTGTTAAGAAGTGATCCGACATCCAACTAAAATCAATTGATCATAGGTCAAGTGGCCTTTCACTCTTAATATATATATTTATATATATTAAGGGAGTTCTCACACATTTAGCAATTTAGCAATGCGGGCAATATTCGGGCAATATTCGACAATTTTACCGGGCGAAATCTCCGCGGCCCTGGCCCGACGGTATGCAGTATTATGCTTTTGAGTTCGTATTGGGCAGAGTTCGTTGAGAAATTTTTGTTCTATGTTTCTGCTTGTGGATGTAGTCAATCCATTGTTGATGAACCACTTAAATTTGTGTCTTTTTTACGTTTTTGTTTTGTTTATTATTTGATCATTAGTCGGTAATCTGTTACAACAGTTAATCCGAGTAGTTTGATCAATCTCTTAAACTTAACTCCACGAGTATCACACAATAGTCCGAGCCAGAAAGGTTTCAGTTATTCGTAATATCTGTTAGTCGTTACTCGTTCAGGTCGCCAACCAGCAGTGGCAAGTACTCTCTCTGTTGTGTTTCTTCCATCTTCTCATGTCCTGCAACCTCTCTTCCCCATATTTTATGCACCATTTTTCAGTTGAAACAAATTTTCTTTTCACTTCTCCTATAACAGTTTCTATGTGGAACTGGATATGCTAGCCGAGGTTCCTCGAATAATTTTCACTTTTTAGGAGATGTTCTCCAATAGCATATTATGCTTCTGACATGGCAGAGCATGGTTTATTGTATTCAAGATATCCATGGGCTGTCAATAGAATCCTGAGCTACCGTGATCCGGCTTCATGAGGAAATGAATGATTGCCTCATCAAATGTGAATACTCGAGATCTCTGTGTTGGGCTGTATAATTAATTGTGTCTCTTTGTATGTGACTTTATAAGGTTGTACTGCTAGATAATGAAGCTTGAGTTTACATATTACTTAATGAGATCTCTTTACATATTACAAATGGTCAGAATTATGTGCTTCTCCTATTACTGGATATCGTGATCTCCTTTTTTTTGTCACAGCAATTTCTGCTTGTTTTCATCGTCATTTCCGTACATATTGCTAAGAATCAGTATATTTTCCAAGTTATGAACTGATCCATTCGATAATATTGATTACGCATAGGTATAGCTCATCTTCTTGACAGAACTTCTGCTATTCATTTGTCTTTTAGAGTATTGGCTTCACTTGAGGTAAAAGAATCCACTTTCTAAGTTTTCTTGTTCAATTTTGAAGTGAGGACATGAGGGCCCATGAAATCTACTCTTCAATAAAGAAAAGAAGATGTTTTTGTAGCTTCTGATTTCCTGTTTGATCCCAGGCAATCCCACTTCACTTTTAATGCATGTTTGATTATGGTATGAAAAGAAGGCAGAATTTATTTACATAATTTTCCTGCATCATTGAGTTCAGTAAACTTTGGAAACATTTAAATTAAATAAAATGCTCGGTGATGGGAACCATTATGGAGACGGTACCACTGTGACTTAAGCACATGGGACTTGTTTGCTACTATTCCTTTGTCTTCTTCATGTGAAGGTAATGTGACATGTTTGTTTGTGTTCCAGTGCTTCAACCAGAATCATAGATCTGAAGCTTTTAATTACTTCTGTTCAACATCACTTTCTCCTTACCTAAACTGTTTTAACCACTCCCATGATTTGCCTAACATTGTTTCTTCCTAAGTCACTTGCAGACAGACAGATTATGGAAGGATGCTCAAATTAACCATGGCTCTTCTTCAAGCAGAATGTTACAGAAGCTTGAAATGGTCAGTTTATCAAATCACTGAACCTGGTAATTTTAACTTTCCACAATCAATGGTTGATTAAGTGAAATTAGTATTTTGTGAAATGGCCTGAGATAAGTTTTCTTACATGAGGTATTTGTTATTGTACTTCCATTTATTTTTGGCAAAATTGTCCAAAATTTGTTTGTGGTTTGGATCCAGCTTCGTTTAAACTTAGGTTTCGAAGAGTTTTAAAAATTTGAAAAAAAAAAGAAAAAAGTTAGTATCTGATTTAATGTTTTATAGGAGAAAAAATATATTTGATGTGATATTTTTCAAGAATAAATAGTGGTAAATAAGTGAAAATCGGTTGCGTAAACGGAGGACCATTCTCTGTGGTGATTTAAAAAATGCACAAGATGATTTAGAAAATATTGCATAGAATCCTTTAAAAATTACGCAAGACTCTTCGACCTTTAAAAAAAGATTTTGTGCAATATTTTATAAATACTTTTCATGCCGTTTCTAAATCATGACAAAGAATACTTCAGAGTTTTCAAACTATGTAAATTATGAACAATTTTGCCTATATTTTGGATGAGTTTTTGATGAGTTAGGAATCAAACATGCTTACATGCCAATCTTTTCAACTCAATGATTCTTATTCTCAGTAAATAATGACATGGAGATACATGTATAACACTCTCAACAAAAAAATAATGGAAACCCCATAGATCTTTCACCAAGATACAGAGAAACCAAAACATTCTATCCTTTAGGAATTTCGACACATATCACAGGCCTTTCCTCCTAACACTAACCAACCAAACATCATCGATCACAGGACCGCACATAGCGCCCGAATTATCACTTTTCATGTGGTAGTAAGAGCTCAAGAATCTAATTCTAGTTCTCGTAGAAACAGCTTTGAACTTTAGTATCCCGCGCTTGAATCCTCCATTCCCCTTCGATTCATAGGGAACCTGAAATAGCATCCTCCCTGCAGCTACCTCAACCATCATCGATCCTTCACATTGATTCTTAGCATCACCTACTGAAAATACGAGCTGATATGTTCTTCCAGGCACAGTTCTAACCACCTGCGCCACCGCGCTTTCTCTTCCAGCCACCAATTCAATAGCCCTCTTGCCTTCGGGCACCTTAAAATGCTCGGTATCTATGTATTTTACAGCTTTAAGGGACTCTATCATCCATCCAGGAAGTGGGGAGTGATCATCCTCAATGTTGGGAGGTATTAGGACACCCCAAGGTGTGTTTGGAAAGATATATGGTCCTTCTTCGAAGTTTCCATTCTTCAATAGATTGCCTGCAGAGTTAGAACTTTTAGATATTCAGCTGATTTTTAGTTAAGTAGATAAGAGATAGAAGTCAATAGAACTCACCTCTGCGCCGTGTAGGCTTGGATAATGCCTTTAGTGCAACAGAGTCGATAAGTGGACCGCAGGCAGGATCCCTTTCAACCCCTGGATTGTGTATAACAATCTCGATCTCATTAGACTGAGCCAAGAATCCCCAACAGTAGGAATCCCATCCATCACTGCTGTACACAGTCTGGATTGGGAAAATGCCCCAATCTTTTGGTTCTGAGTTTGGCGAAACCGAGACATTGAGTTTCTCTTCTTGTGCACATGTCCTGGCTGCACTGAATGACACTGAATAGAACATTCCATTTGTTACTTTGAGCTTGGTCTTGATCGATGCTTCATCTCCTAGTCGGACGGCTCTGGCGCCCTCCGGCACCACTAGCAGCATGTCCCCTTGTTTCTGGCCTGATTTTATGTATTCTACAAATCCAGAAATCTCCCAATTGGGAATGGCATGAGGATCAATCACTTTAGTCCCTTTCATCTGTGATGGCTTTGGGCCATATTCAAAGTTCCCATTAGGCACTTGCCCTGTAAAAAAACAAAAAAAATATTTAATCTTCAAGCTAGATTTGATCCAAGACACTGAATGATTGTAAAAATGATGAAAGAATTGATGAAACTTACCATCAGGTAAAGATAATGAAATTTGGAAAGTAGCAAACAGCAACACTAACAGTGTCTTCTTCATCACTACCATAGTTTCTTTCTGATTGATGATCTTATTGCCAATGAGGGAGCTTGAGAATATATATATATACATATAGGGGTGGGTGTAAAGTGAAATGACTAAACTACCCTCTAGGATCTTTCATCTGCACATGCATTTCACTGCTGTCTGCTGGTGATGGTTTGTTATTATAATAGTAAGAGTCGATTTATTCTGGGAAGGTCCAAGATTTGTTCTGCACCATCTTGATAGACACTATCTTGGCTCATAATTGCATTATATTCTTCATATATATATATTTATATTTCATGTTTGAAAATATATTGTTGAGGGGATCTGGAGATGTGTCAGCTGAATAGACACATAGTACATCTCTCTCACACACAATTAAGAAGAAGAGAATTAATAATTGGTGTGATCATATGATTCAAGATGTGTTAGGGTGACATGCCATGTGAAGTCGAAATTATATTATTACTGGAAATTTAAGATAGAGGGGTGTGAGTGAATTCCCTGTGCTTTTTTGTCTGTAATAATTCAGTATTTAATTTCTCAAGACATGTGCATACCTGACTCAACACCCTAATTTTTAAGCAATCACTGTTTTCAACACTTACTAGGCTGTCTTTCCTTTTCTTTTTTGTCTTTGTGCTTCACTTAGGTCGAGCATCCATATGTTCTCAAAGTGATTTCAACTATTGGAGTTTTGAAATTAGTTATAGAATAGTATATTTATATTTCTATAAAACACTATTGTTGGTGAGTAATGTCAAAAATAATTTTTAAAAACCGATAAATAGATCCATATATATATATATATATATATTGGATACTTCCGATTGTGGATAAATAAATTAATGATGCGTTTCTTTTATAACTTAAGTTTTTAGATGAGACGGTCGTTCGCACCCGACAATATATATATTATTCATGTTTTTCTAGCCTTTAAAGTATTCTTAGAAGTCAAGTTATTTTTGTCTTTGTTCATTCTAACACTTTTCAACTATTAGTTCTTTCTTCTATTTATATATATATATACATTTTTTTTGGAACATAATTAACTTTATTTTCACTACCAAAACATCTCAAATTATAGTAGTAATACATTCAATGAAATATACGTATTTGAAACAATATACACATATGGAGCATACATAGTACATACTTGTTCGATTCGATGTCGATGTGAAATCATATGCACAAGCCTTGTTCTTTAACTTCATAGTCTTCTTCCTTTGCGTCACATCGTACTTTTGAATCGAATCTTATTGACTTGATTCTCCAAAATCCGTCGAAGAAGCCTATAATATAATCATATACAGTTAAAACGTCTAAACTTTATAACGCGTAAACTTTACTATTCAATTTGTTCATTCATTAGCAATGGATATTTTGTTTTATGTACTTAAATTCATTTTATCGAGCATGCTATAGAGTTTAGTCGTCGTTTCAAACCTTAGCGCGACAATCCTTTCCAAAGCTCACCGTCCGAACCTTGAGCTCGCCCCGGCTCGTAGTTAACTCATCGAATATCTCACCATCACATACCTCATTTCCATCTTCATTAGGCCCTTCATTACCCTAACAAAGTTAACATTAGTACCATGTTAGTTTTAAATTATAATACGACTTTTTTTTGTTTGTTTTCATGTACTATTTAACATCTGTATCGATAAATACTCTGTAAAATTAGTGCATTCTTAGAGAAACATGTTCTATAGTTGAAATATCTTTGTCTACTAGACATATATATGCACATACTCTAGATGAGAGGCTCAAGGATCGCCTCGGCTCCCCGACAATTTCCTCGTACTCAGCTGCATCAAGCTCGCGCAAATAGTGCGCGTCGAAGACCTTTGGGAGGATGTATTGTCGGATGAGTATGAGAACAAAGAATGGCACCGGGAAGAGTATTCCGGCTATGGGAATCCAAGTGACGCCGTAGCACAAGAGCAAGTAGAGGAATTGGAATATCGTGAAGGCTACAATGCATCGGAATGGCACCGACTCCACGTACGAAGCATGGACTTTTCCCAAAATCCTATATTTGCTCCGGATAGTCAGTAAGTCCTAGAGCTGTAAAACGAACGAACTATTTGCAAGCTCGGCTCGGTTTGGCTCGTTTGCTAAGTTAAACGTGCTAAACACGAGTATAAATTTCGACTCGTTATGTTCACGAATGAGCTCGAGCTTATTCGTGAACCTTTGACAATTTTTGTTAAAAAAAATAAATTGATACTTTTATATTTACTAAGTATATATCTTTATAAATGTTATACTTAATTCTAATTTCTTTTTATATAAGTTTATTAATAAAACATTACTTATTATTAATTGGATCTAAATTAAAATAAATTTAAATAAATGAAACAAAAAAGCCTAATATGAACAAAAAAACTGCTAAGTGAATTTAAATAAAAATTTCAACTCGTATCTCTTAACGAGTGAACACGAGTCCTTAACAAGCAGAGCTTGAATATGAAAAGTTCCGGCTCGTTTACAGCTCTAGGCTCCTATTTAAACTTGATGTTATATGTATATGTGAACTTAAGCATAATTATATATTTGTGTGTGAAATCTTACTTGTATCTTCGACTAGGAGCAACGAAGAGGAAGACAATTCTTTCCCACAGCTGGTTTCCGGGGAGGCTGTCGATGGCCATATATGCAAAATAGCCCCAAAGAACTGATGTCGGGATGAGTCTGATCGCCGGTATGGCGAAAACGGATGCAGCAACCAGCAACGATTGCAACAAATTGCTCACCCGTTGCTCGTTAACCCGGACTGGCAGGTACGCATCGATGTATTTTTCAGATTCGATCGTCACTTTTGATTCCTCCTCGTTTTCTATCTTCAAAACTGCATCTTTCAAGCTTTGCAGCTCCTGAGATACCTCGTTCGACTGCAAATTATTTCGAGAAACAACGGTATGTAGCTACCCTGTTTAAAGCTTAGATTTTTTTCCGATAAAAAAAGTTAGAATTATAGAGTACGATGAATTTAGATTTAGCGAAAATGACTCACGGTAGGAGATTTGTCGATCTCCATGAAAGTAGCTTGCATTTCTTCGTATATTTGCGTTGTGCTAGCTTTACGACGAATGCTTTCCTTAGCCTTCGCGACCATCTTTTGTTGCATAAACTATTGAAGATTGAAACAGATATTTGATATGATAGTTTTTTTTATAAGAGTGTAAGTACTTATACTCGAGAAAATATATTTATAAACCGGCGAATAGAAGAACTTAAAAATTTCCGACCTGTTTTCTAAGGACGGCTAAGCTCTTCGTGTGCATCGGAGATTGCGGCAGAACTCCGTTGGAGGGAGGAAGTCCGATCAAACCACAGATCAAAGTCTAAGGCATAGCGAGACGTCGAAAAATTAGAAACCTTTCCTATTATATACATTTTCCAAAATTAGTAATCTTTCCTTTTATAGACAAATCAATCGTCGTCATACCATTGCGCCGAGCACGAAAATGTCGTAGTGATATGCCGGCGGGTTCTTGAGGTTGAATTCCTTCTGTTGAGCGAGCTGCGAAGCGACGCTGTGGTCGAAAAAGTAAAGTCCGGCGACCATTAGAGCTGGAACAATGGCGGCGAAGATGTATAGCATCGGAACCTTCGCCATATCCTACAATGTCGTCATATTAGAATATTATTTAAATTTTTAGATGAGATGATCATTATAGTATACCTTAACGACAGTCCAATGATATATTGATTCGGGTTGCCATGGGAGGGGGCTAAAGAGTCTTCTGGGGACACCGGACGGGACTCCGTCGGGGATCGCGAACGACAATGCAGTCCATATCACGACCATCGATGGCACCCCGTAGTCGGCGAAAAAACTCCGTATTCGACCTATTTATGTGGATATATTTCAAAAATCGGGATCGAGTAGGAAATCGAGACAAAGAACAAGGGTAGGAAGATCGTTCGTCGAACCTGTTCCGTACAACCATTGCCGCGCTTTTCGACTCTTCAAAGAAGTGTACAAAAGGCCGAAGGCGAAAATAATCCCGAGTATACCATTGGCATATAGCCAGTTAAATTGGTTCTCCTCCGCCGTCGAATCCTCGCCTTTTAGTACCTTGAACTCGCTCACTATTCCCTGTATACCGATATGCATAAAAACTATGATACATTTGTGTGCACTCTACTAGAGCTGTAACCCAGCCGAAGTTGAGCTTGTCATGATTTATAATGATATATATATACTTATTAAATATAAAATTATTAAGTTAAATTTTCTAATAAATACTGTCGAGCGTTCATGAACAAGCTCAAGTTCGTTTGTGAATATAAAGAGTCAAAATTTATGTTCGTATTCGGCTCGTTTAGCTTAACGAACGAGATCTTAACGAACTTAAACGAGCCGAACCGAGCTAAGCTCGCGAACTGTTCGTTTATTTTACAGCTCTAGCTCTATACATATGTGCTCGAACATATATATAATGTACGTATACCTTGATCGCCTCTTGAATGAAGAGCAAAGTTATCAACATGCCGAATGTCTCACCGGCTATCCGCGTAAATCTATTTATGACCGCGCTCGCGTTGAAGATCGCGAGTAGGAACAACATTAGAGCCGACCAAACACATACCCTACATTCGTCGATCAACATGAGCTAAAAGAACAAAGTATTAAACACATATACATGAGTAATTTACGAAAGATCGAAGATTTTTAGCAATATAGATATGTATATATACCACGCGGCCCATGCCAAGTAAAGCTTTTGTCCTAAATCCTCGCGGCCCTTCGCGAAAGAGTACATGTAAGAGTACATAATAATAGTCGGCTCGGCGACTCCTAGGATGAGAAGAGGTTGTCCCCCGAATATTGAGTGTATGATGCCACAAATGGCCGTCGATGCCAATGTTTGCACCGCGCTTAAACTCCCATCTAAAAATTAAACGAGATAGCTATAAATTTTGTTATATTTTTGCATTGATAATGGAAATATGAGCGTATTTATGATACAGACTCGATAGACTCTGAAAATTTCTCTGCATAATGCAATAAATTTTATGCAGACAAATAAAAACTCGACTTACTCTAAATTTTTATAAGTTTGATGTAAGATCGATATCACAAATGTTTGTACTTGAGGTCATTATTCTTACAACATGAGTAGTTCAAGTGTCCCGACAAATACAATGTGTGTGTGAGTACTCACCAGTGTCGCGACCAATTTGCTCGCCAAATGCGATGACGGGAAGGGCCGAGGCGAAGAAGATATAAGTGGTTGGAGCAAGAATCCTAAGATGAACACGAACAAAAACATCAATACATAGATACATGTGCAGTTGTTTGGTTAGTAGAAAATCGAGCGAATGAAGGAACCGGCGAAGCAAAATTACCCGAACCCGGATCGAAAACCGAAGATCCAATCGTTCTTGTAGCAAGGTAACCTTGATTGGAGATCCTTCTTGATGCCTTTGAATGGAGGACTCTTTATGCACTCCATTTTTGTGTTTTTTGAGCTCTTGTTCTATTTGAATTTGGTATGATAACTTAATGGATGAATATTATCATTACTTTGTTTGAAAGAAGAAGAAACAACAGAGGTGAGTGATCTTTTTAATCAGCAAGTTTTGATCTAATTTAGAGATGTCACATATATATATATATAATTACATATACTCTCTTCCTCCCAAATTAATGTACATATCTATTTACTTTTTATACGGTATGTAAGAGTTGTATTAACTAAAAAGATTCAAACTCGACACCTCTAATATTATATCGGATGCGCAGAATAACCGTCTCACGAACCGGTAGAGAAACGCATCATTAATGTATTTATCAGGAGTACATCACCAATATTTTGAAATATAAAAATAAGTTGAATTACAATAAAAATATGTTGATCATGAATATTTTCAAAGTTAATTAATGCCCCTATTATTACGTTCCGATTCGGTTGTCTCACTGTAGCCAACGTAATTATAATTGCTATAATGCATACTGAAATAATAGTTATAATTAATTCGATCTAAAAAAAACAAAACAAACATAAGGAAAATGGCCTGACAGTGTAAGTAAAATATAAAAATAATAAATTTTATAATATATTAATTTTTTTGAAAAATCATATATATTTAAAAGACTCTGTATGTATATATCCCTCTGTCCCATATACTATATTCACATTACCTCACCATATCACTTTTCTTTTAATGATTACACACTCTATTCTTATTTTAAATTTTTTAATTTTATTTTTTTATAAATTTTAATTAAATTCATTAATTATCTTAATAATAATTTATAATTATTTATATTATCGAATAATTATTTTCTACCGATTAGCATATATGTATCTGGGACTAAGTGAGTATTATATTATATATATTAGTTTTATAAGCACTATTTTGGTACGGTAAGATAGACTGACAAACAATCAACTATGTTATATCGACAATTTATTTCTAACAATTGACAAAGATACAATCAATGTTGTGGGGACAAAACCATCCCTAACATAGTCAAGATCCATGACTTCTGTGGAATTTTAATTTATTACTATTATTATTATTTAATGTATTGAAGAAATACAATACAATCCTTTATTGACAAATACATATATATATATATATAATATATATGGTATTTTTTAATAATATTCAAATATGAATTGCAAACAAGAACAAAGGCTCAAAACATTAACAAACCAAAGCCAAAAATGCAACGTTAAACCACTCTCCATAAGCAAATTCTATAACTCAAAATTAGAATATTTAATTAAGCATTTATCCAAATTTAGTAGATGGATAGGAAATTCAAATAAGAAATAATTCACAGCAACACAGAAAGAAGAGGGAGGGAGGGGTCCATGAATTGAGTTCATAAAAGGATATTTAGTTTGTAATATCTCACACAAGGTTCGATATTCGTAGCCTACTTACTTCCAAAGCTTCCTCAGCGACATATTTTTCTCGGTTTCCTTCTTCATGACTTTGGCGACAGCCATCTCAAAGTCTTCTTGAGTCACATGGACTCTCCGCTCTCTCAGAGCAAACATTCCAGCCTCCGTGCAGACAGCCTGCGCGATATTTATGATAAGTTTGGTTGTAATAAAACAACAAATTCAATTGTAATGCGACATGATTTGACTCAGAAAGTAAAAACAGAAACGTTTGAAATTTTTTCAATACTATTTCAACAGTAACAAATCAAATATATTTTTCAATCTCACAAAATATCACATCAAATATTCAATTTTTTACTGTTTCAGAAAGTTGCCAAAATTCCAAAACTTGTATCTAGAGAAGGCCAAAAAGTGGAATTACAACAAGCAAAGGATTAGCCAATTCGATGGGGAGAAAATGTGCATAACAGCATATGCAATTCTAATGATGCCTTGTTAAGTCAGAAAAAATTAATGAAATCGACGCATACCTTGAGCTCAGCTCCGGATGCACCATTCATCTTCTCGGCAATCTTCTTCAGATCAAT
Source organism: Andrographis paniculata (assembly GCF_009805555.1). Lineage (NCBI taxonomy): Eukaryota > Viridiplantae > Streptophyta > Magnoliopsida > Lamiales > Acanthaceae > Andrographis > Andrographis paniculata. Next base: position 2,293,735 of record NW_026137634.1, on the reverse strand, counting down.
TCCTCTCATGAGATTCATTTTCCTTGAGTGGATCTTTAGGATATCAAACCGGGACTGAAATGTTTTAAATAATTAGCTGTTAGGAAAAGAAAAGGAAAAAGAAAAAAAAAGAAATAGCTTTGCCACAGGTGACAAAATAGCTAAACTGAGAAACTATCATGAAAATGAAACGATGGTTCGTAAATTTTTGGCAGTAGATAATACTGACTATATATATTTTTTTACTTTGCAGGACATGCAATTGAAACACAGATAAATATTCAATGGATGCAGAGACTAACATCTTCATTGGGATTTGGGAACTCAATTTTCCTATCGATTCTTCCAGGCCTAAGAAGTGCTTGGTCAAGAATGTCGATTCTATTGGTGGCCATAAGTACCTGTGGAGATCAATCGATCACTTAAGTCAGAATAAGAGACTAGACATTAAAAAAATAATAATAAAAAGATTCTTTCATACTTTTATCTTATTAGATGCTTCAAAGCCATCAAGTTGATTTAGAAGCTCCAACATAGTTCGCTGAACTTCACTATCGCCATTTCCACTTCCAGATTCCATACGAGCAGATCCTATGCTATCAATTTCATCCATGAAGATGATGGACGGAGCATGTTCCCTGTCAAAAATACCATCAGTTAATAGTGGCATTTTGACGAAATCTGGTAAACTATTGATGTTCCAAGGGAACAAACCTGGCCATTACAAAAAGTTCTCTAACCATCCTGGAACCTTCTCCGATATATTTCTGAACTAATTCGGAACCCGAGACTCGGATAAAAGTGCAGTCAGTGTGGTGAGCCACTGCTCTTGCGAGCAAAGTTTTACCCGTGCCAGGAGGACCATAAAGCAGGACACCCTTCAAAATTTCAAGGAATAATAGATCAAAAGATGCTTTGAAAAGTTTGGTAAACACCGATGAATACATTACTCAAATTACCTTGGGTTGAGCGATTCCAAGACTCTCAAACAATTCAGGATGCTTGATTGGAAGTTCAATGACCTGAAATTTACACCATGGAAATGAAAAAATCAAAAAAATTTACATTGACTAAGCTATCTAAAGCTATCAAATAAAGATTCCAGAAAACAGCTAGTTTGAAATTTAGCAGAGGGTAATTTGAATAATATCATATATGGAGTCTTCATAAAGAAAAAAAAAATGTAATGAAAATGATGATTGCAACTTCTCAATTTAGAACTGCAAAGAGAATGTTATATACATGTTTTTAAAAGCATACAAGAAACAGAGATGCAAAATATACAGACTCAATGAAATCTACAAGAAACCAGGCCTTCAAATACCTCTTTTATTTCTTTAATCTGTTGGTCAAGACCACCAATCATATCATATGTAGAGTCTGGAACTTTTTCAACTTTCATAAGGTTCACCAATGGATCAACCTTACTTGGTAGAATCAAGTGGAGAACATAACTATCATTGCGTAAAGCAACCCTTGTCGAAGGTGTAATCTTAGTGATATCAATACTCTTGTCAATGTCAACAACATACTTTCCCTCAGGATGGACCTAAGCAGATTATGGGAAAATTGCATGGTCAATAAATGGTAAAAACCAATATAGAATACATTCTGTATGCAATCAAGTAAAACTATTTCAGTGTATAGAATGTGTGTCTGGTGTCAGGTCCACAAAACTTTTAAGGTCTGAACAATATCAATAAATGCAAAAACTCAGCCTTTTGTTTTTATAAACAAAGGATTAAAATTCATCACCTCTTGCCCTCTTTCCCCAACCTTTCAATATGAAAGGTAAGAACTTGAAGCATACAATACTAATACTACATGAACCAAGAGGAAAGCTCCTACAAAGGCAAATTCTTGATCTCATCCCATGAAAGAATTACAAGTTAAAAGACTTATTCAAACAGAAATGTTAGTGATGATGAACTTGTTTAGAATTTATACAAGGAAGTTTCAGTCATTACAATTCAACCTTCTCCTGAACATGAAAACCTTTTTTATTTTGACCTTACCCAAATCAGGCATCACAAACAACTGAAGTATCAGCAAAGTAAACACAGAATATAGGGTAGAGTGATGCTGTAATCAGAAAAAAAATTGAAACCAAGCTTGACAAGTTAAAAGACTTATTCAAATAGAAATCTTAGTGATGATGAACTTGTTTAGAATTTATACAAGGAAGTTTCAGTCATTACAATTCAACCTTCTCCTGAACACAAACCTTTTTGATTTTGACCTTACCCAAATCAGGCATTACAAACAACTGAAGCATCAGCAAAGTAAACACAGAATATACGGTAGAGTGATTCTGTAATCAGAAAATAATGGAAACCAACCTTGACAAGAACCTTCGATTTACCCATGACTTTGACAACTTCACCAACATATGATCCAGGCTCCTGCAGAAGCTGCAGTTCTTCCTTAAGTGACCTCACTGCCAAAAAGAAAACAAATATTCTCATTTGAAATTATTTGGAGCAATAAGAATTTTCACTCAAATTTCTTTTGTGCCAAACCAATCATTTTCCGCTGATGTCCAAACTTAGCTAACATAACTCTATTAGGATGCGTAGCATCAATAACAGACTAAGGAGCAGTAACGTAGCACACAGTCTCTTAATGCACAAAAAACTGCAACTTTCATAAATAAACCATTGTGAAATGAATTCAATTTCCACAATTTGAATGAATAAAACCCTTATTTTCCGCACCTCTTTATTAAGTCAAGGATACAACTAAGGAGGTGTAAAATTACATCAAATTAACACTAATTCTCGCTCCACTTAAAATCTCCTAATAGAAATCAAACACCCTAGATTCTCTACTCACTACACGATTCAGACCGGCTAAAAATGAACACTTTACTCCAATCAAATCTAAAAGTGTGAGGAAACTATTACCAAGAAGAATTAAGTCAATAATAAACCGATTCCCAGCTCCTAGGGTTTCATAATTATCGATAAATATGAACTGCACATCTCCAATCAAATTAACAAAACACAAGAAAAGAAACCTCGAGCATTAAGGTCGTTGCGCTGAGCTTCGAGGCGCTGCAGATCATGAGCTTTCTGACGGACCAATAGCTGCATATCCTGTATCCGCTGCTGGTAATACTGGCGGAGACCTTCGCCGCCGCCTCCACCAGCGCCTTGCTCATGGATTTGCTTTGAATCTTCCGCCCGCCGAATCTCCGTCGCCGCCGTCGCCATTCTCAGGTAAGATCGAGGAACAATAGGCTTTCGTCTTCCCCAAGTTATATACTCCGCTAATCCTTTTTCTTCGTTTCTACAACTCCACCGCCTATTTTCTTTTTATTTTTTAAATTAAATTTGAAATATTTCGATTTTAATTAATTGATTGGTTTTTGAATTTGGGCCTTTTGTATTTTCGGCCTACGATGGAAAGAAAAATCCAAGAAAAGAAGCCCAAATAAATAAATTTTAATTGTTACAAAGCCCTTATATAAGGGGTTATTGGATAGGATATTCATGTGTGTTTGTTTGACAGATTGGATTTACATTATTCATCCAATTTTTTTTCTCCAAAAACATCAAATTAAATATTTATTTTTTATTTTTTATATTATACTAAAAATCAATTTTACATTCAAAACATCGTATCAACACCTATTTATATCACATCATACTATTCAAATCCCAACTCAAAATCCAAACCCCGAACAAACACTAATTCTTTTTAATATGTAAGTTTATTAACATGCATGATAATAAATAGCTAATAAGTATATTAGTCAAAAATAATTTTGATATAATAAAAATAATTATAAATTAAGTGATAATAAATTTATTTACTTGTGTATTTATTAGTGAAATAATTTATTTTTCTAATGCCTAGTACAAAATGTTTACAAATTTTGAAATAATATGGAAAGATTGTATAAATGAATTAATTTGAACTTTCTATGGTAAATATAATAAAAATATGCATATTAGAATTACTATTTTTTGGGTTTTGGATTTTGAGTTGAGATTTGAACAGCAAAAAATTTGAATTTGAATAATTGTATGATGTTATATAAATAGGTGTTGATGTGATGTTTTGAATGTAAAATTAATTTTTAGTATAATATAAAAAATAAAAAATAGGTGTTTGATTTGATATTTTTAGGGAAAAAAATGGGATGAATAGTGGGATTAAAATCCAATATCCCAAACAAACACACCTTAAAATATTATCTAACTATAATGAAAAATGTAATGGGCTTCCATATTACTTTTTCCATTGGGCTCTAGTTTTCTTAAGCCCAATATTCTTGGTTCGGGCCCATAACTGAGCCCAATGAACACCCAAAAAATAACGCCACTGCTACTGTACGGCGGCGGATAAGCCACGTGGCAGATTTCGGTTCCCAAGGCAGTTGATATTTTGGCCGCTACAATTCCACGTGGACAAACGACAGCCGTCCAATCAAGGGTGGCCCGCAGAACCACGTGACACACGTACGATCATGATTGGGGTCACGGAATCTGCTGTAAGAATCTGTGCCGTGCCTCAAACTTTGGAGCCATGTGATGGTTGCTGCCCTATTATTATAATTAAAAAAAAATCATTTTTAAATATTTTTTTAAAAAATATTAGAGGAAATTGAAAAGAGAGGCTTACACGCAAGGTGTGGCACAAACTTTAGGGGAAAAGAATGTGTTCGTTTTGTTCACCACCAAGATCCATATTAAATACATTTTTTTATTTATTTGATAATTTATATACAATTCGTTTACATAAAAGTTTTAAAAAATTTAAAAATAGAAACAAAAAAATGTATAATTGATACTCCATTTGTGATCGAATTTTATACTCCATCCGTCCCAACACCGTGCAATACTTTTTTATATATTTCAAACAGTATGCAATATTTTCAAAATAGGAAATAATTAATTATACTTAATCTCTCCGCAACACTTTATCCCGTCCCATCACCCGAATAAAAAAAATAAAATATATACTTCTCTCTGTCACATCACCTAATTTCTAAATTATCCTACTTAATACTACCCACCTAAAAACCCGTACCCAAAACAAATGTTGCACCTTATTTAGGATGAAGGGAGTAATATTTTATAAAAAATAATTACTACGGTAATTCTTGAAAAAATAAATATTGATTAATAGTTTCAAATGTTCTAAAAATTACTCCATTTGTTAAATATGTTTTATTATCAATTTTAGTAATGACAAGAGATTTTAAAATTTAATTATTAATTGCTGTTTTATATTCATTTACTACAATTATCACTACTATTATTACACATTATATCATTTCTAAAAATATTTACAACTATTTTTATTTTTTTTAGTAGTCTCTCTCTTTTCTTTAATAAAATGTTTATTTTTATTAATTTTTGTGTCAAGTCCAATATAAATAATTTTACATGATAGATAAAATATATTAAATTGAAAAAAATATTTTAAAATAATAAATTGATGATGGAGGGTTAGAATTGTGATATTTATTTGGTGGAAATTGGAATTGTTCTTTCGGAATATGCTTCTAGAAGAAGAAGATTGCGTGGGGGAGTTCAAATATAGTTTGGTATAGGTATTATGACCGAAGGATTTTGTTTGTTTCCTTTTCTGTTTATTTATTTTTATATTCCATCCGTCCTATAACTAGATTTTTATTTATTTTTTTGTACTAAGTAAGAATAAAATATAAATGACTAAAATAACTTTATTAGTACGTGTGATATAAAAGTAATGACAATTGTGTAATATATTGTAAGTTGTAAGAGTATTTGTAATGTTAGGTAGATAGTACAGTTACTAAAAAAAATGAAACGAATACTTTGTTATGAGACGGACTAAAATGAAAAAATAAATATTTTGTCATATGTGACGGAGGGAGTATAAGATTTTATATTCAAATATCTATTCATTTCTTTTTTAAAATTTAATTAGCTGATATAAGTATAATGTTAATTGTGTAATAATTCCTATTATTATAAGTAGTTACTAATTATTACTCCCTCAGTCCAGCTACATATGACCTTATTTCTTTTTTGGTATATCCCACAAAAGATAATTTCTTTCTATTTATGGTAAGTTTATCAATTTTAAACATATTTAACAAATATAAATCAATTAAATTAAACTTCTAACCTCTTACACTTAAAACCCACTCAAAACCTTTTATTTCTATCTCTCTCTTCAATTAATAAATATTTTTATCTATCTTTAAAACTTCTCATTTTTTATAAAACTAATTTATGGTAATGATAAATAAATAAATATATCTTTTTATTCATTTTTATTTTATATAAAACTTTATTATCTACAAAATGATATTCATATTGCATATATTTTATTTGAGATATAATTTTAAAAATATTTAAAATACCAACAACATTACATATATAAAAAATAAAAAAATATTATATTAATTTATTATTAATAACTTAATAACCTACCCTACTTAAAATACCGTAATCCTAATAAAAAGCTCATCTTTCTCGGCCAGATGGAGGGGGTACATGCGACCATGCAATTAGACCCCTCTTTAATTACATCACTTTTAGTTTTAAAAAAATCATTTTATTATTAATATTATTAATCAGCACACACGCGACTCACGTGCATTAATTTGATATTATACTTTCAAACTTGAGTTACTTTCTATTATGAGTTTTAATTAATTGCTCGTGCATGTAAAATTAAGGCCATGTTTGGTTTGAATTTCAAATGTATACACACTCGCTTAGGCTTTAAAGAAAGTTTTGTTTGGTTTTTTATATAAAATTTTTAATATTAATACTCGGTCGTCCTATAAATATAATTTTAATTAAATTAAACACTAAAAAACATTGATATTATATTGATCGTGAAATCGCTGTATAAACACATAATTCTAAGTAAGGACAAGTCAAGTGGTCGAACTATATATATGCTTCTAGGATTTAGGGTTATATCGATAGATAGATACAGACACGTGTATCTATATGTGCATGAACAAAGCCGCAGAGTCCCATTCCGATTAAAGCGCCCTCTCTTATTGGCCCCTTCCGCGCTTTTCTTCACATGATTCCTCTCCGTTTTTGCTTCGATCCTCGATTGCAGCCCTAAATCTTCCCCCAATTTCGCTTTTTCTTTTTGTTTGATTCGGTAATTCTTTGTTTAATCTCGAACTTGTTTCTTAATCGCCTGAATTTGTTGCTGTTCAGATTAAATTAATCAATGGCACCTCACTGCAATTATCTGCTTTGAAGATTCCGCAGAGCCGCAGTACTATACATAGCCGTGTTCGCTCGTCGTCTCCAAATCCTCTCTGATCGGAGGATTCTGAATTCCGGCGGAAAACAGGGCGGATTTTTGACAGGGATTGGAAAAAATGCAAGCGGTTTTGCAGACGAAGGGGATTTTTTCCCTACCTTCAAACCCTAGGACTCGAGGTTTTATCGCTCGGCCGGCGAGCGATCTACGGTACAGATTCAATCCTCCGGTGAAATCGACGGCTGTGAGGGCGTCAAATTTGTTTCCGAACGTATCGCTGAAACCAAAACCCCTAGGGTTTGCGGCAAAGCCTAATTTAATTCGTTCAAACGTTAGAGATCGTTATCCAATTGTAAGAGCTGAGGCTGCAGCAGGTGCGGATGGACAGCCTCTGTTTGAGGAGAAAGAAGAGCCTAAAATCTTCGGAATTGAATCGGTGACTCTGAAGAAGATTATTCCTCTCGGGTTGATGTTTTTCTGCATTCTTTTTAACTATACGATTCTTAGGGATACGAAGGACGTTTTGGTGGTGACAGCCAAGGGTTCGAGTGCTGAAATCATACCTTTTCTGAAGACATGGGTGAATTTGCCGATGGCTGTGGGGTTTATGATTCTGTACACAAAATTGGCTAATGTTTTGTCGAAGGAGGCTCTTTTTTACTCTGTGATTCTTCCGTTTATAGCCTTTTTTGGGGCGTTTGGATTTGTTTTGTATCCTCTCAGCGAGTATTTCCACCCCACAGCTCTTGCTGATAAGCTTCTCAATGTTTTGGGGCCGAGGTTTCTCGGGCCTCTGGCGATTATGAGGATTTGGAGCTTCTGCTTGTTCTATGTGATGGCTGAGCTTTGGGGGAGTGTGGTTATTTCAGTTCTGTTTTGGGGATTCGCTAATCAGGTATAAATTCGATGCTTTTGTTGTTATTAGATGTTTATATGCTGTTCGTCTTGTGTAGTGTATTGATCTTTTGAACATTTTGAGACGAAAATGGGTGTTATTGATGTCTATATGCTGTTCTGTTTTGGGGATTTGCCAATTAGGTAAAAGCTCGATGCTTGTGTTGTTATTTGATGTTTATATGCTGTTTGTATTGTGTTTTTATATGGCTGAGGATCTTGTTAATTGGTGTTGTATTGATCTTTCGAACTTGTTGAGACGAAAATGGGTGTTGATGTTTATAGCTTGAATGGAAAGTAGATGTTGGATTTGGCATTTTATTGATGAGAAAATTCAATATATAGGAGATTGATTTGTCAAAAATGGAAAGAAAACACAAAGAAACACGACCGTAATTGTTGGTAGATTTTCTGGATTGTGTTTAGATTGCTGATGCTTGGATATGGTTATAGATTCAATGATTGTTGCTGTTTGGATAGTTTCTATTCTGTTTTACGCTAAAGGCGAGTGATCTGACGATATGGGTGATTTTGTCGTTTTGGGATTAATTAGCATATTACGGGTAGTTTTGTCGTCTAGGGATTACGCAATTGGATTATTAAATGATCATCAATATAATCTTCTGACATTGCAGATTACCACAGTCGATGAAGCGAAGAAATTCTACCCGCTATTTGGCCTCGGAGCGAATGTTGCGCTTGTATTCTCCGGTCGAACTGTGAAATACTTTTCTCAATTGAGACAAAACCTCGGCCCAGGCGTCGACGGGTGGGCTGTCTCCCTAAAGGGAATGATGAGCATCGTCGTCGCAATGGGGTTTGCAATTTGTTTCTTCTACTGGTGGGTGAATCACAACGTTCCTCTCCCTGCCCGAAGTCTAAAGAAGAAGGTACTGACCTTCTAGAATCTTCCATTTTGTTTTCTTACGAGCGATCGGGATTACTTCTCACTACCGTTTTCTTACAGGAAAAGCCGAAAATGGGAACAATGGAGAGCTTGAAGTTCTTGGTGTCGTCAAGGTACATTCGCGATCTTGCCACTTTAGTCGTAGCATACGGCATCAGCATCAACCTCGTTGAAGTAACGTGGAAATCGAAGCTAAAAGCTCAGGTAAATCCGAAACCCGTTAATTCTCGACTATTGTTCGTAAATTTTCACACCCGTTAATTCTCGACTATTGTTCGTAAATTTTCACATCTTTATCGTTTAAATTGACAGTTCCCTACGCCGAACGAATACTCGTCGTTTATGGGCGACTTCTCGACCGCCACCGGAGTCGCGACTTTCACGATGATGCTGTTGAGCCAATGGATATTCAACAAATACGGTTGGGGGGTCGCCGCGAAAATCACCCCGACCGTCTTACTTTTAACGGGGGTCGGATTCTTCTCCCTCATTCTGTTTGGCGATCCTCTTGCCCCGGCTCTCGCGAAATTCGGGATAACGCCGCTTCTTGCGGCGGTGTACGTCGGAGCGATGCAGAATATCTTCAGCAAGAGTGCGAAGTACAGCTTGTTCGACCCGTGCAAGGAGATGGCGTACATTCCGTTGGATGAGGAGACTAAGGTTAAAGGGAAAGCGGCGATCGACGTCGTCTGCAACCCGCTCGGAAAGTCGGGAGGCGCGCTGATCCAGCAGTTTATGATTTTAACTTTCGGGTCTCTCGCGAATTCGACTCCGTACTTGGGCGGCATTCTGCTTGTGATAGTTCTTGCGTGGTTGGGCGCGGCGAAATCGTTGGACGGTCAGTTCACCGCGTTGAGGCGAGAGGAGGAGCTCGAAAAGGAAATGGAACGAGTTTCCGTGAAGATCCCGGTGCTGTCTTCGGACGAAAAGGGCGGCGGAAACGGAAATGGGTTTGTTTCCGGTGATTCGGCAGTGAACACCGATGCCGGCGCGTCGGAGCCGTCATCCAGCCGGAACACATGAGGTTGGTAGGGATTCTTGGTAAGATTTTATTTTTTAATTTAGCCCAAGGAATAATTGTCTGAATTAGGACAGTTATGTGGCGTTCGTCGTCTTTGGATTTTGGCTGACCTAAGGTGCTGTTACAACGTAGGTAAACTTATTTGCTTCATTAACATCTTCCCTATTTAGTTTTGGTATTTTATTATATTTTTTTATACTTCTTTCGTTTCGTATTTATCTATCTATTTAAAAATATTATTATTATATTAGGTGTGGTATAAATAAAATAGAAAAGAATAAAATAACATTATTAGTATTGTATAATATAAAAGTAATAACATTTAGACAATATATTATACGTATGTGAGACTAGTGTTGTTTTTAACGGGGTGGCGAAGAAGACAATAATATTTATTAGATATATTATATTAGGTGGTATTGGTACTGGAGCAAATTAAAGTCCGCCTCTTTATTTCATCATTAACTTCTCCAACTAAATAAATGCTGACAAAGCCTTCTATGGTGGTTGTGCTTCTCCACAAACCATCTACCTTCTTATTGCATCACAAGATTCCCAAGGTGTTTTGGGTTTTTTGTTTTTATAATAATAATAATTATTATTATTATTATGATACGGGAATTCACCTACTTTTTTAGTATGTTTTAGGTCAAATTTAATAGTTGATAACTTCACAGATACGAGTCCATCCTTACAATATCAGGTCATAGACAGCTCTCCGGAGTCTAATCGAATGCTTGAAGGGCTTAAAAAAAAAAGTTGTTTTGGGGATGTGCTTAGGGATTTTCTTTAATCTACCGTATTTTTTGTCATTTGTTTTTCTTCGATAATGCACGAATTCATGTTGAATATATATTCTACATTGGAAAAATATGAGATCTCTTGCAAGGGTGAAGGACTCCACCTATCACCAATTGATTTTATATTGAAAGTCCGAATTCTTTTTTAACAGAGTTATGATGCCTATATTGAATTTAAATCTTGTATGAATATCTTTTTAATAATTCATAATCACTATTTATCGGCTAGAATAGCCTAAATCACATCAGGCAAGTCCCAATGTACACCTGGTTTTAAATCCAGGACCACTCAATTACAAGTCTATCATCTTGACTAACTCGGCAGGTATGCATATTGTGTATCTTATTTTGCCTGTATAGTTTACAGTATGTTATTCCAAAATAAAATAAAATTCCCAAGGATTTGTTTGTTAGATGTTCTAGAATAAAAATATATGAATTGAAATAAAGTTTAATTTCCATATTTAAATTAAAATAACGTTGAATTGCATTCTAAAAAGGTATTTGATAAAATAGCTCGTCAATTCTCTTAGGTTCATGGATCTTCAAAATGTGTTGTCGATTTCAAATAATCTCTTTTTAATATTTTAAATTGTATTATTTTAAATATTCTTTGCAATTATATGATAATGTTTAATTTGTACTTCAAATATGAATCAATATTATTTTGTTTAGAAAGAGATATTATTATTATTATTTCTTACAAAATAGTACATCAGAATAATATTTTAATCAAAACATAAATCAAACATTCAGTTTCAAATAAAAATCAAACCAACCCTCCGTCATATTATACATATATTAATATAATAGATATTTATTCACAAGAGTTATCAATTCAAATAAAATATTATTTTTTGTAATATCGATCTAATATAAAAAATATATTTATTCAAAAATATTAAGTGAATACACCCTTATTTTTTATTATTATTTTTTTAAAAGTTTAATTATTTTGTAATATATATTTAATTAAAAATACATTTAAAAGATTTTAAAAATGACTACATTTTAATAAAATTATTTTATAAAAAATAAAGAAGTTTAAATGTATATAAATTCATAAATGATTTATGATTTTATTTAAAAAGCTTTAAAATAATTAAGATAAAAATAAAAAGAAAAGGATGCCATATGCTAACCAGATTTACTCCATTTCTGAGATACATAAAATCAAATGCATTTGTATAAAATATAACAAACATCACATATTAATACTTCATATAATATATATATATATGTATTGTTTATTATATTTTCATATGCTATCTATAAAATATTTTATATGTTGATTGGGGCAATTAGTAAGATGCTAGTGTATTGGACAACTATATTTGTGATGTTTTAATAGTTATATATTGTTTATTTATATTTCATATCGATTAATATATCCTACGAGCACCCAAACATCGGCCATACCTATCGATTAATATATTCTACAAGCACTGAACCCTCGGCCATAAATAAAATACGAATCCTAATGGAAAAAAAGACAAGAAACAGGTAATGAAAATATTCCCCCGCCTAAGAGAGAGACAAACCATGGCTTTAAAAAGAACCAAAACTCATTAAAACCACCACAGCAACGTCTGAAAAAGACCTCACCCCACTCGATAAGGGATGACCCTAGTGGTTTGGAGGTAGATTTATTACCGTGAGGTTATTGGTTCAAATCCTCGATGTCTTTGGGTCACATGTTACTCATGTTTCGCTTAGTCGGGAATTTACCCAGTGCGTATTTTCGAGTAACGGCTGCGGGTTTCCACATCATCAAAAAAGAAAAAAAAAAAAACCTCACCCCGGACTCATGACCATTAGATTATGAGTTCAAATCCCGATGTCTTTAAATCTTACTTATCACACATGATGATTCGTCTAGTCTAACTTGTCATGTTAGATCTAGTTTGAAGACTACTAAATTCGACCTAAAATTTAACTAATAGTAAAAATTTTGAATTTGAATAGTTGTATGATGTAATATAAATAAGTATTGATGTGATGTTTTGAATATACAATTAATTTTTAATATAATATAAAAAATAAAAAAAGATATTTCATTTGATATTTTTTGGGAAAAAAATTTAAATAAATAGTGTATTTAAAGTTTAACCCCCAAACAAACACACCTCTAGAGTTCATCCAAATGATAGTGACGGTGAGTTCTCACTCAATTAAAATTTAATTAAAAAACAAAAAAAGAAAAAGACCTCACCCCATTTCTCACCCCTCCCCCTTCTCTCTTCACTATCTTCTTATCCTTTTATTCTCCAAACCAATTGTTCACTTCTCCCATCACTTTCCATCTTCCTTTCCTTCAAACCCTTTCTCATATTTCAACATTTCTAGCAACTTCCAAACTAACTCCTCCTCTTATCACACAAAACTCCCAAAGAAAGAAAATTCGGAACTAAACCCAACATATATACGTAAACAGCGTACCTTAAATCAAGCGAACGAGCTCGATCAATCGATCCTAATCGCATGCATTTTAACATTCTGCGACGATGCAGAGCTTCGAGTTCGTCACAAAATCTGGCAGCCTCAAGCATCTCCCGGCAGAGGCGTGGTTCGGGAATCCCTGCATTTCAGACATCGAATATTTCATCAAAAGTCTGTCAGTCGTCAAGGGGAAGGAAGTCAGACCTGAGCTGATTGGATCCATCATCACGCATTACGCGTCGAAATGGATTCCCGAGCTCGGACGAGACGACGACGACACAGAATCGGCGGCGATTGCCGGGTTAGAAGAATCCCCCGAGTCGGTCACGGCTGCATGGAGCAAGAAAAGGTTCTTCGTGGAATCGCTCGTCGGGATTATACCTCCCGAGAAGGATTCGATCCCGTGCAACTTTTTGCTGAGGCTGCTGCGCGTTGGGAACATGGTTCGCATCGAGCCGGGTTACCGTTTGGAGCTGGAGAGGCGGGTTTCATGGCAGCTCGACCAGGCCTCGTTGAAGGAGCTGATGATTCCATCGTTTAGCCACACGGCCACGACTTTGCTCGACGTCAAGCTCGTCCTCCGCCTGGTGAAGGGATTCATTAGTACAGAAGTCGCCAAAAGCGGCGCTGCAGTTATGAAAGTCGCAAAACTTATGGATTCTTACCTCGCTGAAGCAGCTGTCGACTCGTGCCTGACATTGGCTGAGTTTTTGGAGCTCGCTTGCGCTCTCCCGAGCCATTCTCGCCCCATGGATGATGGGCTTTATCGCGCCATCGACACCTACCTCAAGGTTAGCACTCTACATCCTTTCTTTTTATCGTAATCCTTTTTACGCTGAGAAAAATGGCGAGATTCTTGCACACGCGGGTAGCTTTGGACAACCTTGGACCACATTTATCTCGACTCGTAGTCCCTACACAAAATGTAGCATATCTTTCTATCCTCAAGTTTAGTGCTGTACTGAGAGAGAAGTTCGAATTCCTTCCCCGGAAAACGGACACCGGTAAAGTACTAGGATAGAGATAGGACATATAAAGGGAGGCCATTTTGTGTTGTCACCAACACAAGATTCTTAAGCTAGAGTTGAGAATATATGGGTTTTTCTTCGCAATCTTTTTTCATATATTGAAATACAAAATCCTCTTCACGACGAAAAGTCGCTCTTCCTACTTGTAAAAGCGACAACTTTAGGTTGTCGTAACTCGAATTTATGGTTCAAGGCATGAAAAGCTTAGCTCGCTATAAGAGTGGAGGCTTACATAACCCTCACTAAACTAGATTCGACCTGAGATAAACTTGTGATCAAACTTTTACTTAGTCGTAAAGTCCGGTCAACACTATAAACAAGTTTATCAACATCGAAACAACATTTTCATAGCGATTCGATATGTTACATCCCAAGAATTAGGTGTTTTGTTGCTCTTTCATCCATAGATGTCTTAGGTTCTTAGCACAAGGACATAAACTTATGTTAATTTACCCTTCAAGTAACATGCATCTGCTAAACGATAGATATGCGAAAGTAAATAAATTAGTAAGGAAGAAGATTGACCTGAATTTTTCGACTTATGGAGCTCTTTTGGAATGTAACATTAATGATCCACCCAAGGTTGTATTCAATCGAGCCGACTAAGACCCAATCCTCGCGTAACATATGACTTATTTTGATGTTGTTGTGTAGGCGCATCCATCGCTTCCAAAGCAAGAACGAAAGATGCTCTGCAAGCTGATCGACAGCCGGAAGCTCTCCACCGAGGCGTCCCTCCATGCAGCACAAAACGAGCGGCTGCCTGTGCGCGCCGTCATCCAAGTGCTCCTCTCCGAACAAACAAAGCTTAGCAGGCACGCCGAATGGAGCGGCTCCCTGAGCGCAGCGCGCAGTCCATCTGCGCTCAGCCTCGACATCCCAACTCGGTGCCTGTCCAAGCGCGAGACGAACATTCAACAAGCTGAGATCAAGCGGCTCAAGGAAGACGTACTGAGGCTGCAGAGCCAGTGCATTGCCATGGAGAAGAAGATGGAGAAGCTGCAGGTTGAGACGAAGAAGAAGAAGCGTGGAGGATCGTCGTCGTACTTCAGCTGGAAGAAGCTTGGGATCATTCGCGCTTTCCGAAGGAGCAGGATTGGGGAGAGTGAAGAAGAAGGTGAAGTTGCTGCAATGGCGATCAAACCGCCATTGGAGATTAAACCGAAGCTTCACAGAGGCAAATCGTCGAACAGGAGGCGGACAATGTCGTGAATTCGTGATCGCTGGTGTTACAGTTGCTCTGCTTCTGCAGCTTCCCCTGTACTCGATAACGATCGATGTACATCCTCTGTGCTGTTCATATCCGCTCTGTTCATCTGCATCGGAACGAAGACGGATTAACAATTTCACATCGAACAATTTTTGAAAAGCAAAAATCAAACAAATCAATCGAAGACACAATTCACCACCACAACCTTTAACTTTAATGTAAACGACAGAAGAAATTAATCCAAGCAATTATGCTAATTTATCTATAACCATTTCTCAACCAATCGGAGAAACGCATGAGCTTTTCAGTGCTTGACACTTCGAAGAGCCGTTTTTGATATTTCTACGTTTTACCTGTCCAATCGAATGATTGAGGAGCTGCTTGATCCAATATTCCACTGATCCATGGATCGATAATCCAGAATCAATCTTCACCATTCGTATGGTGGTCCTATCACAGATATACGGTGACGATTGTTCCTAGGGTTTCAGATCCTGGACTGTGTAAAAACGAAATAATTTAATATAAATAAATTACAAAGTGTTCACGCAGAGGGCATTTGTTGGTAGTTACACTCCTTTAGTGTTCACTTTGACTCTGTCGCCGGAAAATCAATATGCCGACGGAATCGCCGCTCCTCCGCCGCCAGATGGACAGGTGGCGCCACCGCGTCTCCAACTCTCTCCGTCTGAAGACAAGCTTTCTATCCGAGCTTAGCGGTTCCGTCGGCGATCTAGGGACCTATATCCCCATAGTCCTCGCTCTCACGCTAGTTTCGCACCTAGATCTCTCCACAACCCTAATTTTCACGGCGCTATACAACATCGCCACCGGAATACTCTTCGGAACTCCGATGCCGGTCCAGCCGATGAAATCGATCGCCGCGGTCGCGGTCTCGGAGACGCCTCACTTGACGGTCTCTCAGATCGCCGCCGCCGGGATCTGTACTGCGTCCGTCCTGCTCTTCCTCGGCGTCACCGGACTCATGTCCGGCCTCTACCGATTCCTTCCCCTTCCGGTCGTGCGCGGCATCCAGCTCTCGCAGGTAACTGCTCCTCCTCAATCACCGTACTTTTCTAGAACATTCCGATATCAATTTCCATGATTACACATTAATTTGCTGATAATTTTCACGAATTGTATAAAATTCATTCATCGATTTATCCATTATACATTGCTGTGAGAGGCTTTGATTAATTGTCGATCACCATAACAAGTAACACTGTAGTTTGATGAATAGAGTAGGGAGAAGATCGTTTTAAAATGAGCTCTAATTGTGTTCTGCAGTTGTGGTTTTGTTCTTTAGTTTCGATATCTAGATGTCTAAATAATTGTTAAATATGATACTCTCTCCTTCGACTGTCACATTTGACTTCAGCGATATTGCGCTTAAAATTAAAATTATTTTTATATTTGTATAATTTTTCTTTACAAATATTATAATCCCTTCATCTCATAAATATAATCTTAATTTGTTAGGAATTTAAAGAATATTGATATTATATTATACTCTCTCGTCTCATAAATATAGTCTTAATATTGATATTATATTGCCCATGTGAGTGTATTAGTGTAAAAAACAGTGAAAATTGTGTAATAAAAAAAAAAAAAGTAAGACTAATTTTATGGTGATATGGAAATAAAACTATTGTTTTGGGACAAACAAAAATGGTAAACAAGACTGGGACTGAGGAAATATATTATAAGGTGTTAATGGAAGTATTTTTTCAATTTTTTTAATTGTATTACGTTTTGATATAATAATTAATATTCAACAAATGCAAAAAAAAAAAATAGATGAGACCCTGTAACAGAAAATAATAAAAATTAATAATTATTGTATATTTTTATTAAATCCGTGCTCAAATATTTGAATCAAAATTAAACCTAGCCTATACTCTGATACTATATCAGAAAAAAGCATCTATTAATTATATATCTGCAAACTGAGTACTTAATACTAACTGCGCCTCATAACAAGGAGATCATTTATGTGTTATTATATTTAACATTAAAAATATATTTTACTTCACAAATATCATTTTATTTGGATCGACTAATTCACGTATTCTTCTGACATTGTCTTTATTTTTGTGTACTTGTAGGGGCTATCATTTGCGTTTTCCGCAATAAAATACATTCGTTACGATCAAGACTTCACGGCAACCACCAAAACGAAAACCACCGATCCCCGGCCGTGGCTCGGCCTCGACGGCCTCATCCTTGCCCTCACTGCCCTCCTCTTCCTAATCCTAACCACCGGCGATGGCACCGGAGCCACCGAAATCGAAAATCCACCCCCGACGCCGACGTCCGTCCAGCGGCATCGTAGTAGAGCTGAACGCCGTCTCAAAATCCTCTCATCCATCCCGTCCGCCCTTATCGTCTTCCTCCTCGGCTTAATCCTCTGCTTCGTCCGCGACCCGTCGATCATCCGCGACCTCCGTCTCGGCCCGTCCCGATTCCACGTGCTCCGCATCACGTGGGACGACTTCAAGACGGGATTCGTCCGCGGCGCCGTGCCTCAGATCCCGTTATCGGTGCTCAACTCCGTGATCGCTGTCTGCAAGCTGTCGGGCGACCTCTTCCCCAACGCCGACCTCTCGGCGACGGAGGTTTCGGTGAGCGTCGGGGTGATGAATCTCGTGGGCTGCTGGTTCGGTGCGATGCCGTGCTGCCACGGGGCGGGCGGGCTGGCGGGGCAGTACCGGTTCGGCGGCCGGAGCGGGATGTCGGTGGCGCTCCTCGGGGCGGCGAAATTGGCGCTCGGGCTGATGTTCGGGAACTCGTTCGTGCGGATTCTACGGACGTTCCCGGTGGGCATTCTCGGCACGCTGTTGTTGTTCGCCGGGATCGAGCTGGCTATGGCGTCGAGGGACATGAAGTCGAAGGAGGAGTCATTTGTGATGCTGGTGTGCGCCGCCGTGTCGTTGACGGGGTCGAGCGCCGCCCTCGGATTCGTGTCGGGAATTGTTCTCCACCTGCTGCTCCGGCTCCGGGAGATGGACTGCGGCGGCGCGCCGCCGTGGGGGTTTAAGAGGGATGGCGGGAGCGAACGTGTAGAGCCTGATCCTGAGCCTTTGTTGATTCCTTAGATGAGAATTGTTTTAGATTTAACTTATTATTTTATGGTTTGGTATATGAATTGTGGTATATATTTGTGAGTGATCATGGCATGTTTATGTGTAATAATCTAGAAAATAAAATTACAAAATTAATTATTGTTGAAATTATTTAAATTATTAATGTTGTGTTTTTGTGTATTGTAACTGCTATGTTTATACTGATAGTTTTGAAATTTTTAATATTATTTATTAGTAAAATTGTACAAAATTCGCTAGTATTTCAGAAATTACTCCAAATTCTTAGTATTTTTTAAATTATGTCAAATTTCTTTATGGTTTCGTATAAAATCTGCGTCTAATTTTTTTATTTAAAGGTGTTTAATCTTCACGCTTCCAAATTACGAATAAGTTTCGCAATCCTTATTTATAAACCATTGAAATTATAAATATACTCGTTATATTAAAAAAATTAGTTTTGACAATCTTTATTTCTAAATCAGGTTAAATATAAAAGGAATAAATATATTTGTAATATTAATGGGTAAAAAATAGAGATTTTGAAATTTATTTGTAATTTGAACGCGTGTAGGTAACGACTGCTGAAGGGATTATATGCAGAGTTTAGTTTGGCACAATTTTGAAAGTACGATAAATTCAACTCGATTTTGTAAACCTGCGGATGAATTTGATGCAATTTAATCTTATTTATTTGCAGAATTCTTATTATTATTTTTTTTCAAACAACATAGTATCAAATATGCTTGTTCCAAATATTTTCTTGAAAAATTTTTACATTTGATCGAATAGCATCCAAAATTGCAAAAGTACATATAAACAGAAATTCTTATTGATTCAACTGTTCATCTTGTATAGTAAATCATAATCAAAATCACTTTTGTCTCAATTAGTATTCACTCCAAAACCACAATTGGACCATAGATATATAGATTCATTCACAAATACTTCAAATATATATATATATATATATATATCTTTCTTTCTCTAAGGTACCATCCCTTCCTCCACCAGCTGCTCCAGCCCTCTCTTCAGCCGCTCCGCCGCCGCCCGGCACTCATTTTCCGGCAGCCCTCCGAACGAGATCCTAACGTACCCGCCGCACCCGCTCGAGCTTCCCGGAATCACAACGACGCCGTGCTTTTTCACCAGCCAGCGCACGACTTCAAAGTCGTCGTCTTTGTACGCCTCCGGAAGCTTCGCCCACAAATAGATTGCGCCTTCGCCGCCTTTCACCGCATCTATTCCCAATGGGGAAAGCGCGTCCATTAGAAGCTCCCGGTTCTTCACGAGGTCCTTCACCCGATCGGTCACCCAATTCGGACCCATCTCGAGAGAATGGAGCGCGAGGCGTTGGCTAATTATCGCCGCGCATATCGGGATGTTGTCTTGGATTTTGAGGAGTTGCTCCGCGAAGCCTTTCACCTCCGATGGATACGCGATCTTTGTTCATGAAAAAATGTAAAATTGTAACCGGATTTATATGTCGAGGAAAAAAGAGTAATATTATTAACTTAGTGAAGAGGGGAAGAAATAATTTTCACTCTAAGTAAATTTTGTCGGAAAATTATCCTCTATATATCTTACTCATTGTCGTTCTAATGATCTTAATTTTACGGACGATAATCGCGCATATTTACATAAAGTAGAGCATCCATATAGAATTATTATATGTGCTAGTTATGAACTACAATCATTATAAAATGATATTATTTTCTCTCACAAAATATCGCATTCGAATATGAAATAAACTAAACTCCAAAAGAATACAATCTAATCGAGCAAAAAGTAAACTACTTTTATAGTACCTATATTTCAATCTGAATATGAAATAGGGATGTCTAATCGTATACTTTAGCCTCAGATTGCTTCGAGATTTTCTATTTTATGTTTATTATTTTGCAATTTTCACTATTTTCAATACAAATATACTCTCTCCGTCCTATATTTATCTATCAGTTTTTTTTTTTATAGAGTTTTAGAAAATATTAGTATTATATTGTAACATAGTAGAAATAAATGAAAAATAATTTATATAATATATTTAAAATTCAAAGAATATTTGTAAGGTTGATACATAGTACAATTATTAAAAAAAAAATGAAATAATTATGTTGTTAGGATTAATAGTTTGATAAGGGACGAAGGAAGTATTATATAATTCCTATGCTTATATGATTTTAGAAACATACTGAAGAATTCAATTTTACTTTTTAATTCAATTTTACTTTTTAACTACGACAAGGTGAACTATAAAATAAATTTTACGGTGAGTATTTTATGCATTTATACTAAAACAAATATATTATAAGCGTAAGTTGCGCGCGACTCACATATCCGACTCGCCATCCCATCATGCCGTAGGCCTTCGAGAAGGAAAAAATATTGACGATGTGGTTGTCCTCGATACATACATGTCTTCGACCGTCGTACATGAAGTACCTACAACAACGACATCCGTTACACATAGACGAGCAAAAACATCGAAAACTCAAATCTACTTTAAAAAATTCGCTCGAAATTTCAATCAATTTGGTAATAACTCACTCGTATGTATTGTCGATCACAAGCCAACATCCGGCATTCTTACAAAGATCCGATATCCGCTACTCGGACATAGTTCACAAGACAACATAGGATCATTAGCAAAAAAAACAAGAATGTTCCGCATTTCTCGGGTTAAGACAAGACGGGAGAAGCGTTTTTACCTTAAGGAGCGGTTCGGGAATGTAAGTTCCCGACGGGTTTCCTGGATTTACAACGGTAACGAGCTTCGGGGTCGGCTTACTTTGGAGTAGTTTCTCTTCTAACCAATCTAACATTAAAAAAATAAAATAAAATCGAAGCTCGTTTAATTGTAAGACCATTTCCAACTCATCGGTAATTATAGTAAAAATGCAGTTGATCTATGGTAATTTTACTTCAACCATAAACTTCAATTTTTACTGTATATTCCTTGTATATTCTTCTTTTATATTATTTTATATTACTTTTTATATTTATAAATTTTGGAGGTGGGTTGGAGCTCCTCCCCCAAATTTTCACAAGCCACTGTATTTTTGCGTGGGTTGGAATTGCTCTAAGAAATGAGCTTCGTTTTTCGTCGATAACGCGAATAGGCGTCGAGCAAGAAGAGAAATTAACCTGCGTCGGGATGGAGGGTCTTCGAATCGCCGGGCCCGACGAAAATGTCCGTCACTCCCGTCATTTGGAACGACATGTAAGAATTGAAGTAGTATGGCGCGAACATGACAACCGAATCCCCGGGATCGCATAATGTAAGAACAATGTTCACAAACGCCTAAGGGATACAACATTAAATCGAACATTTCATCGATACGACTAAATCAAGACATTGTAAGGCCATGACAGAACAATATATTGAACATTTCAACGACGAAATGCTCACCTGATTCGCCCCGGCAGTCACCATTACAGACGACTTATGCAAATTGTTCTCGCGACGCAACTGCGAAAGAAATCGCGAGATTAGGACAGTATGAATTTTCGATCTATGTATGTTGTAAAATTATTACAACCTTTTCTGTCAATGCCTCCCTTAGCTCGGGAAGGCCCTCGTCGCCGCCATACCGGCTGATTGAGGGCTCCCATACAAGCTCTCGGACTTTTTCTAACGCCTCTTTCGGCGGCTGCCAATACACGACGCCCTTGAAGACAAAAACAAAAAGTATCCGATAAAGTTGTCAAGACATACAAAAATTCAGACAACCTAAACTCATCTTCGAACAAATCCAAGACTATGTTTACATGAACACATTCGAAAAATTTTAGATCTTTTCATCGACTTTAAGAAAATATTACACTAAATATCTTCTTCTTTCTCGTAATATCGAATCAAATACTTCATTTTTTTTTTTCTATTATCGAAGATTATCTAAACGACGAATTCGAGACATCGATTAT
Organism: Andrographis paniculata; assembly: GCF_009805555.1. Lineage (NCBI taxonomy): Eukaryota > Viridiplantae > Streptophyta > Magnoliopsida > Lamiales > Acanthaceae > Andrographis > Andrographis paniculata. The sequence goes on along the minus strand of NW_026137634.1, from coordinate 2,271,226 downwards.
AGCCCCAGAATCGAAGAATTTCTAACCAACATTGCAAAAATGTAAAGAGTTGAATCGAAATCAACAGAGTTCTTGTGATTCAAATTCAATTCAATCTTAAACAAAGGGGAATTTCATAGTTCGTAATTCACAGTTATCAATTCCTCGGAATCCAAATTAAGGCAAAACAAGATTCACAAACTTCAATTCCTCGTACCCCATCGAAATGTAGAGATATAATCCACAGTATTATTATCCTCGTATTCTCCAAAATATTTCAGGCAAAAAAAAACATTCACAGTTTTCAATCCCTCGAACCACAAATTCAAGAGATGATTGCAATCAAAATGCTCCACAAAATTCAAAAGACATCTTCATTGGGGAAATCAAAATCAAACAAAATCAAAAATTAAAAAAAAAAAAAAAAAAAAAAAAAAAATCGAACAAACCTGAGCCAAAGAAACACAGTTCTTCCTCCCTCGGATCAGCTCCTGTATCTATAAATCCACTCAATTCAATTAAAAAAAAAAAAAAAATTAAAAATTCAAGAAATCAGAAATCAATTCGACAGTACCAAATAACTAATTTATTTTATTTTTTTTAAGAAAATTAAATATAATTGCAAATAATTATTAAAGTATTTTTTTTACCTCAACCATAACAGGGGTATTCGTAAGCAAAGCCCTTCTTGCAAGCGCCGCATTAGAACCCATCCTCAGACCTTAATTTTTTCGACTCCTTTTTTTTTTTCTTATCTCAGACGCCTACTATATATACATACAGATATCTGTATCTATTATATACATATAATTGTGTGTTTGTGTGTACATGTGGTAAGAGAGAATAGAGATAGATAGAGAGAGAGATAGAGAGAGAGAGAGAGAGAGAGAGCTGAATCAACGCAATTAAAAAAAAAAGAAAAAAATTGAGGGCTTTTTGTTTTCTGACCTACCTACCCTTCTGGGTTTAATTTTTAATTTTAATATTTTTTTATTTAATTTTTTTATTTTCTGGTTGTGCAAGGATTGGTGAGTGATGGACCAGTTTATATATATTACAGCTGTGGATTCACATAACAATGGAGAAAACAGGGTTGGCTATGGAAATTAGAGAATGGATAAATTTAAATTTTAATTAATTTCTTTTTTAGTATTATTAAAAAAAGGAAAAGAAAAAGCAAATGGGGAATTGGTGATTTGTTCGTATACTACCTACCGCAGTCGCTTGGACCCCAATTTATTTATTTAATAATAATAATAATTTATTAATCTGCAAAAAGAATCCAATTTACTAGGGTGTTTTTTTTAAAAAAAAAAAAAAATTTGATTTGAATTTAATATTAAAATAATATTTAATAAAATATTTTGTGATTTTTTTTTAAAAAATATAAAGTTTAAATAATAAAATATTAAAAAATTAGTGTAAAGAAACATAGTTTATTAATATGCAAATGGAAGAACCCAATTTATAAAGGTGTAATTTTTTTCTTGGTTGAATTTGAGAAAATTTGATATTAAAATAATATTTAATAAAATATTATATATATATTTTTCTAAAAAATATAAAATTCAAATAATAAAATAAAAAAATAGTGTAAAGAAACATAATTTATTAATTTTTTTTTTTTTGATCCGAAACATAATTTATTAATTTGCAGATGAAAGAAAGTGGGTAAAGCATAAAAGGGGGATTTCTTTTAGGTGAATAATATATATATATATTTTAAAATTGTCATAAAAAGACTAGTTTCTTTTTATAAAAAATATATTATTTTTTTATACTTTTTTTTAATTGAAAAAGAAAAGTAATTATTATTAGTTATTTATATTGATAGGCGTGTTCAATCATTTGATCACAAATTTATATAAGAGAAATAGTAAGTATTTAATGGGATTTAAATTTTTTATTAAATACTTCTTTAGTTCATTTTACATGTTTTTTTAAGTAATTAATTTTTTATTATAAATTGATAAAATAGTTTTTATTTTGTATATAGATATAAATAAAATAAATAAAGTAAAAGTAAAATAGTAAATTATATTTATAAAAATAGAAAAAGGACCATCATTTTTCAACGTTTCAAATAAAAAGATAAGATATTAGTTTGTGGACGGAGGAAGTAATATTCACTCTCCTTTAAGTTTATATCATTTTGTTTGAATAGGAAGACTAAACATTAATGACATTCTAAAGTGTAAAAAGTAAAGTAAGATAGGATATGAAATTTATTAAAAAATTAATTAAAAAATAATAAATTGAAAATTGGTGACAAATTAATTATTATTTATTAAAATATATATAATAAAATTATAAATGAAAATTTATTTTATATAAATAAATTGTGCTAAATTAAAAATAAATAAAAAAAAATCTAACTTAATTATAGCAAACTGAATGAATAATTTATTTGGTTTCAATGGATTTTAATTATTAATGTATTTATTTATAGTATTTTTATGACTTGGATTGCATATTTATAATTTAATATATAATATTAATTATATTTATAAATGTAATCAAATAAAATATGTTATAATTCAATACTTATTATGGTCAATGAATTTATTAGTTGGTTTACGGGTTTTGAAATTGAATTTTTAATTAGAAATAGTAAAATTTATGAATGATAATAATTATTTGGTTTGATATAATTAAATATTAATTAATATTTTAAAAGTAATTTTAATTTTAATATAAAATTAAGTAATAAAAATTTGATTTGATATATATTTTTAAAAATTGATAAATAATATATTGGAATTAAACATTAATAAAAACAAACATAGAAAATGGTGTGTTTGTTTATCAAATTGAATTTTAGGTTTGGATATTTGAATAATAAAATTTGAATTTAAATGATTATTTTATATTATATAATTAAAAATTTTGAATATAAAACTAAATTTTAAATTAATATAAAAAAATATTTAATTTAAATTTTTTAAATAAATAGTCAAAATACTGTGACAAATTCTCAAAAAAGAAATTATTAAATAAATATAATATACTCATATTAACATAATATAATATATTTTTTATCTAGTCACAAAAAAATTAATAAATAAATAAATAATATTATTTTTTATATCATCAAAATAATTTTTTATAATTAATGTAAAAATACTTACACGTAAAAATACAAAATAAACAAACACATAATTTATATAACTCTCTCCGTCCCACATACCGTGTCTGCTACACTGTAGACACGGAATTTTATGAGGGGTGTAATCAGTAGATAATTAAGAATGTATTAGTGAAAATAATTATCCGATAATATAAATAATTATAAATTAAGATTAAGATAACTAATTAGTTTAATTAAAATAAAAAAAATTATAAAGTATAATCATTTTTCAAAAAAAGAAAATAATATGGTATGCGGAACGGACAAAAACGACAACGTGGACATGATATGTGGACGGAGGGAGTATTTGTTAAATTAAAAAAAAAGGTAGATAATCCACTCTCGTTTATTCTTTTTGAATGGACAATTTTGTTTTATTGATTTATTTATTACTCCCTCAATCCCACATAATTTGTCCATATTTTCTATTTTCGTTCGTTCCACATAACTTGTCATTTTTATTTTTGGAAATATAAATTTGTACTTTAATCGCATTTTAAATTTTATAATTTTCTTAATTTTAATTAAATTATTTATTTATTTTAATCTTAATCTATAATTATTTTTACTAAATAATAATTATTTTTACTAATACACATTTTAATTACTTACTAATTATATTTTACCTAAATTTCCGTATCTACAGTAATACACTCATATTACATGGGACAGAGGGAGTATTAATCGGTATCTTCTAGTATTTAGTTTTGTTTTGCTTTATTTTATTGATTATTTTATTATAATCAATTGCTCAGTGCCGTTAGATTTTCAACACGTGCTTTCTAATATCTTCAACACTTTAGTGGAATATTTGCTTATAAATATATATACAAAAAATAATTAAAAAATATAATGAAATAAAATATTTATAAAAACTATTCTATAAAATAAACTCATAAGTATTTTATAACATAAAGGTTAAATACAAACTTTTGTTTTCAATAAAAATATAATTATTTTTTATACAAAACAAATAATATATAATCACTATTTTCACTTAGAAAGAAAAAAAACAAATAAAATAAAATCTAATAAAATACAAAAAGAATATATACATATTCAAAGTAAAATAAAAATAAATTAATTAAATTAATCTACTTGACATAAACATATATCATTAGTATGTTTTTATTTTTTTATAATACTTGACTTATATGTAATAATTTTGTTATTTTCGTCTCTCTAATTCAAATATATTTATTTATTTTTTTAATAAAAGTATCTTTTATTTTAATAAAATATAATCTTATACTTTACATAATATTACAAACTATATTGTACTATTACATATGAAATACTTCTTCCGTTCCTTAACAATTTATCTCTTTTTTTATTTTGGTCTGTCTCGTAACAAAGTATTTATTTCATTTTTTTTTAGTAATTATACTATCTACTTAACATTACAAATACCCTTACAATTTACAATATATTACACAAATGTCATTACCTTTATATCATACAAAACTAATAGGATTAATTTAATATTTTTACTTTTATATCTACTTTATCTTAATATAATACTAATATTTTTAAAATTTCGTCCAAAAAATAAATGAATATAAATATGAGACGGAGGGAGTATTAATATTACTAAAATTTACCTTGAAAAAATAATAGATATATATGACTTAGACGGAGGGAGAAATATTTAGTGTAACTATAAAATAAATATTTGATGTAATGATTTTATAATTTTTTATTATTACTTATGAATAATAGAAAAGAAAAATAGACCTTAAAAAATCATTTGCATTATTTCAATTTTAGTAATAAATCATTAGCGGGGGATTGGATTAGATGTCCACTGTTCATCCCATTTTTTCTACTAAAAAACATTAAATCAAACACATATTTTTTATTTTTTATATTATACTAAAAATCAATTTTACATTCAAAATATCACATCAACGCCTATTTATATGACATTATGTAACTATTTAAATTCAAAATTTTTACTATTCAAATCCCAATTCAAAATCCAAACCCCCAAAGAAACACACCCTTGAGCAAAAATGGTAGATTGAGATTAGGCACTAGCAATAATAGCCCTACGATGTATTTTTATGTAATAAAGTTTGCATTTAATTGCCACCAATCATATTGATTTACAAGTAAGGATTGTGTTTAAATGTGACTAATGACTTTGTTCTTCCAATATTTTTTCTCAATTATTATTCCCAAAAAATAATTATAAACAATACATATTACTTTATACCAATGTTAAAAAAAGTATAAAAAAAAATAAATAAAAATTTAAATACTTATTACAAAAAAATCAAATATTCAATTTAAAATAATATATTTTATACTTTTTGACACAATTATCTGTACCACACATAAAAAAATAAATAAATAAATTCATCCCAAAATTCTGCATGAACGGATTATTTTCACAATATTAACCATCCATAAGAAGAATTCTTCCTTAAAAAAACATAAAATAAAAATCATAGTAAAGTGTGTTTTTATTTTTTTATTTTAAATTCAATTTTTACGGTTACCCATAACTATATCTTATCTTATCTTATAAAAATATCAAATTAAAATATTATTTACATTAAATCTCAAATTAAAATTTCAAATTCAAATCAAAATCAAAGACACTATATTTTATTCTATATTTATGTTTTTTGTCTTTACATTAATTTAAATTTAAATTTTTTTATTTACGCTAAAATCTAATTATTATTCCATCCGTCCCTTAAGTAAGTATCTATTTATTTTTTACACAGAATTTAAAGTATATTAATATGTAGTGTGAATAAAGTATAAATTACTATAATAACTTTATTATTGTGTGATATAAATATAATGATATTTTTGTAATATATTGTATTAAGTTGTAAAAGTATTTGTAATGTTAGGTACATAGTACAATTACTAAAAAAAAAAATAGATACTTTGTTATGAGACGGACCAAAAAAAAAAAAGAATATTTAAACCAATGACTTTACGGTCATAAATTCATCCAACACACCACTAGATCATCTCGACTTTAAATTTTTATTTGCGTAGGAATTTAGAAGTTTGAATATAATCTTTTGTGAGTTAAAATAATATATTTTATTAAAAATAATTATAATAATTGTATAGTAAAACATATCAAATCAAAATTTAAGTAACATAATTTATTTATTTTTTTCTAAAATAATCAATATTTTAATAGGAGCAAGAAAAATTAAGAACCAAATAAGTATACTTATTAGGCTTGACAATTTGGACTGGCCCAGTTGCTATTATTATTATTATTATTATTATTATTATTATTATTATTATTAGGGCCTATTTTAGTGAGTTAAAAAAAATAATAATTGTACTTAGTTTTCATTTTTATTATTTTTAATATAACGTTTTTCACGCATCCAATGAATATACACGTTTTATCACGTAAAATATTACTCCCTAATATGGGACTACGTAGACACGATAATTTAGGTAAAATATAATTAATAAGTAATTAAAAAATATATTAGTAAAAATAATTATAGATATTAAGATAACTAAATGGTTTAATTAAGATTAAAAAAAATTTAAATTTTAAAATTTGAAATACGATTAAAGTGTATAATTAATTTTCTAAAAAAAGAAAGAAAAAATTATGTGGGACGGACAAAAATAAAAAATAGAAATAAATTATGTGGGACGGAGGGGGTATACATTAAGTATTACATAGACTCAAACTATTCAAATCATTATTACATAAATCCAAATCAAACAAAGGTTTGTTTTGATCGTATTTGGGATTGATTGATTTATTTATTTTTTTATAAAATTAGTTTAAATGATATTGTAATTTGACGAGAAAAATAATTTACTTTTATTAAAATAAGACAAATTTAGTTTTAAAAAATGTTTAAAATTCAAACCCAACAAACCCAATCACAGTGCGTGGGGATTGGATTTTAAATACACTATTCATCCAATTTTTTTTTCCTAAAAACGTCAAAGCAAATACCAATTTTTCATTTTTTAATATTATACTAAAAATCAATTTTACATTTAAAATATCACATCAACAACTATTTATATCACATCGTACAACTATTCAAATTCAAAATTTTTACTACACAAATCCTAATTTTAAGTTAAATACCATCATCCATATCGCATAAACAAACATTGTTAATTTATTTACTATGTAATTTTATAATTTTTAATATATAAAAATTTAGGGTGTGTTTGTTTTGTATTTTGGTTTAAAAGAAGTTTCTTTCTTTTTTTTTTTTTTTTATATAAAGTATAAGAAATTGTGTAGAAGATATAAAAATAATAAATATCACATAATATACCATTTGTATAATTATTTTTTAAAAGTGTCACATAATATATTTTGAATAGAATATATTTGTTCGTTCAAATAATTTTTCGGATACGATTTTTAATATATATAATAATTATTTTTTTTTATACTTTACATAAAAAAAAACCTCAAATCAAAATATTAAATAAACAAACACAATTATTATTTCTATACTTTACATAAAACAATGCACACACATTTATATTTCGGGTGCATTCATTCAAAACTTTTTATTTAATTATTTTAAATTTTGATTTGACTAATGATTGAAAAATAATACTCTATCTGTTTCTACATTAAGAAATTTATATTTTTTACTTTCGTTCATTATATATAATTTATCATATTTTATAAAATATAATTATACATTTTAATTATATTTTAAATTTAATAATTTATAAATTTTTTAATCTTAATTAAATTACTTCCTCCGTCCCGCAATAAGGTTACCATTTGGTTTTTGCGTCATTGTATTTGATATTAAAAATATTCTTATATTTGAATAATTTACTCGACAAATATAATTGTATATGTATTATAAGAGACTAATAAATATATTTTTGTTTTCTTTTCTTGATTTGTACTACGTATTGATATCATAATTAATATTCAAATATCAACACGCAAAAAGTCAATGGCAACCTTCTTGCGTGACGGACGAAGTATTTATATTTTAATCTTAATTTATAATTATTTTTACTAAATATTTCTTAATTACTTATTCGTTATACTTTATTTAAATTTCTGAATTTACAGTAAAGTGAACAAAATTTGTAGGACGGAAGAAGTATTTTATAAGAAATATATATATATATATATGTATTTTTTTTATAAAAAACAAAATATTACGATAATTGTAAACCAAACTCTAAGAAACACACCATTTCTTTCTAAAAATAATAATAATATCTTATATATTAATGTATTTATTATTCAATTGTTTACTTCTATAAATATAATATATTAATTTTTTTTTTTAAAAAAATGTGACAATAAAAAATAAAAATAAAGTTAAAACCGAATGTGCTAGCAGTAAAATTTAATAGTGTTTGGTACAATGGGAAAAAATGAAGAGTGGGTCCCATTTGTTGCGTTAAACAAGTACAGAGTCAACCTGACTGTAATGAATTCAGTGCCTGTGGAGCAGTGAACCAGCACGTGATCTTGTCGTGCTGTCGGGGAATAAATTACGTAACCTTTCTCCAATCGTCACGTGCCGTTGCTATTCCCACATGTATAATTTACCGTGGCTTCCCTCGCTTACTATTTTTTTTTTTTATAATTATTTTTTAAAATTTTATTATATTTTTACAATATTTTTTTTTTCTAAAAATATATTTCTTTTATTTTATAAAATAATGCTTAAAATTTTTATACATCAAAATTGAAAAAAAAATATGGTATTTTAATATTGTATTTTCTTTTTTAAGATTAAATGAAATTTTATCCGATTAATAATGTAAATATTTAATTAATATAAAATAAAAGTAAAAAATATATGAGATCATTAGTGATATTTTTATTAAATACTTCTTTTGTCATTCAAATATGTGTTAAAATATATGAGCATCAATTTTAATAAAAATGACTAATAATTGTTATACACAGTCCATTTATAGAAAATAAATTTATTCATTTATAATTTTATTATAAAAATTTTCATAAATAATAATCATTTTATCATTATTTTTCTATTTATCACACAATTTTTTATAACTTTTTCAAAAATTTTTTTTTATAATACTCCTACTTTACTTTTTATCTATCTTATTTTTATATTGAAATATTATTAAATTTTAATCACCGTTTTCAAATAAAATGACATAATTATCTCAGAGAAAGTATTATTTTTATCAATGAATTCGAGTAATATGAAAATTTCAAAAAAAAATAAAAATGTTCTATTAAATTTAATGGAGTCAAGAATGAAGTATTGGATGATATTTTGGTAAAATAGAAGTAAAAGTGTAAAATGAGAATTGAGTGTAGACTTAACATATATATTCCCTCCGTCCCATAACTATGAATTCTTCTGCTTTTTATACGTAGTTTTAGAAATATTAGCATTACATTGAGGTATATAGTAAGAATAAAGTAGAAATAACTAAAATAACCTTATTAATATTGTGTGATATAAAGGTAATGACATTTGTGTAATATATTGTAAATTGTAAGGGTATTTGTAATGTTACGTAGACAGTACAATTACTAAAAAAAAATGAATTCTTTGTTATGAGACATACTAAAATGAAAAAATAAATAACTTATTATGTAACAGAGGAAATATTATAAATGAAAATAAATTTTTTGGCAAAATAATAATTCAAATTGAAATAGCATCAATCCATAATACAGATCAAGCATAGTATAAAGACAACATATAATTATACAAAAACACAATGCATATATATATATATATATTATATGAAACTTCATACTTATCAAAGTCAGCAAATTAAACTAATTAACCACAAATTATGTAACTTAATAACACACCAATACTTCTCTCTCTCCTCTCTCTCCTCTCTCTCTCTCTCTCTCTATATATATATATATGTATTTATATGTATGTATTTCTCAACAACAACACTCACTTAATAATTACTCTATTGACCAACAATAATTGCTTCTAATTAGCACAAATGTTCGGTATTGTGAATAGTCGAAAATACCCTTGAAAATATAGGTACTAATTATCTATTGCCTTATTGGCAAGCAATCCTTTGATAAGGCCATTTTTGGAATTTGGTGCGTCGGCTTGCTTCATTATCCTCAGCCTTCTGCACGTCTCAGCAAACATCCTAAAAATAAATAAACAAATAATTATTATTTGCATAGTATTCAAAATTATTATTTAAAATATTTCATCTAAAAAAAATTCTTTCATAAATTTGAAGCTGAAAAAAAAAAAAAAAAAACTCAGTTATTATTCATTTATATTAATACTGGTGAAAAAAATCTAAGAGTTCAATTTTTTCCCCTATAAATATATAGCATATTTGATTTATTACAAATAAATTAAATGGTTTAAAAGTGAAGTGAAAAGACAATAATACCCCCAAGGGACATCTCCAAGGAGCATCCAGTCGCCATCTTTGTCCTCGTATATTGGAACGTATTCTCCTTTCTCTTCATCTTCCTGCTTCTTCACTGTACACACACACACACATATATATATATATATATATCAGAAAAATTTTATTTTATAGTTATTATATTTTCAAATAATTATCCTGAATTATAAGCCTGTTTATGCATATATTCGAATATTATTACTATACAATCACATTTTTGGTCCTACAAGTCATTACTTATTTTTTTTTTGGTATTACGAATCACATGATTTTAATACTATCTCCATCCGGGTCTAAGGATCTTATTTATTTTTTACATGTTGATATTTGAATATTAATTATTATATTAAAATGTAGTATAAATTAAGAAAAAATTGCAAAAATATTTCAATTAGTGGCTTATAGTACTCGTAGAAGGACATTTGTACAAAAAAATTATACAACTATAAGGATATTTTTATACGCAAAACGTAAATGTGACCCTTAAAGCCGGACGAAGAAAATATAAATTAACTATGATTAAGCACAATTGTAGAAGATAATTGACTATTAAGCATATAGATGCAACTAAAATTTTAAATATATACTCCCTCGGTCCAGTATCAGAGGAGTTTCTTTTTTTTTTTTTTTTAGGTTTTGTAATAGATTAAAAAATAATAGTATTTTCTTAGTTAGTGAAAGTGTGTACGGATTTTTGTCCTTTAACTTTATGTATAAAGTAATTGTATCTGTAATGATATGTTTGTAATTTAAGTAAAAATTAATGATATTTTGGTATTAATGTATAATATTACTTTTTTCAAAATAGAAAATTGATACACATGAATATTACTCCTTCCGTCCAATTTCTATTGTCCTAAAGTATATTTACATAGTTTTTTTAGGTGATTGTCATTTTGTTATGAATGGATAAATTTGCCCTTAAGTGTACGGTAAAGATTAAAAATAATAAATGAATGAAGGGTAAAAATGTAAAATTTGTGTTTAAAAAAGGAAATAGGACAATAGTTGTTGGACGTTCCAAATAGGAAAATAGGACATTAGTTTGTGGACGGAGAGAGTAGTAAAAAATGTACTTTCCATAAAAGTAACCACATTCAATATTTATTTTCAATTCAAAACATTAGTTTATAAAATATAATTTTCATTTAAAAATAGCACCCTATACCTAATTCATAAAATCTTAATTAAAAACCCTACATTCAAACATTCATTTATACAAATTAATGACCAAGTACTAATTCTAAAGATTAATTAAGGGTATGTTTTGTGTTTTAAATATTTTGAATTTGATTTCAAATAAAAATTACTCCATAATTTGAATATAAAATTTCAAAGAAAAAAAAACATATTTAATTTAAATGAGAATTAAAAATTTAAATTCATTCAAATATAGAAAGTATATCTAAAAAAAAATAATACAATGGGAATTGTGTTTGTTTAGTTACATTTTTAATACTCGATTCTTAACTATTCAATCACCAAAAAACACACAAATCTTAATTACCAATATCGAAGCAGCCAAACAGTTCCTGGAGAGCTCCGACGAGCTGACTGTAACCGCCGTAACCGCCCAAATCGATTTTCCGAAGATACGGCGCGCCGTCCATGCTAACTTTAACGCCGTTAAAGCTGCTGCTCTTCCTCCGGTGCGCCGCCACCGGCGGCCAACCAACGATCTGATTCTTATTCTTATCATTACAATTATTCCCCGCCGCCGTCGCCGCTGCAATTCCACAGAAATCGGAAAATCCTCTTTTCTTCTCATTCTTCTCCACCTCGCCGCCGGGAAGCCCTAGCCTGAGTTCCGTTTCGAGTCCGGCTCCGTTCTTCTCCATTGAATCGTAGGCTTTCAATTAATTCCCTCTCTGAAATCGTAAATTCGATTAATTAGTGAATTGCAATTTAGGAATTAGGGTTTCAGAAACATATATATATATATATATGTGTGTGTGTGTGTGTGGTTTGGGGAAGACAGCAGAGGCAGAATGGGCTGAAGTAGGGAAATCGGAATGTCGGGATCGGACGGCTGTGGATTTGCGATGCTTGCGGAGGTGGGATCGTGGCCGTCCAATGTGCATGCTCAAGGGGGACATTGCATGTGAGCTTCTTAATTGCATGTGGGTGGGTGGGGATGAATTAAATATATATATATATATATATATTTATTTATATGTTGTTGATTTTTTTTTTGTGAATTTTAATTTCTCGATTTTTAGCCATGCAAGGTTGTTGTACGTAAATATTTTCTATATTCATTCTTAAATATATATATATTTCAAATAAGTTTTCACTCAAAATATATATCATATATAAGATATATAGTTCCTTTATTCAATATATAATATACATACTAATAAAAATTGATAAAAATATATATACTCCCTCTGTCCTGATTACGGTGTCCTATTTACTGTAGATACAGAAATTTAAGAGGAGTATAATTAATAAATACTTAGAATGAATTAATGAAAATAATTAATTATAGTATAATAAAAAATAATTTTAAATTAAAATTAATATAATTAATTAGTCTACTTAAAATAAAAAAAATTAAAATTAAAATTTTTTAAATAAGATTTGAATGTATAATTATTTTTCAAAAGAAAAAAATAATAGAATAAATGGGATAAACAAAAATGCAAAAGTGGATACGATAAATGTAACGGAAGGAGTACAAAACATCATTAGTTGATCTATAACATTTTCACAATTTCTTATATCTTATAACAAAAATACTTAAAAATTGTAAATACTAAACAAACAGGTAGTAGAACTTATTAATTAATTGATTATTATTATTTTTATTTTTTTTTCATGCTGATTAAATTAATATATATTTTGATTGTGTGTCGCTAAAAATATATTTCCAACTGTTAACTAACCGATTTCTTTTTAATATAACGGGATTATATATATATATATAATCTGCTTTTAAGGATCGTATCATTGAATAATATATATAAAAATAGGTTAAATATTGTTGGGATTAGATAAACTCAACACTAATATGATATTGTCCGCTTTTTTTCTTCACAATTTTCAATGTAGGATTTGAATTTGCACCCAACATATATATCATAGTAAATGATATTCAGAAATTTTTCAATTAAATAACCTTATTAACATTGTCGAAACTTTCAAATTAGCGTCAAATCAGAATTATTGATTTGTTTTGTCTACGCCCTTAAAAATATATATATATATATATATTATAGAGAGAGAGAGAGAGAGAGAGAGACAAGGATTTTGGGGTGGGGAAGTTTGTAGTGTAAGAATGGAACAATGATATATATCTCCAGCTATTGGTGTGTTGTATTATTATTATTATTATTTTACGCGGTAACTTCACGCGGTGAGGGGTCGAACTCGCAACCATCTTTCGACAATTTTCCAACACAATTTGAGTTGTGCATATGCATACACATACACGTCACATATATATATATATGTGTGTGTTTTTTTGTGTGTATGATCTTCCACTACTACACTAGTATACTACCAGAAAAATACCATATTGTTGCGGAATAATTTGTTGTAGAATATATATAGGTCTGCGACAAATTTGATAAATTGTTACAAAAATATGGCAGAATTAATTCCGCACTAGATTGGTTGTGACTATTTGTTATTGTCACAGAAGTTTGCAACAAATTACATTAGTTAAAAATTGTCGCAAAAGACGGCAACAACACAATTAATATTCAATTGTAGCGGAAGAGCATTTAATAAAAATGCTGCGCAAGAAAATAAATGTATATATATGAGACGGAGGAAGTATATTTTAATAACTTATGTAGCAAATATATATATAATTTAAAAAAAATATATTATGATTGCTACACAATAATAATTTGACCCAATCAACAAATGTATATAAAGAAAGTAACAAATATTAATATAAAATATAATAATACAATATATCTTATTTGTCTTGTGATGAAATATTAATTGCTTCAAATTAATGTGCTACTTGGATAATATACTATCTGCTTTGTGATGAATTACTAACGGATTCAAATTAACACCGTGCTGATTTGATCCCGTCAACACCTTAGCTGCCGCTATATATATATAGATATAGATATAAATATAGACATAGATATAAAAGAATGATTATAATATTATGTTTAATTGAAATTTTCAATCAACACTGTGCTGACATCAATTAACAAAATATAGTATGTCAATATTAATATTGTTTGATTGATACAATATGTTCTATATAGATTGTTACAATGTACGTATGTTCGTTTGTTATACATTTCCTAATTTTTACAATTTATTATTATTATTTTTAAAAATTTCCTAATTTTTACAATTTATTATTATTATTTTTAAAAATTATCAAATCAAATGTATATATTTTTATTTTTGATATTATAATAAAAATTATTTTTATATTCGAAATATTACATCAATATCTATTTATATCACATCATACAACTATTCAAATTTAAAATTTCTACTATTCAAACTCCAACTCAAAATCCAAACCCCTAAACAAACGCACCGTTAATTTATATTTTATAGATGTACTGTATTAACATATCTTTCATGCTGAGATTAATATTCATATGTGCCGCGTTGATTATTGTCATATATTGTATTTTTATTATTTTAACATATACTTCATTACGTATTGTTAGCATGCTATAAGGATTTACCATCATATCATTACAAAATATTATTATTTTTAAATTTTTGCATAAAAAATAAATATATACTTTTAAAATGGACGGAAGGAATACAAAAGAATATTCAGAATGTGCTCGTCTATTTTCTGTATATACATGTATTATGTATTATATTTTACATTATGCAAATTATGTAAAATTATATATTCTTAAAAATATTACACAATATTTATTTTTTTTATTTAAAATATTACATTCCAAAATCATTCGATGTTCAAAAATTCTGTTTAAATTTAAAATTTTCCAAAACTCTTCTATGCACAGACTAGCTAACACACTCCCAAATGTAAAAAAGTCGAACTAGTCAAGTATTGAATATATCACAAAGTTTGTTCGATTATATTTTTTTTACTACTATTTACTTTATTAATAATTTTAAAATTTCACATATAATTTCTAGTATATATGTTTTTATTTAAATTATTCTTTTTTTACTTAAGAAAATTCTAAAATAATAATTATAATATAAAAAGGAAAATTGAAGTGCACATTTGGGGGTGTTTCTCTCCAACCCAGCACCATGCTTTCTTGGCTTAGGACAATTTCATTAAGTTTTCAGACACGAATAGGCCACACGTGATGCCTTCTGCCCCACCCCATCCAAACACACACGTATAATTTTAGGACTTGTTTGATTTTGGTTTGAATATTAGGGGTAATACCTTGTTATAGTTCCGTATTTGATATTTTTTATTATTTTAAAATTTTAAGTGAACACTGTTTGAAAATAGTATCTTAAGTAAATTTTTTTTGTTAAAATAGTCATTCGGTGCCTCGCTCGCCACACTGACAGTCGTTGTTGACGTGACTGACATATCATCGTCACGTGGATACCACATCAAAGGATCATTTTAGCGAAATTTTTTTAATTGTAGGATTATTTTCAGACAAAGTCCATTTAGATATCCTAAAAAAAAGGACGTCATATACGGAACTAAAAAAAATAAGTTACCAGGACATTTAGTAGAAAAAAAAAAAACCCATGTGTCGCTGATGTGACATCTATGTGGCGATGACATGTCAGCCGATTCAGCGTCACGTCAACAATAGCGGGCCACTATGACGAGTTCGGCACCAGATGACCATTTTAGTGAAATTGTTTTAGTACAGAACTATTTTCTGATAAGATGCGATTAATTAATTTTCTGCAGTTCAATTGTTGTTTTTTATTATGTAATTTTGTTTTATTGTTATAAATTTGAAACATTAATAAAAATTTGAAAAGTATATAATTCAAAAATAGCCAATGTGTTTTGAACATAAACTATTTTCCTAGTTATGTTAATTAAGAATGAAAGGAATGGCAAAATTACAGAATCCAAAGAAAAAAGAATGATAGGACAAGTTTACTTGTATTTGAGATTTTCAATATTCGTAAAATTTTAAACTAAAAAGAAATATTGAATGTCATATTTTTTAGTAGAATGAACTGTTTGAGAATATTTTGAATATATGTATTTAATACTATAATATTTTAAATAGGGAATTTGTGAATTGAAAATATGTAATATGTATAAATAGATATTTTAAATATAAAATTATTTTAACAATATTTTTGAAAGTTTTATTATTATTATTATTTTTTATTCAAGACTCCGAGTAAAAACCTTATAAATAAATAGAGTAAACAAAAACTTATCATTTTCATCCGTCTCACTTTGAAGTATGAATTTTCTATTTTAATAAAAATAATTATACATCAATACTAAAATACCCTTAACTTTTACCTTACAAACATACTATTATCCATACAATTACTTTTTACATGAGGTAAAAGAACAAAAATATCAAAAAATCTCTTACACACTTCCACTGGATAATAAAATACTATTATTTTTTAGGGTAAACTGTTTTTTTTAGTCCTGTAACTGGACCCTTTTATCATTTTAGTCCCGTAAGTGGAGCCTGTCGCAAACTAGTCCCATAAGTGAAAGTTTTTCGCTGTTTTAGTCCTTCGGCGCCGGAGACGCCAGCGTAGCTCGCCGGAGGTGACGTGTCCGCCAGGTGTCCCGCCAGGTCAGCGACACCTGGCGGACACGTGGATTTACTTTTATTTTCTCTTTTTTTTTATTTTTAATTTTTTTTGATTGGACCAAAAAAATAAAAAAATACAAATAAAATTAAAAATAAGTTTTTTAAAAAAATTTTAAAAAATTTTAAAAAAATTAAAAAATCCACGTGTCCGCCAAGTTAGCGACACCTGGCGGACACGTCACCTCCGGCGAGCCACGCAGGCGTCTCCGGCGCCGGAGGACTAAAACAACAAAACATTTTCACTTATGGGACTAATTTGCGATATGCTCCACTTACGGGACTAAAATGACAAGGGGGTCTAATTACGGGACTTAAAAAAAACAGTTTACATTATTTTTTAATATATATATATACACATATATTTGGTGATTTTATCCGCGTAATATTGAATATGGCCCTACGTCCACAATTATAATACACGTGGTTGCAATGTGCTTTGATTCTACAAGAGACGAGGAAATGATCATTTTCTATTCATCGAAGGCGACTTGGATATTTTACTTGTGAATTCAAGCTAAGCTATGTGGAGAAAATATGGCCTTGAATGTAGACATGCACATATATAGAATATGGCCTACTTACTCACCTACCTACACGGACAAATCGAACTTCAAATCAAACTTGATTATTTTCGCGATGATCTACCATAAGGAAGCATTCTCCGACAAAAAGATATTCTAACATTGTGTGTAATAAACACATGTTTTTGTGGTCCTAATGATCTCATGTTCTCGGGTTGAAATGATGAGTATAGTGATTCTTGGTAATTCGATTGCCAAATGAATCCACTTTATTAGCACGAAATCTGGAGATGACACTTGGGAAGCTGGTGAAAAACATTCGACATCAAAACTTCTTACACTTTTTAAAATAGAAGTAGCAAAGATATAACACAAAGAATTTATTTCACGTAATAAGAGCAAAGAGAAAAATAAAATTTTAATAGCATCCGTTATTATTTTAACCCTTTATATATAAAATTCATTTGTAAATAGTTATATATATATCTCATTCGTAGCTACTCTAATATTCTTACAATTGTATTGTGACCTTTATATGCCATTTTCTCGAAGCTTACATTAGCTTCTACAATGTCGTCATGACTTGTACTTGCACTAACAATTTCAACCATCGATCTGCAACGTCTCACTTTAAGCGATTGGAGCATTGGGGCATAGATAAGCCACGACAAGTCCGACAAGTTGGGGCAAGAATATATCACTACAGGTGCAAGCCCTCCAATAATTCTAACAAGTCGACTATACCTTCACTCAGAATGTTATCTTTTGCATCCGCATCCGATGAATATCTCTGAACACCAAATAATAATCTAAATGTACGCAACAAGGGAAAACTCAATATGACCTGTCGTGGAATCACCGCAACAAAAATATAGTATATTTGTAACAGAATTCTGTCCCTAAAATTCAAGTAGCTAACGTAATTTCATCCATAATTCCGTCTCTAATATCATTAGTAACAAAAAAAAAGCAGATTTAGGAAAGAAAAAAGCTCGTTCAAAAATGATATTTTCTTATAGTGCACTTCTAGTTTACGCGTATCATCCATTAGCAAGTGCTTCATTTTTGTTGAGTTCTTGAGCTCAATGGGAAATTCCGCGATTGAGGTATCAAACAAGTTAAGAAACTCGCATGTTTTCCGACAATTCTAACACCCTGAGCATAAGCATACACTGCACCAATTCAAAAGGGAGCATTCTTACTCGAGTGTTCCTCGTCATGAAAGTCGAAGTATTCTTCCAAGGTTGAATACTTGCGATGTTTTTTTTATGATTTCACCCCACAATGAAACTCTTTCAGCTTCCATCTTCTTAGCACACTCTTCGACCAGATCTATGTGATCGAGAACCAAATTCCTCTTTGTATTTTTTTCGAGTCCATTGGAAATCCACAATGCCATGTCGGGAATAACATCGTGCATTTTGACACTCTCATGAAGATTGTAACTCTCTAAAAGACTTGGATGAGAATCTATAATGTCTGCTCCAACTTGATCCATGAAAAGTTTCATCGCTTCATTTTTCTCCAAACAACTTATTTTTACCTTCTTGTTTGACCTCATGGAATCACAAACATGTTCATACCGAGTCCGAAAACAATTTTGAACATTCTTTGGCCATCCAAATCCGGAACACCAACTTTAACAAGATCCAGCCACGACCATACATCGTCTAACATGTGCACAAATCTTATCCTGGACTTTCCCAATGGTGAATGTTTTAGACACTACAACCCAAATCACTTTATCGAATCCATGATTCGTACTTATAAAAGTATTGTTAACCTTGTTCAAAAGCGTCGTCTTCCCCACACCCCTCATTCCATGTATCCCGATGATCTTCACATTATCGTCCTCAATCCATCTATTTACTTACCAAGCTTATATCTCAACCAACAGCACGTGCAACAATTCCTCTTTTGACGAGCCTTCTCCAGAAACTCCTCAACACTTTTGTCAGTCGCCTCGACCCTCTGCAACCAGGCATTGACCTGGTTAGTGCACACCATCTGCCTTTCCTCCTGGAGCGCCACCCTTCGTTTAACATCTTCACGAACATCGTTGAGTTGCTTCATTGCATTTTCTAAGGCTTCGACGTTAGTTTCCAAGTCTTTGATTGTGTTGGCTTTGCTGGCTGTGCAGCTACACAAGCTTTTAATAATATCCCAAATCGGACCGAAGCCGCCACTGCTCTCAATTATTGCAGAGTATATTCTCCGTGTTGTATGCACTCGTGAGGTAATGTTCATCATTGTATATCTTCTAAATATTTTATTCTCATTCATTAAAGGTTAAACCTATTTTTTTTTTTTTTGTTATCTTAACTTGTGTTTCAATTTGGTTCAATAGCGTAACAAAAGATTTATCCTTCATAACCGAGAACTTTGTCTCCAAATTTACTAAAACTATAATGTTATCTCTTAAATAGTACGATGTTACCGACTAAAAAGTATGATGTTACCAAGAAAATACTTGTTTTTGGCGAAAACACAACATGTTCCTGTAACCTCGCGAAAACATGTTGTGATTCCATCAAACCATCAAAACAAGTATTTTTCAAAATAATAACTTGTTTGATATTGAAATATACATTTCTTCTAGTACAAATAATAATGTGATTACTATGTAGGTACAAATTTGTGTAGGTACAATTGCCTTCTATCCATCTAAGGTATAACTTTCGGTATACCATTTTTTTTCAAAACGGTTACACTGTATTATCTCCCTCTAGCAATGGTATTTGTTGAAAATAGTTTTTTTTTTTTTCTCATGTGAGTTACATTAAATGTGTCAATAGAAGTGGCTTCTTGGTTTGTAAAAACGCCTTTGACATAAAAAAAAAAAAGACCACTACTTTTAATAAAAAAAAAAATCTAAAAAGGCCCATTACTATTGAATTTTAAATCTATTCATTTATAATCTAAAAAGGCTTAGTCCCATTTTAATTTAAATTTTCTTCATTTTTATATATGCTATAATGATGGACACTTTTTTATTTTGGATAAAATATATTAAATCAAAATATACTTTCCGAATATATTTAACTTAAGTAACTACTTAACATATAACATATACATCATGAAAGATTCGTTGAAATCCCTTTATTTTTATTTTCTCCTTAAAAAATAAATATTTTTATTTACATTTAAATTTCATCTCTTTTATAAAATTAGTTTATATTAATTATAAATAAATGTATTTTAATATAAATAAATGTTTTATTTACTTGTATTATAGAAAATTTTATTTCTATAAAATAATATCCGTGTTGCATATATATATATATATTTTCTTTATTGTGATATAACTTTTTAAATATTTAAATACATATTTTACCTTTTTAATCATATATTAGATTTATTTTAAAAGTACAAATATTATTAATTATATATAAAAAAAAAATATCATGACTCACTAATAGTATTATTACCTTAAATATATTGTCATTATTGAAATGATTCAATTGAATGGAGACTGAGGGAGCATAAAACTTCCTATTAAAGGGTAAGTAAATAAATTGCAATGGTAGGTTATATTATTATAAATCTCATTTATTAAAGTTCCTATTTAATTAGTTGAATTATTTAGGTCAAGCAAATAAATGTCGAATGAATTTAGTAAGTGGTAGTTAATTAAATAATTAATTGGTAGGTAAATAAAATAAGGATATTCTATAAGAAGAGGAGAAGAATAAAAATGTGTGTTCACTTTTCAATATATTTTATTTTTTTCAAAAAATTACTATTAAATATTTTTTACAATTATTTCGATACAGAATGAAGATCGAAGCCGTTATTGTGGTCATGTTAATGGCTATGTCCGTCTCCGTTGAAGCGATTTGCGTTATGGAATGTGCAAGAGTATGTGGACCGAGTCTTCTTTGCATGTTGTATTGTTGTACTCACTGTCGCCATCACAATTCTCCGGAAGATCTATCTCGCGATCTCAAATGTGTCGAGCAGTGTCGCAAAAATCTTGGCGATCAGTCTGAATTTTACGAATGTGTCGAAAAGTGTGGCAAACTCTCCAAGTGATTTGCTGTTTCTCTTGCTAATAATCCGATTATATAATAAAAATTTATGGAAATATTAATCGATCTTTCTTCGATTTTTTTTTTTCTTTTTTGGATAGAGTCTTGATCTGAATTTCATGTGATTTATATTTTCAAATAAGAATCATCCACTACTAGAAAAAATGTTGATAATTGCGAAAATTTGTAGCAAATTTTAATTCGCGACAATTAAAAGTCACGGAAAGTAATTTCGTGACATATTTATGTCACAACTTTTTGTTTTGACTGCTCGGTAATCAGAAAAAGTTACAAACAACTTTCCCTAACTATTTAAAGTAACGGTTTATGTAACGAAAATGTCCAAGATCTTTCTGTTCCGTGTCTTTTGACTATTTCATCACAAAAATTGTCACAAATTTTTTTTTTGGCTATGGTGTTATGTCGTAAAATTTTATTTGAGAAGTACCCCTAAAGTCTATAAACTAAAAATGATTCGATAATTTTTTTTTTCCAAACTCTTTACTATTCAATTTTTATAATTACTCGAACATAGAATGAAATCGAGCAATTATTATCGTCATGTTAATTGCTACCTATATTGTACACTAAAATAAAAAATTTAAAATTTAAAATTAGGAGTTGGGGGCTGTTGTCCTTCAAATTTCCATCTAAATCCGCAGCTAATTACAATAATAATAGCAATATAATTTAACCATAGTATAATATATTCTTAAAGATAAAATATTAATGGAGCTTTCTTTCGTAATTTATTTTTGTAAAATTTGATATTATAAGAGTTTACAATTTATAATTTATTTTTAATTTCTTACAGAAAAAGGAACTTCACATGAAGAGATGAAATATAGGGTGGGGTGGGGATACATTTTTTTTTTTGGATTTAAAAGTTTAAATTAAATTTTAATATTTAATACTTTCTCAGTCCCATAACAAGTATCCATTTCATTTTTCAGTAACAGTAGTAATCTACCTAATATTGCAAATACCCTTACAATATACAATATATTACACAAATATAATTACTTTTGGATCACACAATACTAATAAAGTGATTTTAGTCATTTTTATTTACTCCTGATACACCATAATATAATATTAATATTTTTAAAATTTTATGAAAAAGCAAACAGATAGTTAACTATAGGACGGAGGGAGTATATTATTTTATTAAAAAATATATTTAAAATAGTTTGGTCAGCAGACCAGACCACGTTAATTTTTTAACCTATAATAATACATTTCCTATTTTTTTCCTTCACGTAAATGCTGCATTGTTTAGCCCCACTTCCTTTTTAATGTCAATTTCTCAGCACCATTACTATAATAATAATAATAATAATAATATCACGTGACAAGGAAAAGGACTAAGTTCTGAATTAATGGAAATAAAATAGATGGGTTATTAGATCTTGCTAAGATCATGTCTATGTCGATAATAGCTAAGAATATGTCCCTTTCAAAAATAAATAAATAATACTCCCTACCGGTAAAATGGAGATTTAATTGGGTACGAAGATTTAAAAATAATAATATCTTAATATTACAATAAGATAATTAAAAAGTAAAATTAGTGTATTATAGAAAATTTATAAGGTTTGATAAAAAAAAAAAGAGGTAATAGAAAATATAGTTGCAAATTGATTATTATTTGTTAAATTATAAATAATAAAATTATGTGAGAATAAAATGATTTATTATAAATGAATTGTGTAGACGGCAAAAAAATAATAATGATATGATTTTGACGGAATGGAGTACATCTTTATATTATACCAAATAAATGTATACATTAAAAATTCGAATGCACTCCAAAATTTTGAATTATTTTAAATAATAAAATACTTCGTCCGTCCGCTTCTAAGAGTCACATTTACTTTTTGCGTCATTGTACTTAAGATTAGAAATATCTTTATATTTGTACAATTTTTTTTTTACGAATATCCTTCTATTAGTATTATATGATACTAACGGAAGTATTTTTGCAATTTTTTTTTAATATTTATTTTGTACTAGTTTTGATATAATAACTAATATTCAAAGATCAACATGTAAAAAGTAAATGAGATCTTTAGAGCCGGACACGGAGGTAGTATTAAGTATTTAATGTAATATTTTGCAAATAAAAATATTTAGTGCAATATATTCTAAAATAATAAAAAAAACTATTGGTGAATAATAGCAAAAATATATATATATATATATATAAATCATAAACAAAGCCATACATATGTTATAGGATTACCACATGCTATCAACCCTTCTAAATACATATTGTATATATATATACACATATATACATACATATGTGCCAATATATAGATCTACAAGGCACAAGTTCTATCATTCAGTCCGAACAAATTGAAGAAGCACAAAAAACTGCTGCCGTTTTGCTTATGAACATATGTATATAATTGTCCGTACGTATGTTCATAAGCTAGACGGGCTGCAGTGTTATGTGTTTCTTATAATGCCAAGATTATCATATTAGAATGTGTAGCTCTGTATGAAAAACTTGTTGCAGAAGTCCTTAAAGAACACGACCACCGCTCAAGGTATGCGCCGCAATCAAAAGGGGGCGGCGTGTGTCCTTGCAATTCCACTTGAACCAAGAGCTCCCAAAACATTTCTTCGCCACAATTATATTATTTTTTTTTTTTTAGTGCTACACGAGGAATTGTCGGTATATCACCGATCTTAGTATGTTATTATCTCCCAAATATGTTTATTTTCGAAGTTCTGATAGGATCTAATATAGTTAGACTACTATGAGTTGTGCATCGAAATTGATTAAATCTCTTATTTTTTGATCGGAAAAAAAAATTAAAAATTCCTTAGAATAAATATTTCTTTTGTTATTTTAGTGTTTGATTTTAGTTTTTTTATTTATATATTTTATATAAAAAAGATTTTTTTTAATAAAATATCATATATGAATTGTATAAATGAAAAACTACACAAATAAATTTTAATTATTATTAACTTTTTATAGAATTATTCGGTGAAATTATTAAATTATCCTTTTTTCACGTTCCTTATTTTATTTTATTGTACGTACTAACTTTATTTATATATATTCAATAATATAAGCTGGATACATGGCGCAACAGGAAGAATGGGTGTTCAAGATCGGCAAGCCATGGGCGAGTTGGCAGATGCTTCAATTTTGCAGTCGCCGATTTATTTTTCAAGTTCGTGTGAAGAAAACGTTTGATTTGGTTATTTAATATAAATTGACTTTCTCAATGAAAACTTGCAACGTAACATCATAATGTTAGAAAATAAATATATAATCAAATATGTTAGCGGAAGCGGAATTTAAACAAACCTCCAGTCATTGCTAAAAATTAAAGTTATTCTCGATATTCTATTCTTCAAGCAAACGGTAGATTGGAACCGTGGGGAAATGGTGTTGTCAAACTTTGGATTGTCAAACTTTGGAACCCTGTGAAGATGTTGCCGGATCTTGGGATGATGTTGCCAAACCGGCTCACAAATAGCGATGGTGTATTCTGATTTTCTGAGAGTAGGTCTAGTAACCCGTATGTGAGAGTATTTATAATTAAAAAAAAACCGTCCATCACAATTTTTCTGCCGGTTCTCACGTATATTTTGAATGTGATAGACTTAAGTGGAGAAAAGTGGGGTCACAATTTTATGTTAGTTTAATTATATAAGATAATTAAAAAATAATCAAAATTCAAATATGATTAATTAATTAATTAAACTAACACATAAACAAGAATGATATATGATTCTTATTCCATCATAAAACACAAGAATTTCACATCAAGGCACAACTCAAAATGCAAACTTATTGTGGAAATCAACAAATACAACTGTGAATTTATTTTTATTCATATTTTGTTATTCGTCGCTCTTTTTAAACCCATTCACATCAAAAAAGATTGTCGGCGAGATAGCCAGATTGATGGCTTGTAGAGATGCCACACTTCTCGACACATTTTTTAATTCCAATCTGATCACCGGGAGTGTGGGGACACTTTTGAATACATTCGATAACGCGAGACTGTTCATCTTGAGAGACCCCGCACTTCTTAAAACACTTGACAATACAAGTAAATAGTTCACTACAATTTTTAATACAATCCCAACACTCACTTTCGCCCTCGACCGAGATGGAAATCGCCATTAACATGATGAGGATAATCGCTTCGGTCTTCATTCTCTTTGGATAATTAAAGCTTGAGGAATCGCGGAAAAGGAACAATTTTTATTTATTTATTTATTTATTTTCGATACTTGTTTGTTGCTTCCTTTGAATTAAAACATGCATATATATATATATATAATAACCAAAATTTTCAATTAATCTACCCCTATTTATTTTTCCTATCATCTTTACTAATTGAGCTCATAATAATAATGAAAATTTTCCTTTATATATTTTTTTGTAAATATGTAAATTGCTCTTCGCTCTTGTAAGACTACAAATATTCAAAACCACTCACTTAATTCACATAACATCTTAACAAATTAAACAAATAAAACATTCAACTTATTTCACTATAGATCTCAATATATATATATATATTACATGCATGTTAATTAATAATATTTTGTAATATTTTTATGAAATTTTTTATTTTTTATTTATTTTTTTTATCTTTAATTGGGTCGACGGCTCTTAGTGAAGGCCCAACATTGCATATAATCGCCATAATTTAAAAGATTTGTACCAAATTATTTATATTAAATAACCAAAACAATACGGATTGCTACATATACGATAAAAATATTTTTTTTTCGTAAAATTAATTACAATTGATGTACGTAGTATTTTAAAAATTTACATATCACATATATATAATTATTATAAAGATTCTCATTATATTTAAAACAAAAATAAAATAAAATAAAACAAAAAAACAAAAAACAAAAATACTTCGATAGAATTGAAGTCCACAATTTATAACTTGAAGATGAAAATGAAACTTTAACCTATAAAAGCTTTTAAGTAAAAATATTTAATTTTTTAGACTAGGCCGGACCAAACACGGCATGACCTTTGTATGCTCGGGCCCAACACGGTTTACTAGTCGTGCCAGGTCGGCGCAATCCGAAAATTTTCAAATCTGTTTCATTAGACTCAATGATGATTTTTCGTGCAAAGTTTGGATTAAACTTATACTATATTTATTTTTGTCAACTCTATACAAGACCTGAGTTTGCATCTCAACAATGCTCTTCTCGCATAAAACACCATAGAACTCATGGTCTCCATTCGAGAGATATTTCGTTAATTTTGACATATCGCACCGCTTTTATCAATAAAGGGATCCGCCACCTAAACACACCTGTCAGGACAAATCGTCCAACCAACCACAACAATATCAGGAAGACTTTTGACACAAGGCACCACCGTAGATTCCAATCACACAAGGTCAACGAGAGCTTTGCCACAACCAATGTTCTATTGGGGGTGCAAACCCAAGTCCCACGTTAGAAGATGTGAAGAAAAATTCATATCTTATAAGTCCCACATAAACTCCACTAGTACCAAGCCTTTTGGAGTAAGTCCAAAAACAAATTCGTGCGGACTGAGCCCAAAACGGACAATATAATACTAGTGTTGAGTTGGCCTAGTCCCAAGAGTGATATCAGAACCTGGTTCGATAATTAAGTGGACTGGACGGTAGTGGGCATTGGTTGTGGTGGTAGACTCGCCCTCATGACCTACGGATGTGCCTTGTTCGTCGTTGGTTTGAGGGGAGGATTGTTGGGGTGCAAACACAAGTCTCACATTGGAAGATATGAAAGAAATTTCACTAGTATGAGACATTTTGGAGGAAGTCCAAAAACAAATCCGTGGAGACTCGGCCCAAAGCGGACAATATCATACTTCGCCTTAAGTTGGCCCAATCCCAACATGTCCAATGTCGTCTAGTCTAGTTCATTCCACTTTTAATTTTTTCAAACCAAACTCTGATACCATTTGTTAAGACTAGATTAGCTCAATACCGATATAATCTACTTTGGCGAGCCCATACATATTTATATTTGATTAAATATATGTGATAACAGAGCCTTTTAATACAAATATTATATAGAGAGATGAATTATCCTTGATTATATAAGATTATTATGTCGGACTTTGATTAATATGATATTTTGATCATC
This sequence comes from Andrographis paniculata, assembly GCF_009805555.1. Taxonomy (NCBI): domain Eukaryota; kingdom Viridiplantae; phylum Streptophyta; class Magnoliopsida; order Lamiales; family Acanthaceae; genus Andrographis; species Andrographis paniculata. The sequence goes on along the minus strand of NW_026137634.1, from coordinate 2,243,328 downwards.
TAAAGTAAAAATGATTATATGACATTACAACTTAAATCACTTAAGTATTATGATTTGTTCATATTTTTATCAGAAAAAAATTTGGAAATATTATATCGAGTTAGTGTTGGGACTGGGTCAACTTAACACTAGTACGATATTATCCGCTTTGGGCTGAGCCCGCACGGATTTGTTTTTGGATATCCTCCGAAAGAACTCATTCTAGTGGAGTTCACTTGGGACTTATAAGGTGTGAAATTTTCTTCACAACTTCCGATGTGGGACTTGGGCTTGCACCCCAACAATCCTCCCCTCAAACCAAGGACCAACCAATGGACCTTCCTACCCTCCTTGTACCGCCTATCACAAAGGAACCCGCTACTTGACCACCTCAATCGGGACCGACCTAACACGGCCAGGAGACTTTCGACACAAGGCACATCCGCAGGTTACGAGGGCGAGCCCACCACCACAACCAATGCCCAATACCACCCAGTCCACTTCACCATCTAACCGGGCTCTGATACCACTGTTGGGACTGAGTCAACTCAACACTAGTACGATATTGTCCGCTTTGGGCTGAGCCCGCACGGATTTGTTTTTGGATATCCTCCAAAAGGCCTCATTCTAGTGGAGTTGACTTGGGACTTATAAGGTGTTGAATTTTCTTCACAACTTCCGATGTGGGACTTGGGTTTGCACCGTAACAGTTAGTAAATAAACTTGTGATGCTCTTACTTATCACATGAGTTGTTTACTATATATATTATCGACTCGTTGCAAATACTTCCACAAAATCGAATTATTTCTCAATAAAAACTTGCAAAACAACACTGTAAACAAGAATTGTGATTCTTATTTCATTCTTGAACATAAGAAATTCAAATCAAGGCACTATCAACAACAACAATCATAAAAATAAAAACATTGTAAGAAAGAACAACGAATACTTCTGTGAAAATCATCGATCATATAATAAAATTCTCGGCTCGAGAGGCAAACTAATCACTCATATCAAAAGCCCACTTATTGACACATCCATCAAGTCCCGCCTGATCACCGAGAGATTGTTGACACGTCTCGACACATTGAAGACCACGAGATTCCTCTTCTGTAGTGTGGACACAATGCTTAAGACATTTGAAAAAGCAACGAATGGTTACAACAATCTCAGGGCCACAATGATTCCAGCAATTTCCGAAGCAACTTGCCTCAACGGAGACGGACATCGCGATCAACATGATGAAAAGAACTGCTTGGATCTTCATCTTGGTTCGAATATTTGGATATGAGGTTGAAAATATATATATATATTTTTTGGAGGACAAAGAACTTTTTGTTTTTCTTCTTGTCTTGTTTCTCACACACTTTTGAATGCCAACATGGGTTGTATATATATATATATATATATATAGGTAGTAAACAAAAGGCAAGTGGTTAAACACAAAATAATACTCTCTTCGTCCCATATCTATATATCCATTTACTTTTTGCACAAAGTTTTAGAAATATTAGTATTATATTAGAATATAGTAGAAGTAAAGGTAAAAAGACTAAATTGTCCTTATTAATATTGTATGATATAAAAGTAATAACATTTGTGTAATATATTGTAAATTGAAAGGGTATTTGTAATGTTAGATAGATAGTACAATTACTAAAAAAGAAAATGGATAGATTGTTAAGGGATGGACGAAAATGAAAAAATGGATAGATTGTTAAGGGACGGAGGGAGTACAATGAATTAATCTCAATATATTCCTCATTAATGTGTGTTGATGCAATTTTTCAACTATAAAAAGTAAAATCCGAAAATAGAAATTATCTTCGAATTTGATAAAATAACTGTCTGAGATTAAGAATCTCTAGACACCGTACGATACATAAGCAAATTAGAAAAATAAATGCTACAGACTGAAAAAGTAAATGGTGATCCCCAAAAGATATTTACTTGAATTTGATTTCGATTGAAGATGATTTTTCAGAACAGACCCAAATCCTTAAATAACCCCTTAAAAAAACGGTTTGAACCGTCGTCTGGTCAGTTACAACAACCACTGTCAACCGCCCACAAGGTCCTCCTCTGTCGACACGTGTGTTAACCGACTCACCAACCGCTCGCGCAAGTTACAACACTCAACTGGCTCGACCGACCGCCTCTGAACACCTTACCGCCTTAACTGGGCGGCTGGCCTGACCGGCTACTCAGCCGCCCAAAATAACCCCTGACTCCTTAGATGGACTGCAGGCCAACCGACCAATCCAGATACTAACTGGTCGCTAACCAAACGACTAATTGGTCGCCCAATCAAGCGACCACCATCTGGTACCTTCAAATGGCCAAACAACCATTCGTCCAGACGATTCATTGGTCGCCCAATCAAACGACCATCATCCAGTCCCTTTAATCGGCTGAACAACCATTCGTCCGGACGATTCATTGGTCGCCTAATCAAGCGACCAACTGACCGCCATTTCAAGCGACTGAACTACTATTTGACCAAGTGACCGGCAAATCGATCAGGCGATTAACAAGTCGCTTAATTGAGCGACCAACCAACAGACCCTTTCTTCGCCCGACCAATTAACAGACCTTTCCTTTCATCCGACCTCTTTTTGACCGACCTCCGCATCGGCCGTCTCATCCTTCTTCGCCCGACTTCCTCTTTTGACCGACCTCCGTATCGGCCGTCTCATCCTTCTTCTTTGCCCGACCTTATCCTGTCTGACCTCCGTGTCTGCCGATACTTCTTCTTTGTCCGACCTTATCTTGTCCGACCTCCGTATCTGCCGATACTTCTTCTTTGTCTGACCTTTGGGCCGTTTGACTTATATTCAAACCCATTCAAAATCCTACTGCTATTATTATTATTATTATTATTATTATTATTATTATTATTATTGTTTTTTGTACTCAACAATGTGCTCCTTAAATTCCAAGCCTTACTTTGAAATATTACAAGTTTACTTTATTTCTTTTTTAATTAAATTTACTCCATTACTATATTTGAAAAATCAAAGTATTTATATTTAATTATTACATTTCATTCAACATTTATTTACCAATTATATTATATCTTCATTCTTTTTAATTACTAACTAAAATTTTAAAATTATCCCAACTACCATTTTAATTTTTCCATTTTTCTTAAAATAGTCATTTTCTTAATTTTATTATTGTATATTCATCAAAGTTCATCCAAGGCACCAAGGCTGAATTTGTATGTAAATGCCATGTTTCAAACAAAGTTTGCCTTAAACTAGGAATTCAATGGTGTGTTTGATATAGAGAATTAAAATGATAGCAGAGAATGAATTCAATTGAACATAATATAATAGAGAATCAACATAAGGGGCAATGCAAAATACAAACTTATTGGATAGATCGACAAAATATCCAATTGTGAAATCATTTTTTTGTCAACTCTATATCATTTCTTATAATTCTTTTCGTCATTTTTAAACTCATTCGTATAAAAAAGGATCGTTGGCGGGAGAGCCAGGCTAATGGCTCGAAGAGAGGCCACACTTCTCGGTACATTTTTTAATTCCAAGCTGATCGCCGGGAGAGTTGGGACAAATCTGCATACAATTGATAGCGCGAGATTGCATGTCTTGAGAGTAGTACAAACACCTCTTAATACACTTGACAACGCAAGTAAATAATTCTTTACAATGCTTGATACAGTGCCAACACTCACTTGCGCGCGCGACGGAGATGGAAATCGCCATTAACATGATGATAATAGCTGCTTCGGTCTTCATTTTCTTTGGAATAATCGGATATACGCTCGAAAAATCGCAGAAAAATATATGTTTTTTTTTTTTTTTTGTTTGTCGCACACTTTTGGACTCAAACATGGACTATATATAGGTACAATTAAAAAACTCTTTAACCATAAATAATTCATGTACCCCTGTTTATTGATTTTACCTACCATTTTAACTAATTGAGCTCATAATAATAATAATAGTAATTAATTAATTAATTTCTTAATTCAGGTACTCTGTTTATTCATTTTACCTACCATTTTAACTAATTGAGGGCATAATAATAATTAATTAATTCAGGTACCCCGTTTATTAATTTTACCTGTCCTTTTAACTAAGGGTGTGTTTGTTTGGGGGTTTGGATTTTGAATTGGAATTTGAATAATAAAATTTTTGAATTGAAATAGTTGTATGATGTGATGTGATATTTTGAATGTAAAAATTAATTTTAGTATAATATAAAAAATGAAAAATAGGTGTTTGATTTTATATTTTTGGAGGGAATTTTTTTTAAAAATAGGTGTTTGATTTTATATTTTTGGAGGGAATTTTTTTTTTTTTTTTTTTATGAATAGTAGATTTTTATAATAATAATAATAATGGAACTTGTCGTTTAATTTTTACTTTTTTTTTTTTTTTTTTTTTAAAGTATATCGGCAAATTGCACTTCATTTTGTAAAAATGCAATAACATTCACTTAATTCACATTTTACTTACCATCTTAACTAATTAAACAAATAATAATGGAATATTTTGGTTACCTTTAGACAGACTTTTGAAGTTTTGAAAAAGTTTAAAAATAATACTCCATCTCTATTTGTCCCACATAATTTATCATTATTTTTATTTTAGCCCGTCTCACATAATTTAAATTTTTGGAAATAATTATACACTTTAATCATATTTTAAAATCATAATTTATAATTTTTTATTTTAATTAAACTATTTAGTCATTTTAATCTTACTCTATAATTAGTTTATTATATTATAATTATTTTTACGGATATACTTTTGAATTACTTACTAATTAATAATACCTAATTAGGGAGTAAAAAGTTAATACTCCCCCATCCCATATTAAATGGGCTTTTCGGTGTTTTGTAGGATATTAAGAAATAATAATATTTTATTAGTTAATAGAAATATGTAAGAATTTTGACCATTTTTTGCCTCTTTGTGTAACGGTATATTTGTAATTTAAGTAAAAGTTAAAGGTATTGTGACATTAATGAATGATTAATTTTTCTAAAATAGGAAAGAAATATTTTGAAATAGAATAGACAATATGTTAAAATAGTACTTTGAATTAAGAAGAAAAAGTATATATTTTGATGTTTTATAAAAGAAGTAAATATTTAATGAGATATTTTTGAAAAAAAACAAAAATTGCTTATGATTAATGCTAAAAACTTCAAAAAGTATGTGTAAACAAATAGGGAAGGGATCGCCAGCCCCAATATCTCCCGTTCCCACCGTGCCCCATCAAATATGTGATGTATATAGTCCCGTAAGGGACGATCTAGTGGTGTAGGGGTTGGACTTGTGACCGTGAGGTCATGGATTCAAACCCCGACGCCTCAGGTCACCTGCCACACATAGTTCGCCTAGTGTGACTTTTCCGTCGGGCCTGGTTTGTAGGGTATTAGGTTAGGCCGGTGGTTTACCTAGTGCACACTTTCTGGTAGCGGATGTGGATTCTTATGTCATAAAAAAAATGTGATGTATATATACAAATATGTATGTTTATATATGATATAACCACATTTCAAGGAGTTGACCCTATTTGACGTGTTCAAAAAAGATTTAGTCAAGGCCACAATATTTATTTATTTTGTTGGCGGCGAGTTGTTATAATTGTAAGTTAATCATATTTTGGGGAGTTAACCTATTTGCGGTGTTCAAAGAAGATTTAGTCAAGCCTCAAATATTTATTTCGTTGACAGTGAGTTGTAATAATTGTGAGTTAACCACATTTGGACGAGTTGACCCTATTTGAGGTGTTCGAAGGAGATGTAGTCGAATCCCATTTTCCAACAGTTAGTATTTTTGATGCATTATTTGTAATACTTCCACAAAGTCGAATTAATCAAGAACGATAATTAATTCTTATTTCATTATACAACTTAAAGAAATTCAGATCAAGAAAAAAAAAATGTAGGAAAGACCAACGAATACTTCTGCAAAAACTATTACACAATCAGATCGTTAGCGAGTTACCACACTCCATGGCACATTTGTAAGCTGCAGACTGATCAGTACTAAAAGGATCGCGACACTTCTCAACACATTCGACAGCGAGAGACTGTTCAGCCGAATGGTGGTGGTGGTGCGCACATTTGATAATACATTTGAAAATGCAATAAAATACTTCTTTATCCTGATGGGCACAAATTTCATAGCAATCGCCGTAGCAACCTGCCTCGACGTAGACGGCGCTCACAATCAACATGATGACAAAAACTGCTTCAATCTTCATATTCTCTCTTGGAATATTTTGATATGAGGTTGAAATTTTGGAGGAGAAAGAACAACCCTTTATTGTTCTTTTTGTCTTGTTTTTTTTCTCACACAATTTTGGATTAGAATATTTGTTGTCTTTATAGATAAAATTAGATACTTCTAGAGTTATATTCAATTCACCTACCACATTAATTCACTTAAAATTTATCCCACTTGCCTAAATTCACTTAAAATTTATCGACTTACCTAAATTATTGCTAATTAGGCAAGTGGTTAAATAAATAATACGACCTTTGATTCTCAATAAATATTGGATGAATGTTTAATTTTTGGTAACATTTTATTGCAGTAAAGATTTTGACAATTAATTACTATATATATAAATGTTTAATTATGTAACATACTATATAAACATTTGTATCATATGATATTATGTAAAGTCCCGTTTGATTGGATGAATTTGAATTATTTTTATTTGAAATACTTTATTATTAAATATTTATTAAAATCTTGTATGTTGAATTTAAATGTTCAATCCTTAAAGTGGAAGAGTACTTGGGATGAAGCTATATACGAATTTTGGGTGATTAAATGATTGGTCGTCCAAGGTCAGAGCGTGGGCTTCTTTTCTATCCTTGATGAGTGAGGAGTAGAAACTGCAGGGAGAGTCAAACGGTGCTCTGTCTTTTTCTTTTTATGATTAATATAGGGCAATTTTCTAATTTTTCTAATATATTTTCACATGGTATTAGAGTCTACTGTTCTCTTGGAATAGATACTATCTACTAACTCACGTTTCTCCGAGTACATTCAACTTGAAATATACAATTTTGTTAGTTTTTCTGTTTAGAGTCTTAGGTTTTATTTGCATTTGAATTTGAGAGTCATGTCTGTGCATTGTCTACTACCTGTCTGCCATGTTTCTCCAGATTTATGTGTCAGACTGCATTAGAGTCTTGTCTTTTCTGATTCTGTTTAGAGTTCCGTTGTTTCTGACTGTAGAGTACTTTCGTCGTTTTTCAGCTTCATTGAGAGTTATGTATTTTTCAAGCTCCGGAGAGTCTCGTGTTTTTTTCAGTTCCGTATTTTTCGCCTCTGATGAGAGTTCCCACATGTTCGAAGGTCGAAGCAACATTCTCACATGAAAACATTGAGAAATCAAACATTCTAAAATTCTTTGATGACCAATTATATATGATCCTTTCATAATATAACTTTTGATTGTAGGTCTAACTTATCGAAAGTGCACCTTAAAGCCATCTGGCTTCGATTCTTTTACGTTGCCCTAAACGAGCCCAAAATATAAACCCGTTACCCGCCTTGGATATAAATAAGTTATTTATATATATTTTTTCAAAACAATTCATTCAAAATTTGTTGAAGTATTTGAAGTACTTGAATTCTTTTGAAGAATATCTATATATTCTTTTTCAAAATACAACTAAAGTAATAAAAAATATTTTTATTAAATATATATATATAACTTTTTTTTTCTCTAAACGATAGTTCTATTATGTACGTCTTTAAATAAATAATAAAAAAAAGTTGAAACATGCCGAAGTTGGTGTGTTTGTTTAGAGAGATTGTTGGAAATAAATTTTCTATGTAAAACATAGGAAACTGTGTAGAAAATATAAAAATAATAAATATATGTAGTGTATTAATATATTTGGGAAGACGTGTGGAGAAAAATTGTAGAAAGAACAAAACTCATATACAAGACTAATTGTATTATTCTATATAGGTCCATTTAAATAACTAAATAACAAATAAATCAAAATTATATATTTTTTAAAATTCATTCTGAATTTTCTTGTATTTCTAAAATCTAGTTTTTTTTTTTTTTTTTTAACTTGATTCACCTTTATAGTTGAAGAAAATACATGTGCACTATCTAGAAGATATGAATAGGTACACAAACATCTATTGAAAATGGATAATTGGTCCTGTTACTAAAAATAATGGCAATTGGGGCAGGTTTTGTCTATTGAAAATGGATAATTGGTCCTGTTACTAAAAATAATGGCAATTGGGGCAGGTTTTGTCCGGGCTCCATCTTGGCTCCAATGTTAATAAAGCGGGTTTCGCCCTAGCTCGCCTCGACTCCCATGTTAAGAGGGTGCGTTTGCGTTCAATTTTTTATATCCAAGGTGGGTTACGGGTTTTAAAATTTAAACCCAGCTGGATCCGGGGTGACTTAAAAAATTGATAACAAAAAAAACAAACACATCTCAAACCCAGTCCAGCCTTGAACCCGCTTAAATCAATAATTATAAAAATTAAAATGATATATTTTGATAGTTTTTTATATTATCAAAATTTATTATACTTTTATAATTTTCATTACTTTTTTATTTTTCAAATATTTATAATTTTTCACCCTATTGTATCTATATATTTATCATTTCAAGGTTGAAACCCTGAACCAGGTAGCCACTATTTTTCATATGCGCTCCAGGTAAACTCTCGGCCGAATCTAAGCCCGACAAGTGGTTTGGACCCATGACCGTATGGTCGTGAGATCAACCCCACACCACCGTGTCATTCGTTACAATAAATAAAATGGTTACATTTTTTTTTTTATGACGTGGGAACCCGCAGCTGCTACCCGAAAGTGCACAATGGGTAAACTCTCGGCCGAACCTAATACCCTGCAAATTAGGAATAAAATGGTTAAATTTTCAAGTATTGTTTATTGAACATGGTCTAAATTTTGTCAGGCAGTAGTATAGGGTAACTAGCTAGGTGTTGGTTTCATAAAGTTTGGTGGGTTGTATTTTCGAGTAGTAAAACTATTTAATTATTTGATATGATATAAATAGATATTTAATGCAAAATTTTGAATATAAATTTTTTATGTAATATATTAAATAAAATAATATATATATATATAATAATTAAATTGTAAGACATGAATAAATAAATAGTAAAAACTTAATTACCACAGTTGTTACTATTATCGAGTCATTTATCTATAATACTTCCACAAAGTCTTATTAATCAAGAACAATAATTATTTCTTATTTCATTTTACAACTTAAGAAATTCAGATCAAGAAAAATTAAAAAAATGTCGGAAAGACCAACGAATACTTCTGTGGAAATATTATACAATCACATTATACCACACTTCATGGCACATTTGGCAGCTGCAGCCTCATCAGTACCGAAAGAGTTGTGACACTTATCGACACATTCGATAGCGCGAGACCGTTCACCTGGATGGGGGTGGCTCAGACATTTCCCAATACATTTGAAAATGCAATAAAATCTTTCTTTAGACTGACTGGTACAATCTGCATAGCAATCGCTGTAACAAGTTGCCTCGACGTAGATGGCGTTCACAATCAACATGATGACAAAAACTACTTCGATCTTCATATTCTCTCTTGGAATATTTTGATATGAGGTTCAAATTTTGGAGGAGAAAGAACAACTTCTTATTGTTCTTCTTGTCTTGTTTTTTTCACTATTTTGGATTCGAACATGTGTTGTATATGTAGAGAAAATTATATACTTCTAGAGTTATACTTAATTCACCTACCATACATTAATTCACTTAAAATTTACCCACTTGCCTAAATTCACTTAAGATTTATTGACTTTACCTAAATTGACCTTTTTTTTTAATATTTATTTATTTATTTATTTTTAACGTGGGAATTCGCAGACGCTACACGAAAGTGTGCACTTGGTAAACCCCGGCCAAACTTAATAGCCTACAAATTATGCTCAAAAAGAAAAGTCACACTAGGCGAACAACGTGTGGCAGGACAGGGCCGTCAGAGACGTTTTCAGATCCCTGAGCAAAAATATATGATAGACCCTATTAACAAATGTTTTTTTTTTTTTCAAAATACTATCAACAAACAATATAACAATAAATTTCACAAAATAAAAATTATATTAATCATATATACAATCAATGAAATATATGTTTCCAGTAAGGGATGGTTGATTGGTTTATATGACTGACGGGCTAGTTTGTGATACATATCTTGACTAATATAAAATTTTACAATATCTTTACTATTATAAAGTCAATAATAATTATTACAAATTTTAAAGACGAGGAATATAAGATTATAAAAAATTTGGTTAGAATTTATTAGAATTAGAATTGGATTGGATAATTGTAGAAAAAAATATGAGATAAATTTTAAATTAAATTTTAATATATCAAATAATAATTATGAGCTTTAACAATATTTACGAATTCTAAACAGGAGGAAGATAAGATTAATTTTAAAAAAAATTGATTATAATTTAATTTTAGAATTAAAATTATATTAGGTAATTTTTTAGAAAAATATGAGATAAAATTAAAATTAAAATTTAAAATATCTAATAATAGCTAAAATTAAAATATATAACCTTACTGTCACAAGTTCACTCCCCGCGTCACCAAACTATGGACTACCTAAATTGTTGCAAATTAGGGAAGTGGTTAAATAAAAAATACTACATTTGATTATCAATAAAAATTGGATGAATGTTTAATTATTGGTAACATTTTTCTGCAATAAAGATTTTTGCAATTAATTACTATATATATAAATGTTTAATTATGTAACATACTGTATAAACTTTAATATCATATGATATTATGCAAAGTACTGTTTGATTGGATGAATTTGAATTATTTTTATTTGAAATACTTTATTATTAAAATTCTGAAATGATACAATGTAAATAATATTTGAAATATTAAAGTGAATTGGAATTTACCATCAACTTTGGAGATTTGAAATTGATCGTATCCTCAAATCAAACTAATAAATTAGTCAAATATGTGATGTATATATACAAAATATCTATGTATGTATATATATATATATATGATATAACTACGTTTCGGGAAGTTGACCCTGTTTGAGCTGTTCAAGAAAGAATTAGTCAAGCCACCAGTGCATATTTATTTCGTTGGCGGTAAGTAGTTATAACTGTGAATTAACCATATTTTGGGGAGTTAATCCTATTTGCCTTGTTCAAAGAAGATTTAGTCAAGCTCCTAATATTTATTTCGCTGACAGTGAGTTGTTATAATTGTGAGTTAACCACATTTTGACGAGTTGACCATATTTGACGTGTTCAAAGGAGATGTAGTTGAATCCCATTTTCCACCTGTTAGTATTTTTTAAGCATTATTTGTAATACTTCCACAAAGTAGAATTACTCAAGAACGATTAATTCTTATTTCATTATACAATTTAAGAAATTCAGATCAATAAAAAGTAAATGTAGGAAAGACTAACAAATACTTCTGCAAACACTATTATACAATCAGATTGTTGGCGAGTTACCACACTCCATGGCACATTTGTAAGCTGCAGACTGATCAGTACCAAAAGAGTCGCGACACTTCTCAACACATTCGATAGCGAGTGACTGTTCAGCCGAATGGTGGTGGTGCGCACATTTGGCAATACATTTGAAAATGCAGTAAAATACTTCTTTATCCTGATGGGCACAATCTTCATAGCAATCGCCGTAGCAACCTGCCTCGACGTAGACGGCGCTCGCAATTAACATGATGACAATAACTGCTTCGATCTTCATATTCTCTCTTGGAATATTTTGATATGAGGTTGAAAAGTTGGAGGAGAAAAAACAACTCTTTATTGTTCTTCTTGTTTTGTCTTTTTTCTTACACAATTTTGGATCGAATATGTGTTGTATATATAGATAAACTTAGATACTTCTAGAGTTACATTCAATTCACCTACCACATTAATTCACTTAAAATTTATCCACTTGCCTAGATTCACTTAAAATTTATGGACTTACCTAAATTATTGCTAATTAGGAAAATGGTTAAATAGAAAATACTACCTTTGATTCTCGGTAAAGATTGGATGAATGTTTAATTTTTGGTAACATTTTATTGCAGTAAAGATTTTTGCAATTAATTACTATATGTATAAATGTTTAATTATGTAACATACTATATAAACTTTAGTATCATATGATATTATGTAAAGTCCAGTTTGTTTGATGAATTTGAATTATTTATATTTGAAATACTTTATTATTAAAATGTTGAATGTTGAATATAAATGTCCGATCCTTAAAGCGGAAGAGTATGTGAGGATGAAGGTGAATCTTGTGTGATTAAAGGATTCGTTGTCCAAGATCAGAGCGTCAGTTTTATTTTTTATCCTTGACAGGTGAGGAGTAGAAACTGCAAGGAGAGTCAAATCTCACGTTTTGTCTTATTTTGCTATTTTGATGATTAATATAGTGTAATTTTCCAATTTTCCTAAAATATTTTCGCATCGTATCAGAGTCTACTTTGTCTAAAATATACTACCTACTAACCCTCCGTGTATATTTAATTTGGAATGTACCTGGAGGTCTCCAAATTTTGCTAGTTGTCTTAGTTTTCATCTGCATTTGAATTTGAGAGTCAGAGTCATGTCATTGTCTGCTATCTGTCTGCCATGTTTCTTCAGATTTATGTGTTCTACTCATTGAGAGTCTTGTCTTTTTTGACTCTGTTTAGAGTCCCGTTGTTTTCGACTTTATAGAGAGTACTCTCGTCATTTTTTGGTTTCGGTGAGAGTTTTGTGTTTTCCAAGCTCCGGAGAGGGTTTCGTGTTTTCCAGTTCCATATTTTTCGCCTCTCATGAGAGTTTTTCTGACTCTAATTCAGTTGAAGACACATGATAGACGATTGTATCTGCATGATCTTCTATCTCTATTTGCAAACTACTTATATACACTTGAATTTGAGGGGATATTAAGATATTTTTATATATCTTCACTTTTAGATTTTATAGATTTATATTTATATTCGCTTTTGTTCATATATTAGATTATTTAGATTTGAATTTATCGAATATGTCTATGTTACCTATATATATAGTCCCTTATTTTTTTGTAATTAGTATAATGCAATTTTTCAGTTTCTTAAAATATTTTCACATAAACAATTTTATGCAAAATGAGATTATTTGTATTAAATCGTGCGTATCTATGTAAATAGTGAAAACAATATGTATACATTAAGTGTTTGGGTTTTTTTTTGTTTTTTTTTTTTTTTTTTTTTTTTTTTTTTTTTTTTTGTTGTTTAACGAATAAAATTTATTAGTATTTAAAATTTGAAAAGTAGTTTCATTTCATCTTGAAAAATGTATTGATGGTAATTAAGTTCTATGAGAATCCATCTTTTGTTAATGATAGCTAGCATAATTGCATCTTGTAGTAAGGGTTATTATCCATTTCAACCATTTGGGCCAAAAAACTTCCCACATGTTCGAAGGTCGAAGCAACATTCTTGCCTGAAAACATTGAGAAATCAAACATTCTAAAATTCTTTGATGACCAATTATATATGATCCTTTCATAATATATCTTTTTATTGTAGGTCTAACTTATCGAAAGTGCGCCTTAAAGCCATCGGCTTCGATTCTTTTAGGTTGCCCTAAACGAGCCCAAAATATAAACTCGTAACCCGACTTGGATATACATAAGTAATTTATATATACTGTTTCAAAACAATTCATTCAAGATTTGTTGAAGTATTTGAAGTACTTGAATTCTTTTGAAGAATTCTATATATTGTTTTTCAAAATACAACTAGATTAATAGAAAATATTTTTATTAAGTATATATATACATAACTTTTTTGTTTTCTAAATGATAGTTCTATTATTTATCTCTTTAAATAAATATTAAAAAAAAAAGTTGAAACATGCGGAAGACATAGTGCATGATTATAAGTCACGTACAAGACTATTTGTATTATTCTATATAGGTCCATTTAAACAACTAGAAAACAAATAAATCAAAACTATATATAAAATTCAAAAACTCAATCTGAATTTTCTTGTATTTCTAAGATCTAGTTATTCTTTTTAACTTGATTCACCTTTATAGTTAAAGAAAATACATGTACACTATCTAGAAGATATGAATAGGTACACAAACTTTTATAGAAAATGGATAATTGGTCCTTGGGGCAGGTTTTGTTCTGGCTCCATCTTGGCTCCAATGTTAATAGAGCGGGTTCGCCCTAGCTTGCCTCGACTCCAATGTTAAGAGGGTGGGTTTGCGTTCAATTTTTTTATATCCAAGGTGGGTTACGGGTTTCAGAATTTAAAGTCCGACTGCATCCAGAGCGAATTAGAATTTTGATAAAAAAAAAACATCTCAAACCCAGTCCACTCCTGAATCCACTTAAATTAATAATTATAAAAATTAAACTTATATATTTTGATAGTTATTTACATTATCAAAATTTATTATACTTTTATAATTTTCATGACTTTTTTATTTTTCAAATATTTATAATTTGCCACCATATTGTATCTTTATATTTATCATTCCAAGATTGACCCCGAACTTGGTAGCCACTATTTTTCGAGTGCGAGAGGTTTGAATCCATGACCTGATGGTCATGAGATCAACCCCACATAAAGTTTCATAAAGTTTGGTGGGTTCTATTTTCGAGTAGTAAAAATGTTTAATTGTTTGATATGATATAAATAAATATTTAATGCAAAATTTTGAATATGAATTTTTTATGTAATATATTAAATAAAAGGGTAAACTGTTTTTTTTGTCCCGTAACTGGACCCCCTTATCATTTTAGTCCCGTAAGTGGAGCTTGTCGCAAACTAGTCCCATAAGTGAAAAATTTTCGCTGTTTTAGTCCTCCGGCGCCGGAGACGCCCGCGTGGCTTGCCGGAGGTGAAGTGTCCGCCAGGTCAGCGATGGCGGACACGTGGATTTTTTATTTTTATTTTATTTTTTTAAATTTTTTTTAAAAATTATTTTTAATTTATTTTTAATTTTATTTATATATTTTTAATTTTTTAATTTGATTTAATTTTAAAAAAATTGAAAAAAAAAAAAAAATCCACGTGTCCGCCAGGTGTCGCTGACCTAGAGGGACACCTGGCGGACACGTCACCTCCGGCGAGCCACGCGGGCGTCTCCGGCGCCGGAGGACTAAAACAGCGAAAATTTTTCACTTATGGGACTAGTTTGCGACAGACTCCATTTACTGGACTAAAATGATACTAAAATGATAAGGGGTCTATTTACGGACTAAAAAAACAGTTTACCCTAAATAAAATAATATATGTAAAAAATAATTAAATTATAAGACATAAATAAATAAATAGTACAACTGAATTACCACAGTTGTTACTATTATCGACTCATTTATCTATAATACTTCCACAAAGTCTTATTAATCAAGAACGATAATTAATTCTTATTTCATTATACAACTTAAGAAATTCAGACCAAGAAAAATTAAAAAATGTCGGAAAGACCAACGAATACTTCTGCGGAAATATTATACAATCACATTATACCACACTTCATGGCACATTTGGCAGCTGCAGACTCATCAGTACCGAAAGAGTTGTGACACTTATCGACACATTCGATAGCGCGAGACCGTTCACCTGGATGGGGGTGGCTCAGACATTTCCCAATACATTTGAAAATGCAATAAAATCTTTCTTTAGACTGACTGGTACAATCTGCATAGCAATCGCTGTAACAAGTTGCCTCGATGTAGATGGCGTTCGCAATCAACATGATGACAAAAACTGCTTCGATCTTCATATTCTCTCTTGGAATATTTTGATATGAGGTTCAAATTTTGGAGGAGAAAGAACAACTTCTTATTGTTCTTCTTGTCTTGTTTTTTTCACTATTTTGGATTCGAACATGTGTTTTATATGTAGAGAAAATTATATACTTCTAGAGTTATACTAATTCACCTACCATACATTAATTCACTTAAAATTTACCCACTTGCCTAAATTCACTTAAAATTTATTGACTTTACCTTTTTTTTTTTTCAATAATGAGGGAACCTGCAGTCGCTACCTGAAAGTGCACACTTAGTAAACCACCGACCGAACTTAATAGCCTGCAAATTAGGCCCGAAAAGACAAGTTACACTAGGCGAACCATGTGTGGCAGGTCAGAGCTGTCTCGGACTTTTTCAGAACCTTGAGCAAAAATATATAATAGACCCTATTAAAAAATGATTTTCTTTTTTTTTTTTTTCAAAATACTATCAACGAACAATATAACAACAAATTCCACAAAAAAAAAATTATATTAATCATATATATAATAAATGAAATATATCTAATAATAATTATGAGCTTTAACAATATTTACGAATTCTAAAGATGAGGAAGATAAGATTAATTTAATAAAAAAACCAAATTTGATTATAATTTAATTTTAGAATTAAAATTATATTCGGTAATTGTTGAAAAAACTATGAGATAAATTTTAAATTAAAATTTAAAATATCTAATAATAGCTAAAATTAAAAAAAAAAAAAAATACACTCCACGCACCACCGGACTATCTCTTGCGGGACTACCTAAATTGTTGCAAATTAGGGAAGTGGTTAAATAAAAAATACTACATTTGATTCTCAATAAAGATTGGATGAATGTTTAATTATTGGTAACATTTTACTGCAATAAAGATTTTGGCAATTAATTACTATATATATAAATGTTTAATTATGTACGTATTGTATAAACTTTAGTATGATACTAGTCAGAAACCCGATGCACGATATTTTTATAATTTATTTTTTTGTTCATCAAAAGTTTTTATATTTTTTTTTATGTTTCCCTTAAATTTTTATTAAAAGAACACATATATATTATTTTCTCTTAAAAATTAAAAATTAGAATTTAGGTAATCAGTAGTTATGTAACTAATATATATTTATATATAATAGCAAATTTATTTTTTAAATTCAAATTTATTATTTAATTTTAAATTGAATAGATAAGTATTCTATGTATACATCATAGTATCATATTCTTAATAATTTTATCAACTTTTATACTTATAAAATATTTATTGATTGTATTAAGTATAGTTTGTTAAATATGTTAGTTATGGTATATTAATTATGGATATTTAATATAAATTTATTTTAATAAAAATATCAAAAATAAAGAAAAATAAAATAAAATTGTATAGATTTATTGAAAATTTATATATACACAAATATATTTGAATAAAATTATAAGAACTCCATTAAATCATCACTATTTATATTTTTATTTAAAATAAATGAAAATTTTTAATTTAAATGAAAAAATATGAATAATATAATACATATATTATATATAAAAATAAATCAATTTTATTGTAATGTTATTATTAAATAAAAATTAATATAGAAATTATTTAAAGAGCAAATAATAGAAAAATATCTATAATATACAAAAAAAAAAGTTATACTATTGAATTATTTATACAAAGTACAAAACAATAACAAGAGAGAAACGTTGTCGTCGAAAAATTGAGGAAAAACTGACATGAAAAATATTTTCTAAAAAATAAGAGAATTACAGAACAAAGGAGATTAAAGTGTGACTCAAATAAATAAGAAACTGATCTTGTCGTGGGGGCAATCTGCATAATACAAAAATATAATTAATATTGCAAATAAAAATAAATTCATTTTTAATTTTATTATTAAATATAAACTAATATATGAATTACCTAAAAATAAATAATACAAAAATATCTGTAAACACAAAATTATATAAAATTATTTATACACCGTACAAAATAAAAATAAAATAAAATAGTATAAGTAACTTATACGTTAATACGACACATCATCTTCAGATTAGGTGGAGTTACAATATTTTGGAATTCTGATTATTAAAATGCAAGGAAAAAAACAACTAATTGGGTTGCGAAAGAAAATAAAAACGTTATTTAAATATTAACCAAAAACTCGCCGAAAAAATATTACCGGAAAAATGAAGAAAATTGAGAGGATAAAAGGATGAGAAGTTGATGTATGATTGAAATTAGGGTGAAGATATGGTCTTTTACAGACATTCAAATGAGGGTTGCTATCAAATTCGTCATTAATGTCGACGTTAATTAATCCGTAATTGACTTCTGTTGGGATATGAAGCCTGATTATATCCTAAAATCTAGGGATATGATTTGGATATTATATTTTAGATTTTAGAGATATTATTTTGATATTATTGTCAAAGGCTTAGGCTATAAATACCCATGTATTCTCACTTTAACCATGTGCCTACGTACTTTATAGTAAAATTCCTGGCTT
This sequence comes from Andrographis paniculata, assembly GCF_009805555.1. Lineage (NCBI taxonomy): Eukaryota > Viridiplantae > Streptophyta > Magnoliopsida > Lamiales > Acanthaceae > Andrographis > Andrographis paniculata. The sequence continues at coordinate 2,225,031 of NW_026137634.1, read as the reverse complement.
GGCAGCGCCCCCAGACGTAGATCATCGTGATCGAATTGGGTTACCAAATCTTACGTTCTTTCTGTCTTTGTTATTTCATTTTGATTTCCTGGAATTTCCGTAACAACTTCTTTAATATTTGGTAACTTCCAATCATAAACGCCGGAATTAATTTTACTCATAATAATTTTAATTATATTTAATAAAATTGTATTATTTAAAAAGATATGGGTTAATTACGAATATAATTATAATTAATCTGTATGTTTAAAATATATATTTTTTAAAATTAGTTATAAAATTAATATAAGTTTAAAAATTTAAAAATTATTTATTATGAATATAATTAATATTAATTATATATTTTGATTAGAATATTACATTATTTTTAAATTTATTAAAAATTTCCAAAATTTTAGAAATAATAGTAATTCATTTTTAATATCATTAATTAGTATTATAATTATCATTAATAGTATTATTATAATTGTTATTAAGTATATTTTTATGGTATATTAATTATGAATATTTAATTTAATAGTATAATTTTATTTTATTAAAAAATTAAAAATGAAAAAAAAAACTGGTATGAGTTAGATTTTTCTTTTATATAGATAAATAGGTAAAATAATTAAAATAAATTAGTACTTTAAATATTATGAAATAAAATGAATTATTTAATTTTAAGATGAAAGAAGTATTATATATATATATTATATATTATACTCCCTCCGTCCAACATTTTTTTTTGGTACGTCTCGAACACCCTGCAATATTTTTAAAATAGGAAATAATTAATTATATTTAATCTCTACCCCACACTTTATCCCCTCACATCATCCAAATAAAAAAATAAAATATATATCTCTCCGTCACATTAGCTGATTTCTAAATTATTTTACTTAATAATATTCACCTAAAAATTCGTGTCAAAAGTAAATGTTGAACCTTGTTTGGGACGAAAGGAGTATTATATTATCAAATTATATATTATATTATATTATATTATCAAATTATATATATAAATTTGCTATGTATATTATTATGGTATATATATTATGAATATTTAATATAAATTTATTTTTTAAAAATAAAAAATTAAAAAAAAACAATAAATTGATATGAAATCCATATTTTTTATATATAATTAAAATATATTTCAAATTATAATGATTAAATATATATATAATAGTACAATACTTACATTGAAATATTAGTAAAATTTCATTACTATTAAATAGAGGTGTAAATGAAATCAATTTTTTTTTTTATTATCTTCAAAATATGTTCATTATAATTTTATTAATTATAATATACTTAATACAGTTTAATATGTATTATTTTATTAGAAAAAAAGTGACAATAAAATACGATGGAATGGATCTCATTTTAAATATAAAATAAAAAATAATAATAAAAAGATATGGTGTACTAAACCCCACATTGATTTCTTATATAATAATAATAAACCCCACATTGATCTCTTATATAATAATAATAATAATAATAATTTTTATCTTTTAATAAATATATTTATTAATCATAATTTCATTAATTATATCAATTATATTTATATCAATTAATATAATTACATTGAAAAATTAGTGAAATTCAATTATTTATTAATAACGGGTATAAATAAAAATTTAAAAAATATTACATAAAAGATTATAAAAATAATAAGACTTATTGGTGTTTTTATACATATTAGGATTACAAAATATAATTACATAGTTTTAATTTTATTCATTATCAATATGATTATTTATAAAATAATAAAAATTACATTTCAAAATTATTATATTTTCATTACTTTTAAATAGAACTATCAATAAAAATAAAATTATATTAGTATAATTTACTTTAATCATAAAATTAAATCAATTATTTTATTATCTTTAAAAATATACTAATTAAAATTTTATTAATTATAATATACTTAATAGCATTTAATACATATTTATTTTATTAAAAATAATAAAAAAAAATAACAAAAAAATATAGGTGAAGTGAACCTCATACTAATATCTGTTTTATATAAATAGATAATAATAATTTTTAACTTTGATAAATATATTTATTAATTATAATTTCATAAATTATATCAATTAATATAATTATTTAAAATCAATTATAATGAAATATTTGGAAAATTTTATTTTTTATTAATTACGGGTATAAATAAAGATTAAGAAAATATTAAATTAATTTATTTTTTAAGAATTAAAGAATAAAGAAAAACTAATGAAATCTATTTGCGTTTTTATATATATTAATATTACAAAATATAATTACTGATATTTTTAATTTTATTGATTATTAATATAATTATTTTAATTATAAAAATAAATAAAATTATATTCCAAAATTATTACATTTTCAATAATCTTAATTAGAAGTATAAATAGACAAAATTATAATTTATTTTAATCATAAAATTAAATCAATTAATTTATTATATTTAAAATTATATTATCTATAATTTTATTAATTATGATATACGTAATAATATTTAATACATATTTATTTTATTAAAAAATCAGAAAAGTTAACAAAAAAAATCTAATGGAGTGGAACCCACACCACCAAATCATCGAAGAGAGAGAGTTGACTTGAGATGACTCATGAGAACCAGTCGAAGATTTTAAAGTTCTTCCTGAGATGAGATGCTTCTTCTTCTTCTTCTTCTGCTACTTGTTCAATCCAAATTGAGTGTGAAGTGAAGGAATCAAATCGCCTTGTTCAGATCCGTAAAGGTAATTCAACTGCTTCACATATCATTTACTGCTTTAAAGGAATTTAACAAACTCATTAATTAATTATCTGCAACTGTTATTATTTGTATGTATGTTGTGAAGTGTTATATAAGAAACTATATATGGTGACTCATTCATCTGATCTGTTAGGCTCTTTTACTTTTGCTCCTTAGTAGTGACTAGTGAGATCTATTTTTATTGCCTCTTGGGAAGTTGATCTTGTTGATTTGCTAGATATATGTATGAATATTCATGCATTGATTGAAAATACCAAATTAATAATTCCAGCAGATCTCCTCCATGGACGCGGTCGGTGCAATTTGGGATATTCTGACATGCTTCTGTGGCTGCACAGTCAAAACTGTCAAGACAATCAAAGACCTGGAAACAAATGTGGAAGCCTTAGAAAATGCAATGACACAACTGAACGAAGTTCGTGAAGATGTGAAAAGAAGGGTGGTTCTCGAAGAGGAAAGGAAGATGGTACGCACTAATCAGGTCAATGGCTGGTTGCAAAGGGTCGAGGCGACTGACAAAAGTGTTAAGGAGTTTCGGGAAAAGGCTAGTCAGAAAAGGAATTGTTGTACTTGCTATTGGTTCAGATATAAGCTTGCTAAGGAAGCTGTTGTGAAGCGACAAGCTGTTGAGGAGCTAAGGAGGGAAGGACTAGCATTCGATACGGTAGCTGAGGCGTTGCCGCATGGTGTAGCAGATGAGAGACCTCTACGGCACACCGTAGGATTGCATTCACCTCTTGCACAAGTGAATAGATGGATTGAGGATGATAATGTGAGGATCATTGGGATATATGGAATGGGGGGTGTGGGGAAGACAACGCTTTTGAAGAAGTTTAATAATACTTTTCTAAGTAGGAATCATGGATTCGATAAAGTGATTTGGGTTGTAGTGTCTCAAACATTCAGCATTGGAAAAGTTCAGGATGCGATATGGAAAGAACTTAAGATTTCTGATTCTGATGACAAGTGGAAGGATAAGGATGACGAAGAAAAGGCCGTGCAGATCTTGAGTATTCTTCGTACGAAGAAATTTGTGCTCATGTTAGACGACGTATGGTCGTGGCTGGATCTTGTTAGAGTTGGTGTTCCGGATTTGGATGGCCAAAGAATGTCTAAAATTGTTATCACGACGCGATATGAACATGTTTGTGATTCCATGAGACAGGACAGGAAGATCAATGTAAGTTGTTTGGAGAAAAGGGAAGCGATGGAACTTTTCATGCAGCAAGTTGGACCAGAAATTATAGATTCTCATCCAAGTATTCGTGAAAGTGCTGAAACTGTTGTGAAAGAATGTGATGGCTTACCACTTGCCTTAATCACTGTGGGACGAGCCATGGCTGGGAAAAAAGATCCCCGTGATTGGGACATGGCAGTTAAGAAACTACGTAGGGATCCGTCGAAGATCATGGGACTGGAAGATGATGTTTATCATGTTTTAAAGTTTAGCTACGACAGTTTACCCAGCGACACAATTAGATTGTGCTTCTCTTATTGCTGCATATTCCCGGAGGACTTTGAAATCTGGATCGATGATCTCTTAGACCTCTGGATTGCAGAAGGTTTTTTAGAAGAATACGATGATCTGCATGAAGCCCGTGATCAAGGTCGAGATATAATTAGAGACCTTAAAGCTGCAAGCCTTTTGGAGGGTGGAAGAGTTTCGTTGTTTGTCAAAATGCACGATGTTATCCGCGACATGGCTTTATGGATTTCCAATGGACTCGAAAAAAATAGAAAGAGGTATTTGGTTCTGGATCACATAGATCTGGTCGAAGAGTGTGCTGAAAAGATGATGGAAGCTGAAAGAGTTTCATTGTGGGGTGCAACCATAGTAGATGTCAGAAGAGTTCAACCATGGAAGAAGACGTTGACTTTCATGATAAGGGACACCAGAGTGAAAACGCTCCCTTTCGAAATGTTGCAGTGTATGTTTATCCTCAAGGTATTAGACTTGTCAAGGAATGAAAATCTAGTCGAGTTGCCCTCAAGCATCGGTGAATTGGTGCAACTTGAGTTTCTTAACTTGTCCGGCACCTCAATCAAGGAATTGCCCATTGAGCTCAAGAACTCGACAAAAATGAAGCACTTGCTACTGGGTTATCTAGAAGTGATTCCACGGCAGGTCATATCAAACTTCCCTTTGTTGCGTACATTTAGATTGTTCGGTGCTCAAAGATTTGATTCATCGGATGTGGATGCAAAAGATAACATACTGAGTGGAGGTATGGTAGAGTTGTTAGAATTATTGGAGGGCTTGCAGCACATTAGCACCGTATCTCTCACACTATTCGACAAGAAGTCTATGGAAAAGCTTAACAACTCACCGAAGCTACTGAGTTGCTTAAGTTGGCTTTATGTTGGAGAGTTTATTTCAGTAGAGTCTCTATGTTTTTCAGCAGAGAGAATGCGGCATCTTGAGGGGCTATCTCTAAATGGCTGTCAGGTGCACGAGGTTATAATAATTGATTCTAAACAGCATCAGTACGAGGATGAGGATAGATATGGTGTCGTCGGCATTTATGATCACTCCATACCATCATCACAATCACAAGCAGCTCCATGTTTCCATAACCTCAATCGCATATGCATATATTCTTGCCCCAACTTGTTGGACTTGTCGTGGCTTGTCTATGCTCCAATGCTCCAATCTCTTGTGGTGCAGGATTGCACATCCATGGTTGAAATTGTTAGTGCAGGTACAGGTCATGACGTTGCAGATTCTACCCAGTTATTTTCAAGGCTTAAGGATATATACCTTTCTGACCTTCCATGTCTGGAAAGTGTGTATCCACGTCCCTTGCCATTTCCATCTCTCATCGAGATAATTGTGAACGACTGCAAAAGGCTTAAACGATTGCCGCTTGATTGGACAAGTGGACGAGGTGGCTGTCTAAAGGAGATCGAAGGAGAGAGTGAGTGGTGGGATGCACTGCAATGGGAGGATCCAATGCACGAGCCTCACTTCCGCCAATATTTTGTGCCTAACGAGTAAGGGTTATTTATATATATATATTTGTGGTGCGACTAAGCCATGGGTTTATTTCTTTTGATAAGTTTGAAAAAATTTTGATTTAAATTTATTATTAAAATAATGTACAATAGGATATTTTGTAAGAATAAAAACTGTATTTTTTTTTCTATTTAGAAAGACAGAATAAAGATATAGTAGAAATATGAGATTTTTGGTGCAAAGGAACACACAAGTTTTAATTCCATGATTTGTTTGAAAGGTGTCGTCTGTATATTTTTAATTTCTTTCTTTCTTAAATTTTAATTTATATATATACATATAATGCCGATGAAATTTATAAATTATAAAAAAATAATTTTTAAAAATAATAATTAAAAAAAAAAGAATAACAAAATAGATAATTAATAAAATACATATATAATAAGAAACTATTGCAATAAAAATAAAAAATTTATATATTAAAATTTATTATTATTTTTTGTAAAAATTTTCAAATATATTTTAAATCAAAAGCCTTGAAATTCAAATATAATCTATAGAATAAAAAAAAAAATGTATTAGAATTAGAGCCATAAATGGGTCAATTCGTGTCGGGTTCGTGTCAGGTTGAATATTTTAAACGGGTTAAATTACTCAATCCTAACCCGATCCGTTTATTATCGTGTCGGATTGAATATTTTAAACGGGTTAAATTACTCAACTCTAACCCGACCCGTTTATTATCGTGTCGGGTTCGGGTTGACTTGTATTGACCCGTATACATAATTAAGTCGAATTTCTTGATTTAAATTAAATAATTTTTTTGTTGTGTTATCGTGTTATGTTAGTTTTTATTGGTTTAAACATAAATTAAGTTGAATTATTTAAAATTGAACTTAGTTTAAATTAATTTACGAAGAAATTATTAAATTATAATTATTTTACATATATAATGAATATATTAATCAATATTAATATATTATAATCGGGTTGTCGTGTCGGGTTCGAGTTAAGAGCCTCAACCCTAACCCGACCCGTTTACTATCGTGCCGGGTTCGTGTCAACCCGTATACATAATCGGGTTGAAATCTTTGACCCAAACCCAATTATTTCATGTCGCGTCAGTTTTTGCTAGCTCTAATTAGAATATATATTCTAAATGTCTCATTTACGCGTTGATCTTTGAATATTAATTATTATATACAAAAAATAGGACAAATTAAGAAAAAATTGCAAAATCACTTTCATCTCATCGATAGAACGACATTTGTAAAAAAAAATTATAAAAATATTTTTAGTGTTAAATACAATTACCAAAATAGTAAATGCCACTTAAAGAGGTATGAGAGAATATTTATTTTCTGTTCCCGGGCCAGCAGGGCCCAGTTTTGATTGAGTACTAGACAGGCCCGGATCAACCTTTGGTATACAAAAAAGAATGCAATCCCCTTCAAAATGGGATTTGTGACAGTGGAATTGAAACCTTCAGTATATTAAACATAAAAGTATGTAATAATTTTTAAAAGATCAATACTTAATTTCTCATAACTATATAAATTACAATAATTATAAATTTGAAAATACAATTATACTTCAAAATAATAATTTAACTTTGAAAGGGAAAATGATAGTATATTTTTACTTAAATTATGAAAGTTAGTTGAATATTAAAAGAAAAAAAAATACCAAATAAATTTTGAAAATCATATCACTAATATAAAAAGTAATATTTTGTATTGAATTATCTATTTTATTGAGAGAATATAATATAAATATTATATATATTAAAAATAATGTCAGCAAAAATACTAATTAGGTGAACATAGAGAAGTAGTAATTGACCATCGGCTCTGTAAACATAAAAAACAATATACTGTGTTTTCGATGTTTGTTTGGAAGTTTGGTTGGAGTTGAAAATAATAAAATTTTGAATTGAAAATTAAATAATTTTAATGTGATATTTTGAGTATAAAATAAAATTTGGATATTATATTTTTTAGTGAAAAGTAGATATTTGATTTAATTATTTTAAGGATAAAAAAAAGCTATGAGTTACGAAAATCGTGGAAGACAACTTTGTCCTAGCTCAACAAACACTCGAAAATCGAGTACAAACTAGATCAAAGACGAGATAGGAGCAGAGGATATGGCAGCGGAAAGATTTAATTAGAACGGTTCGCGGTGGAGCACGAATGCAAACATGTTTAATTTGTATGACTTGTCGAACATGCATATTTGATATTTCATCTATTTGGATCACACAAGGGCAGACAAGATCAATGTCGTGAAATTGTGAAAATCAAAATAAAAAAGAATGTATATAATTTGATAACTTAATTTGATTAGAATGATCTACGTTTGGGATAATTACGTCAAACTTCAGTTGACGACAACTAATTAACTAAGGTTTTGTTTTACCTATTAATATTTATTAATTGTAGTTATATATATGTATTTTTATATCTTAAAAGTCACATTCAAATTTGTACAACTAAGAGCAGAATATTAAACTTAAAGTGTTATATATATATATATATATAATCATGAAGTTGAAGAGTATTATAAAAATAGTGGCACTGATGATCAATTAATTAATTTCAATCATTCACTTGATTTCATTCAACAATGACATATATATGTATATTAATCAATATAATTAAAAATCACAGCAAACAAGATGCATGCATGCATGGTTGACTTGAGATGAGCCAGAGTTCTTCCTCAAATCAGACAAAGTTCTTTCTGAGATGAGATGAGATGCTTCTTCTTCTCGATAATTATCTGAACTATAATTTTGTATATTTATTTGTATGTTATAGTTATTACATCTATCACATTATTTCTTTTATCTCTCTTTTTCGTCATATTAATCTCATCACTTTCGCCAATATTTTAAATTTTCTTAAAAAATTTCTTAAATATATATATATATATATCTATACACATGCACTGTTATTATGATAACAATATTACAACATTTTTAAGAAAATTTAAAATATTGGCGAAAGTGATGCTCGAACATTTGATTCTCCCATTCCAGTGCATCCCACCACTCCTATATTTGTATGTGTTTGTTAAATTGAAATAGCTCTCATACGAATATTTTTAATATTATGGATTTGTTTAGTTTGTATTTCTAGCTGGTTTTTTATTTTAGAAATTCATATAATTTTTATTACAGACATATTTTCTATCATAAATAAATAAGCTTATTTTTTAATTGGCATTTTAGGTTAAATTGGAATTCAAAAATTTCAATATATTGAAATTTGATGTAAAATAAAAGTATATAATAATAATGTATAATAGTTAATTTTTCATAACTTTATAAATTACAAATTGTTAGATAATGTAAATGACCATCTCACCTAAACTATATTTACTTGTGAAATTTTACTCTTCATTTTACTATTTCAATCTCTTTTTTCCTAGTATAGGATGTTAAGAAAGGATTAAGACTTCTAACCTAAAACTAATTGTTGATGGGTGGAGATGCCATTTACCCTTATAAGCGAGATCCCACAAAATTTGTATCTTGTAAAAAAAATCATTTTTCTTGCCCTTGGCTTTGAAGGCACAAAAATTTATTTATTTTAAGTGAATTTAATGGTATTTGATATGGCATGAGCAAAACCCAACCCAATAAATATAAGAATGATGTTTGGTTATTAATTGGTAGATGATTAAATTTGCAAAATTTTTCGAATATATAAATGTGTGACAAAATTAATAAATTTCTATCCATGGTTAAATGAAACACAAAATCAAGCATGAATTAAAGATTCATGTACCTAAGAAATTAATTCTCGCATATTGATACAATTTCAAATTTTATTTTCATGGAAACAAAATTTTATCAATCATTATGTCGGATGTTGAATGACCGTCTCACCTAAAAGGTCGAACTATTAAGGAAGCACTGTCATTAATCATATATCCGCAAACAGGAATCCCCAACACATTCCTTTCCATTTACGTTATCTTCGCTGCGGATTTCAAACTCATTCCCAACACAAGCGCCAGATGCAGCTAGGGAAGCCTTCTCGGCTTCATGACATTCCTTCGTACATTTTTGTCTGCAAATATTGATTATTATGACACGGGCGCATTGCTGATCGCAGTACACACTTTGCAATCTTTTGCCGACGAGGCAGCCATCACCATTAACATGATGATAATAATAGCTTCGATCTTGATCCTCTTGCTCTCCATTTTGCAATTATCCGTGTGTGTTTTAGTCGAACGAATTATGTTTTCACTTGATGGAATGGTCGAGAGGGGAGTGATTTATACAGATAAAATTTTATGTTGGATTATATTAATCTGATTTGTATTTGTGTAATTAGATTATATATAATTATCATTTTGGATTTTCAAAAAAGAAAAATGTATCATCACTAATTTCCAGAGATTGGGCTAATCCAGCCAAGTCAGCATAGTGCATGTTGAATTATCTCATGTATTGACATAATATTTAATACATAAAATTACATTATGTAAAAAAATAACAATACTAATAAAAAATTAAAAAATATATACATTATGTATTGTCAAACATGCGTGGTCGGGGACTTTCTCCAAAATGCCTCGGGACCAACAAATAGGTCTTGTCTACCTACCTTGTACCTCATACCAGTGGAGTTTTCGTATAACTTATTGTTGAAAATTTTAACTATTGGAGACATAATATAAAATTCCTCAATAAATATAATTAGTAAGTCTATTTTTTAACTCGGCCCATCAGACTCAGCCCAAATATTTCACCCAAGTCCAAATCATTTAGTCAAACCCAAACCCATAGTTTAATCCAAGTGTATTTGAGCTTGTTGGGTTTGTTATATTATTTTTGAGATTTAGAGAAAGGTTGATTAGACAAGATTATAGATAGAGTAGAGAGGGAGAGATGGAACCGATGTGGTTTTTTTTTTTTTTTTTTTTATGCCTTATGATTTGAGAATCCGTCGTCATTACCTTTCGAATGCTCTACGTAAATTCATTCGAACTTAATAGCCTACAAATTAATTCTCACAAGATAATTCATATTAAGTGAATTATACGTTAATACGACCCATCATTTTCAGATTATGTGGTGCCCCAATATTTTGGAACTCCGATTATTAAAATGCAGGGAAAAAAACAACTATATTGGGTGGCGAAGGAAAATAAAAACGTTATTTAAATATTAACCGAAAACTCGCCGAAAAAATATTACCAAAAAAATGAAGAAAATTGAGAGGATGAAAGGATGAGAAGTTGATTTGTAGTTGAAATGAGGGTAAAGCTATGGTCTTTTATAGACATTCAAATGAGGGTTGTCATCAAATTGTCATTAATGCCGACGTTAATTGATCGTAATTGGCGTTTTAATATTTGGTAATTTCCAATCATAAATGTCGGAATTAATTTTACTCATAATAAATTTAATTTTGTTAATTACGAATATAATTATAATTAATCTGCATGTTTAAATTTTATTTTTTTAAAATTAGTTATAAAATTAATAAAAATTTAAAAATTTAAAAATTATTTATTATGAATATAATTAATGTGTTAATTATATATTTTGATTAGAATATTAAATTATTTTTAAATATATTAAAAATTTCCAAAATTTTAGAAATAATAATAATAATTCATTTTTAATATCATTAATTAGTATTATAATTATCATTAATAGTATTACTATTATTATTATTAAGTATATTGTTATGATATATAAATTATGAATATTTAATTTAATAGTATATTTTTATTTTATTAAAAAACTAAAAATGAAAAAAAAAATGGTATGAGTTATAATTTTCTTTTATATAGATAAATAGGTAAAAAAAAATTAAAATAAATTAGTACTTCAAATATTATGAAATAAAATCAATTATTTAATTTTAAAATGAAAGAAGTATTCTATATATATTATATATTATATTATATTATCAAATTATATATATTGATTGTGATAATTATAAATTTGCTATGTATATTATTATGATATATATTATGAATATTTAATATAAATTTATTTTTTAAAAATAAAAAATAAAAAAATAATAATAAATTAATATGAGATCTATTTTTCTTATATATAATTAAAATATATTTCAAATTATAATGATTAAATATATATAATAGTACAATACTTAATACATTTTAATATGTATTATTTTATTAGAAAAAAATGACAAAAAATATGGTGTGGATCTCATTTTAAATAAAAAATAAAAAAAATAATAAAATGATATGGTGTATTAAACCTCATATTGATCTCTTATATAATAATAATAATAATAATAATAATAATAATAATAATTTTTAACTTTTAATAAATACATTTATTAATCATAATTTCATTAATTATATCAATTATATCCATATCAATTAATATAATTACATTGAAAAATTAGTGAAATTTTATTATTTATTAATTACGGGTATAAATAAAATTTTTAAAAATATTACATAAAAACTTATAAAAATAATAAGACTTATCGGTGTTTTATACATATTAGGATTACAAAACATAATTATTTATAAAAATAATAAAAATTACATTTCAAAATTATTACATTTTTATTACTTTTAAATAGAAGTATAAATAAAAATAAAATTATATTATAATTTACTTTAATCATAAAATTAAACCAATTATTTTATTATCTTTAAAAAAATATTAATTAAAATTTTATTAATTATAATATACTTAATAGCATTTAAAATATATTTATTTTATTAAAAAAATTTTAAAAAAAATGATAAAAAAGTATTGGTGAAGTGAACCCCGTACTAATCTCTTTTTTATATATATAGATAATAATTATTTTTAATTTTGATAAATATATTTATTAATTATAATTTCATAAATTATATTAATTATAACTATATCAATTAATATAATTATTTAATATCAATTATAATGAAAAATTTGGAAAATTTCACTATCCATCAATTATAGGTATAAATAAGGATTAAGAAAATATTAAATTAATTTTAATTTTTTTTAAGAATTAAAAAATAAAGAAAAACTATAGAATTATAAAATTTATTTGCATTTATATATATTAATTTACAAAATATAATTACTTATATTTTTAATTTTATTGATTATTAATATAATTATTTTAATTATAAAAATAAATAAAATTATATTTCAAAGTTATTATATTTTCAATAGCTTTAATTAGGGGTATAAATAGACAAAATTATAATTTATTTTAATCATAAAATTAAATTAATTATTTTATTATATTTTAAAATATATATTTTATTAATTATGATATATATTTAATAACATTTAATACATATTTACTTTATTAAAAAATCAAAAATAATTAAAAAAATCAAAAAGATTAAAAAAAAATCTAATGGAGTGGACCCCACACCACCCAATCGAAGAGAGAGAGTTGACTTGAGATGACTCATGAGAACCAATCGAAGATTTTAAAGTTCTTCCTGAGATGAGATGAGATGAGATGAGATGCTTCTTCTTCTTCTTCTTCTACTTGTTCAATCCAAATTGATTGTGAAGTGAAGGAATCAAATCGCCTTCTTCTTCAGATCTGTAAATTAGGTAATTCAACTGCTTCACATATCATTTACTGCTTTAAATGAATTTAACAAACACATTAATTAATTATCTGCGACTGTTATTATTTGTATGTATGTTGTAAAGTGTTATATAAGAAACTATATATGGTGACTCATTCATCTGATCTGTTAGGCTCTTTTACTTTTGCTCCTTAGTAGTGACTAGTGAGATCTATTTTTATTGCCTCTTGGGAAGTTGATCTTGTTGATTTACTAGATATATGTATGAATATTCATGCATTGATTGAAAATACCAAATTAATTATTCCAACAGATCTCCTCCATGGAAACTGTGGGTCCAATTTGGGATATTCTGAAATGCTTATGTGGCTGCACAGTCAACACTGCCAACACAATCAAAGACCTGGAAACAAATGTGGGAGCCTTAGAAAATGCAATGACACAACTGAACGAAGTTCGTGAAGATGTGAAAAGAAGGGTGGTTCTCGAAGAGGAAAGGCAGATGGTACGCGCTAATCAGGTCGATGGCTGGTTGCAAAGGGTCGAGGCGACTGACAAAAGTGTTGAGGAGTTTCTGGAAAAGGCTAGTCAGAAAAGGAATTGCTGTATGTGCTGTTGGTTGAGATATAAGCTTGATAAGGAAGCTGTTGTGAATCGGGAAGCTGTGGAGGAGCTAATAAGGAAAGGACTAGCATTCGATACGGTAGCTGAGGCGTTGCCGCGTGGTGTAGGGGATGAGAGACCTCTGGGGAAGACAGTAGGATTGGATTCACCTCTTGCGCAAGTGAATAGATGGATTAAGGATGATAATGTGAGGATCATCGGGATATATGGAATGGGGGGTGTGGGGAAGACAACACTTTTGAAGAAGGTTAACAATACTTTTCTAAGTACGAGTCATGGGTTCGATAAAGTGATTTGGGTTGTAGTGTCTAAAACATTCACCATTGGAAAAGTTCAGGATAAGATTTTTCAAGAACTTAATATTCCTGATGACAAGTGGAAGGATAAGGATGAGGAAGAAAAGGCAGTGCAGATCTTAAGGATTCTTCGTACGAAGAAATTTGTGCTCATGTTAGACGATGTATGGTCGTGGCTGGATCTTGTTAGAGTCGGTGTTCCGGATTTGGATGGCCAAAGAATGTTCAAAATTGTTATCACGACGCGATATGAACATGTTTGTGATTCCATGAGACAGGACAGGAAGATCAATGTAAGTTGTTTGGAGAAAAGGGAAGCGATGGAACTTTTCATGCAGCAAGTTGGACCAGAAATTATAGATTCTCATCCAAGTATTCGTGAAAGTGCTGAAACTGTTGTGAAAGAATGTGATGGCTTACCACTTGCCTTAATCACTGTGGGACGAGCCATGGCTGGGAAAAAAGATCCCCGTGATTGGGACATGGCAGTTAAGAAACTACGGAGGGATCCATCGAAGATCATGGGAGTGGAAGATCATGTTTATCATGTTTTAAAGTTTAGCTACGACAGTTTACCCAGCGACACAATTAGATTGTGCTTCTCTTATTGCTGCATGTTCCCGGAGGACTATGAAATCGATGTCGAGGATCTCTTAGACCTCTGGATTGCAGAAGGTTTTTTAGAAGAATACGATGATCTGCATGAAGCCCGTGATCAAGGTCAAGATATAATTAGAGACCTTAAAGCTGCAAGCCTTTTGGAGGGTGGAAGGTTTCCGGAGAGTGTCAAAATGCACGATGTTATCCGCGACATGGCTTTATGGATTTCCAATGGACTCGAAAAAAATAGAAAGAGGTATTTGGTTCTGGATCACATAGATCTGGTCGAAGAGTGTGCTGAAAAGATGATGGAAGCTGAAAGAGTTTCATTGTGGGGTGCAACCATAGTAGATGTCAGAAGAGTTCAACCATGGAAGAAGACGTTGACTTTCATGATAAGGGACACCAGAGTGAAAACGCTCCCTTTCGAAATGTTGCAGTGTATGTTTATCCTCAAGGTATTAGACTTGTCAAGGAGCAAATATCTAGTCGAGTTGCCCTCGAGCATAGGTGAATTGGTGCAACTTGAGTTTCTTAACTTGTCCTTCACCAAAATCAAGGAATTGCCCATTGAGCTCAAGAACTCGACAAAAATGAAGCACTTGCTTCTGGATCATACACATGAACTAGAAGTGATTCCACGGCAGGTCATATCAAACTTCCCTTTGTTGCGTACATTTAGATTGTACAGCTTTCAAAGATTTGATTCATGGGATGTGGATGCAAAAGATAACATACTGAGTGGAGGTAGGGTAGAGTTGTTAGAATTATTGGAGGGCTTGCAGCACATTAGCACCATATCTCTCACACTATCCGACAAGAAGTCTATGGAAAAGCTTAACAACTCACCGAAGCTACTGAGTTGCTTAAGGAGGCTTTCTGTTGGAGAGTTGATTTCAGTAGAGTCTCTATGTTTTCCAGCAGAGAGAATGCGGCATCTTGAGGTGCTATCTATAAGTGGCTGTGAGGTGCATGAGGTTATAATAATTGATTCTAAACAGCGTCAGTACGAGGATAAGGATAGATATGGTGTCGTCGGCATTTATGATCACTCCATACCATCATCACAATCACAAGCAGCTCCATGTTTCCATAACCTCAATCGCATATACATATATTCTTGCCCCAACTTGTTGGACTTGTCGTGGCTTGTCTATGCTCCAATGCTCCAATCTCTTACGGTGAAAAGTTGCAGATCCATGGTTGAAATTGTTATTGCAGGTACAGGTCATGACGTTGCAGGTTCTATCCAATTATTTTCCAGGCTTAAGAATATATACCTTTATAACCTTCCATGTCTGAAAAGTGTGTATCCACGTCCCTTGCCATTTCCATCTCTCGTCAAGATACATGTGAGAAGATGCAAAGGCCTAAAACGATTGCCGTTTGATTGGAGAAGTGGACGAGGTGGCTGTCTGAAGGAGATCGAAGGAGAGAGTGAGTGGTGGGATGCACTGCAATGGGAGGATCCAATGCTCGAGCCTCACTTTCGCCAATATTTTGTTCTTTATAAGTAAAGGTTATATATATATATATCTGTGGTGTGTTTGTTATATTGAGAGACCAAGCTTCAATTCCCATGATTTGTTTGAAAGCTGCAATTTATATATTTTATAATTTCTTTCTTTCTTAATTTTTAATTTATATATATTTATTATGGGACAAAATAATATTGATAATGCATAGTTATATCACAAATCCAAAATATGATTTATGTGCATGTTGTGTTAGCCATATTAAAATCCCTTAATATGGTTTTGATATCAGTAATGATGTAAACTCTAAATTCTAATATTAAAAAATATGGAGCAACAGTGGCAGTAACTAATTTTGAATTAAAATAATAGTTTAATATTATATAAATATATATATTTATATGATATTTTGAATGTCAAAATAAAATTTAATGTAATATATATAATAAAAAAATTGGTGTTTTATTTCATATGTTTTTTTGAAAAAAAGAATAATAATAGTAAAACAAGTACAAAATTTTACAAATAAACACATCTTATAATTATATTATTTTTTTATTTTTAAAATCAATAAATAGTACTACCTCCGTTCCGGATATTTTGTCCGTTTTACCGTATACACGAGAATTTAGGAGGGATATAATTAGTAAATAATTAAAAATGTATTAGTAAAAATAATTATCGTATAATAAAAATTATTATATTATTAAGATTAAGATAACTCATTAGTATAATTTAAATTAAAAAAATTTATAAATTAAATTTTTTAAAATAAAATTAAAGTGTATAATTTTTTTTCAAAAAAAAGAAAGTAACGAAATAAGTGGGACGGACCGAAATGGAAAGATGGACATAAGATGTGGGACGGAGAGAGTATATTTTTTCAATTTATAAAATACAAATAAAATTCAACCCTAAATTTTTAGTATTTATCCTGTTTCTTCAATTTTTTTTTTGTATATTAACTATATACATATTTGATTTTTTCTTTTCTAAATAAATAAAAATAAAAAAATAAAATGAACGGAGGGGTAGGGGAAGGAGGGTTGAAGCCCACCGTTGCCCCCAACATGCTTCCGCCCATGTACATATATATACAATGCAAATAAAATCTATAAATAATAAATAAATATGAGTATATTTTTAAATTAAAAATTATAATTAAATCTCGATGAATTACAAATAATTTGAAATTTTGTATGGCAGTATATTCTTTTGTGTCTTTAATTAATCTATTATTATTTTTTAAAATAGTATTATATAATACAATATATATTTATTTTGTAGTGTGTTTGTTACATTGAAAGAGCTTCCATATATATTTTTTAATATTATAGGTTTGTTCGTCTAGTAAAGAATGACCTTATGATGCTGTGGAGAGTAAATTTATGACCAGTCTGTTGACTAGGTTTCTATGTTATCAAAAAAATATATTATGAATTTGTTGGTTTGTATTTTCAACTGAATTTTTATTATACAAATTCAGATAATTTTCAATAAAAATATGTTTTCTATCACAAATAAATAAATAATAAGTTTTTTTTATTGTCATAGAAAAATATGTTTGATTTCCTTTTTTAATTACTTTTTATTGTAAAAAATAAAAAAGTAATAAAAACTACACAAAGTTAAAAACTTATATAAAAAATAAATAAGTTTTCTTTTTTAATAATAGAAAGAGTATGATTTATAATCCTAAAATATTTATTAAAATATTATGTAAATCAAATCTCAAATTAAAAACTTAAATTCAAACCAAACAACAAAATTTCTTAATTTTAACTTTACACATACGTGTATATATATATATATATATTAATAATATTATTTTCATATATTTATATTTTTAAAATATAATATTTTAAATTTAATTTAATTAATTGAATAATAGTGATAGTTCAAATTTTAAATAAACATTACTTTTTTTCAATTAATTGGATAGCCGTGGAATTTTTACTTTTAAATGGAATATTAAATTTTTTTAACGTAACATTTATTAAATAATAAAAAATTAATAAGAGTAAAATTATGCCACCAGTATATCATAAGTGCATTTCAAATATTACTTTTATCTAGTATATATTTTTTCAACCATGTTTGGATCTTGTATCTTGTAACAAATCCATTTTTCCTTTTTTTTTTTTTTTTTTTTTTGCCCTTTGATGAGACAAAAATTGATTTTTGTATGTGAATTTAATGGTCAAATGATCAAAAATCAGAGTTTTAATTTGATATGGCATAACCCAAACCCAACCCAATAAATATATATGTGATAATTAAGAATGATATTTTGTTATTGGTTGATTACAATTTTTCATAATGTATGAATGTGTGTGACAAAATTAATCATTTTCTATCCATGGTTAAATGAAACACAAAGTCAAGCATGAATTAAAGATCCATGCAACAAATAAAATTCTAACATTATTAGATAATATCGATACAACTACAAATTTTAATTTCATCGAAACAAATATTCATCAATCATTCCTTTGCATTTACATTATCTTCGCTGCGGATTTCAAACTCATTCCCAACACGCGAGGGAAGCCTTCTCGGCATCATGACACTAATTGATCCTGCTAATTTAGCATGGTGCTGATTTGACCGGATCAACATATATTATACAGATTACCGGTACATATATCAACATATTTTAATACAATATATGTTGAGTATGTTGAGAGTATAAATATACGTTGGTCACCTAGATGGTATATACTCATAAGGTCAAATCAACATCACGCTGACTTATAAATGTTTAATTATGTAACATGCTATGTAAATTTTAGTATCGTACTTCATCCGTTCACTTAATAAATTTACATTACATTTGGTGTATTTAATATTAAAAATATTTTTATATTTGTATAATTATTATACAAATTTTAATAGAAATATTTTTTTCTCACATTTTGATATAACGGCGCTTGATAGGATGAATTTGAATTTGAATTTTAGATGAATGAATTTGAATTATTTTTTATTTAAAATTTTATTTATTAGATCTATCATTGGTTACTTGAAATAATACAATACAAATAATATTTGAAATATTAAAGTGAAATTTATAATCAACTTTGAATTTTAAAATTCATCACACTCAAACTCCTCCGATCCAAACGATTGTTTATATAGAATGAGATTTTTACTGAATTCATATTTTGTATCATTGAATTTTATTCGAACAATATCTTCTATATACAATACAAAATACAAAATATTAGCGAAATAGAAAAACGAATAAAACCATAATAATATAATACCAAATCGAACTAAAAGAAATTGAATACTAAAATAAGGATAAAAATAATATTTTTTGTTGGGGGTGCAAACCAAGTCCGACATTGGAAAATACCAAGAAAAAATTTTACCTCAGGTATACTCAAAGAATAGTGACTCTCAGTTTTCACATCATAAAAAAATAATAATAAAACCAAATTCTGAGGAGATCAATTGAGAATGAGGTGTTTAATAGATAGAAAATACAATTTAATTTAATCGTAATTTTAAGCACCTAATAATTGATAATTTCGCCTAATAATCATACTTAATGGCATATAATTATTCGACAACTATTAGCAATTAAAATGAAACATTCTACAATTAAAATTAAATCATTTTAATATTAAAACTACATATTCTAAGAATAAAGAGGAAATATTCTAATTATTAGATCTAATGTTTTGTTCAAAAAGTTAATCTATTTTATAGAAATCATGATGTTGTGTTAAAAAATATATTGAATAATAATAATAATAATAATAATAATAATAATAACCTAAATCTCACTCAAATTTTACACTTGAACTTGATGATGATGATGATGATTGACTTGTTCGAGTTGAGTAACCATGCCTTTCTTCCTCATTTGATTCGATCCTTTAATATTGTAGAACTCAATAATTTTTATTTTTATTTTTTTTTAAAAAAAAAGTTTTGCAATTTTTCTCATTTTGGGCTTTAGGATTTTTCAGTCTATAAATATTTAGTTGTTTCACTTTATTTTAATTTCCGTTTCATTAATAAAATTACGTTTAATCTTGATTGAAAAAATTTCTCTTTTTCGGGAATTTTAATTTCTGCAATCGGCATCATTAAGCTAACTTCATCAATCTTGTTCGGGTATTTTAATTCCTCCAACTAACATCTTAAAATTCCTTCTTCAAATTTATTTCAATTCATTTTTCAAAAATTATTTTCGAAATAGCTCAAATACCAATCACACTAAAACCACGACCAAACACAGTATTTTGGGGAAAAAAATCAGAAATTATGGATGAGAAAAGAGAAAATACATAATATGTGCTTGGAAGTTTGGTTGGAGCTGAAAATACTAAAATTTTGAATTGTGTTAGAATATATTTTATATATTGTTATTTATGACCCACATATATATGTTTATATAAATATATTTTCTTTTTAGGTTAAAATATAATTTTTATTTTTCGCAAATATTCAAATAAATTGAAAATTAAGTAATTTTAATATGATATTTTTAGTATAAAATAAAATTTTGATATTATATTTTTTAATAAAAAAAATAGATATTTGATTTAATTATTTTAAGGGTACAAAAAAAAAAGTGATGAATTATAAAAATCATGAAAGACAATTATGTCCTAGCTCAAAAAACAGTCGAAAAGTCAAAAATACTAAATAGATAAAAAAAAGATGTGATAAGAGCATAGGAGATGGCACAGCGATGGAGCAGAATGACATACAAAGCACGGGTGTGCTTCTATTTCAGCGGTTCACGTTCGAGCACGAATGCAAACATGTTTAATTTGTATGACTTGTCGAACATGAATATTTCATCAATTTTTGTCGCATAAGGACATACAATATCAATGTTGTGAAATTGTGAAAATCAAAATAAGCAAGAGAATTCGTATAAAAAGACTATAATTTGGTAACTCAATTTGATTTGAATGATTTGTAAAATAAAGTTTAATTATTATCTTCAACTGAACACTTACTTATAATAAATACCACTCATTTTATTAGATTATTTTTTTTATATTTACATAAATTTTCAACTAAAATTTCAAAAATATCCTCAATTACCTATCATTTTTTTAATAAAATATTCATTTTTTTTAATCTCCGTACCGGACCCAAATGAGCTAACGGAGGGAGGGAATACTATTTATTAATTATAGTTATATATGCTTTAATATATTAAAAATCATATTCAAATTTGTACAACTAAGAGCAGAATATTAAATTTCAAGTTACAGCTAAGAATGTATGTATATATATATAATCATCAAGCTAATCAGTGTTATAATATTAGTCACTAATGATCAATTAATTAATGACATATAATAATAATTAAATAGTGGGAAATCCGCGCGATGCACGATACTTTTATATTTTATTTTTTTGTATATAAAATATTTTTATATTTTTTTTATGTCTCCGTTAAATTTTTATTAAAAATTAAAAATTAGAATTTATGTAATCGGTAATTATGTAATTAATATATATATGTATAATAACAATTTTATTTTTAAAATTCAAATTTACTATTTAATTTTAAATAGAATAGATAAGTATTCTATATATACATCATAGTATCATATTCTTAATAATTTTATCAATTTTTATATTTATAAAATATTTATTGATTGTGTTAATTATAGTTTTGTTAAATATGTTAGTTATGGTATATTAATTATGGATATTTAATATAAATTTATTTTAATAAAAATATTAAAAATAAAGAAAAATATAATAAAATTATATAGATTTATTGAAAATTTATATATACACAAATATATTTGACTAAATTATAAGAACTCCATTAAATCATCAAAATTTATATTGTTATTTAAAATAAGTGAGAAATTTTAATTTAAATGGAAAAATATGAATAATATAATACATATATTATAAATAAAAATAAATCAATTTTATTGTAATGTTATTATTAAATAGAAATTATTTAAAGAGCAAATAATAGAAAAATATCTATAATATACAAAAAAAAAAAGTTATACTATTAAATTATTTATACAAAATACAAAACAATAATAAAATAAAATATTATAAATAAATTATACTTTAAACTATTGTATTATCTTTAGATTAGATACAATCCCAATATTTTGGAACTCCAATAAACTAAAATGAAAGAAAAAAATTGTATTTGGTGGCTAAAAAGCAAAAACGTTGTCGAAAGATTGAGGAAAAACTCACAGGAAAAATATTTTCTAAAAAATAAGAGAATTACAGAACGAAGGAGGTTAAAGTGCGACTAAAATGGATAAGAAACAGATCTTTGCCTGTGGAGGCAATTTGCATAACACAAAAATATAATTAATATTACAAATAAAAATAAATCAATTTTTAATTTTAATTTTATTATTAAATATAAACTAATATATGAATTACCTAAAAATAAATAATACAAAAATATCTGTAAACACTAAATCATATGAAATTATTTATATACAGTACAAAATAAAAATAAAATAAAATAGTATAAGTAAATTATACGTTAATACGAAACATCATCTTCAGATTATGTGACGTCCTAATATTTTGGAACTCCGATTATTAAAATGCAGGGGGGAAAACAACTATATTGTGGGGTAAAGGAAAATAAAAATGTTATTTAAATATTAACCGAAAACTCGCCGAAAAAATATTACCAAAAAAATGAAGAAAATTGAGAGGATGAAAGGATGTGAAGTTGATATGTGATTGAAATGGAGGTGAAAATATGGTCTTTTATAGACATTCAAATGAGGGTTGTCATCAAATTCGTCATTAATGCCGACGTTAATTGATCGTAATTGACGTCTTTAATATTTGGTAACTTCCAATCATAAACGTCAGAATTGATTTTACTCATAATAAAAGATATGTGTTAATTACGAATATAATTATAATTAATTTAAATTTTTTTAAAAAAAATTAGTTATAAAATTAATAAAAATTTAAAAAATATTTATTATGAATATAATTAACATTAATTATATATTTTGATTAGAATATTAAATTATTTTTAAATTTATTAAAAATTTCCAAAATTTTAGAAATAATAATAATTCATTTTTAATATGATTAATTAGTATTATAATTATCATTAATAGTATTACTATTATTTTTATTAAGTATATTGTTATGATATATTAATAGTATAAGTTTATTTTATTAAAAAACTAAAAATGAAAAAAAAATGGTATGAATTATAATTTTCTTTTATATAAATAAATAGGTAAAAAAAATTAAAAAATAAATGAGTATTTCAAATATTATGAAATAAAATCAATTATTTAATTTTAAAATAAAAGAAGTATTCTATATATATTATATATTATATTATATTATCAAATTATATATATTGATTGTGATAATTATAAATTTGCTATGTATATTATTATGATATCAATTATATCTATATCAATTAATATAATTACATTAAAAAATTAGTGAAATTTTATTATTTATTAATTACGAGTATAAATAAAAATTTAAAATATATTACATAAAAAATTATAAAAATAATGAGACTTATCGGTGTTTTATACATATTAGGATTACAAAACATAATTATTTATAAAAATAATAAAAATTACATTTCAAAATTATTACATTTTTATTACTTTTAAATAGAAGTATAAATAAAAATAAAATTATATTATAATTTACTTTAATTATAAAATTAAACTAATTATTTTATTATCTTTAAAAATATCCTAATTAAAATTTTATTAATTATAATATACTTAATAGCATTTAAAATATATTTATTTTATTAAAAAAATTAAAAAAATGATAAAAAAGTATTGGTGAAGTGAACCTTGTACTAATCTTTTTTTATATATATAGATAATAATAATTTTGAACTTTGATAAATATATTTATTAATTATAATTTCATAAATTATATCAATTATAACTATATCAATTAATATAATTATTTAATATCAATTATAATGAAATATTTGGAAAATTTCATTGTCCATTAATTATGGGTATAAATAAGGATTAAGAAAATATTAAGTTAATTTTAATTTTTTTTAAGAATTCAAAAATAAAGAAAAACTATAGAATTATAAAATTTATTTGCATTTTTATATATTAATTTACAAAATATAATTACTTATATTTTTAATTTTATTGATTATTAATATAATTATTTTAATTATAAAAATAAATAAAATTATATTCCAAAGTTATTATATTTTCAATAGCTTTAATTAGGGGTATAAATAGACAAAATTATAATTTATTTTAATCATTAAATTAAATTAATTATTTTATTATATTTTAAAATATATTAACTATAATTTTATTAATTATGATATATATTTAATAACATTTAATACATATTTATTTTATTAAAAAATCAAAAATAATTAAAAAAAATCAAAAAGATTAACAAAAAAATCTAATGGAGTGGACCCCACACCACCCAATCGAAGAGAGAGAGTTGACTTGAGATGACTCATGAGAACCAATCGAAGATTTTAAAGTTCTTCCTGAGATGAGATGAGATGAGATGAGATGCTTCTTCTTCTTCTTCTTCTACTTGTTCAATCCAAATTGATTGTGAAGTGAAGGAATCAAATCGCCTTCTTCTTCAGATCTGTAAATTAGGTAATTCAACTGCTTCACATATATATCATTTACTCTTCATTCTGAGCTTTAAATGAATTTAACGAACTCATTAACTATCTGCAACTGTTTTATTTTTATTCTTATTTGTATGTTATAAAGTGTTAAGAAACTATGGTGACTCATTCATCTGATTTGTTAGGGTCTTAGTAGTGAGATCTATTTTTATTGCCTGTTGGGAAGTTGATCTTGTTGGTAAAAAGAATGCCAGAACAAATCGAATATATAGTGGAAAAGGCTACTTTGAAGAATATATTTTATGATTTTTTTCTTGCTTGATTCAAATGACAAACATGGATCCATATCTATAGGTTCAAAGGTACATATAGATGCATCTATGATTATTTAGATTATGTACTTTGAAATGCATTCATGCATAACTTTAATAGATACATATACATCTCTATATTGATGCATTGATTTACTAGATATGTGTATGCATATTCATGCTTGATTGAAAATACCAAATTAATAATTCCAGCAGATCTCCTCCATGGACGCGGTCGGTGCAATTTGGGATATTCTGACATGCTTGTGTGGCTGCACAGTCAAAACTGTCAAGACAATCAAAGACCTGGAAACAAATGTGGAAGCCTTAGAAAATGCAATGACACAACTGAACGAAGTTCGTGAAGATGTGAAAAGAAGGGTGGTTCTCGAAGAGGAAAGGCAGATGGTACGCACTAATCAGGTCGATGGCTGGTTGCAAAGGGTCGAGGCGACTGACAAAAGTGTTGGGGAGTTTCTGGAAAAGGCTAGTCAGAAAAGGAATTGTTGTACTTGCTATTGGTTCAGATATAAGCTTGCTAAGGAAGCTGTTGTGAATCGGGAAGCTGTGGAGGAGCTAATAAGGAAAGGACTAGCATTCAATACGGTAGCTGAGGCGTTGCCGCATGGTGTAGCAGATGAGAGACCTCTACGGCACACTGTAGGTTTGGATTCACCTCTTGCACAAGTGAATGGATGGATTGAAGATGATAATGTGAAGATCATCGGGATATATGGCATGGGGGGTGTGGGGAAGACAACGCTTTTGAACAAGGTTAACAATACATTTCTAAGTACGAATCATGGATTCGATAAAGTGATTTGGGTTGTAGTGTCTAAAACATTCACCATTGGAAAAGTTCAGGATAAGATTTGTGAACAACTTAATATTCCTGACGACAAGTGGAAGGATAAGGATGAGAACGAAAAGGCAGTGCAGATCTTAAGGATTCTTGGTACTAAGAAATTTGTGCTCATGTTAGACGATGTATGGTCGTGGCTGGATCTTGTTAGAGTCGGTGTTCCGGATTTGGATGGCAAAAGAATGTTCAAAATTGTTATCACGACACGATATGAACATGTTTGTGATTCCATGAGACAGGACAGGAAGATCAATGTAAGTTGTTTGGAGAATAGGGAAGCGATGGAACTTTTCATGCAGCAAGTTGGACCAGAAATTATAGATTCTCATCCAAGTATTCGTGAAAGTGCTGAAACTGTTGTGAAAGAATGTGATGGCTTACCACTTGCCTTAATCACTGTGGGACGAGCCATGGCTGGGAAAAAAGATCCCCGTGATTGGGACATGGCAGTTAAGAAACTACGTAGAGATCCATCCAAGATCATGGGCGTGGAAGATCATGTTTATCATGTTTTAAAGTTTAGCTACGACAGTTTACCCAGCGACACAATTAGATTGTGCTTCTCTTATTGCTGCATATTCCCGGAGGACTTTGAAATCGATATCGAGGATCTCTTAGACCTCTGGATTGCAGAAGGTTTTTTAGAAGAATACGATGATCTGCATGAAGCCCGTGATCAAGGTCGAGATATAATTAGAGACCTTAAAGCTGCAAGCCTTTTGGAGGGTGGAAGGTTTCCGGAGAGTGTCAAAATGCACGATGTTATCCGCGACATGGCTTTATGGATTTCCAATGGACTCGAAAAAAATAGAAAGAGGTATTTGGTTCTGGATCACATAGATCTGGTCGAAGAGTGTGCTGAAAAGATGATGGAAGCTGAAAGAGTTTCATTGTGGGGTGAAACCATAGTAGATGTCAAAAGAGTTCAACCATGGAAGAATACTTTGACTTTGATGATGAGGAACACCAGAGTAGAAATGCTCCCTTCTGGATTGGTGCAGTGTATGTTTATCCTCAAGGTATTAGACTTGTCATGGAACCGAAATCTAGTCGAGTTGCCCTCGAGCATCGGTGAATTGGTGCAACTTGAGTTTCTTAACTTGTCCTTAACCGCAATCAAGGAATTGCCCATTGAGCTCAAGAACTCGACAAAAATGAAGCACTTGCTTCTGGATTATACAGATAACCTAGAAGTGATTCCACGGCAGGTCATATCAAACTTCCCTTTGTTGCGTACATTTAGATGGTACGGTTTTCAAAGATCTGATTCATGGGATGTGGATGCGAAAGATAACATACTGAGTGGAGGTTTGGTAGAGTTGTTAGAATTATTGGAGGGCTTGCAGCACATTAGCACCGTATTTCTCACACTATTCGACAAGAAGTCTATGGAAAAGCTTAACAACTCACCGAAGCTACTGAGTTGCTTAAGTAGGCTTTCTGTTGGAGAGTTGATTTCAGTAGAGTCTCTATGTTTTCCAGCAGAGAGAATGCGGCATCTTGAGATGCTAGCTATAGGTGGCTGTCAGGTGCATGAGGTTATAATAATTGATTCTAAACAGCATCAGTACGAGGATGAGGATAGATATGGTGTCGTCGGCATTTATGATCACTCCATACTATCATCACAATCACAAGCAGCTCCATGTTTCCATAACCTCAATCGCATATACATATATTCTTGCCCCAACTTGTTGGACTTGTCGTGGCTTGTCTATGCTCCAATGCTCCAATCTCTTACGGTGAAAAGTTGCAGATCCATGGTTGAAATTGTTATTGCAGGTACAGGTCATGACGTTGCAAGTTCTATCCAGTTATTTTCCAGACTTAAGGATATATACCTTTCTAACCTTCCATGTCTGAAAAGTATGTATCCACGTCCCTTGCCATTTTCATCTCTCGTCGAGATACATGTGAGAAATTGCAAAGGCCTAAAACGATTGCCGTTTGATTGGAGAAGTGGAGGAGGTGGCTGTCTGAAGAAGATCAAAGGAGAGAGAGAGTGGTGGGAGGCACTGCAATGGGAAGATCCAATGCTCGAGCATCACTTTAGCCAATATTTTGTGTCTGATGATTAAAGGTTATTTATATTTATATATATATTTGTAGTGTGTTTGTTATATTGAAAAACCAAGCATAAATTCCCATAATTTATTTGGAAGCTGCAGTTTATATATTTTAAAATTTCTTTCCTTTTTAATTTTTAATTTATATATATTTATTATCCGACAAAATAATATTGATAATGCATAGTTATATCACAAATCCAAAATATGATTTATATGCATGTTGTGTTAGCCATATTAAAATCCCTTAATATGGTTTAGTTTAGATATCAGTAATGATGTAAACTCTAAATTCTAATATTAAAATATATGGAGCAACAGTAGCAGTAACTAATTTTGAATTAAAATAATAGTTTAATATTATATAAATATATATATTGATAGGATATTTTGAATGTCAAAATAAAGTTTAATGTAATATATATAATAAAAAAATTGGTGTTTTATTTCATATGTTTTTTTGAAAAAAAGAATTATAATAGTAAAACAAGTACAAAATTTTACAAATAAACACATCTTATAATTATATTATTTTTTTATTTTTAAAATCAATAAATAGTACTCCCTCTGTTCCGGATATTTTGTCCGTTTTACCGTAGACACGAGAATTTAGGAGGGATATAATTAGTAAATAATTAAAAATGTATTAGTAAAAATAATTATCGTATAATAAAAATTATTATATTATTAAGATTAAGATAACTCATTAATATAATTTAAATTAAAAAATTTATAAATTAAATTTTTTAAAATAAAATTAAAATGTATAATTTTTTTCAAAAAAAAAAAGTAACGAAATAAGTGGGACGGACCGAAATAGAAAGGTGGACATAAGATGTGGACGGAGAGAGTATATTTTTTCAATTTATAAAATACAAATAAAATTCAACCCTAAATTTTTAGTATTAACTATATACATATTAGATTTTTTATTTCTAAATAAATAAAAATAAAAAAATAAAATGAACGGAGGGGTAGGGAAAGGAGGGTTGAAGCCCACCGTTGCCCCCAACATGCTTCCGCCATGTATATATATATATATATATATATACAATGCAAATAAAATCTATAAATAATAAATAAATATGAGTATATTTTTAAATTAAAAATTATAATTAAATTTCGATGAATTACAAATATTTGTAATTTTGTATGGCAGTATATTCTTTTGTGTCTTTAATTAATCTATTATTATTTTTTAAAATAGTATTATATAATACAAAAAATATATATATATTTATTTTGTAGTGTGTTTGTTACATTGAAAGAGCTCCCATATATATTTTTTAATATTATAGATTTGTTCGTCTTGTAAGAAATGATCTGATGATGCTGTGAAAAGTAAATTTATAACCGACCTGTCGGCTAGGTTTTTATGTTATCAAAAAAATATATATTATGGGTTTGTTGGTTTGTATTTTCAACTGAATTTTTATTATACAAATTCAGATAATTTTCACTAAAAATATGTTTTCTATCATAAATAAATAAATAAATAATAAGTTTATTTTTTATTGTCATAAAAAAATATGTTTGATTTGCTTTTTTAACAAAAAATTATACTATTCTTCTTACTTTTTTGTAAAAAATAAAAAAGTAATAAAAACTACACAACGTTAGAAACTTATATAAAAAATAAATAAGTTCATTTTTTTTAATAACAGAAACAGTATTATTTATAGTCCTAAAATATGTTATTAAAATATATATTATGTAAATCAAATCTCAAATGAAAAACATAAATTCAAATCAAACAAAAAAAATTCTTAATTTTAACTTTACACAATCATATATATATTAATAATATTATTTTCATATATTTATATTTTTAAAATATAATATTTTAAATTTAATTTAATTAATTGAATAATAGTGATAGTTCAAATTTTAAATAAACATTACTGTTTTTCAATTAATTGGATAGCCGTGGAATTTTTACTTTTAAATGGAATATTAAATTTTTTTAACGTAACATTTATTAAATAATAAAAAATTAATAAGAGTAAAATTATGCCACCAGTATATCATAAGTGCATTTCAAATATTACTTTTATCTAGTATATATTTTTTCAACCATGTTTGGATCTTGTATCTTGTAACAAATCCATTTTTTTTTTTTTTTTTTGCCCTTTGACGATACAAAAATTGATTTTTGTATGTGAATTTAATGGTCAAAGGATCAAAAATCAGAGTTTTAATTTGATATGGCATAACCCAAACCCAACCCAATAAATATATATATTCGTGATAATTGAGAATGATATTTTGTTATTGGTTGATTGCAATTTTTCATAATGTATAAATGTGTGTGACAAAATTAATCATTTTCTATCCATGGTTAAATGAAACACAAAATCAAACATGAATTAAAGATCCATGTAACAAATAAAATTCTAACATTATTAGATAATATCGATACAACTACAAATTTTAATTTCATCGAAACAAATTTTCATAAATCATTCATTTGCATTTACATTATCTTCGCTGCGGATTTCAAACTCATTCCCAACACGAGCACCAGAGGCAGCGAGGGAAGCCTTCTCGGCGTCATGATATTAATTGATCCTGCTAATTTAGCATGGTGTTGATTTGACTGGATCAACATATGTTATACGGATGACCAGTACATATATCAACATATGTTGTATTTTAATACAATATATGTTAAATATGCTTGAGATATATATAAATATATATTGGTCACCATATATACTCATAAGGTCAAATCAGCGTCAAGCCGACTTACAGATCAACAGCTGATTCATACCCATATATAAATGTTTAATTATTTAACATGCTATGTAAACTTTAGTATCATTCTTAATCCGTTCACTTAATAAATTTACATTATATTTGGTGTATTTAATATTAAAAATATTTTTATATTTGTATAATTATTATACAAATATTATTACATTTGTATTATAAGATACTAATAGAAATTTTTTTTTCTCACGTTTTGATATAATAGCACTTGATCGGATGAATTTGAATTTGAATTTCAGATAAATGAATTTGAATTATTTTTTATTTAAAATTTTATTTATTAGATCTATTATTGGTTACTTGAAATGATACAATACAAATAATATTTGAAATATTAAAGTGAAATCTACAATCAACTTTGAAAGTTTAAAATTCATCACATTGTTACCGTTAACTCAAACCCCTCCGATCCAAACGATTGTTTATATAGAATTAGATTTTTCGTGAATTTATATTTTGTATCATTGAATTTTATTCGAACAATATCTTCTATGTACAATACAAAATATTAGTGAAATAGAAAATCGAATAAAACCATAATAATATAATACCGAATCCAACTAAAAGAAATTGAATACTAAAATAAGGCTAAAAATAATATTCTTTGTTGGGGGGTGCAAACCAAGTCCGGCATTGGAAAATACCAAGAAAAATTTACACCTTATAAGTCCCAAATGAATTTCAGGACGAGGCCTTTTAGAGCAAGTCTAAAATCAAATTTGTACGGACTCATCCAAAAGCGGACAATATCAAGTTAACCCAGTCCCAACAAGTGGTATCGGAGCCCGGTTAGATGGTGAAGTAGACTGAAGTCCAAGAACAAATCCGTGCAAATTCAATCTAAAACAGACAATATCATACTATAATACTAGTGTTCAGTTGGCCGAGCCCCTTATCCTGGAATTGGAAATAAAAAAACAGAAACAAACAGGATTATGAATTGAGAATAACTTCCTGGTTCGTCTTCTTCCCTGGTTGATCATTCCAATCCCAAATCGAGATTCAACCACGACCACTTCTACCGGGCAACGAGCGACGGATTTGACACAGATTCATCTTCTCCGGCAGCATCCCAGTGGACGACGGCGGTCACGGCGACTTCTTCTCTGACAAACTGATACAGCAACAGCAGTCCTTCCGGCGACCAGCAGCGCGCTTCCGTCGTCCTTCTCCAACGAACCCACGACAGACCCTGCGCGGTTTCAAGCAGCTGGCGGCGGACGATCAGCGTCTTTGATCGACTCCTAATAGCTCCGACCAGCGGCGCTCCGGTGAGTCGGTGACTACTCCTGTTTCGGTGAACCAGCCGGCGATATAGACCAGCAGCTCCGGCGACTCATTCTGGACAGCAGCGGCAAGCATCGATTTGTTCCTCGAACAGCGACCAGCACCGATCCACTCCTATTTACGCCGATCTTCGTCGAACTTTTTTCGGCTCAGCCCATGATGCGAACGGCCGAGGTAACCACACTTCAACGTGGAAGTATACGCCTTACTCTAAGCCTCGACAATAACAGCCTAAAAACCTCACGCGATTTCTCACTCTCCCTCACTCTCTATATCGGTTTTCTCACTCTCTCCAAAAGTGACTCCCACCCCAAAGCCATTTGGGTCTGTTTATTCGTGGGCTTGGATTTTTAGATTTGAATTTTTTAATAGGATGCGATATAAATATATAATATTTTGAATATATAAGAGATTTTTATATAATAAAAAAAATAATTATTATTTGATTTAATATTTTTTTTAAAAAAAAAATCTAAATAAATGGGTTAAAGGATATAGATTTAAAGGTTTGGGCTTGATTTTGATTTTGGACAAACTAGTTTGGACCGAGTCCGGTGAACCCGTGAACTGGGCTAAGGGTGCATTTTACGTGGAGGGACTAGTTAGGTCAAACTTTTTAACAAAATTATTTATAGTTTATCATGTATATCTATTTAAATGGTGAAAACAATATCTGTACATAATTAAGTTTTTGTTTTTTTTGTTTTTTTTTTTTTCTTTTTAACGAATAAAATTTATTAATTTTTAAAATATTTATTTGTAGTTTATCATGTATATCTATTTAAATAGTGAAAATAATTTGTATACATAATTAAGTGTTTTTTGTTTTTTTTTTTATTTTTGTTTTTTTTTTATCTTTTTAAGTACAATCCCTACACTATTAGATTATTCTTTACGGGATAACTATATATGATCCTTTCGTAATATAACTTTTGATTGTAGGCTTAACTTGCCCCCAAAACAAACCTTAAAGCCTCAACAGTTACATCAGGTTCGATATTGGGAAAGAGTATTTAATATTTAAAAATTTTAATTATATTTTAGGAAAAAAATCAATTTTGGTCTCAATATAATCAAAATTAATCAATTTTGGTCCCAATATAAAAAAAATTCATCAATTTTGGTCTCAATATAACCAAAATTTATCAAATTTGGTTCCAATATAAAAAACTAATCAATTTTGGTCCCAATATAAACAATTTCAATCAATTTTGGTCTCATTATAAACAATTTTTATCAATTTTGGTCCCACCGTTAAAAAACTAACGGAAATTGCTAACGTGGACATGACGGAGGTGACGTGGCAGTTGACCTGAAAAGAACATGGTCATGTACAATTATACACGACCATGTTGTTACATGGCCATGTATATTTTAGTTTATAATTATACATGACAATGTTACACGGCCATGTACAATTATACACGGCCATGTTGTTACAGGGTCTGTATAATTATACATGGCCATGTTGTTACACGGCCATGTACAATTATACACGGCCATGTTGTTACATGACCATGTATATTTCAGTGTATAATTATAAATGACAATGTTGTTACACGACCATGTATAATTCTACACGGTCGTGTATCTTTCTGTTTCGGTCTAAAATTTTAATTTTTTGTTATATTTTAATTTTAATTTTTTTTTTGAATTTAGAATAGTTGATATAGTTAAAATGAAAAAAATAATAATAATAATCATAATATAATTAAAATATATCAATTTTAGTTCAAATATAAGTATTTATCGAGTATGTTCTTTTGGAAGATTTTGTCTAAAATTCTACTATTTAGCAAAAAAATTTCTTTTACAAACATCCAATTAATGTATTGAAATTTTTGCTAAATAGTATAATTTTAGACAAAATCTTCCAAAAGAACATACTCGATAAATACTGAACTAAAATTGATATATTTTAATTATATTATGATTATTATTTTCCATTTTAACTATATCAACTATTCTAAATTCAAAAAAAATTAAAAATATAACAAAAAATTAAAATTTTAGACCGAAACAGAAAGATACACGGCCGTGTAGAATTATACATGGCCGTGTAACAACATGGTCATGTATAATTATACATTGAAATATACATGGTCATATAACAACATGGCCGTGTATAATTGTACATGGCCGTGTAATAACATGACCATATATAATTTATACATTGAAATATACATGACCGTGTAATAACATGACCATATATAATTTATACACTGAAATATACATAGCCCTGTAACATGGCCGTGTATAATTGTACATGGTCGTGTACAATTATACACTGAAATATACATGGCCATGTAACAACATGGCCGTGTATAATTGTACATGGCCGTGTACTTTCCAAGTCAACTGCCACGTCACCTCCGTCATGTCCACGTCAGCAATTTCCGTTAGTTTTTTAACAGTGGAACCAAAATTGATAAAAATTGTTTATAATGGGATCAAAATTGATTGAAATTGTTTATATTGGGACCAAAATTGATGAGTTTTTTATATTTGGACCAAAATTGATGAATTTTTTATATTTAGACCAAAATTGATTAATTTTGATTATATTGGGACCAAAATTAATTTTTTTCGCTGTATTTTATAACCTATTACATAAGTAAAAAA
This sequence comes from Andrographis paniculata, assembly GCF_009805555.1. Classification (NCBI taxonomy): domain Eukaryota; kingdom Viridiplantae; phylum Streptophyta; class Magnoliopsida; order Lamiales; family Acanthaceae; genus Andrographis; species Andrographis paniculata. The sequence continues at coordinate 2,190,288 of NW_026137634.1, read as the reverse complement.
AATCTCTCTCTCTCTCTATATATATATATATTACAATAAAAAATGGGTTTTTTGAATTGACCCAGAATTTGACGCGCATACTGCGGATTAAGGCAGGACAAGTTTTCTGGGGCAGGGCTGAGCCGGAGGGGTGGGTTTGGGCCGGTGACCCATCTTGTTGTCATTATTACCTATAAAATAATAATAATAATAATAATAATAATAATTCACTTTTATTATAATTTGTATCCGGTAAAATAAAGATACATTTATATAAATAGTTAAATGAGCACACATTTATCTAATTTGCACTTTAGTCCGTCTTTATCGAATTTTATTTTACATCGTGTTCTTTATCCAAAGCTAACCGAATTCTTTTCCCTTTACCAGGTATCGCCACCGGCAACCACCGACGCTGCCGACGCCAATGCGGACTCTGATGCACTCGCCCACAAGGTTATGTGTTCGAAAATCTCAGTATTATATTGCAATTTTGGCCATTACACCTTATCCAGTTCTTTTATATCGTTCGACACAAGATAGTATTTTTCTCACACTAAGTCAATTCGACACAAGATAGTATTTTTCTCACAATAAGTCAATTGCCCTGCAAGACGCCAGTGGCAGAAATATACATTAAAATACGAACGTAGGAGCTGTGTGAAGCTGCAGCACAACACAAACACAATTCCATTTGAAAGCCCAATCTAACATGACTTGGCCTAATCAAAGTCTAATCAACAAGGCACCTTCAATCCCGAGCCACCTATCAAAGATCTACAGACGGCTACTAGATCAGGTATAGAACAATTTTAAAGCGGATTCAGAACAAATCCCTAGTCCAAGAATCTGGTTCAATAAATAGTCCCTCATCAAGAAGCAGAAATAGGGCTTGATTTTGGATTAACTTTGCATTCAGCCATGGCGAAGTTGTCCAATCCTACGTGTGTTACTAATGCCGCCACCGCAACAAGCAATGATCCAACAAAACCAGTTACCTAAGTTAACACCATCAATCCTTCTTGTATTTTAAAAAAGAAAAAAGATAAAATAAATGAAGCCAAAATTGAAATATAATGCCTTGAGGAAAATGAGAATAAATAAAAACATAATATCTAAGATTTTCGAATCCACACAAAATTGTATGGAAAAAACAAATAATGAAGCCAAAATAGAAATATAATACTCAAGAGAAATGGAAGGTATAACGAGATAATACCCGAGATTTTCGTGCGCAGAGTTTTGTGGGAACGTGTCCCAATCGGCGATCGATTAGGCGTCAGCAACAACGGTGGCAAAACTGGTGTTCAAAACTCTTGCCTTGTGGGCGAGAGCGTCAGAATCTGCATTAGCATTAGCATTGGCGGTCACCGGTTGCTGTCCCTGTGTAGGGACAATGGGAAGAAAGAAGATGCAAAATAATTGGGTTAAATCTATAAAAGACACAGATGAAAAAGAATAAAGATATGGAAGGAGTAAAATGCAAATTAGACAAAATTTATTTTTGATATTTGATAAAATAATAATAATAATCACAACAAATACAGATGTTGGCCACTTATAGGCTAAACTGGTTAGACTGAATAAACCTTCCACCGAGGATCCCATGCCCCGGTCGAACCTAATACCTGCAAACTATGCATGACAAGGTAAGACACACTAGACGAATCATATATGACAAGTGTTACTATATATTCAAAAGATATAATTTTGTATATATTATATATAATTATGGTATTAGTTTTATTCGAGAGATTTGTAAAATTTGTATTCCATTATTAATATGTATAATTTATAGTTTATTAATAAAATAGAAAATTTAATTTTATATTCCAACACCTTAAATTCCAATCGGTGCTTAGAAATAATGGAGAAGATAAAAGTTTTGTTTGATTATGGTTTGAAATTTATTTATAATAGACTATTGATTTGAGTTTTTGTTTAAATAAAAATTAGATGTAATGTTTTGTGAAAAAAATAGTATATATTTCATCGAAAACTATGCGGACTGAATAGTGTTGATTTGAATTTGAAATGATAAAAGAACAAACTCAATGTATATGAAAATAAAAACGCACTCATCATTACTTGACGCTTCTTAATTAGATCTTGTCTATCGCACCTAATTTGCTTAATGTGATTTATTTTGTTAGCCTGATTTGCAGGTCACTAAGTTCATTAAATTTTACCTCAGGTATACTCAAAGAATAGTGACTCTCAGTTTTCACATCATAAAAAAATAATAATAAAACCAAATTCTGAGGAGATCAATTGAGAATGAGGTGTTTAATAGATAGAAAATACAATTTAATTTAATCGTAATTTTAAGCACCTAATAATTGATAATTTCGGCCTAATAATCATACTTAATGGCATATAATTATTCGACAACTATTAGCAATTAAAATGAAACATTCTACAATTAAAATTAAATCATTTTAATATTAAAACTACATATTCTAAGAATAAAGAGGAAATATTCTAATTATTAGATCTAATGTTTTGTTCAAAAAGTTAATCTATTTTATAGAAATCATGATGTTGTGTTAAAAAATATATTGAATAATAATAATAATAATAATAATAATAATAATAATAATAATAATAATAATAATAATAACACTCAAATTTTACACTTGAACTTGATGATGATGATGATTGACTTGTTCGAGTTGAGTAACCATGCCTTTCTTCCTCATTTGATTCGATCCTTTAATATTGTAGAACTCAATAATTTTTATTTTTATTTTTTTTAAAAAAAAAAAAGTTTTGCAATTTTTCTCATTTTGGGCTTTAGGATTTTTCAGTCTATAAATATTTAGTTGTTTCACTTTATTTTAATTTCCGTTTCATTAATAAAATTACGTTTAATCTTGATCAAAAATTTTCTATTTTTCGGATATTTTAATTTCTGCAATCGGCAATCATTAAGCTAACTTCATCAATCTTGTTAGGGTATTTTAATTCCTCCAACTAACATCTTAAAATTCCTTTTTCAAATTTATTTCAATTCATTTTTCAAAAATTATTTTCGAAATAGCTTAAAATATCAATCACACTAAAACCACGACCAAACACAGTATTTTGAGGGGGGGGGGGGGGAATCAGAAATTATGGATGAGAAATACTTGTAAGATTTTACCTCTGTTTTACTATTACAATATTTTTTTTCCTCCGAAAACATCAAATCAAACACCTAATTTTTATTTAATGATATGGGTTTTTAATAAAACTAATTAATATGATAAATATGACCAAATATGTATATGATAGCTTAAGTTCATAATTGGACTAATTAACTAAGATTCTGTTTTACCCATTACTCCCTCCCTCCCCCAAACATTTGATTGTTGACCAAATACGAATGACTTACTAAATTTATCTCATTACTAATTTTTAGTAAAGTCAACAAATCAACATCTAATCATTATCTTCAATTGAACACTTATTTATAACAAATACACTGACTTTATTAGATTATCTTCTTTATTTACTTAAATTTTCAACTAAATTTTCAAAAATATCCCCAACTACCTATCACTTTTTTTAATAAACTATTCTTTTTTTTAATATCCGGACCCAAGTGAACTAATTTTAATGGATGGAGGGAGTACTATTTATTAATTATAGTTATATATGCTTTAATATTTTAAAAATCATATTCAAATTTGTGCAACTAAGAGCAGAATATTAAATTTCAAGTTACAGCTATAAAAATGTATATATATATATATATATAATCATCCAGCTGATCAGTGTTATAATATTAGTCACTGATGATCAATTAATTAATGACATATGATAATAATAATTAACAATCACAGTAAATTAAACAAGATGCTTCAAATATTAAAATGAAGAGAGAGAGTTGACTTGAGATGAGTCATGAGATGCAATCGAAGATTTTAAAGTTCTTCCTGAGATGAGATGAGATGCTTCTTCGTCTTCTTCTTCTACTTGTTCAATCCAAATTGATTGTGAAGTGAAGGAATCAAATCACATTCTTCAAATCCGTAAAGGTAAATCAACACTGCTTCACATATATATCATTTACTCTTCATTCTGAGCTTTAAATGAATTTAACGAACTCATTAACTATCTGCAACTGTTTTATTTTTATTCTTATTTGTATGTTATAAAGTGTTAAGAAACTATGGTGACTCATTCATCTGATTTGTTAGGGTCTTAGTAGTGAGATCTATTTTTATTGCCTGTTGGGAAGTTGATCTTGTTGGTAAAAAGAATGCCAGAACAAATCGAATATATAGTGGAAAAGGCTACTTTGAAGAATATATTTTATGATTTTTTTCTTGCTTGATTCAAATGACAAACATGGATCCATATCTATAGGTTCAAAGGTACATATAGATGCATCTATGATTATTTAGATTATGTACTTTGAAATGCATTCATGCATAACTTTAATAGATACATATACATCTCTATATTGATGCATTGATTTACTAGATATATGTATGAATATTCATGCATTGATTGAAAATACCAAATTAATAATTCCAACAGATCTCCTCCATGGACCCTCTCGGTGCAATTTGGGATATTCTAAAATGCTTGTGTGGCTGCACAGTCAAAACTGTCAAGACAATCAAAGACCTGGAAACAAATGTGAAATCCTTAGAAAATGCAATGACACAACTGAACGAAGTTCGTGAAGATGTGAACAGAAGGGTGGTTCTCGAAGAGGAAAGGCAGATGGTACGCACTAATCAGGTCGATGGCTGGTTGCAAAGGGTCGAGGCAACTGACAAAAGTGTTGAGGAGTTTCTGCAGAATGCTAGTCAGAAAAGGAATTGTTGTACTTGCTGTTGGTTCAGATATAAGCTTGCTAAGGAAGCTGTTGTGAATCGGGAAGCTGTGGAGGAGCTAAGGAGGGAAGGAGTGTTCGATACAGTAGCAGAGGCGTTGCCGCGAGGTGTAGCAGATGAGAGACCTCTGGGGCACACCGTAGGATTGGATTCACGTCTTGCACAAGTGAATGAATGGATTGAAGATGATAATGTGAAGATCATCGGGATATATGGCATGGGGGGTGTGGGGAAGACAACGCTTTTGAAAAAGGTTAACAATACATTTCTAAGTACGAATCATGGATTCGATAAAGTGATTTGGGTTGTAGTGTCTAAAACATTCACCATTGGAAAAGTTCAGGATAAGATTTGTGAACAACTTAATATTCCTGACGACAAGTGGAAGGATAAGGACGCGGAGGAAAAGGCGGTGCAGATCTTAAGGATTCTTCGTACGAAGAAATTTGTGCTCATGTTAGACGATGTATGGTCGTGGCTGGATCTTGTTAGAGTTGGTGTTCCGGATTTGGATGGCGAAAGAATGTTCAAAATTGTTATCACGACGCGATATGAACATGTTTGTGATTCCATGAGACAGGACAGGAAGATCAATGTAAGTTGTTTGGAGAAAAAGGAAGCGATGGAACTTTTCATGCAGCAAGTTGGACCAGAAATTATAGATTCTCATCCAAGTATTCGTGAAAGTGCTGAAACTGTTGTGAAAGAATGTGATGGCTTACCACTTGCCTTAATCACTGTGGGACGAGCCATGGCTGGGAAAAAAGATCCCCGTGATTGGGACATGGCAGTTAAGAAACTACGTAGAGATCCATCCAAGATCATGGGCGTGGAAGATCATGTTTATCATGTTTTAAAGTTTAGCTACGACAGTTTACCCAGCGACACAATTAGATTGTGCTTCTCTTATTGCTGCATATTCCCGGAGGACTTTGAAATCGATATCGAGGATCTCTTAGACCTCTGGATTGCAGAAGGTTTTTTAGAAGATTACAATGATCTGCATGAAGCCCGTGATCAAGGTCGAGATATAATTAGAGACCTTAAAGCTGCAAGCCTTTTGGAGGGTGGAAGGTCTCTGGAGTTTGTCAAAATGCACGATGTTATCCGCGACATGGCTTTATGGATTTCCAATGGACTCGACAAAAATAGAAAGAGGTATTTGGTTCTGGATCACATAGATCTGGTCGAAGAGTGTGCTGAAAAGATGATGGAAGCTGAAAGAGTTTCATTGTGGGGTGAAACCATAGTAGATGTCAAAAGAGTTCAACCATGGAAGAATACTTTGACTTTCATGATGAGGAACACCAGAGTAGAAATGCTCCCTTCTGGATTGGTGCAGTGTATGCTTATGCTCAAAGTGTTAGACTTGTCGGGGAACTTCGATCTAGTAAAGTTGCCCTCGAGCATCGGTGAACTGGTGCAACTTGAGTTTCTTAACTTGTCCTTCACCACCATCAAGGAATTGCCCATTGAGCTCAAGAACTCGACAAAAATGAAGCACTTGCTTCTGGATCATACAGTTGCACTAGAAGTGATTCCACGGCAGGTCATATCAAACTTCCCTTTGTTGCGTACATTTAGATTGTTCGGTGCTCAAAGATATGATTCATGGGATGTGGATGCAAAAGATAACATACTGAGTGGAGGTAGGGTAGAGTTGTTAGAATTATTGGAGGGCTTGCAGCACATTAGCACCATATCTCTCACACTATTCGACAAGAAGTCTATGGAAAAGCTTAACAACTCACCGAAGCTACTGAGTTGCTTAAGGAGGCTTTCTGTTGGAGAGTTGATTTCAGTAGAGTCTCTATGTTTTCCAGCAGAGAGAATGCGGCATCTTGAGGTGCTAATTATGAATCGCTGTGAGGTGCATGAGGTTATAATAATTGATTCTAAACAGCATCAATACAAGGATGAGGATAGATATGGTGTCGTCGGCATTTATGATCACTCCATACCATCATCACAATCACAAGCAGCTCCATGTTTCCATAACCTCAATATCATATACATATATTATTGCCCCAAGTTGTTGGACTTGTCGTGGCTTGTCTATGCTCCAATGCTCCAATCTCTTGTGGTGGAGGATTGCACATCCATGGTTGAAATTGTTAGTGCAGGTACAGCTCATGACGTTGCAGATTCTATCCAGTTATTTTCAAGGCTTAAGAATATATACCTTTCTGACCTTCCATGTCTGGAAAATGTGTATCCACATCCCTTGCCATTTCCATCTCTCGTCAAGATAACTGTGTTGGACTGCAAAAGGTTTAAACGATTGCCGCTTGATTGGACAAGTGGACGAGGAGGCTGTCTGAAGAAGATCAAAGGAGAGAGAGAGTGGTGGGATGCACTGCAATGGGAGGATCCAATGCTCGAACCTCGCTTTCGCCAATATTTTGTGTCTGATGATTAAAGGTTATTTATATATATATATATATTTGTGGTGTGTTTGTTATATTGAAAGACCAAGCTTCAATTTCCATGATCTATTTGGAAGCTGCAGTTTATATATTTTTAAAATTTATTTCTTTCTTAATTTTTAATTTATATATGCATATACAAGGCGGAACTAGAATTGGATTAAAGGAGAGTTAATTTTTCGAACTTGTAAAATAATACAGTTTATTCAATTATACATATAAAACAACATATATCTATTTATTATCCGCACAAAATAATATTGATATGCATAACTATATATATCACAAATTCAAAATATGATTCATGTGCATGTTGTGTTAGCTATATTAAAACCTTAAATATGGTTTAGATACTAGTAATGATGTAAACTCTAAATTCTAATATTAAAAAATATGAAGCAACAATCCCTGTAACTAATTTTGAATTGAAATAATAGTTTAATATAATAAATATATATATATATTAATATGATATTTTGAATGTGAAATTAAATTTAAATGTAATATATATAATAAAAAAATGGGTGTTTTATTTCATAATGTTTTTTGAAAAAAAGAATTGCAATAGTAAAACAAGAACAAATTTTACAAATAAACATATCTTATAATTATATTCTTTTTTATTTTAAAATTAATAAACAGTATATTTTTTCAATTCATCAAATACAAATAAAATTCAACTCTAGATTTTTAGTATTTATTTTGTTTCTTCAATTTTTTTTTTATATTAACTATTTACATATTTGATTTTTTTTTCTAAATAAATAAAAAAAAATGAGGGGTGGGGTGGGGGAAGGGGGTTTGAAGCCCACCCTTGCCCCAACATGCTTCCGAAACATATATACATATATACACACAATACAAATGAAATCTATAAATAATAGATAAATATGAATATATTTTCAAATTAAAAATTATAATTAAATCTCGATGAATTACAAATAATTTGAGATTTTGTATGTCAGTATGTTCTTTTGTATCTTTAAATAATCTAATCTTTTAGTATTGTTTAATTTATTATTAGTTTTTAAAATAGTATTATATAATACAATATATATATTTATTTATTTTGTACTGTGTTTGTTGAATTGAAAGAGCTCCCATTTATAATTTTTAATATCATAGGTTTGTTCGTCTCGAAAAGAATGACCTGATAATGCTGTGGAGAGTAAATTTATGATCGGTCTGTCAGCTAGGTTTCTATGTTATCAAAATAATATATATTATGGGTTTGTTGGTTTGTATTTCCAACTAAGTTTTTATTATAGAAATTCAGATAATTTCAGTAAAAACATGTTTTCTATCATAAATAAATAAATAAATAATAAACTTATTTTTTATTGTCATAAAAAAATATGTTTGATTTCTTTTTTTAACAAAAAAATTATACTCCCTCCGTCCCAAACATGGCGAAACATTTGGTTTTGGCACGGATTTTTAGGTGGACAGTATTAAGTAGATAATTTAGAAATTAGCTAATGTGATGGAGAGAGAAATATATATTTTACTTTTTTATTTGGATGATGTGAGGGGATAAAGTGAGGGTATAATTAATTATTTTCTATTTTAGAAATTTAATTTTTAATAACAGAAAGAGTATTATTTATAGTCATAAAATATATTATTAAAATATTATGTAAATCAAATCTCAAATGAAAAATTTAAATTCAAATCAGACAAAAAAAAAATTCTTAATTTTAACTTTACACATACATATATATATATATATATTAATAACATTATTTTCACATATTTTATATTTTTAAAATATAATATTTTTAATTTAATTTAATTAATTGAATAATAGTGATAGTTCAAATTTTAAATAAACACTATTTTTTTTCAATTAATTGGATAACCGTGGAACTTTTACTTTTAAATGGAATATTAAAATTTTTTACGTAACATTTATTAAATAATAAAAAATTAATAAGAGTAAAATTATGCCACTAGTATATCATAAGTGCATATCAAATATTACTTTTATCTAGTATATGTTTTTTCAACCATTTTGGGTATTGTATCTTGTAACAAATCATTTTTTTTTTTTTTTACAAAAAATGATTTTTGTATGTGAATTTAATGGTAAAAGGATCAAAAATCAGAGTTTTAATTTGATATGGCATAACCCAAACCCAACCCAATAAATATATATATATATGTGATAATTAAGAATGATATTTTGTTATTGGTTGATTGCAATTTTTCATAATGTATGAATGTGTGTGACAAAATTAATCATTTTCTATCCATGGTTAAATGAAACACAAAATCAAGCATGAATTAAAGATCCATGTAACAAATAAAATTCTAACATTATTAGATAATATCAATACAACTACAAATTTTAATTTTATCGAAACAAATTTTCATCAACCATTCCTTTCCATTTACATTATCTTCGCTGCGGATTTCAAACTCATTCCCAACACGAGCGCCAGATGCAGCGAGGGAAGCCTTCAATTCTCGGCGTCATGACATTCCTTCATACATTTTTGTCTGCAGATATTGATTAATTATTATGACACGGTGCATTGCTGATCGCAGTACAGTTTGCAATCTTTTGCCGACGAGACAGCCATCGCCATTAACATGATGACAATAATAGCTTCGATCTTGATCCTCTTGCTCTCCATTTTGCAATTATCCGTGTGTGTTTTAGTCGAACGAATTATGTTTTCACTTGATGGAATGGTCGAGAGGGGAGTGATTTATATAGATAAAATTTTATGTTGGATTATATTAAATCAGAATATGTATTTATGTAATTAGATTTTTTATAATTATCATTTTAGATTTTCAAAAAAAAAATGTATTATTATTAATTGTTGGAGATTGGGCTGATCCAGCCAAGTCAGCATAGTAAATGTTGAATTATCTCGTGTATTGACATAATATTTAATAAGTAAAATTACATTATGTAAAAAAATAATAATACTAATAAAAATTTAAAATATATATACATTATGTATTGTCAAATTAGCGTGGTATGGGACTTTATCCAAAATGCCTCGGGACCAACAAATGGGCCTTGTCTGCCTACCTTATACCATGTACTAGTGGAGTTTCGGTAAGACTTAGATTTTCTTCTAATTTTCTCATGTGGATTTGGGTTTGCTATGGCAATTTGTGAGAATAATTATTATTGTTAGGGAAATTGATTCTCGCATGCACGTTTGATACCACCAAGAAAAAATGTTCACACATATTTTTTAAAATTTTGACTGTTGGAGACCTAATATAAAAGTCCTCAATAAATATAATTAGTTAGTCTATTTTTTAACTCGGCCCATCAGATTCAACCCAAATATTTCGCTCAAATCCAAATCCTTTAGTCAAACCCAAACCCATAGTTTGATCCTTTTGTTGGGCTTTTTTTTTTTTTTTACCTTATGATTTGAGAATCCGTTTTCATTACTTTTCGAATGCCCTCTACGTAAATCTATTCAAATCTAATAGTTTACAAACTAATTCCGACAAGACAATTCACATTAAGGATGTGTTTGTTTGGGGGTTTGGATTTTGAGTTGAGATTTGAATAGTCAAAATTTTGAATTTGAATAGTTATACGATGTGATATAAATAGGTGATGATGTGATGTTTTGAATGTAAAATTGATTTTTAGTATAATATAAAAAATGAAAAATAGGTGTTTGATTTGATGTTTTTGGGGAAAAATTTTTGGATGAATAGTAGGATTTTGTTAAAAACCTACAAACGAACACACCCTAAGTGAACTATGTCTGACAGGCCAAACCTGTGGACATCGAGGATTTAAACTCATCACCTCACGGTCACAAGCGATTCCGGTGAGTTTCCAGTGAGAATAGAAGCCCTTTCCAATGGTTGATTCGTCCCTGATCGGAGTTGAAAATCGCCATCCAATTTTGAGCGAATCTGGTGGCCGAACTGTGCAAAGAAGTAGACACGAACAGCAAGTGTTTGCAATTTTTTCAATTCGATTGCATTTGTTTGTGGTTTTTAATTTCCAGAAGTTTAGCTATTAATTGTGTTACATTCAATTTGATTTCGATTTTAAAAAATTTTAGATTTTATTCGGTTATTTATTTTCTCTAATTCATTTATCGTATTATGTTTTCGAATTATTGTTGGAATAAAATCCAATCAATTGGAATATAAAGTCACAAACACATAAATATAGTTATATCAAGAGCGCAACAATATTAGGATGTATCATCATGTTTTTTTTTTTCATTTTGACACTTCAAATGTTTATTCATTTGATGTATTATTATTATTATCATTATTATTATTATTATTATTATTATTATTATTATTATTATTATTTAGTTTCTCAATTTTTTTCCAAAAATATTCATTTATCATTCATGTTCCATACAAATCAAACATTGCATCAATCCAACTATTTCACCTAAAAAAAATCAAGTAAACAAAATTATTTCAGTTGAATCTTTCGAAGATCATATTTTTCAACAATTACGCATAGAGATAAACATTATGCCTTCAACTAGTTGACTATCGATTTATAGAGAGAGTCCCGAGGGGAATCGTTCGATAACACTTCTTCCCATTTCTTTCTTCATTCTTTTTCCGGCCTCTTAAACTCATTGACAATAACAGAATTGGCGTCGAGAGGATCACCAATTTGGTTCGAAAGTGTCGCTTGAGCTGTGCAATGGTTTATAAAAAGGCCCATACAAACTAATATTGTCGCCGGGCGCTTACAACCCTTCATGCACTCGGTGAAACAACTTGCCTCTGACGAGATAACCATAGCCATTAACATAACGAAAATGATTGTAATATGTTCTTTCGGCAAGAGAGGTTGATTTATAAAAGAAAATTAACTAAATATGGAATAATTGAGGAGAAAAAATAATTTAATTTCTTGATTCTTTTAATCTATCAAACTATTAGAATATATAAATATATATAATGAATAAAAGTAGATATTATTAACTTATTAGCCAATATCCACTCTATCATATATAATTATATACTTTATTATTCAATATTTACTAAATCAAAATATATCTCAAACTTTATTATAAAATCACCAAATTAAGTATAAGATCATTCTCAAGAATATCATAATTAAGTTCGAACAATTTATATATGTTTTTTTTTTATGTTGGATTATAATCATTTTTATAAGGTATTAAAAAAGAAAGTGATATGTTATTCTTATAATGTAATATTATTCCTCTAACTATCGTGTCAGTAAATAATACAATTTTATTACATTATTAAAAAATAATAATAATAAAAGTGTATTCAATCTAGAGTTTACTAGATTATTTAAAATTTTGGTGTATTCAATTCAAATTTTTTAAAGTCTTTAAAATCCGAGTGTATTCAATTCAGATTTTTAAAAGTCTATTAAAATTTGGATATATTCGATTCAAATTTTAAAAATTTCTTTTTGGTGTATTCAACAATCCATGAATTTTGTTAGATTCTTTTGTAAAATTGTTAATAAATTATTCTGTATAAAATCTCTGGTTAAGATATGGGATTTCTATGATTCTAAAAATCTAAAAAAATACACATTACTTTCTTTTATTTAATATGTATTTAATATTACGTGTACGTGTTCCAGCCCACGTATCTTTCCTTACCCAACAAAGTATTTTGGCAAAAAAATCAGGAGGTATGGTAGAGTTGTTAGAATTATTGGAGGGCTTGCAGCACATTAGCACCATATCTCTCACACTATTCGACAAGAAGTCTATGGAAAAGCTTAACAACTCACCGAAGCTACTGAGTTGCTTAAGGAGGCTTCATGTTGGAAAGTTGAATTCAGTAGAGTCTCTATGTTTTCCAGCAGAGACAATGCGGCATCTTGAGGTGCTATTTATAAGGGACTGTGAGGTGCATGAGGTTATAATAATTGATTCTAAACAGCATCAGTACGAGGATGAGGATAGATACGGTGTCGTCGGCATTTATGATCACTCCATACCATCATCACAATCACAAGCAGCTCCATGTTTCCATAACCTCAACTCCGTATGGATATTTTCTTGCGACAACTTGTTGGACTTGTCGTGGCTTGTCTATGCTCCAATGCTCCAATCTCTTGTGGTGCATAATTGCAGATCCATGGTTCAAATTGTTAGTGCAGGTACAGGTCATGACGTTGCAGATTCTACCCAGTTATTTTCAAGGCTTAAGGATATATACCTTTCTGACCTTCCATGTCTGGAAAGTGTGTATCCACGTCCCTTACCATTTGCACCTCTCGTCCACATAACCGTGATTAACTGCGAAAGGCTAAAAGGATTGCCGCTTGATTGGAGAAGTGGACGAGAAGGTTGTCTGAAGGAGATCATAGGAGAGAGAGAGTGGTGGGATGCACTGAAATGGGAGAATCCAATGCTCGAGCCTCATTTTCGCCAATATTTTGTCGGATAAGTAAAGGTTATTTATATATATATATATATATATTTGTGGTGTGTTTGTTATATTGAAAGACCAAGCTTCAATTCCCATGATTTATTTGGAAACTGCAGTCTATATATTTTAAAGTTTCTTTCTTTCTTAATTTTTAATTTATATATGTATATACAAGGCGGAACTAGAATTGGATTAAAGGGGTGTTAATTTTTCGAATTTGTGAAATAATACAGTTTATTCAAATATGCATATAAAACAACATATATCTATTTATTATTAGACAAAATAATATTGATAATGCATAGCTATATCACAAATCCAAAATATGATTTATGTGTATGTTGTGTTAGCTATATTAAAAACCCTTAATATGGTTTAGATATTAGTAATGATGTAAACTCTAAATTCAAATATTAAAAAATATGGAGCAACAGCAGCAGTAACTAATTTTGAATTGAAATAAAAGTTTAATATAATATAAATATATATATTGATATGATATTTTGAATGTCAAATTAAATTTTAATGGAATATATATAATAAAAAAATGGATATTTTATTTCATATTTTTTTAAAAAAAAATGAATTATAACAGTAAAATAAGTACAAAATTTTACAAATAAACACATCTTATAATTATAGTATTTTTATTTTAAAAATCAATAAATAGTATATTTTTTCAATTTATAAAATACAAATAAAATTCAACTCTGGATTTTTAGTATTTATTTTGTTTCTTCAATTTTTTTTTAATTAACTATATGCATATTTTATTACATTATAAATAATTAAAAAAAAAGGTGTATATTCAATCTAGAGTTTATTAGATTTTTTAAATTTTGGGTGTATTCAATCCTATTTTTTAATGCCTTTAAAATTCGAGTCTATTCAATTCAAATTTTTAAAAGTCTATTAAAATTTGAATATATTTTATTCAGATTTTAAAAAATCGTGTATTCAACCATTCATGGATTTTGTTAGATTCTTTTTAAAATTGTTAATAAATTACTTTGTATAAAATCTCTGGTTAAAATATGGGATTTCTATGATTCTAAAAATTTTAAAAAATACATATTACTTTCTTTTATTTAATATTATCTTATAATAATATTAGTAAGATAAGAAAAAATTTAAAATAAATATAAAAAATACAAATATTTTAAAATTTTATATATTTGAAATAATACTAAAAGTTATATATATATAAAATAACAAAGTACACTTGCTCAAATGGTTCGAATCGAAATTATCAGTTTCGATTTTTCTTAAAAGTCATATTGAAATTAAACCTTCCACGATTTTAATTTGTATTTTCCGATTTCGATTTCAGTTCCGTCGGTTTAGTTCAAAAATCAATGGTTTTGGTTTAAACTGTTAGTTTATATATATTCCTTTTTAATTCTTTTTTTTTATAATTACAATTAAAAAAAATTATAATTTTGATGTGATTTTATTTATAAATATAATTTGTGTGTAAAAAATTATATAAATAATAATAACAACAATTAAGCAATGTTTATTTTGCATGGTTTTTTTTTTGTCCGTCCGTAATTTTTCTTTTTTTTTTTGGGCCCTTCAATTGTGACACCCCGACCCGCAAGCCACGCAAAGACAAGGGGCAAGCACGCTTAACTCTAGAGTTATTTCAATAGGGCTCTCGAAAAAGAACGTGCACATTGTTGACATGAGTAGTATATTCAATCCATTTAATCTCTTATTCAACCTCGGGGGTATTTCATCATCCCCGACTCATATCACTATTTTGGTCGTGGTTCACTAGAGTTTTCTTATCCTCATTCGATGAAGCATTTCCAATTTTCCAAGTCGTCTCTTCACCACTCGGATGCTACCCAACCATTGCTCGCGACATTAACAAGTTTGGAAGTAGTGGTGCGAAGAATGTGGATGAAAAGATTTAATCGAATATATGTATACATAACATGAATTCATTTCGAATTTTGTAACATGAAACAATTTAATGTGGCAATAAACAACTCATAAACAATTCATTTCATACAAAAATATCTATACAAAACAACATAGAAACCTCATGGATGTCTTTATTAGGCAATTTTTTTTCTAATATTGAATTTGTTATGATTTTCTGTAAAATAAATATATATATATATATATATATTTCACTTTTAAGTTGAATGATCACTTGAAAAAAAAAAAAAAATGGTGCGATCTGCAATGCAATAACGAATATTAAGATTTGTTCACTCGATATTTATTTTATTTTTTCATTTGTTTACTTATAGTGTTTATTCATTTGATGTTTTATAGTTATTATTATTATTCAATTCTCAAAAATAAATAAATAAACTTCATTTAATGCGATCCAAAACAAAGACAAACAAAAAATAAAATAAAAAATAAACCAAGTAAACAAATTTTATTTCAATATAATCTTTCGAAGATTGTATTTTCAACAATTATTCATATAGATAAACATTACATTCATTCTTTTTCCTGCCTCTTAATGTTATTCACGATACCCGAATTGGCGTCGACTAGAGCAGCAATTTGGTCCAGCGGCGTCCCACGAGGTGTGCAATATTTTAGACATAAGCCAGTACAAACAACTATCTCTATCGGGTTCTTTTGACAACCCTTCATGCAATCGGTAAAACAACTTGCTTCCGACGAGATAACCATCGCCATTAATATAATGAAAATGATAGTCTTCATTTTATTGTAATATGATCTTTCGACGGGAGATGTTGATTTATACATTTTGTGTTGGATTATAATCATTTTTATAAATGATTTGAAAAGAAAAAAGTGATATGTTATTCTTATAATGTAAAAGTATATATTCCTCTAATTATCGTGTCACTATATTAAGAATAATACAATATTATAAACAAACTCTTATTTTACTCCTTTTTATAGAATGAGTTTGATATTACGAATATATTGGTATATTTACTTCTAAGATTTTGAGTTTTAGTTTCGATTTTGAATAATAAATTATGAATTAAAATTGTTGTTTGATGTGATATATATATATATGTATTGATTTGATATTTTGAATGTAAAATTAAATTTTAGTATAATATAATAAATAAAAAATAGACGTTTAATTTGATATATTTAAAAAACATAAATTAAAACAGTAAAACCAAATGCAAAATCTTACAATACAACCAATATTTTGAAAATATTTAGCTTTAGCAATTCAATTTGTCAGTGCTAACATGAATATACATATATATATATATATATATATTATAAAAATCATATCACATAAAAACTATGTCAAAAAGTAAATAAAAAATTACGTCAATATTTGTGTGGTGTGTTTGGTAAGAGAAACCAAGGCAGATAAATATTTTTTAATTGTTGAATTTTTTATTACATTTTTTTAGCTGAAATTTTTTTTATTAAACAAAAAAAAATTAATTCTTATTTTCTATTAAAATTGTTTTCTTTATTATCATATCTAATTTCATTCTCTATACCAAACACATTATTAATAGGAGTATATATTAATTCTAATTTTCATAAAATTGTGCAAAACATTGATATTTTCGCCATTATATACAATTTATTATGATACATTACGTATAGTCTCCTTAGACTATTCCATGTAATATATCATTGATATTTTCGCCATTATATATAATTTAATATTGTTGATATTTAAATTTTATTTTAATAACACATAATATTTACAATATTACTAAATTACAATCATTGTTTTATTTTACATAACAAATCAATGTAGTATAATAGAATACAGATAATATTAACCATACATATATAGATAATATTGCAAAAAAATATCTCTCATATACCTATTATCACTTTTGTCATATATTTATCTCTCTCTGACAAAATATATCATATGTGTTTGCAAAATTTGATATTTCTGTTTGGCCGCGTGTCACATTCACCCCCCATTTTTGTAAACACGTGGGATATATTTTGTCACAAAGATAAATACATGACAAAAATGATAATGAAGTATAGATGTGGATATTTTTTACAATTTTCCATATATATATATATAACACATATCGTCTATATATAATCATGTATATAAATATGTGTTGTCAAAAGTACTATAATCAAACAATACGAATTGAGCAATATAAAAAAAATAATTTAGCTCTTTCAATCAAACTATTATCCAAAAATACATTTCGATTTCAATAAGTATTCAACAAAATGAATAATACGAAAACAAAAATGGGAGTCGCAACGATCGTCGTCATGTTGATGATGATGATCGTTTCGTCTGAGGGAGATTATTATTGTACCATTAAATGTTCGAGGGCTTGTGCCGGGTTCATTTTTCCTCCTTGTTTTGCCAATTGTATGAGCCATTGTCACTCTTCGAAGGCATCTCTTGTTCGCCCGAATGCTACCCCACTTACTATTGGCAACGCGAATGAATTTGCAAGTGGCCATTCGAAGAATGCCGATGAAAAGATTTAGTTAAATACATGTGATATGGTAAAAATATTGTTTTGAGAACATATATATATATATAATTAGATAAAAATATTTTTATCGCAAGATTTGAGTTGATTGCATCTTACTACTCGGATGGATCGAAGCGTTTGTTTGGTTTCACTAAGTGGGCCTGAAAAAATAGGCCCCTGAAAAATTTTGGGTCGTGCCTAGCCTGGTACGAGTATGAACCAGGCCGTGCCCGGGTCTATCAAGATCGGGATATGCTTGGCCCGGCCCAATTTTAAAATGAAATACTTCATCCGTCCCTATTTATGTATCCGTTTTTTTTCTTTTTTTGTACAGAGTTTTAAGAATATTAGTATTCTCTCCGTCCCACATACCATGTCCACGTTGCCGTTTCTGTCTGTCCCACATTTCATGTCACTCTCCTTTTTGAAAAAATGATTATACACTTTAATCTTATTTTAAACTTTTTAATTTATTTTTAAACTAATTAGTTATCTTAATCTTAATTTATAATTATTTATATTATAAGATAATTATTTTTACTAATACATTCTTAATTATCTACTAATTACATCCCTCCTAAAATACCGTGTTTACAGTGTAGCAGACACGGTATATGGGACGGAGGGAGTATTATATTGGGAGTGGTGTGAATAAAGTAAAGAAGAAGACTAAAATAATTTTATTAGTATTGTGTGATATAAAGGTAATAGCATTTGTGTAATATATTGTAAGTTGTAAAGATATTTTTAATGTTAGTAGAAAGTACAGTTACTATAAAATAAAATTGATATTGTTATGGAACGACCAAGATAGAAAATGTGATAGATTGTTAAGTGACGGGGGAAATATAATTTTATAAATATATTAACAAATGAATTTAGGTTTAAAATGAATGTGTAATCTAATGCTTTAGTTTGTGTGAGGCCATAACATATAAAATTTTATTAAATTATCGGCTCGATTTGCCATCCCTACTAACAACTTATACTAAAATCACATAAAAAGTTATGTCAAAAGTAAATAAAGAATTATGTCAATGTGATAATTAAAGTATTAGGAATAAGTGTTTCAGTAATAATATTCTTAATGTCTAATACTTTTAGTTCTAATTTTTATAATTAAAATTGTACAAATATTGATGAGATTTTTGAAATTATATAATACATTTTAATGTAGTATATAATACTATTAATTAGGCATAATTTTCTTACTATTCTATATAATATTATTGATTAAATTTAATTTTAATGACACATACTTTCTTGTCTCGGAACAAATGTTCCGATTATTTAGGTAGTATAAATTAATAAGTTATTAATAGTAAATTATGATATTTTTTTTTATTTTTCATATAAGTAGTTTTATTGATATTTTAAAAATTTTAATATAAATTAATATATATAATTAAAAGAAATTTAGGATGTGTTTATATTTTTTTTTAAGTATTATATCTCAATAAAATATATAATACTCCCTCCGTCCAACTAGAAAGTATACATATTTATATTTTGGGACGTCCAATAAACATTTCATTAAATACTTCACTTTTTTCCACAAATACTCTTACTTTACATCACATCGTTACTTTTACACCAAAAAGTAAAGACAAAAATGTCATTTTACTACTTTTAATTATCCGATATAATTAAAATACTATTATTTCTTAAACACCGCACCGCACCAAAAGTAAATGTTTACTTTATGTGTGCACGGAGGGAGTATGAGTTTCATTACGTAGATAATAAAATTTTATATAATACAAAGAAATAAAAATTATTTATTTATTTACTTATAATTAACTTAAATTAATTTTATTAAAAAATAATAATAATAATAATAATAATAATAATAAAGAGTTTTGAATGTAGACAAAAATATTTATCTATTGAAAAATGATATAAATAAATAATTTCTGAGTAGGTTTTCCGTATAAAATGTTAGATATTTAATATTTTAAAATTAATAAATTTACTAAAAGTAAAATGGACGATCTCTTATTAGATGGATTAAAAAGAAAATTAGATATTATTATTATATTTGGTATGTGTGCATAACAAATCTATATATTATAATAGAATAAAGATAATATTAACCATATATACACAGAATCATATATATAATCATGTACGTAAATACGTGTTATTAGAATTATTATAATCAATGTTAAAATTATTTTATGAAAATCTCAAAAAAAAAAAAAAAATCCATGGCATTAATCATTAAAATCGATGTCTATTTAGACATCACATTACTCTATTGACTCAAAAACAATATAATCTATAATGGATAAACCTAATCTATAACGTGCGAATATAATCTATTGGATAAAATCAAATCATAATTTAAATTTACCAAATATAACTAAAAAAATCTAAATAATAAATTTGAATATCTAAAAATATTTCAAACAATCAAATCATACAAATTGAGTAGTATATAAAAAGAATTTAGCTCTTTCAAATAAACTATCGTCCAAAAAATACATTCGATTTCAACAAGTATTCGCAAAATGAATAATACGAAAACAAAAACGGGAGTCGCTACGATCGTCGTGTTGATGCTGATGATTGTTTCGTCGGAGGCAAATTGTACAACTGATTGTATGAAGGCTTGTTCGGGGTTCGGTTTTTCTTCTTGTTTTGCAAATTGTATGAAAGATTGTGGCAAACCACCAATTGTTCGCCAAAATGCTACCCCGCTTAAAATTGGCGACCCGGATGAATTTGCAAGTGACCCTTTGAAGAATGCGGAAGAAAAGATTTAATCAAATATATGTAATGCGGTAATAATATTGTTTCGAGCACATGTGTAAAAATGAAAGAAAAAATATTTTATAGCAAGATTTGAGTTTCTTGCATCTTACTACTTGGATGCTTATTTACGAGCCGAGATTGGTTTTGAATCGAATCGTGTTTGTTTGGTTTCACTAAGTTTGAACGCGATAACGCTAAGAATATAGACTAAAATGGAAACTTAAAATTGAAATACAATTTTGTGTAGTGACAATTATTTCATTATTGTTTGATGCGATGTTCTTTTTTTTTTTTTTTTTTTTTTTTGCGACACGCTTACATCGAACATTCCATGGTCCATGAAGAACAAGCACCTAAAAAAATCAAAGTGACAGGAATGTTTGAATGAATAAAGATAAGTTTTTAAAATTGATATATATATAAATGTTAGATATGATGTTTTGAATTGAAAATATTTTATTAGTAACCGTATAATATGAAGAAAAGTGTAAAAATACAGATTTAAGCACCTAAAGTGTTTCCAATATGAAGCAATTTGTTGCACAAGGAAATCCTCAAGACATGGAATTGGTGTTAAAGTCGAGAAAAAGTATAATTTTAATTTTTAATAGTTGTTTAACATGATATAATTATATTTTTTTATTTAATATTTTGAATAAAAAATCATTTATAATATAATATATAAATAAAATATATGAATTTTAATTTTTGAATTTGTACCTTTAATGTTTTTATTTGAATTTTTTGATTCGAGATGTAGAGAATTAATGTCTTAATATAAAAATAATATTTTATATTAAATATTAATTTTTGTGGAAAAATAAAATTAATAAAAAATGGATGGTCAAACAAACAGTTGATATTTTTTAAGGAAAAATGGTAAATAATGAGTCCACTCAAATCTACATCCAAATTCAAATGTAATTCAATAAAATTCCATAATAAAGCCACAAATTCTAATGAAAGAATTCCAAAATAAGCAAATTCTCGATTTAATAATCAGTTTTCTAAATAAAATATGCATATATATATCATGTAAATTATTGCATTATTGCATACATAACTCACTATCCATATAAGAACAATAACATTACATATAAAAACAACAAATTTATATATGTATATATATATATATATATTCTATGAAAAAGAATTACATACATAACTCTATATATAATCAATTCCCTCAGTTCGACTCGGCACTCAAAATTATTTTGGCGATTAAGACATAAGGATGAAGATCGGAGCCATTATTTCGATCATGTTGATCGTGGCGATTGTCTCATCGGATGCCATATGCATTAAAACTTGTTCGAAGATATGTAATGTACCCGGGACTATTTGCATTCCAAAATGCGAAAAGAAGTGTTTTCCTCCGGGTGTGGATCCTTCCGTCGTCTTGGCTCGTGCTCCTTTGGGGAGCAATGAGGTTCAAATTATCGATGATAAAGATTAGGGATTCGAATAAATTTTTTTAAGTTGGTTATGTCGCGCTCCTTTGGCTCTCGCGGGTGAGTTCGATGTAAATGATTATTGGTTGGAATAAAACATTCTAAGTTGGTTTGATATTGAAAAACAATATTAGCCGATGTTTAGAGTTTGCTTGTTTTGTTTTCGGGGTTTTTTTTTAATGTTGAAAATAATTAAAGTTTGTGTTGTGACAGATTAGAGTTAATGATCGAATAACAAACAAAAAATGTAAAGATGATACAGATTTACGTGGTTTACCAACAACGTATTGGGTGCGTCTATGGACAGAAACGGAGAACAGATTTATTCACGATGGCAATGTTACAAATTACCAATTTTATATCTCTTAGTCTATTCAAATAAACTAGATTCAAGGCATATGAATCGTTTAAATGGAAATAAGGCAATTTTATGTATTTTAAGTTAAGATATTAATTATTTCATTTCAAATAAATAAAATATATAACCTTTTTAGTTATGATATATTCTATTTTAACCATAAACATTATATTACCTTCTTAATTTAAAAATATTTAGTAATTGTATTGATTATAACCTTTTTAGTTAGGATATATTAATGGTGAAAATTAGATATAAATACATTTTATTAAAAAACTTTAAAAAATGAAAATAAAAGATAGAATGGGGTGGACGAACTTTATATATATATATATAGATTATTACATATAAAATATAATTTTTAAATTTATATTATAGCAATGCATGCATGAATTCATTTATTCACAAATTTTATTTGTTATTTGATTTAAATATAAATATTGTTAGCGATTAATTTTTTATATTATATATTTAGAAAGTATATTTATATACTACAATAGTAATTTCTATTAATATATTATTATAGTTTGTTCTTTTTTTTCAATGACATATTAATTTATTTTCATTCCATACGTATTAAAATAATTTAGATTGTGTTCTTTTGTACGTCAAACAATTATTTTTCTTTTGTTATATTATACTAAAAATTTATTTAAATTTAGAACATCATCGCATCAAACAACTCTTGAAATTTAACTTTATATTATCCAAAAATTTAAATCCAAAAACTAAAATCCAAAAACAAACACACTTTAATAAATAATTATTTTCATTTATAAGCTACATTCTTCACACAAATCCATCATAAAATTCATCGACCGAGTTCAAAAGGGCCGGGAACGAATGGGATGCTCCGCCACATTCCTGTCGACACTTAGCAAAACAAATATATTCGCTCCCACATTTTCTAAGGCAATCGCCGTAACAATTTGCCTCTGCGGATGCCGTCAATATCATTAACACGACGACAATGAAAACTTCGATGTTCGATCTTGTAGTCCTCATTTTCGTCGAAAATATCTTCTTTCTTCTTTTTTTTTTTTTTTGTTTTTTAAAGTGTATGGAAATTTAGGGAGAGGTGTGGTTTTTATTGTTGAAATTTAGAATGAACATTATGATAATAACACTTTTATGGGAAATTTTTTAACCTGATTTTATGTAATTTGATGAAATTTGAAATAAATTATGACTGAAATATTCACTCAATTAGATCATGATTTCTAATATTTTTAATGAATATATATATATATATAATGAGTAAATATATATATATATATAATAAGATTTTGAAACTCTCGAAGGCTTGATAATTTTCATTTACATATAACTTTTTTCAATATAAAAATCACATTAAATATCATAATATTAATCTTACATATCACATCAATCAAATATTCAATTTAAAATAATATTATATTTTATATCTATGACACAATTTTTTTTATTAAATACCAAAAATCAAAAAACACCAAAAATCAATTCACTTTAAAATGCTAAGTGAACAGAGTCTTTAGTATTAGATTCCATCAATATTTCTTATTCGAATCATTCCATACATATTTTTAAAAATATATATTTAATGAGTGATTTAATTTTTTTTATAAGCTACATTTTTCACACAAATCCATCATAAAATTCATCGACCGAGTTCGAAAGGGCCGGGAAGGAATGAGATTCTCCGCCACATTCCTGTCGACACTTAGCAAAACAAATATATGCGCTCCCACATTTTCTAAGGCAATCGCCGTAACAATTTGCCTCTGCGGATGCCATCAACACCATTAACACGACGACAATGAAAGCTTGGACGTTCGATCTTGTAGTCCTCATTTTCGTTGAAAATATTGTTTATTTATATATTTATTTTTTGTTTTTTTTATTTTTGAGTGCATGAAAAGTTAGGGGGAGGGTGTGGTTTTTATTGTTGAAATTTAGAATGAACATTACGATAATAACAATATTTGGGAATAGGATGTGATCTTTATTCTTGAAATTTAATTTTGTGTAAACAATAAATATTATGCTTCTTTTTTCATTTTAAAATCAAATTCAATCAAAATATATTATTTTTATCCTACAAATATTATTACATTAGAATATTATTTAAATAAAAATTTAAATTAATATTTTATTTCATATCTTTTGTAGGAAATATTTTAACCTTATTTTATGTAATTTGATGAAATTTGTAATAAAATTACAACCGAATCATTCACTCAATAAGATCATGATTTGTAATATTTTTAATGAAAAGATGTATACACATAATAGTATAATATAATAGGTAAAAAAATAAAAAATATAATACTCCCACTCCCACGTCCCATATAGTAAAAATAAAAGTAAAAAAAAAATAATATTTGTGTAATATACTGTAAATTTGAAGAGTATCTGTAATATTATTAATAAAAATAGATAAATTGTTTAGCACAGATGGAGTAAGATTTTGAACTCTTTGAACTCTTGATATTTGTTTTTTTTTTAATATAAGTATACACTTTAAACCTATTTTAAAATTTACAATTTATAATTTTTTTATTTTCATTAAATTATTTAATCATCTTATAATCTTAATTTATAATTATTTTTATTATATCATAATTATTTTACCAATACAATTATTAATTTTTTATTAATTATATAATATCTAAAAGTTCTAAAATTAGAAAAATTAACGAAATAGTATAATTTCTAATAAAGATATTTTTTTAAAAAAATATCATATCGTAATATTATTTTATATAAGAAAATCAAATCAAAACTCCAAACTCAAAAAAAAAAAAAGAAAAAAGAAAAAAGAAAAAAGGAGGCAATATAGATATTAATAAAAAAAAATTAATAGGGTTTTATGTTATATTTTAAATAAAATTAAATACTGGAAGTAATATATTTTGAAAAAAAAAAAAAAACGTGAATTAAAGAAATAAATTTGAAAACATATGTGAATAGAGCTGGACACCTACCTCGTCTACTTAGCTTTCGAGTAAGCTCGGGGGTAGGCAACAATAGTTATTCTTAACTTGGTTTTAGGATATATATAAATTCCGTAAATGATTATCATAGTGTGAAAATAAATTTATAACCGTCCAAAATATAACTGCTACGAATTCCTATGTTATAATAAATAATAATAATAATAATAATAATAATAAGACATACTAGTTCTAACAGACTCTAACGATCTCATTTAGTTTTTGTGTATTTGATAAAATTTATATAAAAAATTATACAAATATAAAAATATTTTCAATGTTAAACCGTATAGGCAAGAATCTAAGTCAAGTATAGACCATAATTATTCGCCACGTCAAAATAAAGTCTCCATGACCCGACTCGCAACCCATCTTACACATTGTCGAAAAACAACCTTAATTTAGGTCTAACAAAGATTTCCAATGACACAACAAAATGTACCTGATTATAACTCCATGGACGAGGATTCATCACTCTCTCGACACCTTATCCACCTGCGAACGATGACGACGACAGACAATAAATATATCAAGTGCGCGAGCGCGAGTTCTTACACGTCCGTTCGCTGTGGAGAATTCTCGGGAGTTTTCAGAGTAACGGCGGCTGCTTTACCTTTATGCTCGCCCACAGCTGCCCGGAAATCCTCGACTATCGAAGCATCCTTGAATTTCAACGCAATGGTCGAAAGTCCATCTTTCCCTTCTCCGGCAGTGTTGACGCAGGCGAACGTGACGCCTTTCTTGTCCATATTCGTCAGCTTCATTTCCGGGAAAAGACTCGCATTTAAAATTAATCGGTAGTTGCCGCGGGTCCTCATTATGAGTCGAGCTTTTCCGGCGCCAGCTGCGGCGACGTTCACCTTCAGCTCGCCCTTTCCTCGCTCCTTCCACGATCCGTCCGTAAATTCGTACAGCACGGAGTCGGATGTGAAAACAGCCTTTTCGTTCTCTTCCCCGGTTTCGACATGAACCTCTTGCATCGAACGGGAAGCCGGAGTCGAAGACCCGACGAGAGGCCCGTCTTGAGGGAGCGATCCGAATGTGAATGAGGTGTTCGAAAGCCCGGTTTGAGCTAATCCCGAGAATGCGTTCTGGCTACTCGAAAGATGTCGGAACGAGCCGAACGAGGCGGGTTCGGGTTTCTTCTCGGTAGTCGCCTCTCCGTTTCCCTTTCCCGCTTCGTCGGTTTCTGCATCCTTTTTAGTCTCGCTTTTACCTGCGTTGTCCGTAGCTTCTTCCTCGGCTACATTCTCGGGATTTTTGCTATCTTCGACCTGCTCGGATTCCTTACCTTTCCCGGCTTCACTTTCGGGATTTGACTCGTCGACTTTACTCTGCGTTGACTCGGCATCAGCACTCGATTCTTCGGGTTCCTTGCTTGTAACACCGGATGCATCTGTCGGAACCAGACAGATAGAACTAAATGGGTTCGAAGTCGGCGGTGGGTCTGAGGCTGATGAAGGGGTCGACGATGCTTGCTGACGACGAACTTTCACGATTCTTCTAGTAGCCAAAACTTCTTCGCTTGCCTTCTTAAAAGTTCCCGCCTCTTGTTCGGGGCTCTCCTCGTCACTGTCGTCGAGACCAGGATTGTCCCGTGATAATTGTACTCCAGCAGCTCGTTTTTTGGAGGGCTGCAAGCTGTTGTCTGAATCCCCCATAGAAACTGCCCTGTGAAGTTTTAGTGCCAAAATAATCTGTAATAGAGCAAAAACGATAATCAGGGGAAAAAAAGAGAGTCGGGACATAAGAAATTTAGCACCGTGATGATACAAGCAAAGAAATAACGCTCTTACCTAAACAAATTACAATCTACGGTAATGGAAATGGACATTTCGATAAAACAAAAATGTACGGTAATGAAAATGAGGAAATTGAGGAAACAAAAATCATGTATAAGTCAAACGGACATGTTAATAAAACATAAAATGTGAAAGCAAGTATCAAGAACTATAATAAACACGACAAAAAACAGATCTTACCACGTTCCTAAGTGGAAATACAACAATGATAAAAAGAGAAGAAAAAAAAAAAAAAGGACACGAGGTAGCTAATGTGATTGTGGAAACACCAAGAAATACGCTACTTCTTACAATATTGGAAACCTAGGCATAAAGACCAAATGACGGCTCGAAACAACAAAACAACAGTACAAGGAAGTACACCATGTCCTCATTCGAAGTGACAACACAAAAATTAATGCAAACTCAAAATGTAATGAATTGTCAAGAAGAATCGCGCAAACAAACATTTAACAGATTAAATCATCATTCGTTCCAGAATCATCTGGACAGAAACTCACAACAGCTATAATGAAACCAGTTACAAATCAAAGCAATCCATTATTAAAATATTACATTAATCAAAAATATCCAACATTAGTAGATAAGAAACCACCAAATGAAAACAAGTTCATTAGAAAATCCAGCTAAACTAATCCTGAAATTATACAACTTAATCGACAAGCACATCCCAAAGTAAAATATACCCACAAAAAAACTTGAAAAATCACATTTTTACTCCCATAATTGAGCCACATTATCATTTTAGTCCTTCGGTAAAATTTTCATTTTAGGCCCCCAACAACTCAATGCCTAAATTTTGTTACTCAGGTGACCGGAAAGTGCATCCACATCAGTACCTTCGGCGAGTTGGCGTTTCCGGAATATTACCAAAATCAAACTTTCAAAGTAGCTATTGTCCTAAAATTACTCATCTTTATGGAAATATCAAATGTAACAATTTTGACAGGGAAATTCCTCTGCTTAGGTATTATGCATTTCCCCCAAAAGTTCATAGCAACAAAACCTAATTTCAGATATCAGTTTGGAGCACCTAATACTTAGTAAAAACAACAGCTGATAGATCAGGAAGCCGAAAATGAAAAATTAATCATTAAATTAATAAACGAAACAACCTCACAGAGAAATATGATCGAATAAAAGATGCATATATGAGCCAGAAAACCTAAATACGAATCCTTTCGAGTTCAATACAACGACGAAATTCAAATAGAAGCGTCGTCTCTAACCATAATTGCAATCGCAATTCACACACTAGCAAAGAAATTAATCGGTAATTGAAATCATCAAGAGACGGAAATTATTACGCAGTGATTGAAACCCTAGATAATTGTTAGTGCTTCAGATTGAAACTCCACCTTGTGCAGATTCGGATCTGCTAAACCCTAAAATGGAGAGACGAGTCGGGGAGAAAGATCAAGAAGATGAAAGGGGCCCCTTTTAATCCATTCCTTTTCGCTGTACCCTCTCTCTCTCTCCCGTCTCTCTTCTCTCTCTAAAAAGATATATGAATATATTATATTTGTCTACGTGTCTGTATTATACGGCATATTTGTTGCAACGCTTCACATGTGTCAAAATAAATAAATAAACATATGTGCAAAATTAAGAGTTTTTTTTTTTTTTTATAATTTGATAGAGTAAAAATTATTTTTGTCTCGTTCAATATCATAATCATCAATTTTGATTTTATTTAAAAAAAATTATCAATTTTGATCTCATTCAAATAAAAATTTTTCATAAAAATTAATCAATTTTAGTGACTAGACTGAACACGGTGGGTTAGCTTCAATAGTCAACACGGCCGTTTAAGTCATGTTCCTGTCCGTGTTTGAAAGCATATTTTTATTGAAAAATTATAAAATATTTAATTTAAAATTATAAATAAAAAAAAAAACAAATCTTTCAAATTACAATTTTAAAAATTCGGTACTATTTCAATTTCTAGATTTATATTTGTGACAAAAAACGGATTATTGGCTAGACAGAGGAATAATAAATAGAAGTTAAATATTTAAGATAATATTTTAATACTAATAACAATGCATAAGACCAACAATTCTTATATGAGTAGGATTTTGATTTTGAATGTTAATATAAAATTTTGAATCAAAATGATAATTTAATATAATATAAATTTATATTAATGTGATATTTTAAATATAAAATTTAATTTTAATTTAGAATAATAAATAAAAAATAAATATTTAATTTAATATTTTTTAAAAAAATAAAAATAAATTAATAAAACAGAAAATCAAATCTCACAAGTAAACACATCCATAATAATTTTTTAATTGTTCACATGCAATATGTAAAAATAAATAAATAAGAACGATAGGAAAAATACCAACCCAAAAAACACAGACACAGCCTTAGAATTTATTTCTACTCAATAATAATAATAATAATAATTCCTTTATCTGCTGTCAATGTGACCACAAGTATCATAACATTGTTGGATACAAAATTTGGCTGCTCGAAACAATTATGGAGAAAATTATTGTAGAGTTAGCCAGCCACTAACAGTAACAGTACAAATTTCATCCTCTTTATCATTTCCACAAGCCATATTAAGGTATGTAGCAGTAGTAGTACTAGTAGTTTAGTTTAAACATGTATCATATGTCAAGTAAATAAATTTCAACTACAGGTTAACTTTCTATACACAAATTCGTCGAGGAGAACATCTGACACGGCCTCGCTTGCGAGCTCATAGTGAGACCTGCGAAGAAGAAGAAGAAGAACATCCATGCCAGAATTGTGAGCCGGCATGACACTGCTGAAAATTTTGTGCAACAATTTGCAATAACAGGGATAAAAATTTCTTTATTCGACAAATAATGACTATCGCGAGCTCGTTGTGACAAAGTACATAATTAAAGCCACATTAACACATCAATTAGTAAGTGAGGATAAGGTTAGCAAAGAGGAGTCATTTCCACTAATCGACACAAGCTCGCTATTAGTACACCGGATGGGGTGTAATAACTCGTAATTACTGACAGTTTCCTTAGGAAGATCGCTATGTTCTGCTTATATTTTTTGTAACCAAACAAATAACAAAATATAGGCACATAGACATTTTTAAACTTTCGACACTATTCATCAAAGAGTAACTTTTTCAAAAAATACATCAAATATATTTTTTCTCTTACAAAATATCGCATAAATAGAAAGTTTTTGGAGACAATTCATAGAACAAACATGTGTCATCACAAATCTGGCATATGTAATGTTTTTCTTCCTAAAGAACAGGAAATACGACCGTTGCTTAAAAAAACATGAAGGGCGCACAGTCCCATGCAGACTCGAAAAGATATAACGATTTCATGCCTAGGGAGAAACTTGTGCAGAACTGAAAACAATAATTGCATGAATGCATTATATGAGAAGTGACTTTCAAGTACCTTTCATATGACGGCCTGATTAATCGTCTATGTAGCAGGGGATGCAGGCGGGATAGTAGGTAACATAATTGGCGTTAAGGGAGGAGACATAATATCTTCCACCATCTCCGATTTTTGAGAACCTTCTGAAGAACCTCGAAACGAAACTTCAGATGGACCTCCGGCAGGAATAGAGAAGCTACGAGGTAATGTCTGGGGTGGTGTTGGGAGAGTAGAAGCTGCAATAGATGGATCTCGATGTCTAGGTATTAAGGGGCCGGACTGAGTATTAAGGTGGGGTTTCCTAGCAGGTAAATGAGGGGGGCGAGGAAGTTCATGAAGTTCACTAATTTTAGGAGCCGATGTCGCTGTATGGGAAGTAGGAGAAGACCAGTTGGGAGTCGATGACGGTTGGGGGGGTAATGGTGTACGCAATAAAGAGCCGGAAAAAGGAGGGATAGCTGATGAGACAATGGGACCACTGGCAGAGAACCTTGGTTTATTCGGCCATTGCTTTCCTGTCAATGGACCAGAGAAAGCTTGCCTCTTTGGTTTCTTTGCATAGGATGCAAAATTTGGATCAGGTGGCTCAAAGGGATGCCCTTCCGTTGACGGGGGAGGCAAGGGACTGGGTTTTGGGGTGTTACTCTCTTTGAGTACTGATTGAGCATCTAAAATGAGGGGTCCTGATAACTTCTCATTTACTCTAAGTTTCTCATACTGGTTTTGGTTTAAAGGAGACGAATGCCAGAGGTTTGGGGAGGTTTGTCTGGTTTGAGGGGTTTCATTCACTGATTTCCTAGAACCTGGATTTGTTGTCTCATCTGGTGTTGGGAGTGCGTAAGAAGTAAACCTGCGGGAGGGCAAAGGCTGAAGCTGTGCCATCCGGTCGGCTGATTCGGGTTTCTTTTCTGGGAAGAGAGGTGCTGATTTACTGAGTCCTCTGTTCCCATTTTGGAATGAAAAAGAATTTCGACGAAAACTAAGCTCCTGCAAATATGAAAGAAAGAATATTCAGCATATTCGAAGAAACCACTTAAATATAGCTTCATAAATGAGAAATTTTTCTTGCTTAGATGAATCAATGTTTTAAGATCTCAAACCAAAACTCCAAAATAAAAGTCGGAAACCATTGTCTACAAAAGACTGCCTCTGCTTCAACAATGAAAAAGACATGTGATATGATTGATTAACTGGAGAATACAATTTGAATAACAGATGGTCATTATAATTCAGTTCAAGACAAATGAAAGATGTACCTTAGTTTTCTTTGGCGGTTGAACTACTTGCGTTGGACTATTTTCTCGATAGTCAAAACTCAGTTCATGATCATCGTGTGTTTCAGAACAATCTTCTGTGTCATCATCACTACTTCCATCATCGTTATCATCATGTTTGAGATCACTAAACTGATAATCAATATGTAGTTGTTCTGCAAGTGATTTGACATGTGGTTCAATTGCTTCTAATGATCCAACTGCCTTCTTGAAGAAATACAACTGTCGTAAAAGTGGAGTGTTATACATTATGTTGAAATAATATACAATTGAACATCACATAGATAAGATTTTGTATGAGTAAAGAAACACCTGTGCAGCATGATGCCGGGATGCTTGCGTAAGAAAACTACGAGACTGTCCTTGTTTTAGAGATTTTATACGAAAAACAAAGATATTTGCCTCATCATCAAATTCCTCACGAGCTTCTTGCAACTGAGGTGAATTGAAACATTCGCCTTTATTGTTTCTCAACCTCCCTTTATCTTTTTGTTTCTTCATTAGTTCTTCATATGTTGCTCTGAAGATGATATATAAGGTTAGGAAAAGATCAGACAATTAAAACTTCCCAATAAATGAAAAGAGAACATGATCGATTTTGTCGGACCTCTTTTCATCACATCGATTCTTCATCTCCTGCATAAGGGGGAAAATAATAAATGGTGAGCACAGAAACCATTGCTCAAAGCCAATATGGAGTTCTTTTCTCACACCAAGTCCACCAGGTACCATTATATATCATAGCAGCAATCCATATTAAATCAACCGTTGGTTACCAGGCACGGGCACAATAATACAAGCAGCAAAAGTAGGTATAGGTGAGGAGGACATTAACGAAGCAAGAAAAGGAAATAAAATGACGAGAAAACTGTGTTTCCCTAATGACATTGGGAAAGTTAGAGCAAGCACTTGTATATCTCATTTAGAACATTTAAACACATCACATCAAATTACAAAGCCATTAATGTGCATGAGCAGTGCAGAAATTGACGGCAGTGGCCTATTGCAGTGCAGAGAAAGATATGTCTTTCATGTGAACTCACCTCTACTATGTAAAGTTCATTTAGAAGAGACTCTGATGGTACTGTAATTGTTTGGAATATATGTGCGCGCTGGAATACAGAATAAATAAGTCAGGGAAAAGAGGAAAAACTGAAACTAAATCATACAATGTAGTTGTCACTCACATAGCCATCAACAAGTTTTTGGAGTGCAAACTGAACTTTTCCCAGCATTAATAACACTTTACCTGCAGGAAATATACATATATGAATACATATTTGGTTATTCATAAAAAGTGGAATAAATTTGAAAACCATATGCTACTATCTTGAAAGCATCAGACAGTAAATCCGCTCAATGACACAGATCGTAAATCCAAGTTTTTAAACAATTTATTCTTAATTCCATGCAGAAATAGCTTTTTAGCTAGTCTTATATCCCAAGACATATCCTTGGGTAGCAAAAAATTACCAGAAAGGTTATATCAAAGCTCTGCTACTGTATCTCTAGATTCCCAGCATCACCTTCCACCACATCTCTTGAACATCAAGGGAATTGGCTAACTTCTTTGCAAATGAGAAGCTAGAGGTTTTGATGATCATTCAGTTTGGCTGTAAGCTTAGTTCTCTCAGTTTGGTTTTGCTGTTTTTTCAGGTAGCCCATAGTCCTTTCCCTAGTTTCTCAGCCTTCTTTCTTCACTTGATTGTCTTTACTAGTTTGCCTATCTCTCTCGGTATAATTACTCCCTCCCCAAATAAATGTTCAAAATTTGAATTCATAGTACTTTAGAAAGAAAATTAAGTTATACCCTAAGCTTAAGTTTGAAAAGCCAATCAGCATACACAGGATAGAGATTTTCTTCTAGATGTATCAAACACTTATGAAAAAATTTCAGTTAAACCATATTGTACATTGATCAGAAATAATATTCCATTTGTTCAGTAAAAATGTATGAAAAAAATTCAGCTTACCACTTTCTTCGTCATCATTCAAGGCTGTTTTTTCTAGGAGACAATCACCCATTTCCCTTAATGATTCTGACAATTCTGAAATGAAAGAGGCTTGATTAAAGGGACTTCATGAGATGTAACAGGACAAAGATCAATGACAAATAATTCCAGTAGTCATCAAATGGGAGATACAAACAGTTGTCATATAAAATTTAGAAGGAGCAAGTGTGCATTTAAAAATCAGCAAATATAATAGCATTATAGATCATATCAGTATGACAATGTATTGCAAAACTTCACCAAAGAAGTCTTAGGAATACCGTATACACTGTTTGTGGTTGCAGCTGCTGCAGAAAGTAACCTATCATAGCAGTCTTTCATATCGTTCATGTCCTGGTAAGCAAAAGTGAGATTTAATATAAAGAACTAGTCACACAAAGTGAACCTGACACCAAAAGAAATTTGGTACATCCATATCAAGCTCTGCCATAGGTATAAATATGACAAAATGAAATATCTTATCACCCTTAGACAGCATGACTCGTCATATACATTCTAATACACCTTCAGTTCTTACTCCCCACATCTTCATAACTCCAGATAAAACTGTTGCACTTGCAACACTCTAATTAACACCAAGAGAGAGAGAGAGAGAGAGAGAGAGAGAGAGAGAGAGAGAGAGAGAGAGAGAGAGAGAGAACATCTCACCACATATTGCACCAATTAAAGAATGTAAACGGCAACAATTACACAAGCCAAAAGGATATTGTGGATGTCACTATCCACCACAACATATATTTCCCTCAAAATATAATAGCTGAAACTCCGAAAGTTTGTACCACCTAGAGTTTACACTCAAACAAAGTGATAGTATCAACACTTATCACATTAATCATATCGACAACGATTGCTGCAGCAAGCAACATCATAATCATCTAGTCTTCTCATAATATTCTACATAGATGAACCCGATACCCTACAGGTCATTCTTGGATATTTTGATTCACTAATCCTTTTGTATCCTTTCACTCTTCTAACCATTCTCGGACCAAGAATTCAAAAGCTATCAGTAAGGAAAGCATGAAGCGAACAGATCCAATTGAGAATTCAGATCAACAAATTCACCTAAAAACACTTAAAAATAAAGTAGGAAAATCTTTGAATATAATATATAATAGAGACATTAATGCACAGAAATGATGACAAGATCCGACAGTTGACCAGTCAAAGCTCCATCCACCGTCAATCCATCGCCGATTCGAAACAATACAGAACGCGATAAACAAATTTCAACAAGCCGCAGTTTCTGCTAACAAATCCCTAAATTGACAGAAATCAAACAGACGTCGGGGAGCACAGATCGACGCCATGCGCGCGCGCACAACAAAAAACCTCGATCCCCTACTCCCCACTGAAATGAAATCACACCACAGTTAGTAAAGTCAGTCACCTGCGTTGCTCGAGCCAGCTCATCTTCGGCCAGCGTTTGGTGCTGCTGCCTCCTCGATCTCCTATCCTGCTTGGTCGCCGTCGTCAGTTTCTGCAATTTCTTCAGCGACGTCCTCATCGCTTTTCAATACCACCGCGGAATCGGAATTACAACGCCAAATTGGAGGAATATCATCAGAGCTTTGAACGCACAAATCAGCGACGCGGCACAATCAAACCCTAAATTCAATCAATCGAGTAGCGTGAGAGAGAAGAATCAGAACATACACAGATACATATACATATATATATATACACACATATATGCAGGCGAGCGGAAAGCGGTCGCCATTTTTTGTTACGTCAAACACGTCGGAATACTCCTGCCACGTCAGCATTTTCTTCCTCCTTTCTCGAGTATTTTATTATTGTAGTTATTATTATTATTATTATTATGTTTTTCTTATTGGTTCGGCCGCTGCTTTAATTATTAGTATTTAGAAGGGAAAAAATCAAATTTTGAATTCGGGTTCAATTGGACTCGAACGATTTTTATTTTGGGTATGTTTCTTTTTATAAGTTTGGTAAAATTTTGGTTTGAGTTTAATATTAAAATAATGTTTTATAAGATATTTTATAAAAGAAAAATATATATTTTTTTCGAAAAATACAAAGTTCAAATAGTAAAATTTAAAAATTTTATATATATATATATTTTTTTTTTTCGTAAAATTACACCAAATAATAAGATTTGAGAAATTTGAGACGAAAGATTATTTGACTTTGGGTTTGTGTTTTGATTGATTTTGGAAAAAGTTGAATGTATTTATATTGAAATAATATTCAATTAAAATATTTGTGAAAGAGAAAATTATATTTTGTTATTTTCGGTTTTAAGATTTAAAGGTCTCATTTGTTTTTGTTGATTTTCAAATATTAATTATTATATTAAAATATAGTAAAATATTTACAAAAATATTTTTATAAATGTCGTACAGTGAATTTGTGACCTTCAGAGGCTACTGATTTTTTCAAAAAACTTAAAATTTAAATAGTAAAAAAAAATTTAAAAAAAAAAAAATTGGATTAAAGAAACACATTTTTAAAATTTGACCCAAAAAATACATTATAGAATAGAGTGTGCACATTTTAATTTATGCTAACAAATTTTACTATTCCACTTTTATATTTTTTAAATATTATATCTAAAAATAATTTTGTAATATTAGGGTGTGTTTGTTTCGGGCATTTTTTTCAAATATATTGTTCATTCAATTTTATTTTTTTTTCCAAAAATATCAAATCAAACACCTATTTTTTATTTTTATATTATATTAAAATTTAATTTTACATTCAAAATATCACATCAACACCTATTTATATCATATTATTCAACTATTCAAATTCATAATTCTTACGGTTCAAATTTAACTCAAAATCCAAACTCTCAAACAAACACATTGTTAATTTATTTTAAACATAATAAAAAATATACTCCTTCCGTTCCATAACAAAGTATCCATTTTTTTATTTTAGTCCATCTCATAACAAAGTATATATTTTCTTTTTTTTAGTAATTGTACTGTTTACCTAACATTACAAATACTCTTACAATATATTACACAAATGTCATTACCTTAATTTAATATTATTTTAGTAATTTCTACTTTATTTCTATTACATCCCAATATAAAACTAATATTTTTAAAACTACGTATAAAAAATAAATAAATATTTAATTATGGGACGAATGGAGTATATTAAATGATTATGCTTTTTCCACTATATATATATATATTTGCCTACGGCTACGATGACTTTTATAGCTTAAAAGGTATATACATATATATATACACTCATACGTAGTTAATCAATAACATTATTGTAATTGAGTTAGGGTGTGTTTGCTTGGGGATTGAATTAGATTTTTTACTGTTCATTCTATTTTTTTTTTCCAAAAATATCAAATTAAATATCTATTTTTTTTATTTATATTAAAAATCAATTTTACATTCAACACATATTTATATCACATCATACAACTATTCAAATTCAAAATTTTCACTATTCAAATCTCAACTCAAAATCTAAACCCTCAGACAAACACAATCTTAGTAAATTATTTTGTCAAAAATAGAATATATTTATATTAATTTATAATCCTACATAATAACTATTAAATATGCACTTAAATAAAATAAAATAATCGAACAAAGTAGTTGACAATCCTGAAATGAATATAATCATTCTAATTTAGATAATCATTTTGATTTAGACAGTCAAACAATGCAATTTGGCTACGTACATTTTATTTTTATTTTTATTTTTATTTTTTTGTTATCGGAACATTTTATTTTATTCTATTTGTACGATGCTAAGGCATTGACCAAATTAAATTTACTGTGTATTTCATCTATTTCTATTTTTTTTATTAAGATATTCATTTAAGCTTGCATGAATTTTAATAAAAATGGGTTAAAAAAAATTTAAATTTTGTATTTTCTTTACTTAAAAAAAATAATAACAAATTTAGAAAAATTAAAATATATTTGAACAAAATAAATATAATATAGGGTATGTTTAGTTTTTATTTTTATTTTTAAAATTTTGATTTTTGTTTGACAAGTAGATTAAATCTTGAAATTTTATCAAATAAAACAATATAGGTTTTGTTTAGATTTAAGTTTTTGAAAATTTGAAAAAAAAAATAGTAAAAAATTAATATTTGATGTAATATTTATTGAAAAATAAATAGTATCAAATAGGTAAAATATGCTAAAAAAATCATAATATTTTCTATAAAAAAAATGGTACATATAATATTGGGTGGGTTCGTAACCACTCTAAACGGGTTAAATTATTCAATCATAACCCGACCCGTTTATTATTGTGTCGGGTTCGTGTTAACCCAGATACATAATTGTCGTGTTAGGGTATTTTTTACACTAATATAAGTATTTTTGTATTTTTTCTTAATTTGTATTAAATTTTGATATAATAATTAATATTTAAAGATCAACACGTAAAAAATAAATGAGACTCTTTGAGCCGGACATAAATAGTAGAATTTAAGAAAAATATAATAATAAAAAATATATTACTAAAATAATTATAATACAATACAATACAATACGTACAAATAATAAAAAATTAATATTAAGATAACTAATTAGTTTATTAAATTTAAAATGAAAGTAAAATACTTCCTCCGTCCAGCTAGAAAGTATACATATTTCTATTTTGGGACGTCTAATTACAAAGTAAACATTTCATTAAATACCTTACTTTTTTTCCACAAATACTCCTACTTTACATCACATCATTACTTTTACACCAAAAAGCAAGGGCAAAAATATCATTACACTACTTTTAACTACCCATTATAATTAAAATACTATTATTTCTTAAATACCGCGCCAAAAGTAATTGTATATTTTTTTTATTTTTTTTTTTTTTGTGGACGGAGGGAGTATAAGATGTGAGATTTTCAAAAATGACACTATAGGTAGATCAATTTTTATTGTGTACAATTAATTCATAAAGTTTTGGACTAGTTGGTTCAATAATAACTATACAAAATGTATAGTCAACCTGTATTTATATAGATCCCTAGCATATTCAATAACAATTAATTAGTCAATAATTAAAATGGTTGGATGTCTTATAAATTTTATCAAAATTAGATATTTAATAATGATGTTTAAATAATTTTATTAATAAAATATTAAATAAGCATTTTTTTAAATATTTTTATATGAGGAAAAAAATTATCACTAGTGATTGTTTTAAATAAAACACTCGTCCGAACATACCAGGGGTGTGTTTATTTGTGGGTTTTGATTTTAGATAGTAATTTTTTTAATTAGAAAAAAATTATTTGATATGATATAAATACGATATTTTGAATATAAAATTAAATTTTATTGAAATATAATAAAAAAATAAATAAATATTTAGTTCGATATTTATTGAAGAAGAAAAAGTGAAATAGTAAAATTAAAACCAAAATTAAAATCTCAAAATGAAACACATCCTTATACTAATTGAGAACAGAAAAATTTAAAATATCTTTATTTTTCTTATTTATTTTTCTCGGTATATTCAGTCATTTTTGTCCGCTACACTGTAGACACGGTATTTTATGAGGGATGTAATTAGTAGATAATTAAGAATGTATTAGTAAAAATAATTATCATATAATAAAAATAATTATAAATTAAGATTAAGATAACTAATTAGTTTAATTAAAATTTAAAAAAAATTAAAAAATTTAAAATGAGATTAAAATGTGTAATCATTTTCAAAAAAGGAAAGTGACATGGTATGTGAGACGGACCGAAACGACAACGTGGACATAGTATCTGGGACGGAGAGAGTATAAAACTTCTTCAACTAGTCACTAACCAATGTGAATATAATCAATTGGTGATATCTTTTTATTTTTCTTCTTTCGTTAAAAATCACTACCGTGTAGCACGTGTTATTTTATATTAAATTATATTCTAATTTAATATTTTTTAATAAAAAATATTTATAGTTATATGTATATATATATAATATTACTCGGATTAAGTCGATTTAAAAAATAACATATACAATAAGAAACATAATTTATAAAAAAAATAAAAATAACAAAATAGATAATTAGAACAATACATATACAATAAAAATGAAATTATTACAACAATAATAAAATTTATATATGTTAAAAATTTTCAAATATTCTCTAATATAATAAAAAACTAAAAATTTAAACGTGTAAAATTGAAAAATATATTAAAATATTATACTAAAAACTAAAATTTTTTTTAAAAATACATATACATGAAAAAATTATATGCAATAGGCATATAATTTAGTAGAAAATAATTTTTTTTATAATATAATATTATATATTATAAAGTTAATTAAGTTAAATTTATATTTATTAGGTAAATTTTAATTTATTAAATTTAATCAAAAATAAAAATATATAAATTGCTATTAGAAAAAAAAAAGTTCCATTATTATAGGAAAGATGAGGTAATTATAGTAATAATTTTAATTATAAATATATTATATTTCTAACTTCCCTGTTAATATTTTACCCTAATAATTTTATTATCCACAGCCTTTACCTTAATAATTTTGGGTGTGTCTCTCCGACTCCAAATTTGGGGTAATCCGTCAGACAATGTGCAGGTATGTTATTTTTTTTAAAAATTAAAATATTATTTAATATTTATTATAATTAAATGAAAAAAATATATACAAAATATATATGTTAGAGAATAAATTTTTTTTATAATACAAATAAATAAAAAATTAAATATATATATTTTGGATATAATATAAATTTATAATAAAATCATACAATATAAATTTTATTAGTTAAATTTAATATAAATTTATATTATTTTATTTATTATTTATAAAATCAATGTATATCAAAAACTCTTAAAATTTCAATCAAATTCAAACAAAAAAAGAAAATAATTTAAATTCATCTCAAAATTCAAATAAAAATCAAATCCAGACCCAAACGGCGAATTGAATTGCCAGTTAAAGCCGATGGCAAAAAAGAGGTTCGATTAGGACCGAGCAAGTCGTAGATTTATTTTTGAGGTATTATTTAAATAATTAAATCGAAATACTTATATTATAGAAGATTTGAAAATGGGCCAAGGTTAGGCCCATATATTTTTTTCAGTTTTCCTCGAATGACTAATCTAACAGGTTGTTAAACTCAGAACCCTTCCTGTCCTCGCGCCATAGGAACTACAGCAGCAGCAGCATTTGGAACCGGCCATGGCGACGCCTTCAGCGGCTATGGCGGTGAAATCTCTTAATAAATGCGGCGGAAAGCGTTTTGTTGTGAGTGAATAGAATATTTTTACTTTTATTTTCAATTTTGAAAACTTTGGTAAGTTGTTTGGCACGGTTTGGAGTGTTGAATTAATGGAATTGAATTTGTTTTTGATTGGTGCAGTTTAAGACGTTTTCGCAAAGAGTGGAAGAAATTAATATAGATGTTTATCGAAGTCTGGAGCCATTGAAGGCAGAGCCCTCGGAAGGCTCTTCTTTTTTTCTTGATGCTCTTGTAGAATATAGAGTATGCTTATTTATTTATTTTTTTATTTGTTTGTTTAGAGTTCTTATTTGTTGTCATATTAATAGTGGCGTGAGAAATCTTCTTGTTGGCCTGGTTGTTGTTGGTTGAAATTGGAAAATTAGTTTCAGTAATTAAAATAGAAATATTGTGAAACTCAATTCGTTATACTTGCATCACTTTATTTTATTTTTAGTTTTTTTGGGAATTCCTGGATTTGAATCAAAATGGACTTTTTGAAAATAATAGAATTACTCTCGTTGGCTCAGCAGAGTCGAAGCTTTTGTATGGATACTTAAATTAGGGCAATTTATGTTTATATATTTTGTTTATTTAGACTCTTTTTCCTCTGTCAGAGATCTTTATTTTAAAACTTTTTTTTTTTTTTTTTTTTTTTTTTTTTTATGGCATGCAGGAGCTGAACACAGCTGAGGATTTTATATCATTTTATGAGGAAACCTTACCTTTGGTACAGACACTGCCACAAATTATCTTGCAAAAGAATTTAATAATTTCAAACCTCATTTCTAGATTGAAAATAGAAGGAAGATTGTCACTCGAACCTATTACGAGGTATTGCTTCATCCAGCTATTTGATGTGATAAGCCTTTATTTATTTATTTATGTGTAGGAATTAGATTGTTGATATAACTTGACTTTCTTTGTTTAAAAAAAAGACCTCATGTAGACAAACTCCATCCTTTCTATGAAATAGTAAGCTATTATATGTACTTCTTTTGCAATTTCAAGGAAGACCATTTATATGTGTTTAAAACATTTGCAGATGTATATGCATAGATTGATATTCATTGATTTCTATAGTTTTCGACTGTTATGTATGTGGACAGTACTCTGAATTACATGATAGGTTTTCAATTCAATCAAACTTTATGCCCCGATAAAGTTTATGATCTGTCAAAACCCCAAATTTCTTTTCTTTTTGTCTAGTATGCCCGTAAATCTTGTTATTTATGGATTGCATTTTTTATGTTCTAGGTTAATTGCCGCTTTGTCAAGAGATCTACAAAACGACTTCATACCGTAAGTTTATTACGTGAGATCAAGGAATTTAATTGTTTTCTTTCTCCATTAATTCTTGTTAATCACATATTCTTTAAGTTTCGTGGGGGTTGAATGGCATAGTTGTTTAAATTCTGGTGTCTGATATCGTAATGGTACCTGATGGTGATGAGAGCTATGGCTTTATTTTATCTGCTCCCTTTTGATGTTCTGGGGTGCCTTTTTGCTCGGCTCTTGATTAGGCTAGATTAGTTTCTTTCGATCTACACCTTCAATCTTAACATTTCTCATTACGTACTACGAAAAACACCTTTTCCTGAGTGACTTGTAAGGAGCATTATTTAGGAATCAATATACTAGTTTCATGTCAAGGCTGAGTTATTGCTGCATTGAGTGGAGTGCTTTTAAAGTGTAAAATCTGAACGCATATTTCCTTTTTTTTTTTTAATTGAATAGTAGAAAGCAATCTTTTAGTAAATGCTTGGAAATATGGACACATGGTTCTCTAAGTTGATTCAACACTTTAGGAATTTGAACATGAGGTTGGTTAACCTAGGTGCTTAAGGCATTAGGTTCAGGTTTGCTTGAGAATTGAGATATTTATTGGTAAGTAAAAACCTTGAAATTGTTTTGTTTTTTATATTGCTTGTTTTGCAGCTATCTTCCCAAAATTTCCAATTCTTTGGAATCTCTTCTTAAATGTGGTGCTGACAGTGACCCTGAAATAATTGAGCAGGTGCAGGAATATTGTGTATCTCTTTATTTATTTATTTATTTTTTTAGTGGATTATAGCTTTAGAAATAACCAAGTTCTAAAGTGATTGTTCTTTGCAGATATTCACATCATGGTCATATATTATGATGTACTTGCAGAAGTACCTGGTGAAGGATGTTGGTTTTATTTTAAGGTAGTTTATTTGTCTACCCACTCCAGTGCTTGATTCATTTGTTTTCCTACTTAAAGTGAACACTTGATATGTGGGATCAAATTTCAACACATTGCCCACTGTTGTGAACATGTATGGAATATCTAGATTTCGGAAGTAAGGATTTGCCAGTTGCTTGATTATATGAATTCTATTAGACATTATCTGTTCTATTTACAAAAGCATATCTAATCTTTATAATGTCACATAATAGACATATATACAGTTTACTGAGGTGATGATGTCTGATTAATGTTGTAGCTGGAATTATCAACTGTACTTTCATTTATTCTTCCTGTTGCTTTGTCCTCATTTGTGACTGCAATATTAGGTTTTATTTGTGTAGTTCTTAATGCTGATCTGTTGCTCTCTG
Organism: Andrographis paniculata; assembly: GCF_009805555.1. Classification (NCBI taxonomy): domain Eukaryota; kingdom Viridiplantae; phylum Streptophyta; class Magnoliopsida; order Lamiales; family Acanthaceae; genus Andrographis; species Andrographis paniculata. The sequence goes on along the minus strand of NW_026137634.1, from coordinate 2,146,459 downwards.
TCTTTCTTATTTACAGAGTTACCGAAAAACTTAGATACTATCCGAAAGATTATATTCGAGAGTTTATGGCAGAATCAATATCATTTTTGCTAAGGAAAACACCAATCCCACAGCTAAAGAAAGGTATCACCTTTCTTTATGGTTCATTTTTCCACCTCTTGTTCTGCTCTAATCAATCATTTGTAAGCATATGATTTCATGTCATGCATTCTACTTAACTTTTCATATATTTGAGGTGTAGTTATATTGGATGAATTGGCAGTGGGAATGTAGCATTACCTTGTATATTTCTTGAGGGCATAATCTGACAATTAATTGTATTATGCTGCTTAAGATTCTATTTCCAGAATACGTATAATAGTGCATATAAGCACCTAATACAATCCTATATGCATGTGAAGTACAAGGCCATGCAAATGATGTCGTATGTTAAGAGTGCAATCTAGCTTTTAATTATCTGTTGACCAACAACTTTTCAAGCTGACAGACTTAGCTTTGATGTTTTAAACTTCATTGGTCAGGGAAGTGGTGGTTTATGATTTCTGTACCATATTAATTTTTTACCATAGTACATTAGAACTCTGGCACAGCAAACAACTGTTGACGAATTAAATTGAACAGGTATTACAAATCTCATGACTGAAGTTGTGGATGAACCATCAGATACAAGAACATCTGGTGTTAGCGCATTGCTGTCTTATGTTATGAGAATTACACCATCTAGGTTGCACTCAAGAAAAGAAACACTAATGACAATACTGGTGGATGACACCATCTTCGAAATTGGTGATCAGAATATTGAAGGTTTGCGTACTGCTTGCTTTAATGTTTTTTGGTTTTCTTGTTGCTGTACTTTTGAAAGCCCCTTTGTTTGGTTAAGCTTCAATAAGAGATTTTCTTAGCTTGGCATGTGGCATGTTTTTACTTCCATAGGTGAATTATCAGAATCAGTAATTCTTTATCCCTTGGTATTGATTATTGTCAACCATAATAGCTGTGCCAATCATTTTCAGATTTAGCAGTATTCTTTTTCTGTTTTTTTTTTTTGAGATCAAATAATACTCTGTTATTATGAACCCTTGATGATTTTAATGTATATGTTTTTTTCAGCCATATTTATCTTCTATTTTGAAGTCTAATCAGCGATCCTTAATGAAACTTTCCTGTAGACCATACAATTCTTCTGGCAGTTCTTAGTTTTTCCATGTTTGATTTTAGTTTAGTCTAGCTTTGTGATCTCATGTAAGAGAATTGTCAACATGTCAAGCAGTAGAATAATGTATGAGTGGTTTCTATCTTATCATCAGCATTTAAATTTATTTATTTATCATTTTGGTGTATTACAAGTCATTTATATATGTATATTTCCGCTAAGGATTACAAAATATTTTATTGAAAGGAGAACATGTAGGTTTTACCAATTCCCTAACTTTACGAGCAAATAGTTTTGAAAGGTGAAGCTGTGATTGCATATTGTTAATATGCCTGCATACGCAGTAGTTTAGATTTTATCTAGCATACTCTGTTATTTTCATTATCTTGTCAAATTATCATCCCGCCCTCTTTTTCTCTTATCCAGGATCAAATGCTGTTCTTGAAGTTCTGGTAATGACTTTCCAGAGACTCGACGCAGATCTCGATTCCACAGAATTGACATTCTTGTGGAAATACTTGTGTGAAAAAGTAACAGATTCCGTGACCAACCAGAATATTTTGCACCTGAGTCACCTTTTGACCCTGCTTATTTCTATGGTGCAAAGTGATAATCATGTAAAAATTCTTGGTGGGTTTAAAGCCATTAATGATTTTGGCTAGTTCTATTCTTCTTATTTTTGTTCTTATGGTTTGGCTGTTGATGTTGTTCAGATTATGAACCCCTGGTTGAGCTAACTGGTCTACTCTTGCGGACTTCTCTTATTCCGTACCTTACCATCAAGATTGCAGACCCACAACTGCAGGTCATTGAAAAAGTCCTTAAGCTAATGCTATGCATTATTGATGGTCTCAGAAAGTCCAAGAATGTGGCAGATTTGAGGCGTGTCTCTTCAGAATGGTGGAAAGTGTTTGATTTGAGGAGCCAATGGTAATGCATGCAGTATAGCTTCCAAATCACAACACATTGATGCCGATATGCTTGCTGTTAAGTTTCCAATTTGTCGTTTTTGCACCTTATAATACATCCTTTGGTGACAGTTTACTGGATTTTATTGAAGATCTACTGAAGGACCCCAGTGTTGTTCATTTCTTTGGAAAACACATTACACGGTAATTCATCATTTTTTTATATCTGAGCATTTAATATATATATATATATATATATTAGGTTACATTTTCAGTTTTTGATCTAATGCATTGTATTTTGATGGCAGTTCATTCAACAATTTGATAGACATGTTCCCTGAGGAAGTTTTGCGTTTAATGATCAATTTCTGTGGGAAACTGGAAAACGAAAACTCTAGCTTCTTAGATTGGAATAACAAGGAAACATCCTCAAGAATTTACCATTTCACTGAACAAAGTCTTCATCACTGGACTAGTAAGATTACAGAAGCTGTAAGAGGGAATTTTATTCTCTCTCCGTTACAACAAAATGAACTGGCTGTCCTGTGGGCTGTTGTTCGGTGCTATTCTCATTTTGGAGATTCCCAATCAAATCCATCTTTACTGATGGACCTGATAAATGCAATTGATGAGTTTATGGTTGTGAAAGCTGGTAAGATTGCTGATACTGTTTGAATGATCTTTATGTTTAACTTCATATTTACTTGAACATGCAAGGTTCTTTGCTATTGCGTGGAAAGAATTACTTGGTGCAATTACTTTGTAAAACATCAATTGTATGACCAATGTCGATGTTTCCATATCCGTTTACTCAAAACTCTATTCAAATGATAATTTTTAGCTGGTAAATTATGCGAGGGATTGCTATCATTATAATTACTATTATTAGTATTTGTCCTTTTTTCTCCCTTCCTGTTTTATAGACCATAGCCGTGACAATTTTTCTTAATTTTTGAAGATTTTGGAGGCATTTCTCCACTCACTTGGCATACTTTGATTGGTGAGGCTTTGCGTTCTTACCATAAGTTAGCTTTCAGTGGAAATACTACTGATATGGATTCTGCAATGCCAAAATTATTGGATCTTGCCCAGAAATACAAGTTATCACCGCAAATATTATCAGCAGTAGCCAGTATTTTGGATTCGATCCCTGAGTAAGAAGATTATTCTGTTGGAAACTTCTGTAATTTTGTAATTTGTTCATTGTGGTTCATGCTTACTGCACCGCACCTCTATTAAGCTTAACACAACATGTGGCTCTTTTATTCAATTGGACAGAAAATGCCCTTACCTTCCAGGCAGTGAAGCTGGAAAGGGGTTAGGTGCTTTGGATGTATTTGCGGAAAATCTATGTCATGCCAACAAAGAAGTCCGCCTTTGCACCTTGCGCATATTATGCTTTTATGAACCACATTGGAAGAGTGAGATCGATGCTGGATGTGATACTAAATTAGATGCTTCTGAGATTAGTCATGTAAATGGATCCCGTGACAGTGTAAGTTTGATTTTATGTTTGTGTTTTTATGAAATTTCATGTATTGCTGAACTAAAAGTACTATTATTTCTGAATCTTAGGTTCTTGACCTTCTCAGATCAATTGAAGAGACCACCCTTTCTATTGAGACAAGCCGTAAAGTCATTCTACTGATTTCTAAAATACAGATGAACCTGAGTGCTCGCATTGTTGCTAATCAGTACATTCCTGTTGTATTATATGGAGTTATTGGTGTATTCCATAACCGATTTAGCCACTTATGGAATCCTGCCCAAGGGTGCCTCACGGTCCTCATCAAACAATATTGCAAGATCGTTTGGAACAGATATATAACATATCTTGAACACTGTCAATCACTTTTTCTGGCATCTCATGATCAACATACAACAAGCAGAAATGAGTATAAGGAGGACACTGGTATGGCTCCCGGTTATAATATATTAATTTGTTGATGCCTCTTTCCCCTTCTTTTTAGCTTGTTCAACAAACGTTGTTCCACATTCTCTACTTGACTACATATTATCTGTTTCTGTGTCTTATAGCAAATAATTTCTGTTTATGTGATCAGATATCCAGCGCAATTCACAACCTGTGTTGAATTTTATAGGTTTACTGGGATGTTTCAATTCTGATACCTTCCCTCAATTCGATAGTACTCCTCAGGCAACAGTTTTGTCCCTCTTGATTCAGTCATTACAGAATGTTCCAGCAATTGCAGAATCTCACTCTCAGCAAATAATACCCCTGTTTCTCAATTTCTTGGGCTACAATGTTGATAAGATGACAAGGTGATTATATAACTTACTATTATCATCACTGTACTGATTTTCTGTTTCCATGAAGATATCATTATAAATTATTGTCTCTTTGTTTAATCCTGAGTCTTATTGTATCAACCTAGTAATGTTGCCGAAACAGCAATTGAGCATAAAGGGAAAGAATGGAAGGGGGTTCTCAAAGACTGGTTAAGCTTAATCCGATTGTTTCGCAATCCGAAAGCTTTACATCAAGAAAAGTTTTTCAAGGATGTTCTGCTGTATAGGTTTGTTGAGTTAGTGCTTCAAACTTTCAAAGCCAATTGGCATTATATGTTATAAATAGGCCTTCATTATTGGCATTTTATTTTCTTGTCTTCATTTTCATCATATTCATTTTCTTTTTGCCTGTCTTGTGGGCTTTTACATTGCAGGCTTCTTGACCAGAATGACCCTGATGTACAAATGAAAGTTCTAGAGTGCCTTATGAATTGGAAAGATGATTTCTTGCTTCCGTACCGGGATAATATGGTAAATTTGATCAATGGTAAAACTTTAAGGGAGGAGCTTACTAGGTGGAGCTTATCAAGAAATTCTATTAATCCGATTGATCTTGGACATAGAGCTTATGTTATACCAGTTGTGATACGGATACTAATACCGAAAGTTAGAAACTTGAAAATGCTTGGTAGCCAGAAGGTATTTTTTGTTAATTGGATCCATTTATTGGACATTTTATAATTTTTATTGATATTTTGAAACTCATTGAGGTCCATTTACATTCTCAGAATGCAAGCGTTAATCATCGTAAGGCCGTTCTTGGATTCTTAACTGAGGTTGATGTTGATGAGCTTCCTCAATTCTTCTGGTTGTTGATGAAGCCCCTACTTTCTAGCTCTCAAAATTATGATGAAATAAGTAAAAATTTCTTGAGTTTACCCCAAAATCCGAAGGGTGAAGTTCATACGAATGACATCCTTAAACATTTTACATCTGAGACCATAAACGCCCTATCTTTGAAAAAGAAATATGGTTTTCTTCATGTTGTTGAAGATATTTTGGCAGTTTTTGGCGAATCTCACCTCAATCCTTTTCTTGATCTACTAATCAACTGTGTCACACGGATCTTAGCAAGCTGCACTTCATCTATTACGAATTCCAAGATTGATGGATTGCCTTCTTCACAGAACTCTTCTAGTTCTGCTATGGCTGTTGCTCTCCATGATGAAGTGGAGGACCAAGTCACGGTAATCTTTATAAGTTCATCTAGTCAGAAACTTCTCTTAGATACTAATGACCATTCTAATTCATTCATGTGTATATTTCAAAGTGTTTATCTAAATATTAAGTTCATGCTTATTTTTTCTTTTTGCATGATTTACTTTTGCACTTTATGCCCGAAAAATGAATTTATAGAATTTATTGAATTTAATGTGCTCATTTGCAGGAGAGAACGGGTGTGAAGCAATTTAAAGACTTGAGATCTTTGTGTCTGAAGATCATATATCAAGTTCTTAGTAAATTTGAGGATCACAACTTTGGTGATGGATTTTGGGACCTCTTCTTTACATCAGTGAAACCCTTAATAGACAATTTCAAAAAGGAGGGTGCTAGTAGTGAGAAGCCAAGTTCTCTGTTTAATTGCTTTCTTGCTATGAGTAAAAGCTACAAGCTTGTGCCACTATTATGCAGGGAGAAGAATCTTGTGCCTGATATTTTCTCCATGCTAACTGTTCCCTCAGCTTCAGAGTCAATTTTATCATGTGTTTTGAAGTTCACTAAGAACTTATTGAAGCTTGATAGTGAATTGGATGATGAAGATACCATTGTAAAAAGTGTACTGCTTCCTAATCTTGATGTACTTATGCACAGCTTGCATAGTATTTTTGGCAGTGACAGTGGTGTTAAGAGGTACTTATTGTCTTGCCATTTTCCACCCTATTTACGATAAATACCTCTGTTTTTGTGTACTATTTTTGCATGTTTGAATAATTTACAGTGTTTATGTTAGGTGCTTTTTAAACTATCATATGCCATGATCATTCCTTTAACTTTTGATGTTTTCTCTTGTAGGTCGGTTGTGAAGCTCCCTGGAAAAAGGGAACTCACAATTTTCAGCTTGCTATCAAAGTATGTTAACGAGTCTTCAATAGCTGAAAGTTTTGTTGACATACTTCTCCCCCTTCTCACAAAGAGACATCAGAGTTTCGGTTAGCCTTGAAACATGTTTTCTTTTTTAGGGTTTTCTATCTTTTTTTCCCTAATAAATTACTGACACTTTAGACTTGTTCATTTAGATATCTGTATTGATGTGCTACAAATCATCCGTCATGTGGTAACGGTGCTGGGAAGTGGAAGTAATAGAAGAATTTTGAATTCAATCACTCCTCTTCTTATCTCATCTGGGTTGGATGTCCGCATTGCTATATGTGGTCTTCTTGAGACAATCGCAGCAGATGATTCCTCTGTATACATACTGGTATGCAAGCACTTAAATATCCTATAGATATCAAATTACAGGTTTTCTCTTTGAAAGTCACAAGTGTTTTGAGCTCATTTATGCTGCTTGCAGGCGCAAATTCTTCGTGAGCTAAATGCAACGTCAGATATGGAGGTCATTGGCTTGGACTATGACAAAATACTAGCAGCTTATGACAAAGTTAACTTGGAATTCTTTTACTCTATTCGGGAAGAGCACGTGTTGCCAATCTTGGCTCATTCTGTACATGACATGTCTTCTGGTGATTTGATCTTGAGGCAAAGTGCATTCAGGTTGTTGCTCTCCTTCATTGAGTTCTCTGCTAAGATACTTCATGGATCCATGGACTCCGAACAGATGTGGTCTAAGACAAGCATTAAGCAAGTGGTGAATAATTTTATCTTGAAACATATGGGAAATGCAATGGAAAAAGAAGGTCCTATAAAGAAGGTGCTATTCTCTTTATTCTTCGTATTTTGGATATCTCTAGTGCAAAAACTTTTGAAGCAGTTCATTGCAAATTTACAATAGTTTGTTTGTCATTATTACATATGTTTACTTTTAGCTCTCTAATATTTTTATGCCCAAACTATTTCTTAAAGTTATCTGGGAATGTATAGTGTCTCTCATAGCTGTTCTTTTGCATATAAGCTTCCTTTCTATTTTGTTATAGGTATGGATTGACTTGCTTCGGGAAATGGTGCTGAAACTTCCAGAGGTTGCAAACCTCGATCCATACAAAGCTTTGTGCAGTGATGATGCAGAACAAGACTTTTTCAGTAACATAGTTCACTTACAGGTAACACCCCATTCCAATTTCCAGCAGATATTTTTATTTAATGAAAGGCAATGGACATATATACTCTTTTTCCTTTTTACTTAATTTGTAGAAACATAGGAGAGCAAGGGCAATTACTCGCTTTAAAAGTGTTGTCAGCTCAGGGAATCTCACGGAGGTAATACCTTCAGTTCTTTTTTTATTTTATTAATCACACTAGCTTTATTCTTCACATTAATGTCTGAGTTACCTTTTGAATTTGATAGGCCATCATGAATAAGGTGTTTGTCCCACTGCTGTTTAGCATGTTGTATGATGTGCAAGATGGAAAGGATGAACATATAAGAAGTGCATGTATTGATGCCCTTGGCGCAATATCTGGTTGTATGAAGTGGAATAAATACTATGCATTACTTCTCAAGTGCTTCCGTGATTTAGCTCAAAAACCAGAGAAGCAAAAAATTGTGCTGCGGCTTTTATGCTCTATCCTCAATCATTTCCATTTTTCAGAATCGAATTTGGAAAATGAACCCATGGTTTTGGATGGTGATGTTCCTGATCCCTACACTGTTGAAAAGGCTTCATTACTGCCAAGCGATACTACCACTTCTGGTGAACTCTCTGTTGTCCAGACTTGTGTAGTAAAGAATTTATTCCCCAAGATTCAGAAACTGTTGAATTCGGATTCTGAGAATGTCAATGTTACTACCAGCCTGGTTGCGCTTAAGCTTCTGAAATTGCTTCCGTATGAGATCATGGAGTTGCATCTTCCAACAATTGTTCACCGTATTTCCAACTTTCTCAAGAATCGTTTGGAGAGTATCCGGGATGAAGCTAGATCTGCATTGGCTGCTTGCTTAAAGGAACTTGGCCTAGAGTATCTGCAATTTATTGTCAAAGTTCTGAAGGGCACACTGAAGAGGGGTTTTGAATTGCACGTGCTTGGATACACGCTCAATTTCATGTTGTCAAAGTTTCTTACGAATTTGACATGTGGTAAGTTGGATTACTGCTTAGAAGACCTTCTTTCTGTAGTGGAAAATGATATACTTGGCGATGTCTCGGATGAAAAAGAAGTGGACAAGATTGCTTCGAAAATGAAAGAGACAAGGAAGCAGAAGTCATTTGAAACTCTCAAATTGATTGCGCAGAATGTCACCTTCAAGACTCATGCTTTGAAACTGCTTTCGCCTGTCACGGCGCATCTGCAAAAGCAGCTTACACCAAAGGTGAAGTTGAAATTGGAGAACATGCTGAATCACATTGCTGCTGGTATTGAATGCAATCCGTCTGTTAACCGGACTGAGCTGTTTATATTCACCAATTGCCTTATTAGAGACGGTATTGAAGATGAAGGCAACGAGCAAGAAAAAGCCTCAGAAAATAAACCAGAAGGAGGTGATGACAGTGCTCAAGCAAATCATGGTAACAGATTGATAAATGTTGATCGGCGTTTTTCTTATTTAATTACTGCATTTGGTCTCGGAGTCCTGCAGAATTACATGAAAAAATTGAAGCTTGACAAAGAAGACGAGCAACTATTATCATTACTAGACCCTTTTGTGAGTTTATTGGGTCGGTGTTTGAATTCCAAGTATGAAAGTATCACAACGACAGCACTTAGGTGCTTGTCACCGCTCGTGAAGTTGCCATTGCCAATGCTTCAGTCCCAAGCCGATCAAATCAAGAATTCATTGCTAGTAATTGCTCAAGGCTCGATAATCTCAAGCCCTCAACTTATGGAGGCGTGTATAAAGCTGTTGACGGTGCTTCTGCAAAGCACTAAAATTACACTTTCGGCTGATCAACTGCATATGCTGATCCAGTTTCCTTTATTTGTCGATTTGGCTAGAAATCCTTCGTTTGTTGCACTCTCACTTTTGAAAGCTATTGTGCACCGAAAGCTGGTGGTTCCCGAGATATATGATGTTGTCCAGATTGTTGCGGAACTGATGGTACAAAGTCAACAAGAACCAATTCGGAAAAAGTGTAGTCAAATCTTACTTCAGTTTTTGCTTGGCTATCATCTTTCGGAGAAGCGACTACAGCAACACCTAGATTTCCTGCTCGCTAATCTCAGGTAAAAATATTTAATTTTCTCCGAATTATTTCTTTCTGCCTTTGTTCAAATGAGCGATTGTTGTTTATCTTGCTTATGGTTATTTCAGATACGAACATTCCACCGGAAGAGAAGCCGTCCTCGAAATGATTCATGCAATTATCCTGAAATTTCCACGAAAAATTATAGATGCTCAATCTCAAACAATGTTTTTGCATTTGGTCATCACTTTGGCGAATGATGGTGACAGCAAAGTTCGTTCCATGACTGCAGCTGCAATAAAGTGCCTCATCGGGCATGTGAGCCCGCATTTATTACATTCAATTCTTGAATACAGTCTTTCTTGGTACGTCGGTGTAAAACAGAATTTGTGGGCTGCTGCAGCACAGGTAAAACCCGTAATTTTACCTACTTTTGGAGCACTAACCGTTAGAAAAGATTTATCTTTATTGCTATTTTATCAGTCAATTATGATGACTTGTCTTACTGCTTAACAGGTTTTAGGTTTGCTCGTGGAAGTTATGGGGAAAAAATTCGAGAAGCACCTAACTCAAATACTTCCGGTAATGAGAAAGATTTTGCAATCTGCTCTAAGTTCTGCCACATCCACTGAACAAAACTCATCGGAAGAAACAGCTCCTCTATGGAAAGAGGCATATTATTCATTGGTTATGTTGGAGAAGATCCTAAATCAGTTTCACAACCTGTTCTTTGATCGAGATCTTGCGGTATGACAAATTATCAACTTATCTCAATTTCATCGTCTTTGTCTTCAATATAAGTTTAACTGGTTAGTAAAAATTTTTCATAGGTAATGCAAAGTGTCTATTTTCACCATAAAAGGGCATGTAAATGGAAAGTTTACTGACGGATGGAGGGAGTATATTTTATGTGAATAGATGTATATATTAATCGAGAATCATGTTGAATTTTTTTTTGTATGTTTTACCTTCGACTTAATTATTATTTGAATTGTCGATCTCAATATGACTTAATGCAGGATATATGGGAAGCTCTATGCGAATTCCTATTACATCCTCACACGTGGCTGCGCAACATATCAAATCGAATTCTGTCATATTACTTCACTGCCGTAACCAATAACTGCAGACAGAACAACGCAACTTCCATGGAAGCCTTCATTTTGATGAGACCGGGCATCCTTTTCCTCGTAGCTGTTTCTTTATGTTGTCAGCTGAAGGTACAATTGAATGATGACGCAGCCGGCAGCGTTATTCTTCAGAATCTCGTCTTTGCAGTTTGCAGTCTCCAGTCCCTTTTAGGAAAGGACGAGTGCATGGACATTCCCAAATACTGGTCGAGCCTTGAACAACGCGAGAAAGAGTACTTCCTTAAAGCTTTCGGCGCGCTCGATCCTAAAAAGGGAAGGAGGACACTTGTCACTTTTACTTCCGACTTTGTTAGTCGGCATAATGGACATCATCAACATCCATTTATTTCATACTTCCTTCAGAGGATGGGAAAGTTATCCTTCCAAATGGAGGTCCCTCAGGTGCGGTTTCCGAAATTTCGAGCATTAATTTCTAACCAAGCTTCTATATAGGAAGGGTTACGGTGCTAAATTTGAAAAATCAGCACACATAAAAAACAGAAACAACACATGCTTTTATTATATACAACACATGCAAAATACAGAAACATCACATGTTTTTATTACATACAACACATGTTTGTAATAAAGATATGTGCTGTTTGTTTATAACTACAACGTGGGTTGCATGAGAATATATTATGTTGTGCTAAAATAACTGTTGTATGTGCATGTTGTGTGCTGCCTGTGGTTATACCGTTAGCACACTGTGCACTGTTCAGTACAGTACTGCCTATATATATGCTCCATCTGTCTCTTAAAAATGTGTTCATTTTCCTTTTTTTGTCCGTCTTCTAAAAAATGGTACTATATTTTGTATTTTTTTACTATAAAAGTAAAAAAGTAACAAAAAGTACACGCCACGTTAAAAAGTACCCAAAAGTTTTGAGTACATTTTTAGGAGACAATGGGAGTCTATATGAATGTATGTGTGTATGTATATATACATATATATGTATGTGATATCAGTGAATGGTTACTGACACTATAAAGGCTATCTTGCAGATGAAAATAGTCTTCAGCTGTTTCAAATCAGTTGCGCCGAAGCTGCTCGGAAGCTATGAAACAGCTCCACCAGTCGACAGCGAAGATCTCTACAGTTACGCGTATCAATTGTTGCAGCCTCTGTACCGTGTCTGTGAAGGCTACACCGGGGCAGTTGTTTCAGGTAATTATCCATCCTCGACTCAACTATAAGTTAGTCCGGGAATTGTATACCGGCGTCATGTCCATATACTTTTTTTTTGAGATACACATGAACATACCAATGGTCTTTTATTTTTTCTTTTGGGTGATAAAATTTTGGGACATTGGCAGATGATCTGAAGCAGTTGGGAAATGAGGTTTGTGAAAGCATAAGAGACATAATGGGAGTGCAGAAGTTTGTACAAATCTACAGCCAAATAAGGAAGAATCTTAAAGAGAAGCGCGACAAAAGGAGACGAGACGAGAAAGTGATGGCTGTCGTGAATCCGGTAAGAAATGCGAAGCGGAAGCTTAGAGTTGCAGCTAAGCATAAGGCTAATAAGAAAAGGAAGATGATGACAATGAAGATGGGGAGATGGATGTGATGATTTATGGATGCTTCAGATTAGGATTTTTGTTAGAGGAAGACGACGACGACGACGACGATGACGGGTAATTAAATTAAATTAAATTAAATTAAATTAATTGTCTTTTAGATTCTTGATGAGTTCTTCAATTTTGATTTATATGTTGTAGATTTTTATTGAATCAACACTATTTATACAAATTATGGTTAGATCTAACAAGAAATTAATTAAATATATCTAAGCACTGCCCTATATTTTACCCATCACCTTATTCAAATATATTTATACTTTTCTCATTTATTATATTATTTAATTATCAAATTATCTTATTTAATATTTCTTATCAAATTATTTTATTTAATATTATTTACCTAAATTATAGGAAGGAGTATAAAATACTAAACAAAATTAAAAAAAAATATCTCAGATCAAATTTGTACTATTCTTAAACCTACAAATCAAATCGAAATCTCAATTTCCATATAGATTTAAGTTTCCAGACACAGGAAAATAGCAGCTAAAAAAATGTAATATTAGAAAAAATAATATTGCAACATTCATACAATAATTGTAACACTATTAGAAATATATATATATGCATCATCATCACCATCATCGTATATTATAAATCACAGAACATAGAGAAAGGGAAAGAAAGTCAGAATTAAAAGTTTTAACAAAAATTATGGTTTAACTAAGACTTGACTCACTGATGGCTCAGCTCAAACTCCAAATTCTACAGGACGTCCGAATTACAAAATCCTTTTTGCTTATCACTCACAACACTGGTCCCCTTCCCCCTTCCCTTCCCGATTGCCGTGTGCGTGTATCTATCTGTCGTATACAACAATAAACAGGGCTCAAATGACATGGAATGAGTAAAAAACACACATTATAACGCTGGTAATTGAGATTGCCAAAAAATCAAGAACTTATAACGATCCCAAAAATCTCTTAATATATGATAGATCAAAACTAAAATACATTTATGGCAAGGGTCGAGTATTACCATGAGAAAAGTTGTACTCAGCTGGAACCGTCTGTCTTCTATGGAATTAGTGAGGTGGTGTAAGCACTGATCATTAACCAAAAATCAAAGTAAGGATCATCCACTAACTGAAAAAAACATCACATAGCTACTTCCATCGACTCCTGATAAATAGCATATCATAAAAAAAAAAAAAAAAAAAAAGGGCATGCTAGAAACAAGAGTTAGTCGTAACAATTTTATAGCCGAATGATATGTATATACTAAATCACCACTTAAAGCACATTTGAAGAACCTTCGAAACAAGAAACTCAAAAAAACTTATTGATCAGAAAGGCTAAAAGGAAAATCAAAGCATAGAGAGTCACATTGGTGAACATTAAAGGCCGGCAAATTTTACTAATTCCTATGTATATATTATATGAGATGACTCACCATAAGCATGCACGAATAAGGTCGGCTCAAGAACTATCTAACCAAACCAATAAAAACTGGAGTAAAGAAAGCAACTAAAAGAAAACAATTAATCACCAGTAAACAAAACTAGGTATTTTCACACGGCCCAACCAATTGCTTTTACGCTGATGGTTTTCCTTCATTATTCGTACCCCACTCTTCCTCGGCCTCATTTCCATTCACAAATACAGCACCATCTGTTGAATCCGCATCAACCACGACAGCCTCTTCCTGGCTATCATCACGCTCCTCTACCTGCTCGCTGTGTTGCTCTATGTCATCTGCTTCATCCCCATTTTGGTGCGTATCCTTAATATTTTATGAAACGAAAGAAAAAGGTACTCGGCATCAACAAAATAACTTGCAAAAAGATATAAGCATTACAGAATCAGTGTAACCTAAATCTAAGCCTAAACTATCCACATGTAAAAATCAACAAAATCTGTGGAAGAAAAACTTGGATAGAAATTTCATTAGTATCCTTGAAAAGAAAAACATGATTTTGCTATTTCATCTGAGCATTTATCCTATGAGATGCCAATAAAGATTCATAGTGCATGGATACCTCATAATCCAAGCCTCCATTTTCCAGGGGCTCTTCATCCATTTGCATGTTTTTATAAGTTTCTACAAGACTTGCAGTTGATCTATCAGCATATTGCACATATGCAGCTGCGGGAGGAAAGTCGCCCCTACAACATAATGGAAAAGGAGTTAGTGGACACCCGGCCAGAACACAAGAAACATGACAAGGTAATCCAACATTCTATGTACTCAAGAAAAGATAGATAAGAGAAGGTGAGATGAGGATTACTGCAACAACAGACAACTGAAAATTAACGAATTTCCACAATATCCAAACTTGTGAAGGAACAGATCAGGATCTTATATTCGTAAGACTGGGTGTTATATTCATAATTAGGTGCTTGATGTCAAGATCACGCCATAAAATGGAACGAAAAAATAAAAATGCAAAGATACCTTGATTCAGCAGCTTTGGCTTCTACAGCAAGGGCAACTTGCCAATCTTCAAAAAGATTAGGATACTCTTCAGGATCAGCCAAAGACTCTGCTGCTTTCTGATTAATCTGCAAATCAGAAAGGATCTCCGTAAATAACAATCAAACTCCTGAGTATTCTCCCTGTTAACAAAAATACAGCAAGACTTTTTTCCACTAAGAGAATCTGTAAATTACTCATCATCCAACTGCCCAAATTTAAATTCAAGACATGGACAAATGAATGATAACCTTATTGAGATCCTTTCTCCAAAGAGCAATGATTTCTGACACCTTGCTTGGAAGGTATGACCGTGCCATCAACGCAGCTTCAGGTATCCGATTGCTGCATGGATATCATAATCAATAAGATGAACCATTACCAACTGTTACCAGCAAAGTAATAGAAAAAGCTACTACCTGTCAACCAGCAGCTGAAGACAGTCCTCCAATTTACCCAATGTAAATAAACAAAGGAATGCAACATTGTTTTTGCCATGCTCTTTGGCAATAGATGCAAGTTCAGCAATTCCCTCAGCATTGCCCAAAGAGGAATATAGCAGCAATAAACCACTCAAATCATTTGCTTGCTTCAAGCATTCTTCTGCCATCTCTAACTGCAATCCAAAAATAAAAAATTAAACTAACAAAAGAAAAGAAATAGATTATACAAGCATGTATGCCATCGAACAAGCAAACAAAAGCACAAGAAAATAAAACTAGAAGAAAATATGGAGAATCGAGACATGCATGATTAAACCAATTGGAAGCAAAGAAATTTAACAATTACATCTAATATATTTAGCAAGAACATTGATAACAGCGAACATGTAGTTATTTTCACAGCCAAGATACTCATCTTACAAAATTAACCTCAAGAATCTCCACAGCTGATTTCAAGTAATTTAAATCACAGCAACTGATAAAATTAATACCATTCCAGTGGACATGGCCAATTCACCCAATTGCTTCCACTTAGACTCACTCTGCGCAGCTGTAGCAATTTCCTATAAAGCAGGATAAAAAGGTGTAAGAGTAAGAAGCTAATAATAGAAAAACAAGGTTACATACAGGCAATGATATATAACCTCCAAAAGATTCAAAGAAAACAAAATAAAAGGTGGTCCAAGAACATCTGAAAACCGATTACCTTTGCAATCCCTAGTTTGCCTAGCTGTACGGCTAGCTCAAATCTGTAGTCAGGATCTGTAGCAACTTCAAGTGCCTCTTCTATCATACCCCGTGATTCCAAGAAATGAGCCACACTGTCATGGTATCAATTGATATAAAAAGCATGCTATAAATGGTTCCATGTACTTATGCCACGAAGAGGCATGATGAAAAAGTTACCAAGGCGACAATGATGACTGGGAAGAAAAATGGCACAGTCAAAACTAAGTTCTATTCTTTCTTCGAATCTAAATTAATAAAAAAAAAAAATGGCTTGAGACCATATATTGGCTCATGGTACACAACCAAAGGTAGATGAAATGGTGACAAACTATAGATTACTCCGTAGCATTAAGTTGGTGTGCCCTCAAAAAAGGACTACATATCAAATTATAAGCAATAAATCTTCTAATTACTGTGACTAAGAATAATATTGCTTTATTTTGTTGTTCACTAAGACTTGCAACAACAATATCATTCTAACATAAGAAGAGATGAAGGGCAAACCAAAAAACAAAAGAAAGAAACAGATAGAAACAGGATTGGTGTCATGCACTTGGAAAATTAAATTAAGATCATAGGTTACTCCTCGAATTTTCTGAATCGACTAGGTTTATAATGGTTGTTAACATAGTTTAGACTAGGAACATCATGGATAGACAAATATATCTATTTACCAGTCCATTAACAAGTTAAAGATGTCAAACTACCTGTTTAGGTGCTCCTTTGGAATAGATGGTAAGACTTCATTTGCCCTTTCCAAATCACCACGCATTACGAGAGTCTTATACTCGATCAAACCCAGTAGCAAAGTATATCCCATAACACTGCAGAAAAGACCCAGATACATAAGTGAAACAGCCTCAATCCCAACCGATCAGATGTAGCATTAATGCACCACAACTAAAAATAAATATAGAATGAAAACAGGCATTGATTCTAACAGATAGCTAAAAGAAATGACTTACTTGAATTCTTTGTCGATGAGATAAACTCTACTTTGATTTGCTAGATAACCAAGCAGGTACATAGGTCGGTCCAAATGAAACATTGTAGTTACCTGAAACATACAATAAAGTAAGGCATCTTGCTTGCATTCTACATCAATGATTAGATTAAGATTATAAAATAATAAATGGAGCAGTAAACATACCTCACCACCAACACAGTAATTGAGTCTCCAGGAAGAATTGTTATAAATGAAACAGTCTCCAACCCATATTCCCGTTCTTACTCGTTCATTAATTTCATAAAGAAGTTCGAAAGCATCTTCCACACCTTGTTCATCTACCGATCTCCCGCTATCTAGATGAGCCGAGACCACATCACGCTGCAGCATATGAAAGTTGACTCAGTTACTAAACTCCTGTATTACAAAATGTCATGCAAGCTAGTAGGTGGATTCTTACATTATACTTCAGTATGTAGAATGATGCATCACTGGCAATGGCCACCAAATCACCACTGTCAGCCCAGTATAGATTCTGGATGTACCACCAAGAAAAATTAAAACAAAAATTATAACTCATGGAGCATCCTCTTATCATGAATACTGAGCATACTTGAAAGGATTTATCTTACTTTAACATTAACATCAATTCTTCTGATCAATCGGCATTCAGCCCAATCATAGAAGCAAATGAAATCATTTGAACACATTGCCAGTAAAGTTCCCCCATAAATGTGCTCTGCAGAAAATGTGGGCCGGATGCTTTTCTTCTCCTGGAAGAAACACAACCTTATATGTTAATCACTATAGGCTAAGTAGACTTATTTCATTGTGTTAATAAAGGTCCAGCAATCAAGACCCACAATCAGTTATATTATTTTTAAAAGAAGAATCACCATAAATGAGCAGCAACTACAAATTTGCTGCCAATGAAATGAAACAAGGAACATAATAACACAAAAATACAAACCACAAAGTTTTTGCTGAAGATCTTAATCTTTGATGTACTTTCTCTAACAGCATATTCTCCCTCCGTTGACCAAACAAATTCCAATGCGGAACCAAATGATCTGTTTCTCCATGCCAAAGCCGTATATATGATGTACTCACCATCTCCACATACCACAACAAACCTTCCATTTGGATTATGCTTTAAGTTCTGCCATCAAAGAAATTTAATAAATCAATACAGTCAGAATTTAGTTCATAGTCGCGCCTGCTTAATTTCAACGGTTATTATGATGATGGACAAAAGACATTTAAATTAAAATTATTCCGTGTACATGAACTGTAGCATGAATCACATGATATAAAGCATGGGGGTGTGGGGAAGAGGGAATGTCCACAGAAAATCTGAATGTCTCAGATTAGGTAATCTACATACATTCCATCTCTAAAGCCTTTTCCAAAAAAACACGTGCCAAAACACGTGTCTGGTGTGTTTGCAGGAACAATTTAAGTAAAACTAAAAAAACAAATATCAATAAAAAAGCAGAAATATAGCAAAAACGTATGATAACAATCTCCATGGGTTAAAATCTCAGGTAGCCTCAAAATGCACCTGAAATATTTGATGCATCAGACATGCTAGCAATTGGCATTCTTGGGACCATGTGGTGTACAAAATGGAGAACCTAGCTACCACAACTTATAGCCACACTTCCATTCCTAGACCGATATGCCTATATATGTGATAATCTAGTAGGCTCATCAATTTAACAGTCTGTAACTATCAGTTACCAAGCAAAATAAGAACATAAGATTCAAAGCTGCAATCGCCTTTGTTCTCAGATGACAAAGAGAACACTGTCTATAGATATCTTAGTACAATTTTCAAGCATAACAACGCAGATGAAAAAAAATAATAATAATAAAAAGAGTGTTGAACCAGAAAAATCCTCTTTACTGCTAAGTCATAACATAACATGTAACTCATATAAAGCAAAGAAAAATCACCTGTGGGTAAAGGTCACAAGTTCCCAATTCCTTAACTGCCAAAGGCAATCTCTCTCCATCAGCAACCTGAGAAGATATCATTTTAGATCCGCCGTTTGGCTCAGACATTTATTAATTATACTTAGTAATTCCAAACCTCATAATCTGCGCCAACACTTTTAATGTTAACTGTCTGAATTTCATTATGCTTGGCCCATATAATTTTCCCACCATTATCCATACTAGCAATAGGTACCTCGCGACCAAGCTTCACCATGATGGTTCCCTCATCATAACCAATTACAACCCTGAGCAGTTATTCATTAAATCAATTTAAGTGCTACGAAGACTTGGGATTAAATTCAAGCATCTCAAAAAATGGAAAGAACCAACTATAAGCAGCAAACTCAATCAAGTACTAGAGAACATACCGTCTTGAACCTTTTATATAGCCAACTGCCCAAACTCTCTCAAGGCCATAATTTAAGGTATTTTCAAGTCTGCAAGTTGACACAGACAACACAATCTTATACTTGGCATTGAAAATGAATATATTCCATAGCATGACAAATTGAAACGAAACAAAAAGAATTATAGTTCAAATATCAATGGCATGGTAAAGCAAATGGATTAAATACACATAAAAACATATATATAGGTGGGACTCATAAACAGGGAAGAGCTAAGATGTATGCCTCATTAAGTTCTTCAATCTAAATACCTAGAGGACTATATAGGTGGGACTCATAAACAGAGAAGAGCTAAGAAGAATGTATGCCTCATTAAGTTCTTCAATCTAAATACCTAAAGGACTTGGGACTTTGTTGACTATAAGATTCACACAAGAATAATGCATTTTCTTAGGTAACATACCAAATTGCGACTCAACAAATCAGTCCCATCTAAAAAAAAAAAAAAAGGGTCTCAGTCCCATCTACATGGGCAAACCCCAAGGTTGAAATGACTATTGAAACAAAACAATTCTAACACAAGTACAGCATAAAGCTTACCTATAGGTGGTGGAATGCCAAATCCGGACTGTACCATCCTCTGACCCAGTTATTATGATAGGAAGCTCGGGATGGAAGCAGACTGCAGACACATTGTGTGTGTGGCCTTCTAGAGTCTGGACACAACTTTTTGTCTGATAATCCCAAACCTATAACACTTTCAAAGTATATTTAGATTTTGCTGTACAAACTCAAACCATAATATCAATGGGGAACAGTGCATAGACCTTAGCAGTGTGATCATCAGAACCCGTGATTAAGTAAGGTTTGTCTCCACCAGTGAAATAATCAACACAATTGACTCCTTTGAGGTGAGCATCCAGTGTAAAGTTTGGATCAGGGGAGCCAAGATTCCAAATCTAAAAATTCATCAAACAAGCACATGAGAAGAAAATAAATATTGAGCTGAAGCCAAAAAATTAATCTGGGAACAGTTACATGCATATACCTTTATAGTGCGATCAAGAGATGCACTGGCAAAAGTGTTCGTATCTTTGGGATTAAAAGTAACTTGCATCACATAATGGGAATGGCCCTCAAAGATTTGAGTACATATCCACCCCTTTTCCCAATCCCAGAGCTTTATTAACATATCATCAGAGGATGACAGCACATATGGAAGAGTGGGGTGAACTGCCACACATCTAATATAATCTGTATGGGCTTCAAATACTTTGACTTTATCCATTGTATTGTAATTGTATACACGAATGAACATGTCATCAGCACCAGCAACCACCCACTGCTTTCGTGATATAAACTTGGCTGACCGAACTGAAAACCGCCAAAGTATGGAATAAATATAAACATGCTCCTTAAGAAATAACAGCCTAACAGTGAAATACTTGTTTAACAACTCCAATCATATACCTGGCAATTCTGTAACCTCAAAAGATTTAACCATTGTCTGCAGCAATAGAAAATCAATTTTCAAATATAAAATAAAAGAACAAGAATATGATGATGAAAATTGCCATGTGCACTTAGTGCATTAGACAGCCGGATTGAGAATTATAACCAAAGTTTCTGTTCCCATAGTACATCAAAAGGAACTTTCCCAAACAAACATATGTTATCCAATGTTATTAATGAAGAGCACATGCCAGCTTTCTATCTTGATAATTGGATGATAGATGAAAATAATTTACTAATTATTAAAAATTGCAACAAAATCATCTGGGTGGGTTTGACATAAGAAATGCATAAGAACGATTCATTCTCATAGTTGGGATAGTCACATAAATTGACAACACTTCTTAACCTTATTCTAATACAAAGTGAGTTATAAAAGGCATCTAAAACGATCAATCAGTAAAAAATCACAACTCCATCAACATGTAAAAGCCACCACAATGACAAATCTAATTGTTCAAGCCACATCTATCAACCATACCTGAGTCTGATAGTTCCAGATGCCAACAGTCCCTGAATACAAACTTGCCAATATCCTGCAGATGCGAAATGAGATATTGAATAAGCAATTCTCAAGTATGTGAACCCAGAAAACAGAATGTCAAATATGAGGTTACAACCCATATATGAATAATCAAGCTTATACTGTCATCCATCAACAAAAGATCACTATGTAAAATTTGAATAATGTAAGCAATGTCATAAATACACCACCATCCGGCGGTGAACTATATGTTAGATGCATCAGCAGGATGCAGAAATGATCAAGTATAAGAAACAACAACATCAAACCACAGAGAAACACCTTGTTGTTTTTTATATTGATTTATCCTCACCTTGCTATGAACACACAAATATTAAACCATTTTCAACTGATTGCATCAAAAACACATACCATGGCTCTGTCGGATGCAGATCCACAGATTTTACTCTTTCCGATCGTTGAGCAAGTTTCCTCTGATGCAAAAAAGACAGACAAACTCAACATTGAGTACTCACTCACTTCCACATGCACACGTTACGAAAAAAAAAAATCGCAAACGGAAAAACACGATTGAAATCATCACAGTACCTTGATTTCTAATTTGAGAGGCTGCGCCAAAATTCAGGACCAAGCACAAACAACCAAAACAAAAGCGTCAGTGAACAATAACCAGCTACTCCAGATCTCAATAAACCGACATCAAATCAAATCAAATAACAAATCCACCGCCCAAATTCAAAACATTAGAAATGCCGAATCTCCCCCAATACTACCGACAAGAAGCTCCAAATCACGCAATTAAACATTGCCATTCTGTAACCAGATCTAACACAAAATCTAAATGCAAATAAATCCAAATCCAATAGATGCCAATAAACTCACCATTTTAACCGATTCAGCCTATGAAATTGACAAGCACAGAGATCCGATGCCAAGATCCACCGACACCAATCAACAAACACGCAATCGGCAGCTGAGATCAAGCGGGAGAAAATGAATCGCGGCTACGAATTGAGAGAAAGAAAAGCAGAAGAGGTTCTGCGCTAAGCGACTGTGTAAGAATTCGCGAAGGAGATGACCGATTTAATTAATTATTTATTTATTTGTTTTTTTTCGAAAAAAAAAATTACTAACAGAGTGAAGTTGTAGGGTGAGGTGATTTATTGTTATTAGAACCGTCGTTTATTTTGACTATTAAAATGGACGGTCTAGATTTGGATTTAGGATGTCATATCATCATCGTTAACTTTAACACTACATTTCACCTTGAATTACACAA
This sequence comes from Andrographis paniculata, assembly GCF_009805555.1. Lineage (NCBI taxonomy): Eukaryota > Viridiplantae > Streptophyta > Magnoliopsida > Lamiales > Acanthaceae > Andrographis > Andrographis paniculata. Next base: position 2,123,987 of record NW_026137634.1, on the reverse strand, counting down.
ACCACCCCTAACTTTCTTCATCTTTCCAATTTACCCCAAATATTTTTCATATAATATATTTCGCCCGAAAATTTGCGTCTTTGTGAAAATTGGGGTTTTCCAAGATTTCAGCTCCTTGATTTCTTATTTGTCTGTTGAATTTTTCTTGAAATTGAGCTGGATTACTCGGAAATTCCTGATTGGAGCTATCAATTCGATTCAATGGTGGGAAGAAATTAGGATTCTGGTTGTGTATTTGATGGTTTTGGGGTGGAATCGAAAATTAGAATTTTGAAGGAGAATTTGGGGGGAGGGATCGAGTCATGTTCTATGGTGCGGTGGCGTGGGATCCATGGCTAATAGTGGCGCAAATCGTCTGCCTTCAATGTCTGTACTACATCACTCTGGGGTCGTTAATGTCGATTCTTGTTGGACCGCGGGTGTCGCGGATGAGTTTGGCGTATTTCTTTGATTTCGCTACGGTAACTGCCTCGACAGTTACTGGCTGGTGCATTATCGCCTCCTTTTTCCTCAGCTCGATCGTCGGGTGAGTTTTGGTGTTTCTGCAACTGATAATTGATTCCATGTTTGTCGTTTTGAATTCGTTGCTTCTTGTTGCTGTATAGAAAGACATTTGGATCATTGCTTTTGTTGGGGAATTGATGATTTGGTTGTCTTCTTTTGTTTGTTTGTGGTTTTTGAAGTTTATCAGTCGAGTCGTTGTTCTTACTTTGATTAGGAATGTTTCTGCAGTTTGTTGTGATTCTGTTTGTGTCTAATGGCTGCATCTTAATTGGAATTAATGGAGGCTATGATGATTTGTTGATGTTCTTGTGATGTTTATGCTATGTTTGAAGATTGATTAGCAATGGTAGATTGGTAGAAAATGCTTCGAATCAAGCCGAGGGCGATTGTAGTTCATCTTCTTCGAAAAAAAATTCATCGAAAATTCTAAAAGCATGACTGTTAACTAAAATAGCACACTGATCTTAGAGATGGTTTCGTGAAAATTGGACTGCTTTTAAAGCTTGATTAGCAATGGAAGATTCTTAGAAAATGCTTCGAATCAAGCCGAGGAGATTGTAGTTTGTCTTCTTCGAAAAAGATTTCATCGAAAGTTCTAAAAGCATGAATGTTAACTAAAATAGCACACTGATCTTAGAGATGGTTTCTTGAAAATTGGACTGCTTTTGAAGCTTGATTTGCAATGGAAGATTCATAGAAAATGCTTTGAATCAAGCCGAGGAGATTGTAGTTCATCTTCTTCTTAAAAAATTTCATTTAATGTTCTAATAGCATGACAGTTTGGAGAGGTTTCTTGAAAACACATTTACCTCTTTATCTACATTGCCGAATCATGGTTTAGATGATGTCTGTGGCTGTAGTGGTGGAAAAGAAAGACGAATCAGGCTGTCGTAGAAATTTGAGAATGAGCTGAAAAGGAAAGTGTATGTCTATCTGTACTATAGAGTTATATTTCGATGTTTTGAATTGATCTTCAAATTTTGTCCGATGTAAATTTCTTGACTGTCTTGCATTCTGAATTCGTATCGTTCTATCGTTAGCAGAGCTGGATTTTTGGTGTACTTAGTTGAAAGGGCTAAAAAATGTTTGGATTTTTCTGCGACGGTTTACATCATCCACCTCTTCATTTGCTTCGTCTACGGAGGTTGGCCGTCATCAATAACATGGTGGGTTGTGAACATTTCCTGTTTAGCAGTGATGGCATTATTGGGTGAATATCTGTGCATGAGACGTGAATTACGAGAAATTCCTATTGGAAGATTTCGATCAAGTAAGCCCTTTTCTGCTGTCGGCTAGTTACATTTAGCTGATGTTTCAATTCTTATATATTTGATGACTTTTGTTCTATATTGTTTTTCGTTTTTCTGAACGTACTTGACTGTCTTATCTTGTTTGATTATTTTGTCCTCCAAGTTGAGAAATTTTCGGCATTTCTACATTCAACGATAATAATGCTTTTATCTCATTCCCTTTCGAGTATTTGTACCTGTGATTTTAGCTCCAATTATCGGATCCCTTCATTAGCATAGTTAGTTTAAAATCATTGTTTGAAGGTTTTCATATATCCGAAAAAACTACTAAGAGGGTTTTGAGACATATTCCTATAGGAACAGAAACCTTGAGTCGGCTACTTGGCTGTTAACTAAAAACTTCTTATTTTCCGTAGGCTCATGCTTATGAATTTGTTTATTTATCTTCCCATTGACATCTATGCGCATCTCGGATATTTTAATTACATTCATTTCTCGTATCTATAGGGCTGAAAGATTCATAGGCGCATCTCGGATAGTTTAACTACATTCATTTTTCGTATCTATAGGACTGAAAGATTCATAGACATTCACGAGCCATCGGAGTTCTATTGATGTATAAATATCACTACATGCATGAATTTGATCTGATTTCTACGAACATAAGCTTTTCTTACTTCTCCACGCAGATGTGTGATGATCCGAAACTTAATCTGGCACTCTCCCGGAGCCGAAAACCGTGATCTTGACGACTGCAGAATGCACACATTGCTCAGATGAGTCAATCTTTCCTTTAAAGTTCTTCAAAAGAATTTAGGGATTTCTGTATTTGCCACACCTATATTGAGCAAATATATTTCAGCTTTCAATGCACATTCGAATATGTTTAGGTTTTGTTCAATAGAAGATCCAGTTACGATATTTTAAATGAAAAATAGATATTGTACTTGTGTCGTAAAAAATTACTTCCTCTAGAATAGTTCGAAATATTCTACAATAGCAAGATTCTACAATAAGTATTTATCATTAACTCATACATCGATTGATCCGACAGCCGTAAACACGTCGTAGCCTACGAATCCTCCTGTTTCGCCGGTGTTGTAGTAGTGCTTTTCTTCCGACTAACTCTCTTTGTCGAAACTGCAGGTTTGCTTCCGGCTTCGACTTTCTTATCATTCACTGGAGCTCTCGTCGCATTCGTTTGACTCCTCAGCCGCAGAATTTCGCCCTTGGCCGACGCCAAGTCCTCTTGGAGCTTCTTCTCCCGGCTTTTCAAGCTCTCCTTTTCCTTCCCAAGCCTTGTCATTACATTCTGCGTGTCTTCGAGGTTCTCCCGAGCCGCCTGTGATAACTGCTTCTGCTCGTCGAGGCTCTGTCTGAGTATCGCATTCTCGTCTTCGAGGCTCGAGATTCGAGTGTTGACGAGCTCCAAATCCCTCTCCCGTGCCGCGGCGATCTTGCTCATCTCCGAAAGCGATTCCGTCGCTGTCGCCAGCTCCGTTTCGAGACTTTCTCGTAGTTCCTTCTCTTCTGAGAGGTGATCGTTCAGAACCTTCAACTCTTTATTCAACAACGACACGGTATTCTTCTCTTCCTTAACCTCCCAAGCGGCGTTTTCAGCTTTTGCAAGCGCGTCGGTGAGCGCTTTCTCTAAATCGTCGCGCTCCGCCGCTGTCACCGCTAGTTCTCGGGATTTTACCTCCACCTGCTCTTCCGACGCCCGCAATCGCTCCTCGACTGCTCGTAACTCTTCTGCTAGGCTCTCCCTGTCCCGCTGCGCTGCCTCGAGATCTCGTTTTAGTAAATTGGTACTCTCCTCGAACTCGCCCCGAATCTTGACGATCTCTGCTTGAAGACCCGAGCACGAGTCTTTCGACTCTTGCAGCTCCTTACTCAACTCCGAAACTTTGCCCCTTGTCTCCTTCAAACTTTCCCGCGCAGCCCCGAGCTCGTCCTCGAGACTCTTCGACTTTTTCGACTCGACCGTCAGCATCTCCACGAGTTCATCCTTCTCGCGACTCAAATTCGAAATCGTAGCGCTCTTGTCGTTCGCATCTTCTAACGCAACTTCGAGCCGTTCGCCGAGTTCTTTAAGTCGATTTTCCTGTTCGCCCAACCGCTCGGAATCCGAAGCTGCCTTTATTTCCGCAGATGCCTTATATCGATCGTATTCCTTCGCAACGGCGTCGAACTTTTCGTCCAATTCGTTCTTCTCAGCCACCGAAGACGCCAACTCCTCTTCGACGCTTTTCAGCATTGCATTATTCGATTCGATCTCCTTTTCCTTCTCCGAAAGCTCGTTTTTCAGCTGTTCAATCTCGGAATTCAGATCTTTTAGTCGTCGCTTGGCTTGCTCGTAGGCGGAGGTCGTTTTGGTCATTTCATTTTCTTTCTTCGCAAGCTCGGAAGTTACATTTTGCAGACTTTTTTCCTTGGTTTCGACATTTTCCGAAAGTGAATTTATCCGTTGTTCTAAAGCTGCTACCAAATCGATCTTCTCCTCCAACTGTTTCCGGAGCTCGTCTCTCTCGTCGCCAGCCTCCCGGAGACTGCCCTGAAGAGATTCAACATGGGTCGTTAATTCTTGCACTGTTCGATTCTGTTTTTGCAACTCTTTTCCGAGGCTCGTCACAGTGCGATCCGCGCTTTCCAAACGGTTCTGTAAAGACTGCTTCTCCTCGTTCATTTTCGCAAGCGCCTTATTCGTCTTCTCTTTTTCATTCGACATCTCCGACTGGAACTTCTCTTTGATTTCAGCAATTGTGGCTTTTTTATCGCTTAGTTCAACACTCATCTGTATGGACAAGACAACGGTAACACATTCAATGCGAGACAATCATGTTCGAAGAATCAAAAGAATGTTACGACACAAAGGATGATGGCCTTAGTCGATACAACAAGCCGAATGGGATTGCATACAAGTTACAACACCTACAAGATTAGCATCGCGAAGGATGATGACCTTAGTCAGGCGGGCTCTTTTTACCTATATTTTCAAATTACTTTTGACCTATTCATCAATGTTTTTATCTTTTTAAAAGAACATCACATTAAGTACTTGCTTTTCATTTAAAAAATTACATCAAAAATCTATTCTCTCTTCAAACATTACATCCAAAGCCTATTTACATAAACATTATACATTTATTTCTTTTAACTACACAAACATTTAAATAAGAATGATATCTAAAAGATCAATTCAAGACACATGGCTAATGTTCTTATGACCAAAAAATGTGACACCCCGGCCCGCAAGCCGAGTGTGTCGGGATTGCAGACTGGCTCTACAGATCAACCTGAGTCATTCCAGCGCTTCTGTACTCACTCACGCGCACTTTGAGAAAACTTTCCAGAGGGTATCATATTTTGTGAGAAAAAATAGTATATTTTTACACTGAATTGCTAGAATTGCACATTTTAAAAAATGTAAAAAATCATCAAGTAGTAAACAATAACAAGTTCTACAATACTTTAAACAAGAAATTATATACAAGACAAGCTATAAGTGTTCTCTCTTTAGAATGTCTCGTATCCAAGACTCACATGAACAAAAATCTCACTCTAAAATACTTTAAACAAGCACATTACCTAAAAGCTCAACCCGGCATTACCCCTTCATAAAGGCACATACAAACACTTTCCTAGTGAACAAAAAGGCAACATTGGTTATAATTCACTTGCAATTTGAAAAGTTTGTACTATTCTCTTTATGGTTTAGAAGTTGCGCAACATTCCCTTGTATTTTTGAAAATATTGAAAAAAATCTCGAGACTTCTAAATTTAATGAATTGTTGAAGGCCTATTCGAGCACCGCAGTTTGGGGAATTTTGTGCTATGCTTTTTAATACACGAGGAAGGACTGTACAGTTTCTAAACTATAAGCGGAACCGAGCAGATATTTTTTAACCACAAGTCAGTTCTAAGCAATTATGCCTAAATGAAAATCTCATCTAAATCATTTTACATGACCGCTACACCTAAGAAACCAACATAACATTATATTTCAACAAAGAACCACAGCTCGAAAAACTTTCGGATAAACAAAAGTCTCACTCCAAACCAAGAGCTAATAAATGACGACTTCGCCTAAAAGTTTAAGCCGACATAGAACACAACATTATGTTATCCACAAACTTAAAAGTACATTCCAAAATGTCATAAAACTTCATAGAGATTATTGACTTACAGATTCTATGGTAGCATCTGAAATGGCCTTTTCCTTGTTCAATGATGCATAGAGAGCTCCAAGAACACCTGACCCCAGAATCCCAACTCCACTCAGGACAATCAAAAATGGATTTTCCTAACCACCAAAAACAAACACAAAACTTCAATCAGACATGGAACTACAGAAACCACAGCAATCAGCAACCACCATTATTGCTACATCATATGAGCATTTTACCTCGGCTTGTTTGTCCCGAGCAGTCTCAATGCTGTCTGAAAATCACAATTATCACTACAAGAATGATTCTAGGTTTAAATTAAGGTAAATTAAATTAAATTGAATTGAACTACCTTGGAATGCTTCAGCCCTAAAATTGAGGATGGGGATTGCGGCGAGCCCTAATAAGACAATCGCCCTCCTCCTCTTACAACGCGCGGTGCTGTTTTTTATTTTGTTGTTGTTGTTGTCTGGATTGGAGCAAGCAATGGCGAGTCTGGGCTTCTTCTTCCTCTTGGGGGACGGATTTCTGGAAGAGGAGAAGAGGAGAGGAGAGGAGGAACCGTGGAGTGGAGCTGCAAAATTCATCATGTCGGATTTTGGTTTCAGGTTTTGTTGATTTGTTGTTGGAATGGATCCCTCATAGCACACTCACTGGATTTGTGTCTGACTGCGAGCTGTTGAGTGATGATCGAATCAATGAATGGGTCGATTTTGGGGAAGGGATTTGGGGAGAAGGGGAAGAAAGGGGTTATGTTTGGAAATTTGAGGCCATGAAAGAAAGCATGAGAGAAAGTAGAGTGAGATTGAGGAGTGTCTGAGTGAGAGGCAATCTTTTCTATCCACACCACACCGTCTCTCTCTCTCTCTCTTTCTCTCTCTAAAGCAGGCTGCGAATGCATCTCAGCTTTCATATATATATATATAGAGAGAGAGAGAGAGAGAGAGAGAGGAAGCCCAAATTGGATCTTGATCAGAGTCACATATATCGTTGTCCAATCATGAAACTAGCTGACGCGTGCCACATATCCACTTATATTGGAATTAATTTAAGGGTTTTGCTTCGTGAGCATTTTTATTTTAGGGAGGTTGTTGGAGTTTTGAAACTTTAGAAAAAATAAAATAATTTTGTACTCTCAAAAATACTAAACTAACTCTATTGATGACATTTTTGTAATATACATAAATTAAAATGATATTTATAATATTAGGTAAATAATATAATTATAAAAAAAATAAATGAATATTTAATTTGATATTTTATTAGAAAAAATATATATTTGACATGATGTATTTTAAAAAAAATAAATAATGCCAAATAAATAAAAATGTATTGGTAAACAAAGTCTTTGTTTTTAAACTTTTTATTTTATGTATATTTAAAAAGATATTTTATTATAAAATTAATTTTCAAAATTTTTGCATTATTTACTTGCGAATAATTTATTTAAAAAATATTAGCGTAGGTACAGATAAAAATATATAACATTCAATTTTATTTTTCAAAATATCAAATCAAATCAAATATAAATACCTACTTGTATCAAAAGAAACCAATCAAAATTCGTTATTGTCTTTTGAAGGATATAACTCAAATTCACACTTATTATCCTACACTCATTTACAAAAATAGAAAGAAAAAAATTCAAATTCAAAACATTGACAATATTTACCACGTATGTTACATGTTAATGTATAAAAACACAATAACTCACATCACTAATCAATCCAACATTAATAAATATATAAATAAATTTTTAAAAAATGAAGCAGAAGAAATCAAGCCCAAATCCATAAAAGTGTGTCTCCTTCCCATAGTCAAAATTTGGAAGCACAAAGGAAATAGTAATAGTAATAGGTAGAACTAATAATAATAAGTGTAGCCTCCCTTTTGCCTGTTTCTGGACACTACAGACTGAACGAAAACCAGGACGAAATGAAACCAAATCAAAATCATCAAATAATAATCCTTAGTTTCCGAAAAAAACCAAAAAACAGGATTATAACCATCAACAAAACGATCCCAAAACATGTCATATCACATCATCAAACATTTCATGGCAAATTAAGGTTTAGACAGTCACTCATATAGAGAGTAGGAGGAGGAGGAGAAACCTGAGAGACGCAGATAAAATGGTCGATTTGATTACTAAGCAGTGCTGTTAGATTTATCTGTTTCCATGGGCTCGGCTGCAGCTGCCGGTGGCGCTTCATTTCCATTCCCTGTATTGCTGTCATTGCCGGGGCTAGAATTAGCATTGTCGGCTGCTCCCTCAGATTGTGGCTCGTTGGTTTGGGGAGATTTCGGCGACTGTGGCTCAGGTGTGGCTGGCTTTGGAGCAGGCTTTTGTTTCGTCATTATGGGCCGGCAAAACCTATGAATATCAATGAAAGGTAAGGTACCATCCGATGTATTTGCACATTTGAGATTGCAGTGAAAATGGAATGGAAATTTAGTGTGGATTATAAGTAATCATGATACTCTCCAACCCACGGATGAATTATAAGTAATTTTGCCCGAGAAAAATGGAATGGAAATTTGGTGTGGAAATTTAAAATACCTGTCCACAGCTTCGGCCTTTTTCCTCACATCAGCGGTCAAAAGGACTGGATTTGCATACTTGGGAAGTGTATCCTGCTGTTGCTTTCTCTCCCTTAGCCAAGCTTCGGCTTCCACACATTCGTTCAAGACCTGAACAGAAGCACAGGATGAGACACTATGGATGCAAAAAGATAATTATGTTTGTGAATTTCGGGAGGGAAGTACTTTTTGCTTATCTGCCATATCAATGTGATCAAATTTGGCATCAGTTGACATTGCTGCTTCTCTGTAACTGTTGATGCAATAAATTAGCTGGTCGATGACAGATCCCCTTTCGCTGTGTTCCTTGTATCTCTCCTCTACAGGATCACCTTGCTGCAGATTAAAAGCCACAAATTTTTTTCGAAAGATTAAAATTATCCATTTAGCATAATATGACAGAACAGAGAAACTAAGATCCATTCGGTTTTCATCTCCAGTCCTCTACTTAAAGAGCTTCAGATATGAATATATGTTATATATATATATGCATATAAAAGAACTAGAAGAAGACACATTACTGCCATTCTATACAATAAATTCACACCAATTGCAAAAGCAGGTTTCCTAAAGTAGCATTACCTTCTTAAGCTCCTCCAGCTTAGCAATATACACACCTTTGGTTTCATCCTCACCATCTTCATATAACCAATCTTCTACCTCTTGGAGTCTAGCAATAAACTGATCTCTTTCAGGATCAGTCACGAAGTCGTGATACTTGTCATGAAGCTACAAAGAGAAAAGGCACCTAGTTAGTCACAAGTAATCAGGATGGTGGGATATCGGGGATAACACCATACTGCATATACCTTGTTCCTCATTTCATAAACATAGGCCTCAACAGCATTCTTCTTGTCTTTGGTTTCTTCCATTACCCGATCCTGCAGAGCCATCTCAAATTCCTTCTCCACTGCTTTTTGCACATCTGTAGCAGGAAGTCCACCATACACAACCTCTGACACAGGGATGTTTGTTTTCTTAACCTTTTTCTTAGGAGCTTCCGGCTGAAGAATACAAAACTATGTTAAACTCTTGGGTCACAACACCAGTTTTCCAAAAGACAAAAAGAGAACCACCATGAATGTACAGTCACAGATGAACAATTTGTTCATAGTTGTGTGTTTCTATTATAAAATAGGAAGAGGTCACCAACAGCAGAGAGAAATTAAAAGAAAATTCAAACTTGGATATTTTAATTAAATCACGAAAGATATAAGGAGAAATGTACCATGCTGTTATGAAACAGAACACAGAAAGGACTAGAACTAGAAGAAAATAGATAATCCAATGCGTTTTATGACAACTTTAAGGGAACTCTTCAAGACTTCAACTACATTCATTAGGACAAAACTTGAACGATTTTTACTAAGTAGACTCTTGTAACTAACCTTGGCATCTGTTTCCATCTGGGCTGACTTATCTCCTGACTCTGATACACCATTTTCAGCACCAGAGCCTTCTGGTTTAGCATCCTGCATATTTACATCAGTCTCAGCGCCACCTGGTGCGGCAGGATCAGCAGGAACCTCATCCGTGTCCATCTTAGTTGTTTCCTTTGCTGGTTCTTTTACCACTGGAACTTCAGTTTCTTCCTCTTCCAACAGCTGCTTCAATACACATCATCATAAGTATATATCATGAATAAAATATTAGCACAGGACATAATAACTTGAAGACAATCTTGCAATAGCTACATAACTAGAAAGAAGCTAACCATCTCTAGTCCATAGTCCATTTAATGGGCATTATCCATAGCCTTTCTCTATCATTGGTATTATTTATCATGGATTATAGTTGCGACAGCATATAATTGAACTTGCAGAGAATTGGTAAAATGCTTCACTCAATGATTTTAGACAGCAAAATTTGAGGTAACTGTTGAAATGCTGATCCCCACTAACTATTGATTAATGATTAACATGTTAACCCATGTTCACATGTGAGAGAATCCTATAAAACTCATAAATAATATTTTACTATTGAATGACCATTTTAATAATAGCTAAAACAACATACTTTCTAAAAAGGCCCATTCAATCTAGCTTGTTATTGAATGGAAGAAATATATACAATATCCTGTTAACATCTATAAGAAGATTGAATTATCAATACACGTGGCACGTGCCGTTGAAAAACTAGAGCATTTAAGAAATGCTCTAAAATCAGAAAAGATAAATCCTGGCTGAGAGTTATTGTAATCAATCTTCTTCGCTTATTACTTTATATATTACCCAATCTAGTATTTACCATCTTTCAAGAATATGGAATGTAACTGAATTTCTCATAACACATTAGGAAACAATATAAATGCTTTATCACGGAAACTTACAGTTGCAGATTCAATGGAAACAATCCCATGAAGATTCAGCCTCACTTTGACTTTTAGTTTAGCACGCTCACCGTTAGCTGATTGAAAAGGTCCAATCTGGTTTGAACAAATGGCAACATTAAACTATAATATAATTAATATACTCGAGCAGATACTGTAATTAAAGTATTTACCGTGTAGGTGCTAATCTTTGAGGGCGCCTGCAATTCAGTAACGTCTGCGTATTGCACATCTAATGTGAAGGTGCCAGATCTGTAGAATGTCAATGCCTTCACACTCGGTATTGGATTACCCTTTGGGAATACAATAGTACTCTGCTGATTATCAGCTGCTCCATTCTGAGCATCTGAAGATAAAACTTTCCACGACAAAGAAATGGGAAAGGGAAAATTTTCATTGACCTGCAAAATAAGGAAACAAACAGATTACAAAGTGATTATCATGCGATCATTCAACTGGCGGGCTTCCCCAACTCGTTCAAATGTATGAACAATGATGTAGAAACCAAAAATGCAAAAGAGGCCCAAATTTAGTTAAGGAAAACCTACATGGCCAAGCATGCAATCCATATACAAGTCCATTATTAAGGTAAGAATGTACGGATATACTTTAATAGAAAGTAATTACCTGAAATTCTCTCACTTTAAATGTGGGACTAAGGATTGCACATTGTAAAGCACAGCCTTTGGAAACACATTCACTTGCATTCATTGTACGACGGGGCTCCTTACCAAAGAACTCAGTCAAGATCTTAATAATAGCTGGAACTCGAGAACCTGAACCAACAACTTCAACAGCATGTATGTTATCAGTGCTCAGTCCTGCTTCCGCAAGAGCTTTATCCAAAGGCTTCTTCACACGTTCCAGAATAGGAATGCTAATTTGCTCAAATTCATCTCTTTTAATGAAGCTTCGAACATCCTTCTCGTCCATCAAACATTCAATGTTCAAGGGCGCCTCAGGATTTGCACTTAGAACCTTCTTCAACTTTTCACATCCAGCACGAAGCCGTAGACAAGCCTTGGCATTCTGATAAACATCAATCTTATATTCCTCCTTAAATTTTGCAGCAAAATGATGGAAAAGAACTTCATCAAAATCTCTACCACCAAGAGACCGATCAAAAGAATGAGCCAGTATCTTAAGCTGACCCTTCTTGAAGGCAGCAATGCAAACTTGCATACTTGCATGCCCAACATCAACAAAAGCAATGTTCAGGGGCTCAGTTTCGGATAGGTCAGTCTTATAAATACCATAAGCAAGAGCAGTAGCAGTTGTCTCATGTATAAGACGAAGCGGGTGCAAGCCAGCAATTGTTGCAGCATCAATAACAGCTCGCCGCTGAAGGTCAGTGAAAAAAACAGGTATTCCAATGCAGCAATCTACAACAGCTGAATTCAAATTCTTCTCTGCAATGCTCTTCAAATCTGAGAGCACCATCCCCAAAATCTGCGTTGGAGTAAATGTCCTATTTTCTCCCAAATACCGAGCATGTATCAATGGGTATCCATCAGGCCCTTCAGTCACTGCAAAGGGTAGAGACTTTAGATCCTGCTGCAGCTCGGGATCTGAAAACAGCTTACCAATCAGCCTTTTTACTTGGGATATGGTATTTTTTGGATTCATCAAACTTGAAGCAGCTCCTGCCGTGCCAAGGAACCGCTGCTTGTCCCCAAAGCATACCAAAGCAGGCGTTTCACGCTTGGACTCATCGTTAAGCACAACATCAATGCCTCTTTGCCTTGCAACAGCCACAACACAGCTCTCATTTCCAAAATCAAAACCAACCACGCTCATGTTTTCCTAATAGTAAAAGATGCCCTCCAAATATTAAAATAGTTAGAGACCTGCGCCATAAATCAAACCCTTTACCATCATAAATAACAACATCAGTTTTCATCCACAACAAATAAATCTTCCAATCGCATCTTATAAACATCATAAGCAACCTAAAAAATCCAGAAAATGAAAGGAAACATCCACGTTCCCCTTCAAAAGAATAATATCTTTTAAATGCACACCAACTGTAGCCCTAATAAACCATCGTATTCAAACCACATAAAGATCACATTGCACAAACTAATTGGAGAGACAGAACCCTCATAGAAAACACAAATGCATCATTCAAGCCAATGACTTCACAGACCAAGTTCATACATCCGTTCAAACTCCAGAAATCAAATCAAGTCAATTAGTTCACTACAACACCTTCAACAAATCACTACCACAAAATCCTCATTTCCAATCTTCCGCAAATGGACAGCATCTAAACCCACACGATCAACCAAACCCCAAGACAACTACGACCGATTAACAAAAATAAAGTTCAATTAAATCCACCCAAACAGCAAATCAAACCAACCAACAAAGAAACTAAAAATCATCCAAACACAACCGCCACTCAGATCTGAAAAAACGGTACCAAAAAGTAGATCGAATGAGCCGCCCGTCCAGATGATTTCCTGGAACGCACACTTCAAAATCGAGCGGCCTGCGTAAAGACAAGCAAAAGAATCAATGGGCAGATCAAAATCTGCAGAGCAGCAGTATATGTGTGGATCACTTCCGAAGTAAATACCAATAAACCTAAAAATCTTCTTCAAATAAAAGCGAAAGGGTTTTTGAGAATAAACTTCAGGTGGATCATTACCACACTTCTCAGGAATGAAATAGAGAAAATGGAAAATGGAAACGGGCCTAGTGCCTTCTAGAACGGTGCATATTTGTTCTAGAAAGATCGATCGATCGGCTCTGCTGTGGGCTGGGCTTCGTTTGGGGCGTCGAAATGCAAATATACAAAATGTAAGACGACGTCGTTTTGCACGCCTACATAATTTATCATTGGCTCCATTAGATAGTATTTTTGTGTTTACTGTAGTGCGGGCAAAAACTGATTCGACACGACAATTCGATACGACCTGATGCGAAATAATTGAGTTTCGGTTAAATATTTCAATCCGGTTATATATATGGGTTAACACGAACCCGACACGATAATAAACGAATCGGGTTAGGGTTGAAACTCTCAACTCCAACCCGACACGAAAACTCGATTATAATATATTAATATTGATTAATATATTTATTATATATGTAAAATAATCATAATTTATTAATTTTTTCATAAATTAATTTAAACTAGGTTCAATTTTAAAGAGTTCAACCTAATTTATACTCAAACCAATAAAAACTAACACAAGGACAACACAATAAAAAATTATTTAATTTTGAATCAAGAAATTTGACTTAATTATGTATAAGGGTCAACACGAGTTAACCCGAATTCGACTCGATAATAAACGGATCAACACGAACACAACACGATAATAAACGGGTTGGGTTAGGGTTGAGTAATTTAACCCGTTTAAAGTATTCAACCCGACACGAATCGACTCATTGTCAGCTCTAGTTTCTAGATGAAATAATTCTTTTTGTGTGTATAAAAAATTGTGTTAAAAATATAAAATATATTTATTTATATTGAATTTTTTATTTTTTTAATAATTTTTTGATTTTTTATAATGAGTATTTTGACTTTTGTATGAAATATTTTGTATTTTTATTATTTCTTTCGCCCCGCAAGAAGAATACCGTTTACTTTTTGTACATAAATTTTTGAATATTAATATCATACTACATAAATTTTTGAATATTAATATATCCGTCCAGCTGCAAAGTATACAGTGATTTTTTTGGATTGATCTTTGAATATTAATTATTATATCAAAACGTAATACAAATAAAGAAAAATGACAAAAATACATTTATTAGTCTCTTATAATACAAATACAATTATATTTTTAAATAAACTATACAAATATAAGAATTTTTTTAATGTTAAATACAATTACGAAAAAACATATGGTTACTTCCTTGCTGGACGGAGGTAGTATTAGTTTGTAATAAAAAATACCAAAATGTCCCTATTAGTATGGTGTATTATAAAAGTAATGATATTTGTGTAATATATTATAAATTGTAATAATATTTATTATGTTAGGTAGATAATACAATTATTAATTATAAAATGGTACCGACGGAAAAAAATACTCCCTCCGTCCCACATACCGTATATGCTACACTGTATACATGGTATTTTAGAAATTGTGTAATTAGTAGATAATTAAGAATGTATTAGTGAAAATAATTATCTATAATATAAATAATTATAAATTAAGATTAAGATAATTAATTAGTTTAATTAAAATTTTTTAAAAAATTAAAAAGTTTAAAATAAGATTAAAATGTATAATCGTTTTTTAAAAAAGGAAAGTAATGGTATATAGGACGGAAAGAAACGGCAACGTGGACATGGTATGTGGAACGGAGAGAGTATAAAATAATATCCTTCTTAAGAGAGAGAGAGAATTATTTTTTAAGATTTGCAATAGAAAAGTAGCTTTGGAAAAATTGAACCGCTATTTCTTATGATAAATTAATAAAATTGTACTATTAAATATAAGTTAAAAATATTTATAACATATATTAAATTTATACTTAAAAAATAAATAAATATGACTATATGATCAAAGATGGCAAAATGAATACTTCAAAATTATTTGAATGATTTAATAAATTTGTACCTAAGATTCTTATAATAAAAATTTATAATTATTTTTATACTAATTATATATAATAAAACTTATATAAATTAACTTATATATTTAAATTAAAATATTTGAATTTATTATTATTGTCATAATATTTCACCAAATTTTGTCACATTTAAGTAAATGAATTGATTTTTCCAGTTTTTTATCAAACGGATCAATGTTTAAGAAGGCTAGTGGGAAAAATTACTTAATTGAGCAATTTTCCAATTAATTTGGATGTTCTTGATTCTATCAAAGAAAAGAAGACACAAATAAAAGAAAAATAAATTAATTTTATAATTATATATTTATATTATAAGTGAATTTTTTCTTAAATTTATAAGTAAAAAAAGAAACTTAAATGTACAGATGAAAATAGAATGAGATATACATTAACGTGCTCGAATGAAATTTTTTAATATTATTTACAAAAAATATATAAAAAAAATATGTAAATCGAATAATATAATTTTAATTTCAAATAAATATAAAATACATTGCTTGGGGGTTTGGATTTTAATTTGGGATTTGAATAGTAAAAATTTTAAATTTGAATAATTATATGATGCTATATATAAATAGGTGTTGATGTGATGTTTTGAATGTAAAATTAATTTTTACTATAATATAAAAAATAAAAAATAGATGTTTAATTTGATGTTTTTGGGGAAAAATTGGATAAATAGTGGTAAATCCAACCCCCAAACAAACACACCCTAATTAGACTACGATCTTTTAAATTTTGGAAAAAATTTATAACTGGTAAATAGTAGAAAATACATATATTTATTTTAATTAATCCTCTAAATGATACAAATAAAAATATATAATATTAATAATATAATAAAATTAATATTTAATATTGGCGTATATGAATATGAAAGTGAGTGAAGGGTGTCGTTAATGAAGGAACGATCACGAGGAAGAAGAAGAAGAAGAGAGATCAGAATCAGATCGAGCAATGGAGAAGGAAGAAAGGAGGAGGAAGATCATCTCTCGAGGGAATGACCGCCTCGCATTGATCACCGGCAAGATCCAGAAACTCGAATCCGATGCCTTCCCCAAATCCTCATCGTTTAACGCTCCCGATCGCCGCGAAGATGTCCAGGGGGCGCAACACGCGCGATCGGCGTCCGAATATACGGCTCCTGACGACAAGTCCTTCCTCCGCGGGGAGTATCGTCAAGGTATTATGGGAATCTCTGGAATTGCATGCTCTATTCTGTGTTTGGAATTAACCGTTTCAGCTCGCGTGATTGTTGATTGTTTGGACTTGGCGGTGTTGTCTGGATGTGATTAATCGATAGAAATTTGAAATGAAGTAATATTTGTGCTTGATTGTACGTTGGATGTTATGGAATGGCGCGGAGAATGAAAGTTAGTATACAGATACGTATTGTTGTTCAATTTCTGTTCGAGTAAGCTGAATTCAAGAGACTTGAGAAAGGACAATTTAAGCAGTTGGTTGTGATGTTTCTCATATCATCATCTTGTGATTCACTCTCGTTTCCCACCATTTGAAATGTCGTTTGAACAACTAAGTTATCTTTCAATTTAGTTACCTGACTTCTGATGTTTACATGTGATGAACCTGTAATGCTACTCTGCCTAGCTCCAATGGAGAAACTGAATTTCATGTTGTGGTGTGATTGATTCACTACACTGTTTCCCTTGTTTTGCTGATTTCCTAAATCATCTTGAAGGTGGAGATGGTGTGCCTGAGACGATAATGGAAAATGATGAGGAAGTGGAAGTTCCTAAACGAAATGATCAAAGAATGCTAATTCCAGAGGTGCAAAATCACAACCTGCAGAAGCATGAGGAGAAGCCCGAATTGCAGAAGCTTTCGGATAAGCGCAAAGTGCAGAAGCACGATGCACAAAAGCAAGAAAAGAAGCATGATCCGCAGAGGCGTGAGGGGAAAGAAGTAGCAGTAGTAAAGTCGGATATTGCAGTCTTAGCTGAAAAGTACTTGGACTACATTCTTGGTTCGATATCTCTTAAGGAAATAAATTTCAGCATAATCACCACCGAAGATATACGTGTTATGTGTACTATAGTGCTAGCAGTAATGGTAGTTCTATACCATGCTTTTGTTCCTCAAAACACCACGAGGCACAAGAGCCTCATTGGCCACAGGCCCATGTACGTGCTACTCTTGACCGATGTATGTATAGTTGCTACAAGATTGGCTCCATTCGCCCAGCGAAGAAGGGAAGAAATCAGAGCACCACAGGTTCAGGAAGTTGGAGATGGACAAGAATGGGGAGGAGCTATTAGATTGATGGAGTTGGGATTAGTATTGCATCAGACGGTCCGTGCCCTCTTCATAGATTTAAGCTTTTATGTGGTGATTGTCGTGTCGGGCATCACTATGTTATGAAAATACTCGGTTATGCACGCGCAATCCAGAACTCTCCTCTTTGTAAGCACATTCTTTTCTTGCTTTTAAAATTTTGTATCAGTTATTCATTATGTTTTTCGTACTTTCTATAGATGACTATGTAGTTAATCTATTGCTGAAGGTTTCATTTAGGCATTATTGCAATGCAAGAATATGGATATTATATATATATATATATATATTTGCTTTTCAAATGAGTTTTCACCTGCTGTTCAATTGTTTTTAAATTGTTGAACATCCCTCACACTTGAAATTCACACATAAACTATTGACCATCTAAGTTCACCATTTTTTGATCATTTTGCTTATATAGCCATATTGATTACATTCATGGATCAGGTTTGGTGAATCAATGTGTCTGAAGCGGCTTCGTCTCAGCATCGAGAATGAGGCAAAATGTATTCTGCCCTATAGGAATCTTGAAGCTTCATATGACAAAGGTTGGACAATCTGTGAGTTACATACATAGCAGCAATAAACTTCAGTGACCAATGCAGAAGCCTTGAATAGTTTATTCAGGAGAGAAGAATATAAACGGTACAATTGCTAGCTCCCACTGCACACACACACTCTTAAGTATATAAATGGTTACATCTTTGCATCTATTTGACTGATATAGATACATATATAGATAGATAGATTTTTTGTAGTGAGGTGCTAGATCCTTAAAATGGAATTACATCAGCATGGAAAGTGTTTCATTTTATAATTCATTGTCACTTGTTTGGCTGTTTCAGATAGTATGTCTTGTGTTTGGTGAGACAAATGTAGTGAGGTATTGGATGCGTTTGGGGTGTCCTTTTATTTTTTAGGCAACTTTGGATTGAAAATATATATATATATATATATATGAAAATAATTTCTTTGAATATGAATCGCATGTTACTTAGATTTAATTTGAATTAAAATTAATTTTTAAACCATTTGTGTTTCTTTAATGTTTATAGTTTTTATATTAAGATATGAAAATTTGTAAAAATAGTATAGAAAAATGATATTTTGTATATTTTTATTGACTTTTGTCTTTATTTGTTAACTTTTATTAATATGTGTATATATTTTATGTTAGATTCTATTTTTCAGGTAATATGTTTAGAGAATTATATATTTTTAAAATACTAACACTTCATATATATATAACACAGTTAAATTATTATAAAAATGTCAAATATTTATGTAGAGAGAGAGAGAGATTGGTTTCATTTTTCTTGTTGTTTATGATAAATGTGCAGGAACAATAAATACTTTACTTCTCCTGTGTTTATATTAACCTGTTTCGATTGCTTGATGCTGGAAGTGATTTGAAGATTGCATCTTGAAATGATATAATTCTCTGCATTCTTTTTGGCATGTCATTATTTCTTCATTTGCTCTATTGTTTCAATCCACAGTAATTTCATTGTTATATTTCCACTTACTGATTTTAAATTTGAGTGCATATATAATTACAAAATTTCATGTCTGACATGTCTCTATCTTCCTAAATTCAGACAAAAGAATGAAGAATGTCTGGGCCATAATAAATAATAGCACTTTAGTTGATTCACAAGAACAATGAATGGTGTTCATATTTGTTAGGAGACAGACAATGCTGACCAATATAAGTGGATTCATACATCATCAGAATTTGATAGTGACACAAAAGGGTGAAGAACCATGCCATAAATTACTTTTAATAAATATTAATGTCATAATAATATTATTTAACTTCTTTTAAGGTTGTTTAGTTTAGTTATACAAGAAAAATTCATAATGTGTTGTGTTAAAGTATAATGCTGCATCAGATCTGGAGATTCTCTATATATAACTCTCCTCATGACCTTATCTTGTTTCTTGATTGAACTTTTGTTACTTTATTATGATCTCACGAATCCCATTGATCTTTTTTCTTTTTTTTTTCTTTTTTTTTAGTTTACATTACTTTATTTTTTAAGTTTTTATTTTTATGAAAAAATTAGTGTTTGTGAATCTTTTCTTATTTCAACTTAATATATTGAATAATAAAAAAAGTTGTTCAACACATGTCATGTCCTGATTGAAATCAGCAGAATTGTATATTAATCTAACAAATGTATTATATGAACTAATAATGCTAGTATTGATTAAGACTAATAAACATTTGTCCGAACCTTCCGAAAAAAAAAAAAAAAAACTTTGAATCTTATATTATACTCTAATTTACTGAAATTTCAATCTAATAGTGATTAGGACATGAGTGTGTATATATATATAGTATGCATTGCTAAACTAAAATTGTCAATACATCATAGCCTTCAAATTTGATTTTTGGAAGGCTCCACTTTGTCATTTCATCATCATCATCATCATCATAATAATAATAATAATATAAGATGGTCAAGAATATGGTGCTCTTTATTATCTGTAACGTCATGATGAAGAAGAAGAGGAAAAGGGATATTTGCAAAGCATCTAACTTTGCTTGTAAATGGAGACATTGCTTCAGAAGGGAACCCTTTAATTTAATCCCAATTTTACCAACCAAAATTTTGAACATTCCAAAACCCTAATAATTAATTTTACACTCCCCAAAAGAAACCAAATCCAAGAATCGAAGATAACCAAAAGATAGAAATAAAAATGGATATTATACATACATACATGATACATAGAGACATTACAGATACATATGGATGATCAAAATCAGACAAGGATAGTGTTGGTGTCAAAGATTCTTGATGAAACGGCAAACCTAGCAGAAAATGAGGTACAAAGATGGTCAGAATCAGCAGCCCACATGAAGCCCTCATCAAAGTTCTGTGAATATGAGTGTGGATCATAAGTGAATCTTCTTGTGGTGGATTCTTGACGATGCACCATTTTCCTTTGTTTCTCTTTCTTGATTCTCTTCCACAAGATTGCCCAGATGGGCTGCCGTGATCGCGGTGGAGGCTGCCGGGCAGTGGCGGCAGCGGCGAGGCGGTCGTAGTTTCGGGTGGAGAGGCTTCTTGGCCAGCATATTTGATCAATACGATCTTGATGATGATGATGATGATGATGAGTGTCCATTGATGAAGATAGAGTTTTTATATTTGGAATGAAGTTTGAGGGGTGGTTTGTGTGTGTGTGTGTGTTCTTGTGAGGAAGTAAGTGTGAAATTTGGAGTGGGATTGAATAATATACACACATAGTGTGTGTATATATATATATATAGTTCGATGATGATGTCCCTTTTAGGACATTCGATCCTTAATAGTGAAATGAGATTGTTTTTAGTTAGGGATTGGATATTATATGGTCCACAAGGGAATGAGAATGGGGGGTGCATTGCCCATGTGGGTTGTAGTTGGTCTTTCTTTGGTATTTATTTAGATGATATTTTTAAATATATTATACATTAATCTATTTTTGTGTTTGGTTACTAATTAAAGTTGTAGTTGAAAGTTTTATTTTATAGTTGCAAAATGAGATATTGTTTGATTGTAAGTTAGAATGTGATACAATATATGTTTAATTTAAAATAAATTTGTATTGTACTCTAGAAAGAGCAATTCTTCTATAATATATTTTTAAGGATTTTAAAAATTATAATTCAATCATTTATATGTAATATGAGTGTCATTTTTTATAGAATAAAATTTTATATAATATAATATACTATATAATATATATAAATTCAATTATAAAAAGTAATTTTTTTAAATATATATTTGTGTACCTATGAAAAAGATAGAAATAGAATGTTAAATTCAAATTATTTTGAAATAGAATATTGAGATAAATTTTTATATAAATAGTATTTTAATGTGATGTATAATATATTTTTTTAATCTAAAATTAAAACTATAGGGAATGAATAATTTTTATTTCATTTTGAAATAACAAGATAATAAAATCTAATTAAACTTCATTTTAAAAAGCATATAAAAAAGTACCAAAGGATGTGTTTGTTTGGGGGTTTGAATTTTGAGTTGGGATTTGAATAGTAAAAATTTTGAATTTGAATAGTTGTATGATGTGATATTTTGAATATAATTGATTTTTAGTATAATATAAGAAATAAAAAATAAGTGTTTGATTTGATTTTTTTTTTTTAAGAAAAATAGGATGAATAGTAAATTTAAAATCCAATCCCCCAAACAAACACACCCCAATTAAACACACCTTAGAGTTGTTATCTGTAATATATTTATATTATATTAATATATATATATATATATATAGTTTGTTACTCTTTGCATGGTTTGAGGATAAGGAGAGAAAAAAAAAAGGCAAAAGCAAAAGCAAAAGCATAGTATGGAAGTGGGGACTCAATATATTTATTTTGAGCTTAATACAAAAAGTTATGAGTATGGCTCTGTTGATTCATTTCGTGTAATGACATAAATCCTTGTCATCTTGCATAACTCAAATTAGAAATTCTTCTTCAATTCTATCTCCAATTTTTCTTTATTAATATGTGTACATATATATACACACATATAAGATTTGGAATGTGTTGGAATATGCTCTTCTGTAATGTAAAGTAATGCAATTTAATATGATTTGTGTTTGTCACACCTCTATTTTTTGTTCATTTAATATGACTAGCAATACAACACATAATAAGCACTTCATATATTATTTAAATGCCCTTTTTATTTAGATTTATTCCACAAAATAAAGAATCTTATTTATCCTATAGTAAATTAGTAATAGGAGGAGCAATTAACAATGAATTGTATCCATCAATAAAGCAAAACAAGCATCTTGCAAATTTGTAACTTTTTAACTCTTTTTGCCTTCCAAGATTTGCAATTTCAAAGACAAAATGAGTTAAAAAGTACAAATTACAGCTTGATAATGACTTCTCTATAGTATATATAGAATGCAAATATGCAATGAAGTGATGAACCCTCAATTTCAAGAATAGAGAGAATGAGCAAGTAGCCAGCCAGCATGTCAAAAGAGACATTTCAACTACAAATTTGGCCTAATTCATAACTCATCAGCTGCCCCACTATTGTTTCCCTTTGTTCATTTGTGTTTAATGTGCCGTTTTTATACTACATTAATTCTTTTCTTCAAAACAAAAAATGGTACTTTGACGCCTAAACTTCGCGCAAAATGTCATATCCAAACAATAATTTCAAAACTAAAAAAAATTGAAACCTAAATACAAGTAAACTTTACACAAAATATTAGGTCCAAAATGCAGATATTCAACACTTTGCTTACCTTCTGTCTTTCATCTATCTTTTTCATTCATTAATCAATATTTTTCCAAAAACATCACTCAAAATACCAAATTTCTATTCAAAACATTGCAACCAACAACTGTTTCACCTCAAAAATATCAAAAAAAAAAAGCATAAAAAATAGGACACACAGACACACAAAGTGATTACACCCTAACATTTAATTCAGGCAATAGCACACAGAATAACACCACAAAAGCAAGAAGTCGAGGTGAGGCTGTTGTATTTTCACCCAAAAAAAGAGCAAGAAACAAAGACACTGAATTCAGACTGACAGGTAGTTGGATTTCCCATCATTTCCAAAACCATACCTCATAAATTTAGAAAATTGATACACCAAAACCTTTCTAAAAAGGATAAGTCTTGCATGAACCAAATAAGGCCAAAAACACATCCCTTTATATAAATAGATTCCCACTATTTTAATCTAACAATATCCCAACTTTTGAATCACACACTTCTACTTTTCTTCCTAGATATATATATATATATAATTCTACGGTATTCTGTTTCCACACTAAAGCACAGAAGAGAATAAGAAATGTGTTACTTACATGAAGATGTTTCTGGTGATGCAATCATCAGCAGGGAGGTGGTTCTGGCAGCGATGGCAGCTAGCAGAGAAGCTGGAAGGCTGCGGCAAGTGGCCCAGGGAGGTCGTATGAGTTCAAAGGTATGTGTATGTTCACCCACCAGCCATCCAGGGTCTTTTAGGTGTAGGCTGCACCATGGAGAATATCAGTGGGTCAACTACCTACCGAGAGAGAAGCCCACCAGTTCGTAAGGAGATGTCAACTCTTGCTTCACGACTGTGTGTATCTATTGCTTCACCCTGTGACAAGCTTATACAGATCAAGAAATCAAGAACAGAAAAATGTGTTTTCTGCTGTTTCATGCCCATGAAACTGATAATCGAGTCGTATGTAACAAGAATAGGATGAGGTATTGTACATGCTAAGCAGCTTGCTAAAGGAATTTAGATGCATCTGTTATTTAATGTCCTTAACAGGTGTATGGCGAGGATGTAAGATGTATGATAGAAAGGCATTTATCAGAATTTTGCTTCAATTACGGTAACAGAGTGATATAATTACATGAATATACACACTGCAAGTCTTTTGAATAGATACATCCACACACACACCCGGATACATGCTATAGCACCGAATTCGATACTGTGGGAACAACTGCACTGATTCACTCTTCATGCCTGCACAATAACAATATATTCATTATTGTCAAAAATAGAGTGAGTCTGTTAATAACTGAGAATGTGAACAACAAATTTGCTTTACTCACGGTGAATCTTATGCCATGCCCACATAAATTTACTTTGCTGTGTATTCATGCAGATTGAAGTTTCATATAAGAAAATTTTATCGGTTATTCTATATTAGATGCGATTGCATCTTTGAAATATTCTCAAATACCTACAGAGTTAGCTTAACTTATATGTCTTTCACTTTCCTCATTAACATTGTTTTAAGATGTCAAACGAAGATCAATGAGCATGCTAGTGGAAGGAAATAAAACCTTACCTTAGGGTAGCAATTTTGATGGGTGATAGTTTGATTGCTTGTGCTTACAATGATTTCACAGGAGATTTTCGCCTGCAACATATTAAATAGGAAATTTTTGTATTAGATAAAATTTGTAACAGCTATCATGTACTGTAACTTCTTTAGATGTTTTAGCTGACAAATGAAGGGCTATCCAGGCAAATATATATATATATATATTTAAAAAAAAATGCTGAGAAGTAACTAAGTCTATCAATACAAGATACATAACCCATTGAAAACAAACTCTGGTCGGTGCAATATGGATGATCTCTTTTACCAAATTCAAAGTCTTTCATAGGCTTAACATGGCAATGATGGAACAGAATCACATAATTAGAACACCAAAAAAAAATACTCCTTTGTCTTTTTTTAGTGTAGATCTATTCCGGTGCCTACTGGAGATAGACTCCTATCTATGGATATAGGTAACCAAAGAAAGAAACAAATTTCGTACTACTCAATAAAATTCTTTCAAAAGTCATTTAGATTGACATATCAACATTTGGAAACTAAGGTCATAACTGAAGAATATATAATCAGATGATAAATCGAACTCCCTAAACAAACATTACGCATAAATAGACAAGTAAAAATAAATTGTAAGTAGTAACACAGTCATGATGAGGCCTGGTCTACCTCCCATAACCATTTTTCAGTAAAGCTTGAATTCCATGATAAGCTCAAGATAAACACTTGGTTAATTCAAAAGAAATTCGGATAAAAACCTAAACCAGCTAGAAAGTGTTCCTTGACACTTCATATCAAACTCAAAACCTAATTTGCTCAGTTACAGCACAGTTCAGCAACATGATCATCCAAAATCAAGACAGTACAACAAAGGCATGGAATTACCTTAAGAGGCACGTTGAAGAAGAAAAGCCCAAGCTTTCCATTAATCTCCGACACCGTATCGAACGGAATCGCACCTTTAGACAAATCCTCAAGCAAAAAAATTGCATCGCCAAACACCTCGATGCCGTCGAGCCGTACGGTTCCATTCACGTAGGAATTCCCACGCGCCCTAATACGCCCGCCATTCGAAGTCATTTGCCCTAGCTTCTCCCCTCGGTAGCCGATCGCAACGACCAGAGTGTCATACTCAATTGAGTAGAAATCTTTATTCCAAACCCTAATCGTCACGTCTAGGGCTACATCGAGGCTGATACGCGGCGAAATACGAAAGTTGAACCGATCGAGACTGACGCGAACGATGGACAGCTCAGGATCAGATGGCCATAGGACGTAACCAGCGGCGCCGAGGAGAAGGAAGACGATAGAGAATCCAGTAACCCGCCTGAAGCATGATTCGAAGTGGATGCCGCGACGGCGGCGGTAGCGGGGAAGGTAGGGAGGTAAAACTAAGACGTATTGTGGTGATTGGGGATAAGGCTCAGCAAGGAGCGGCTCGCCGGACGCCGCCGCATCGGAATTCTTCGCCGCCGTCATGGTGCTGCCTTTATGAATTAATCATAAGATTAAAAGATAAAAATTATATATAGAGAAACGTAAGCAGTAAATAAATTCATAAAATACAAATATTCGAGAAGGGCAAAACAGTAAAATCGCACTTTCATTTTGAACTCCACAATTGAGTAAAAAATTATATACGGAGAATAAATGCATAAAATACAAATATTCGAGAAGGGCAAAACAGTAAAATCACAGGCTCCACTATGAATTCCATTATTGAAGTCCAACGCCAATAAATTCTCTGATTTGGGGATTAGGGTTTCTAGTTCGAAACTTTTTCTCTGATTGCTGCGAAACCGATCCTTATTGCGGTCAACAATGTCGAGCAAACAAGGTAATCTGCGCACCTCTAGAAACTCTGGATCTTCTTTGTGAATCGCCTGATTTTTCAATTAGATTGGGTTTTATCATTGTTGTTTATATATTATTTGAGTTATGTTCTATCTTGGAATGAGTAGTAGAATCGTTTATCTCAGGGTTGTCTTGTGTACTTTTTTCTTAATCAGGAGGAAAAGCGAAGCCTTTGAAGCAACCTAAGGCTGACAAGAAAGAATACGACGAGGTACCGAATTTGTGTAATTGAAATTTCCCTTCGTATACTGAGTTTGGGGGTTTCAAAGGCTAAGAGTCATATGTTTGTTACGATTTACAATTAATTACTTTGATCTTCTTTTTGTGTTCCATACTGATTGGACTTGCGATTGCTGCACGTTAGTGAAGGCATTAGGGTTTTATCATTCTTGATCTGAATCGAATGAGTAAGATTTGAGTGTATTTGCTGCATGTTAATTGGAAGGCATGTAAGACGACGAGGTACTGAATTTGTGCAGTTGAATTCCCATAGGTGTATTGAGTTGGGAATTTTGAAAGCTAGGATGCATTTGTTTCGACTTACTATCCTTCCCTGCTGCAATTACTATTGCTGCAATTTAATTAAGGCATTATGGTTTTGTAGTTCATACCTGAATTGAAAGGGTAAGATCTGATTCCATATGCTTGCCTTGAGATGATACTGTTCTGAATTCGATCCAATAATTGTGTTATGAGATTTTTTACATAGGTTGTTTTATCCTCTTAGGCTGCGATTATGCCTGAGATTCGGCAAGTAAATTGAAACATAGAGTTATGTCATGATTCTGCACCCTCCGAATCATTTGTGTGTTTCTGTGGTGCAATCAAACCTGAAAAATTGGAGAAATATTATAGATAGTGAGGGTGTGTTCTTTTATATTTTGGTTTGAATAGTAATATGGATATGATATTTGGAGAAATGAAAGTGGCATAGTAAAAAATATGAAATCGAACTCTAAAAGAACATAGCTTGAGATTAAGATTTATCATCTATATTTTACTACCTCCATCTACAAAATATTTGTTCGTTTGAGCTGAACATGGATTTTAATGAATATATTACAATTTTGGTTGATTGTGACATAAAGTATGAGTATTTTGAATAGTAGACGAGTTAGTTAATAAGGTGAGAGAAAATTTTT
Source organism: Andrographis paniculata (assembly GCF_009805555.1). Classification (NCBI taxonomy): domain Eukaryota; kingdom Viridiplantae; phylum Streptophyta; class Magnoliopsida; order Lamiales; family Acanthaceae; genus Andrographis; species Andrographis paniculata. The sequence goes on along the minus strand of NW_026137634.1, from coordinate 2,096,442 downwards.
GATAAATTGAGTGTCTAAGTAGTTGTAGTATCTTTGTAAGTAAGTGTAAAGTTGAATATTATTAATTAAAGTGCGCGTAAGAGTTATTAACTATAAATGTAAAGTGTATATTTTTTGAACGAACAAAAATGAAAACATACATAAATTTGGCATATTCCCATTGCTTCTTCTCAGCCATATTTAAGATTCGGTGCTGGAACTGTTAAACTATTTAGTGTCTTAAACATTCGACTCGAAGTCCTTTATTCATGGTTGTATTGTAAAATATTTTCGGGCTGTTTTGTAGATCGACAAGGCCAATATTCAGAAGAAGAAGGATGAAGAAAAGGTATAACTATTTTCTTCCAATCTCATGCTTGCTGATTTCCGGCTCTGGCCAATATTTACGACAATCTTTATCCGTGTTAATCAGGCATTGAAGGAGCTGAAGGCAAAGGCACAACAAAAGGGAGCATTTGGGGGCTCGGGTTTGAAGAAAAGTGGCAAGAAATGAGTGCCGTGGATAGCCCTAATTACCGCAACACATTGATGGTTAATTTCTATCAAACATTATAATAGTGTATGTGAACAAGTGTGCTATGGTTTTTGTTATTCAAGTGTGTTCTTGCATTTCGCACGGTGTTCTTACTTGTCAAACTTGATTTCGAACTTGATTTAAATCGCGGAAGTCATGTTGAAATATAGTTCTTAACGGAATAGTCAATTTACACAGTGTGTTCTTTTGAAGTTTTGTTTTGGTTTTATAGTTTGATGAATAGCAGTTTAGATATGATGCTTTATAGAAAGAAATTATGCAATAAAATTAAGATTATGTTCTATAGAACACCTCATTGGCTTGGGTTTTTACTAAGATTCGAACGATTTTTATGTTCGGAGCATTATTAATGTGTAATTTTCTTTTGTCTATATTTGTAGAGTGTGTTTGTTTAAAAATAATACTTCCTCCGTCCGCAAAAATTACAACATTTGAGTTCAAATAAATATTTTATTGAAAAAATTATAAAAGTAAAAAGCTAGTGATATTTGTTATAAATAAGTATAAATTAATAATTGAGTAAATTTGGGGAATCGAGGAAGTAATAAAGAAAACTAAGGTTTTTAATATAAATATAATATTTTTTTTTACCAAAATTATAATGAAATATTATTTAAATTTAAAATTAAATTAGCATCAAATTTTAAATATTTCAAACTACAATTAAATGAACTATTAAAATTTCATCTGTTATTTGTATAAATATTAAATTATAAAATTACTTTTAAATAAAAAGTAATAGTAGAACTGTCGATTATTTGTATAAATATTAAATTATAAAATTACTTTTAAATAAAAAGTAATAGTAGAACTGTCGAATGATATTAATTATGTGTAATAACAATAATTTCACATGTTTCTTACTATGATTCAGTTATTATTATTATCACACTTGATATTATTATTTTAAATTAAGACATTATATTCACTTAATATTTTTAAAATTAATAAAAAAAAATGCATATAATAACTTTATAAGTAAATAAGCAAAAACGTTAATATCATATAGAGAAAAATTCAATAATAATGAAAGAATGTGATCGCTTTTTCAGAGGGAATACATATTCTTTTTTTACATTAATTAATAGTTTAAATTATTTTGAGATGAAATATTCATTGAAATTTATTTAATAATATTTTTAATGAGATATTATATATATATAATTATATATAGTTGAATATATTTATAAAAATTTATATTAATATAATAAAATAATAATAATAATAGTAACAATGATAATAAATAAATTATTATTATTAAATATATATATTAATTTATACAAGACAAAAATATATTTGCACACTATACTTATCAATAAAATTCTCATTTTTAAATCTAATGTCATATATATAATATATTTGGCTCGGATAGAAACAACATATAATATGTTGAATTAATTATATATATAAATATAATTATATTACTCTTAAATTTTTAGTAGGAATTCTATTAGCCTATTTCCACTCACGTTAGAAAATTAGCATTTGCAAGTAACCACTTTTGTTTTTTTACCAATCTTTAAAAACTTCAAGAAATGAAATTCTATCATGCCACGTGTTTGATACACTTAATAAAAGAGATTAATCCATTTTAGGGTTATATGATTTTCAATTTTTCATCATCCTATTTTCATAATTTTTTTATAAAAATATTGACTATTGTTTTATGAGTGTTTTGAAAAAATATAATATTATTTGAATAAAAATAATTTTTATTAATAACAGAAATATTGATCAAAGGACATCAAAGATGTATTTCTTTAAAATTTGGGACGAATAGTAATATTTTTTTATATTATTGTTTCATGATATATAAGTATTGTCTTATATGGACCAAATAGTAAAAATAATAAAAATATTTTATCCAAAATACACCCTAAATAAACCAACAATCCAATGGCCATTAATGGTTTTCCAACTAACTATTTTTCCCACTCACATGCCCAAAAGTTTTATATGTGCAATAGAAAAATCGTGACAAAATTTAATAACCAATTAAATTAAAGAGAAAATAAACAAATTATTTACGTAATTATTTAACAAATACTATATATATATATATATATATATATTGGAGGATAGAGACGTAGGGACATATAATTCAAAAAGGAAGCAAATCCGCCACGTCATAGTCACTAAACTATAATAATGACATCCAAAATAAATAAATGAATTGTAACAATGTGACCACATTAACATGTGTACGTGTCTAAAACCTGAAATCATTTGTCGTTTTTGTTTTTTCTTACAAAATAATTCTCAAAATTAGGCTACATTTAGATAGAAGTTTGGAATATTATTGTATTTTAACAAAGAGATGTGTGTTAAGTTATTGTTTTAAACTAAAATTAATATTATTCAAGTCTACATTGCTTTTAATAAAAATACATTATTTTTTTTATAAAATATCAAATAAAAATACTATTTAAATTAAATTTCAAATCAAAACTATCTTTCCAAAGCAAAACCAAACAAACTCCTTTTATATCTAAACTAAATTTGCATCACTTAACCATATATTACTAAAAATTACTATTTTCTCCTCAAAATTTAATATCGCTTTCATTTTTTTTAAATCAACAAAAATCAATATTTAATTATTATACCCTATTTAATATTTATTTATAACAAATATAATTAATTTTATTATATTTTCTCTTCATTTAGTTTAATTTCTAACAAAATTTTTAAAAATATTATCAACTATATATCACTTTTTAATAAAAATATTCATTCTTCTCATATCCAAGTGAATTAATTTTAACTGACAGAGGAAATATATTATATTCATTCAATCATTTATTTGCTATTATTTTGTTTTTTTTTTATGAAATATCTCAAAACAGTTGTATTTTTATAAATAAATTAGTAGGGAAAGATTATAAAGGTTAATTAATTAATCTCCAAAATTTGAGCAATATTCCATAATTAAATACTATTAACTTGGACGAAAATTTATCTATAATGAGATAGAGCAGTTATATACTAACGGAACGCAGAAGTTATAGAAACACACCAATTTTAACCAACAATAAAAAATAACAAAAAAAGAAAGCGTACCAATTTCGTGACTTCATCTTCTTCTTCATATCTGTTCTTCATCAGAAACGGAATCCAATCCATCGTCATCAATCGAAAGCTCTGCAAACAAATTCCTGAATATTCATTCCATGGTTATTATATCCACAAATTATTATTCTTATTATTAAATTAAATTAAATTTATCTGACCAACACGACTCATGTTTCTCTGTCTCCCTCTCTCTCTCTCTTTTCTCTCTCTATCTCTGTTTCTGTGTAATATAATTATATATAGATATAGTTATAAGGTTCTGCAGAAGATTGAACAGGAGAGGTCAGATTGGGAGGCGGATTTTGGGATATGAGAAAATGGATTTCTGGCCGGAGTTTTTGGCGAGTAGTTGGGGAAAGGAGTTCGTCGCCGGCGGATTCGGCGGCAGCGCCGGCGTTATCGCAGGGTATCCACTGGATACCCTGCGTATACGCCAGCAGCACTCCGCCGTGAGAGGCTCTGGTTTTCAAATCTTCCGCCGCCTCGTCGCCGGAGAAGGCGTCTTCGCGCTCTACCGCGGCATGACGGCGCCGTTAGCCTCCGTCGCTTTTCAGGTCACTGTCTTTTCTATAACGGTTTTTTTTCGAAATTTAACGGCGTTAACTCACCTGGCTATCAATCTGCAGAACGCTATAGCGTTCCAAACATACGCCGTACTCTCACGCGCCGCCGACAGCTCAACCGCCGCCGCCGGAGATGAACCGCCGTCGTACGGCGCAGTCGCGGTCGGCGGAATCGGAACCGGCGCAATCCAGAGCCTCGTCCTCAGCCCCGTCGAGCTCGTGAAAATCCATCTCCAGCTTCAAACAAATCCAAATCCGAAACCAAAATCAACGCAATCAACGACTCCATTACAAGTTGCAAAAACAATTCTAAGAACAGAAGGATGGAGAGGCATATACAGAGGACTAACCGTGACGGTTCTCCGCGACGCTCCGGCTCACGGCGTCTACTTCTGGACGTACGAATACACACGTGAGCAGCTCCACCCCGGCTGCCGGAAAACTGGACAGGAAAGCTTCCGGACAATGCTGCTCGCCGGAGGCCTCGCCGGAGTCGCGAGCTGGATCTGCTGCTATCCATTAGACGTTATCAAAACACGCATACAGGCGCAGACGCAGTCGACGCCGGGTAAGTATTCCGGCATCGTCGACTGCTTCACAAGGAGCGTCAAGGAAGAAGGATACAATGTTCTATGGAGAGGATTAGGAACAGCAATTACCCGAGCTTTTATAGTAAACGGAGCCATCTTCACGGCATATGAGACCGCATTGCGAGTCTTCTTCAGCAGCGAGAATCGGGAGAAGTCCCTGCAGGATAAGGCGACATCGGTTGCTGCCGAGCTTTGAAAACTGCTAAGATACAAAACACGACATTCTCTCGAATCGAAGATCGATCGGAGTACACATTCGAGTACTTAAAAAAGTTTCGATATAAGAAATGCATTGTGTCGAGAAAGACATTGTCAAGCTGTGTAGCGATTTCAAGCTGGGGAAGAAGGTTTTATACAAACGTCTCGATAATTCGCACACCCTGTGAAACTGTTGTATGGAAAACTATTATAAGTAACGCAGCCATCGTTCTTATCTTGTGCTTTGATTAGTAGCCGGAGGAGACGAGCACGTTGTGTTCCTTCAAGCGTTTCTGGAAATGCGCCAGGCGGTTTTGCAGCTGGAGGATGCCGGCAGCTTTCTGCGACAGGAGAGAGTTGAGTCTGGAGATGTAGTCGTCGAGCTGATTGCCTGGCTGATCGGCTTCAACGAGTAGATTCATCTCCTGCAAGGGTGCAATAGAATAAGGTAAAGTAAGGTTTAGGTAACGCCTGAAACTACGAAAGAAATGATCGATTGTATTGCAGACCTCTCGAACAATGTCCATTGTTTCCTCGACTTGTTTTCTGTGGGCGCTGACAAGATCTTCTTCTTCCTGAAGGAGAAAACACAGGTAAGATCAATCGAGTCAATCATTACTAAGTCGTTAAAGAGGTTGCTAATGTTCACCTTCAATAAAGCATCCAAATCTTTGTCCGAATTCGAATATTTCATTTCTGGTTTCGGAGGTTCCTTCCATTTGGCTTGTACGCTGGCTCGCTTGGCCTTGTCGTCTTGATTCAAGAAGGCGTATGGATCGACTTTGGCGTTGTTCTTCCATGATGGCTTTTCTTGCTCGTAGAAATCATCGTCGAATTCGTCCATATCAGTCTGATCCGGCCATGAGTCTCCCGTATCATCTTCAAACGCGGATGCTTGAGGTGGGACTGCCGACAATGGTGGTCTAGCAATCGACTCCTTCAAATTCATCGTCGAAGATAAAGCATCCTTCTTGGAGTTGTTACCCTTCGAAAGGCTCTTCACCCTGCAAGAATAGCAATGTTACGACATCGGAGAAGTGGATTGCTTGGAAAATGAATCGAAAATCGTTAGGACAAACCTATCGGCATATCTTAATGTATTCAATGTATGTTCGCAGGATCCAGCGTTCGGTGATATACAAGAAATCATAACAGTGCGAGAGTTCCCGACAAATGAATCTCTCAGAACTTCAGTCAGTTTACTGCCTCGGAATGGAATGTGAGTTTGATCATTGTCGAGTGCTCGAATACACTCCTTCAAAGCCAGTAAACTTTTGTTGATCTCAGCTCCTTCCAATCTGCACATTCGTAACATTCAATCGAAACACTTTGAAATCGCATGTGGCTGTGTAATTCGACACATACCTCGTCTGCTTATCGTTATCAGTAGTATCTGCACCGCGTTCGCTTCCAGCAAGATCTATGAAGGAAAGCTTCCCAACGAGCCGGGCAGGTTTGGATTCGTTGCCATCAGCTGATCGCTTGACAGCAAGCTGAAGAATGGCGTGCGAACGAGAAGATTCCTCATTCGCTCCTGTGGTGCCCGTACTTCTACTCGCATTTCCTCTCTCAATGAGTTCCATGATCATTTCAACATCAGATACTCGGTATTCTTGCAATCCAACAATGCAAACTTGCTGTTTTCCATCTTCTCTCATGCAGAGTTTTCTGCAAGTATAGAAGTGTGATAACGAAATCGCAAATGATATGATAGTAGCTACGCTCGTAAATATAAAAGTCTAGTTAAGAAGCTCACTTCCTTTCGCTGAGGAGATCGAAAAGTTTTCCTCCGTATATCTCGAAGAAGCTGACAAATAATTGAAATCCTTGGTTTCTGTAAGTATGGTGCATAAGCCTCAGGATATCTCTGGCTGCTCTCAATGGCAGGGGCTTCATTGTATAGGTTTTGCCACTTCCTGGAAATTTTCGAAAGGGTAATAGAGAAAGACAGAAAGAAATTCTGATGAATACGTAATTTGAGGTAAGCTGATTTAGAATAAAAACAGAGCACACTGATGTTTTCATAGTTGCTTTCAAAGTCTGTAATATGAACAAAGTATAGTTCTTAAACATCTATTTTGTATTCAAGTCGCATTCAACACGTATATATTTCATGGGACATGACAAACATCAATACGAAGATTGAATCGAAGGTAACAATCAAAATAATGATATGCTTATGGGATTCTTTTCACTGATATGAGTGATTTCATAAAAATGCAAGATCTTGGCATTTGTCATATATCCCAAGAAATGTTTTCATGTAGTGTTACTTATTCAATTCCGGCCCCGAAGTTAAGCTTATCTAAATTGTGAGAAATAGAAACAGACATGTGATGTAGAGAAATCAACAATCAAATAAATGATATGCTTATGGGATTCTTTTCACTGATGAGTGATTTCATGAAAATGCAAGATCTTGGCATTTGTCATAGATCCCAAGAAATGTTTTCATGTAATGTTACTTATTCAATTCCAGGCCCATAGTTAAGCTTATCTAAATTGTGAGAAATAGAAACAGATATGTGATGTAGAGAAATCGAAACTAGTTAAACCACAAGTTAGAAGGTATACCAGGCACATTTCTAAATTGCAGTTCTAATTTCTAAGCAATTATACATTACCTGTTTGTCCATAAGCAAAGCAAGTAGCTTTTGTACGTTGAAAAATTATTGGAACAATAGGCTCCACAGTTTCATGATACACCTACATAATAAGACATGGATTCAATATTAATCAAAGCGTTATCGACAAACACGTCATCAAATGCACAACCTCGTACTAGATAACTTCTAGAAAACTACCTCATCATTAGAAACTTCTTCATTCAGCACTGCATCAAATACAAACTCATGTCTCTCCACATATTCTGTCAGGTCAACCTGCAAGCAATCAAGAAAATTATCAAGTCTATTTGGCTTTTAACTCGAGGGAGGATGCATACACAAAACTTGCTGCATATGTCCGCTCATTTTCAAACACATATGGCGAATATACAGAGGAATATAGCCAATGAAAAGATTCAATTCCTACTATACTTGTATTAGATAAATATGTAACATCAAATGTCATAGAACAATAGCCATTCTATCAACCCATACAAGCCAATATAGCAACTGCTATATCACTCAAATGCATTAAGGATAAAACACAACCATATCAGCACCATATCACTCAAATGCATTAAGGATAAAACACAACCATATCAGCACCGAGCTTATTGACAGACCTTAAGTTTTGTCTCATGAACAGTGACAGAACTTGAGCCAGTTTCTATGATATCTTCCTCGTTCTTGGTTAGTTCTTTCTTGTTTAGTGGTCTTTTTCTCACCTGCCAAAAATTTGATCATCATCTATTTGTACAACAATATAACAATTCATAATCAATCGATTGTAAAATTTGTTGTGGGATGCCCACATTTGTTAAAGTTCATAATGATCATATCATGTGTATAACTAGAAACCGCTTTCGAGCATTGCTTCCAACTAATACAAAATAAATGTTAGATTCTAACAACACTTGAGCAAACCTTAATTTACATACCACTACTTTGATCTTTGCCACATTACTGGCCTTGGCATTGTCAACTGCAAGGCTTTTCATAACATTGCTCTCAGCCAAACCGCGAATTTTTCCAGTTTGTTTATTGTTTCCAAAGTATGCATCGGAGTCATCAAAGCTTCTCCCCCGCGGTAAACGATTCAGTGCAGGGCCATCATAAAGACCAGGAACTGGCATCTATTCTCAGCATTAAACCACAGTACACAAAATTGTATTAGAGAGAAATATTAAGATAGACACAAGATTTACAGGTGACAAACAGATCGAATGAATTGCTCCAAAATAAAACTGGGAATCATCAGCAAACAATAAAACAGATTTTTTAAAAAAAAGAAAAAAGAAAAAGCACTGGCGGACAGCCATCTGACAGAAATACAATTTTACAAACATCTATCACCACAGTTCAACAAGCAGAATCAAAGCAAACATTTCAGTTCTTAATCCATCCACATAAGCCATAGAAGCATGTAAGAATGTTGTATTTCTAGCTTGATCTTCAAAACCAATAAATAAGATTAAAAAGCATTACCTCGGATAGTAGCTCTGTATCAAAAGAATGCAGATCCAACAGTCCGGGGCTAGACTCATTCGGCGAAATATGGTCTTCCCCATTTCTCTTCCCAACATTCCGCGGCGGCGATAGCGGCTCCGCAAACAAATCGCTGCCTCCATTAAAAGTTCTCGGCGCCTGTACACTTCTATTCACTTTCCAACCCTGACCGCCCCCATCGTAGTACCCAAAATCCTAATAAAAGAAAGCACCAAAAAACATTGGTGGATGATTACAGCGCCAGATCTAAAAAAAATCTCATTCTAAACCAAGTCACAGAAAACTACCTGAACAGGAGGCGCCGCATTGCTCGACGATTGCAGGTGCTGCAAACCAGCTGATTGCAACCATCGCCCGTTCGATGAACTATCCAGAAAATTATCCGAATACTGCCGCTGATGATGCGCACCCGACGCGCCGGATCTCTGCCTCCCGACCGCATTCATTTTCTCACCCACCGCAGAATAAAATAAAAATAATAATCAAAATCAAAATCAAAATCCTCCCTAAATCCAGCAGAATCCACGCACCTTCCACAAATGGATTATCAATACACCATCAAACAACTATCAACAACTTTGACTCTTTCTTAGCAGCTACAGTGCATCGAATGTATGCCACAGAACAATAATTTCCAAATTTTCAATAACAATTAAAAAATTGCGCAGCGTACAAACTTGGTCGGAATCCAATCGCTTTCACATCGATCGCAGCAGTGAAAATGGTGAAATAAACAGCTTGAGAAAACGATCGAAGGGATTCAGCAGAGAACAGCGCCTGCGCAGGAGTGCTGTGTGAGAAGCGACACGGCGTTCAAAATCTGCCTTTGATTGTTTGTTAGTTAATTCAGAGATTAGAGAAAGGGTTTCGTCGTTAATATTTTGAAATTTGAATTTTGGAAGAGAGCGTGGGCCAGCACGTGGCCGGCACGTGATTGGTTGACGGTGTTTTTGTGTGACGTTGGATTGAGGGAGGATTGTATTGGTCGAATTTTTGAATCGGGAGGGCACGATGTCGTTTCACATGGTGGGGCTGTGTCGTTTTGTAGTGCCCATCTTTTCCTTCAGTTTTGGCCCATTCTACTCAATTCTTTCTTTTTAGGGTTTTTGAATAATAATTTGAAAATTAATTAGATTTTGAGTTTGTTTAATTAATATTTTTTAATATAGAGATTAATTATAAATATTATGAAAAAAAATAGTATAATATATACAAATTTGATATAATATATACTTTATTTGTCTAGCGTAAAAGTGTAATTTTACCCTTTGACATTAAATTTAAATAATAAATTAGTATTGTAATTTAATGGGTAACTAATAAAAATAATGTAAAATAATTTTATTTTTATTTTTAGTATAAAAATAATAATATTGTGATAAAATAAAGGTATTTGTAAAAATAAAAAAAGATTATAATTACTAAAAAAAATTGTTTACATAACTGATAAAAAAATTGAAAGATGTATGCATTAACTGACGGAAATTGAAAGATATATACATTAACACGGACGAAAATTGAAATATATATACGTTAACGACACGAAAAGAATATATATTATCAGCTCACAGAAAATTCAACAGTTCAATACAAATTAACATTTTTTTGTATTAACAATATAATTCTTCATACCTTAAATAAAAAAATAAAAAAAAAATAAAAAATCCAAAAGAACAAACTATTTGTGTATTTCCTAGTATTTATAATTTTATATATTTTTGTAATATATAAGTCATTGTATCAAAGTATTATAGAGAATACTTTTTTTATGGGTGTGTTTTTTTGTTATGTATATATTTATATTGTATATTAAGAGCTTATTCATTCAATATTTTTTTACTCAATTTTTAATAAATATTATTAAAGAAATATAATACTCAATCCGTCTCATTGGAAGGGTGACATAGATTTTTGAATATTAGTATTATATTAGATCGTAGTAAAAAAGACAAAAATACCTCTATTAGTATGGTATAATATAAAAGTAATAACATTTGTTTAATATATTGTAAGTTGAAATGATATTTATTATGTTAAATAGGTAATACAATTACTAAATTAGAAAATAGTAACCTTGTTTTGGGATAAATGAAAATGAAAAATAGTAACCTTTCAATGGAATGGATAAAGTATATATTTCATTTATTCATAAAAAATCAACAATTTAACATAATATATTATTACTTTATCGGTCGTCCCATTTTATGTACACTATAGACACAAAAATTTATAAAAAATACTTAGTAAATAATTATAAAATATGTTAGAAAAATTGATTAATATACCGTATAATTAATTATAGTTAAGATTGAGAATTTTAAGTAATCATTAAAATGGATGATTTTTTCGAAAGAAAAAACAAAAAAACAAGACATAAGATGTGTGATCGATAACTGAATGAACAAAAAACGTGATAAATAAAATATTTTTATATTATCAATACGATTTTCATATTTAATTTTTTAAAAAATATTCATCCAAAAATATAGAAAGAATACACTCTATGGATTGTATTTTTAAAAAAATAAAATAAAATCGAATATAATAAATATATATGTGTGTTTTTTCATGTAAAAATATCAATAAAAGATATATTAATTATTTTCGACCCATTAATTCTAACAAACATCATATGAGAATGAGATACTCCGTAAACTCATAATTCTTATGTTGGTTTGTCTGAATATGGCATGGAGATTGAAAAAATAAAAATAAATAATAATAATAATAATAATAATAAATAAATAAATAAATAAATTGTATTTCAATATAAAAATAAAAATCATAGAATATTTTTCTTAAAAAGTTCAATATAAATAATCGAATTGTTTTGTTGTAGTTTAAAATTAATTTAATAATGAAGTGTCAATTTAAATTTTTACTTTGATGTGATATTTTGTTAGAAAAAATAATATATCAGTCTTAAAAATTGTAAAAAATAATAATTTTAATTTTAATTTTAAATAAATAATAATTTTTATTTAAAAATAAATTGAACTTCTTTTCTTACATACTCGATGAAGACGACACAGTCTATTGCCATAATCTTGCGAACATAAATTTGTCTATTATATTATTTGTACAAAATATAATATTATAGGATATGAATTGATAACATATGATATAATTTCATACATCATATGATATAATAAAAAAAATATATATTAAATTTTTGTATTTGATTAAATAAAATCATATATTATTTAATTATTTTTAGAATAATTATTTAATGAAATTGGGATTAAGTGTATATAATTGAATTATTGAACTTTTTTTAAATCCCATTTCTTGTCGGAGAAATAAATAAGTTTGACCAATGTGAAACAGACTGGTCGACTTTAGAAATCGTCCCGGAAGGTCCAGGACTATAGCACCGGACGGATCCTCACCGTTAATGATATAGGGTCGTGGGATGAGCCGATGGAATGTTTTTTTTTTTGGGATATTTTTTTTTTTAAAAAAAAAATTGATTTCATATTAAACTAATATTTTGAAAACAATATTTCTTTTTCGAAAAACAAATTTAAATAGTAATTATTTTTTTTAAAAAAAAAATACAACCATAATTCCACCGACTAGGAACTTCCCCTTTGACTTTAAATTGAATTTGTGCACCATATTTAGACACGTGGTATATATCGATTGGCTCTGAGTTTTGACGGATGGATTTCGTTTGGATCTCATCGGGCGGTCAAGAATACCCGAAGAAAATAATTTCATGTGATGGCATACCACTATGGTTGGTTAGTACGAATTATATTATTATTTTCTTTCTTATTATTATTATTATTATTATTATTATTATTATTATTATTATTTAATTTCTTCTTTATATAATGGTAGGGTTGGATTAGAGCTTATTCGTCGATTTAAGGTTTTATTCCATTAGAATTTTATTGAATTTTATTAAAAAAAAAACTTTAAAAATATGTAAATTTATGTGAATTGAAAAAATTTATAAAACTCATTTCATATAAACTTTAATTGATTTTATATATATATATATGATTTTTAATAGACTTGATTGTATTATTTATTAATTCAAATGAATTTCATATATTTTATAGATTTGTAGCATATGTATATTTTCTTTATTGATATATATAATTTCTGTAAACTTAAATGCTTGAAATATATTTGTATATAAAAAAACTATTCAAATATTTAACAAAAAATATTTAAAATACACTAGTTCTCAAATAATATATTATTTATCTCAAAAGTTATTTATTATTAAAATGTAGAAATAAATTGAGTTTATTTGTTTAATATTTCGATGCGAAGAATTTTTTTTACATGAAACATAAAAAATTATTTGGGACGAATGGAGTATTTATCTAATTGGTGATTTATTGTGTATTCCAATGTAGGATTTTGGTGTTGAAAATCATGAATTGATTGAGGATTGGGTTTTACACGCGGTTTTTTTTTTTTTTTTTTTTTTAAAAAATTTTAAAAATATTATATTAAATAATTAATTTTTTTATTTATATTATACTACACATTTATTTTATATTCAAAATATTATATCAATATCTATATATATCACATCAAAAACAACTATTCAAATTCAACTTTTTACTGTTCACAAATCCAAACTCATAAACAAACGCACCCAAAGTGATTTCTATTTAGTTGTCAAACCCTTGTAAATCAAGCGGTAAGACATCCCTTACTTGAGGGTTGGGTCCCAGGTTCAATCATGATGGGTGCATAAAAAAAAAAGTTCATAATGCTCACCGGAGGCCACGTGTTCGCCAAATCAGCGACACTCGACGGCCATGTTGATATTAACTTTTTTTTAATCTATATATTTTGACTTTTTTTTTTTTTTAATATGACCAAATACAAAATAAATAAATTTTTTAAAAAATAAAAATAAAAAATCTATGTGTCCGTCCGGTGTCACCGACATGGCAGACACATGGCCTCCGGTGAGCCGCGCAGGTGTCACGCAGACATCTCTGCGTCGAATGACTAAAATTGTGAAAATTTTTCACTTACAAACTACTTTTCGACAAACTCCCGTTATCGGACTAAAATAACAAAATGTGAAATTACTAGACTAAAAAAATTATTGATCCAAATAAATAATACTCTCTCCGTTCCATAACAAAATATTTATTTTTTTAATTTTAGTCTGTACTATAACAAAGTATCTATTTCTTTTTTTTTTTTAGTAACGGTACTATTTACCTAACATTACAAATATTCTTACAACATCAATATATTACACAAATGTCATTACCTTTATATCACACGTACTAACAAGATTATTTTAGTTATTTTTACTTTATTTCTATTATATCCCAATATAATACTAATATTTATAAAACTACGTAAAAATAGATAATTGGAAAGAGGGAGTACTTCGTCAAGTCATTCAAAATTATGCTATTTTTTTATTATTGTTGAAATAAAAAGGAATACTCCTTTTGTCCCATATTTTCATTAGTCCATATAATAGGTTTTTTTTTTTAAAAAAAATATAATTGTATATTTAATCAAATTTTAAAATTTATTTATTTTAATTAAATTATTTATACAAATTTTAATTTATAATTATTTTTAAAGATATATTCTTATGTCAAAACTAAATTTATTTATTTTTATATATTTCTCCTTAATAATTTCGATTTAAAATTACATAAGAAAACTCCAAAAAATTGACTGGAAAATGAAAGTGAATTCGTAGACTTTCAACCAGCTCCAAACAGAAAGAGACTCAAGCTTCTACAGTTTATTTTGTAGATTGCTAACTGTCGCCATACTCTTGAGAATCTTCTGGAACCCACCACACTCCACCGCCATATACTCCCTAACCTCCGCCGCCCACGCATCTCTCTTCCTCCATCGATCTCTGTTTCTTCCTTTATTCCTCGCCGGAACTACGTCTGGTGCGTTTTTCATTTTTATTGTAGATTGATTTTTTTTGGCTCAAGCTGTAGTATCGCCTCCGAAGCATCAACGATGGCGGAGGATAATGCTGTAACGCTCTACAACGGCGCCGCGATTACTGATTCTAAGTTGAACTCGAACTCGTTCTCGATAAAAGTCGCAATGGCTCAAATGCTCCGGGGAGGCGTTGTAGTGGAGGTCATAAGTGTAGATCAGGGGAGAATTGCGGAATCAGCTGGAGCATGTGCTGTGATTGTTTCTGACGGGAGGCGGCAGGGGATTCTTCGCATGCCTGAGCCTTCTGTTTTTAAGGAAATCAAGCGAGCTTTGACGATTCCTGTAATGGCGAAAGCGAGGGTAGGGCATTTTGTCGAGGCTCAGATTCTGGAGTCAATTGGAGCTGATTATATCGATGAGAGTGAGGTTTTGGGGGTTGCTGATGAGGATCACTGCATCAACAAGCATAATTTCCGCACTCCGTTTGTGTGCGGGTGTCGCGATATAGGGGAAGCGCTGCGTAGGGTTAGAGAGGGGGCGGCGTTCATAAGGACGCAAGGGGATCTGAAAGGAACTGGCAATGTTGCAGAGACGGTGGGCAATGTGAGGAAAGTGATGGGCGAAATTAGGGTTTTGAACAACATGGATGAGGATGAGCTTTTTGCATATTCCAAGCGGATTCAAGCGCCGTACGATCTAGTGGTGCAGACTAAACAAATGGGGAGGTTGCCGGTGGTGCATTTTGCCGCCGGCGGCATAGTGACGCCTGCCGATGCGGCGCTGATGATGCAATTGGGATGCGACGGGGTTTTCTTGGGACCTGAGGTTTATGAATATATAGATCCGTATGAGAGCATTCGGGCAATTGTGAATGCTGTTAGGAACTACAATGACCCAAATGTGTTGGCACAGGCAAGCAGTGTTGTGGAGTATCTCGTGGTTGATATGAATTATATGACTACTAAGGAAAACAGAGTTGAGCGGTGTGGTGCACACTGATCAGTTTGATGTGAGTTTCTGTGACTTTCTTTGTATCTTTCTTGGATTCAGCATGCATAGTATAGTTACCTTGCGTTTTGAAATAATCATGTTTCCATATGTTGCCTTTATGTTTACTCTAAAAGAATAAGAGCTTAGTCATGTACTGATTACTGGATCTATGAGTAATGTGATTGTGAACTGCATTGCTATTTTTGATAAGAAGAGGAAATAATCCAATGAATTCAATCCATTTGTTTCATCTACATCGACATTATCTTGTTAAAATTGTAAAAAACACACAACAGAAGCCATTGTCGACATTATAAAGAGTGCCAACCTCCATCTGTACTACTGTGTGTATCAGAAAATGGAGAGGTTTAAATTCTAGGGAGAAAGTGAATTAGAATTCATGGGGCTGATTATTTCCATATCAACTTTGTAATAATTTGGCGATCTGATTTCAGAGCGTCTATATTCACTATAAAAGTGTTTTAATTCTTACATTAATTATTATGTTCCTATCTGGAGCATTTGCTGTTCTTTTGACGTAAGATTCCTTATCTTATTCTAGAAGAAATGCTAATTGTAGTTGACACTCTGTACTTCTGAAAATTTAGAGAGAATGATAGCTCAGAGGCTTCAACTACTTTTCAATGCACTTGTCCAAGACCTGTCTTAATCTCTCAAGTTATTATACATCTGTACATGGAATAACATCAAGTTAATTCGAATTACAAAGTTAGAAATCTTTGCACTGTTAACCTAGCATCGGTTAGAAGATTATGCATTTCCCTTGTCAATCTTCCACAATACTGCTCTTCATGTTACTGCACGAAATTGGTTACAAGGATAAGAATGGATTTAGTGCAGTTTGCTTTCCTTATCTAATTATATTGAATGGTGAGAGTTGGCTTCTTGTTTGTTTCATTGGTAATTTAATGTGTCTTACTCTTAGTTTTGTGACGGATTCTAAATTTCTCTTTACATCCTATTACAAAGGCATGGTGAGTGGGTTACTGGGTTCTTTTCCATTTCTGAGTCCTGACCTTTGTAAGATCAAAATGAAATCATAGCTAAATAACACTGCTGACTGCTGAGCTCAGCTTCAATGATATCAACCAAAGGGTCGGGAAAAACATAGCATAGTCAAGCGCAGTTTTGCGTGGATTTTGGTCTGATGTTGATCATACCTAATTCCTTGCAATCTCCATCTACTAAATTTAGAATTTAACTTTTGTCTGAATGCAGAGTCATATGCTAACAACACTCAGTATGTGGTACACTTATTTATCGAGTTTAGGGAGACTCAACCTGGAATTGGATTCATGAAAACTTTATATCAATAGTACAGAGTGGCATATAGTTGGATTCACTACAGAATTTCACTCTACTCGCATCTATTATTTAGCAAACAGTTGGAATAGACCTGCAGCCACACACACAACATGCACATAATTTTTTTAAGTAAATTATATCTTTAGAGGCCCAAGACTTCTCATTGAACTGTGAACACTTGCTGAATCCATTTTCCTCATTGAACTGTAAACACTGGGAGTGCTCACTTTCCGCATTGAACTGTGGATGCTCGGTGAACTCACTTTTCTCATCGAACCGTGGACACTGGGGGAACCCACTTTCCGCATCGAGCTGTGAATGCTGCTGCCACAGCCCAACTTCCTCATTGAACTGTGAACGCTGCTGCACCCCAGTTTCCTCATTGAGCTGTTGGCGCTTTTGGTTGGATGTGGAAGGTTGAACTCTAAGTACATATCTGTGAAAAACTGATCAACGATGTCGAGATAAACTGGGGAGGTCAGCAGGGAGTAGTAATGGAGCACCTCCTCTACATCCAGGACATGTTCGCCGTCATTCACATCCATCATTTCAAATTCTTTCATCTTTTGGGCTAACTTCTGTGCAGACAGGTAACTGGTTCTGTCCTGCTTCATTCCCGAGTATTTCCATGCTTTCTTTTCTTCTTTCAGGGCCTTTAATTTACAGTGATCTGGAACACACATGGAATTTTGACTGCAGTGTACGTCTCCCTCTTTTTGCTCTGTTGGTGCAATTTGGCCGTCTTTCTTATTCCCTGTACCATTCTGTTTCCTTGACAATTTTTTGCAGAAATATTGCAGGTCCTGGATTTTGGAACTGATCTTTTCGCCGAAGCTAAATATGGGAAGTACCTCCAGGCACCCTCCTGGGAAAAGGGATTTGATGCATCTCAAAGTCTTCTGAAAGAACCTCTTGGTTCTCTCCAAAGGTTCTTGCAACAGCATTTTTTGGTTTCAATCTTGTATCCCTTACCTGCAGTGACAGAAATATATAAACTCGTTTGGTTTTGTTTTCCGAATGCAGGAACTTCAAGACGAAAAGGAAAGATAAACGATATTCGTATACCTTGACAGGAGAGACAGGTGTAGAGGTAAGGACAGCTCTCACAATTTTGGCTTCACTGCTGTGCTGCTTCTACACAACTGATTATTGAGACATTTTGGCTTATACATCCCACTTTTAAGTATTTGTTGTTGAGAAAGACAAACTGAACTAATGCCTTTTAGGATAAATTGTTTCTTGAATAGATTCACATGTTTATATATAGCAACTGTAGCTGCCTAAAATGAAATGATTTGGATAAGGGGGGACTTTGGGGGGGAGGGGATGTTATCAACTGCAGCATAATAATAAATGAGTGACCTAATCATTGTGGTAATAATCATTTGGTGAAGTAGTTTAATAACATGATCTTGCCTGCTCCTAGTAATGATGAAGGAATTGTGGGGAAGTTAAGTTGCTGGGGGTAGTGTGTCTTGGCCCATTGTCATGTTATGGGCAGATGGGAAGTGGGACAAAAGGACCAATGTGAATAGGGACACACATTAATATGTGCACATTGCAATCACTTTCCTACAGCTTATAGGCTTGGAACACTTCTCTGGCTATGAGAATAACAACACGTTGTAGTCATTCTTGATTGATGATGATGCTTAAGTACACACCCTATCCAACTGTTTCTTCGGCAAATGTTATCAAGTTTCATCTTCTACTGTTTTATTTATTTATTTTTTTACGCGCTTGCATGTTTATGTTTCACCTTGAACTCATAGTGTCAAAGTGGGGAGAGTTACGGTGCTGATTTGAAAAAAATCTATACACGTAAAATATAGAAACATGTTTTTATTACGCACAATATGTGTTGTTTGTAATAAAAGCATATCTTGTTTGTTTATAATTACAATGTTAAGAGTATGTCATGTGCTCAAATTAATTATTGCATTTGTTGTGTGAGAGATTATATTATTTGCTTTTTGCACGTAGTTTTAAAAATATTAATATTATATTGTGATATAGTAGGAATAAAGAAGAAATGACTAAAATAACTTTATTACTACGTGTGATATAAAGTAGGTATGATACAAAGGTAATGACATTTGTGTAATATATTGTAAGTTGTAATGATATTTGTAGTGTTAGATAGATAGTACAATTACTAAAAAAAAATGGATACTTTGTTATAGGACAGGCTAAAATGAAAAAATGGATAATTTGTTATGGAACGAAGGGAGTATAAGAGTGATATTGTACTGATATGTGAATTGTACTGATATTTTATTAATAGTAATTTTTTAAGCAACATTACGTCAAATTTTTCATTACATGTACAATGTCTAATTGATACATTCCACATATCATATCCATGTTGTTCCGTCTCAAAAGGAAAATAATTAAACATTTTAATCTTATTTTAAATTTTCTAATTTCTTTTTTAATTTTAATTAAACTAATTAATCATTTTAATCTATAATAATTTATATTATAAGTTATTTATTTTTATTAATATATTTTTAATTATTTATTAATTATATTTATTTTAAATTCTAGTGTGTATAGTAAGCAAGACGCCCAATCTAGGATACAAGTAATATATGTATTACATTACGGGTGTGTTCGTTTGTAGAATTTTAACAAAATTCTACTATTCATCCAATTTTTTTTCCCCAAAAATATCAAATCAAACACTTATTTTTTATTTTTTATATTATACTAAAAATTAATTTTACATTCAAAACATCACATCAACACCTATTTATATTACATCATACAACTATTCAAATTCAAAATTTTTACTATTCAAATCCCAACTCAAAATCCAAACCCCCAAACAAACACACCCGTACATGTACTGTTTATTATGTGCTGTCAGCAAAGAATACTTGTGCCACATAACACATAGGTAAGAGCTGTCGCAGGTAAATTGGATAGAAAACCGACTATCAACATTCTTTAACGAGTTGACCCAAAAAGTAGGCGATGAAAGAATACCTTCATCAATATCTAATAAATTGCTAAAAGAATATAAGACCCATAGTAATACTTTTTTTTTTTTTGCCAATAATAACTTGACAACTCAATAAAGTATTCAAATGGGTTTAAATGACAATCCAAAGCTACTACCATAGCTTTCAAAATACCAACCAAAAAATGTAACTTAAAATTGGTCCAAATGGGACCCCCCTCATGTAGAAGCTGCTGCCTTCTTCCTAGGTGCAGCTTCAGTACCTGCAGGAACAAACCTCAACCATAAAACACAAAATCCAAATTTAACAACTAAATTCAACAAAATACCTTAATAGTTTTTCATACCTTCTCTGAAATTGGTCTTGAATCTTTGAGGAACATGCCGGAGGTACCTCATTCGTCCGGTTCCGGTAGTCTTTCTTCGAATAGCCTTCTGACTCCAGTTGTCTGAAAAGCAAAGATTGGTAGAGAAGATTCACTTATATTATTATCTTTTGTGAGAAAATTGAGTAAACAGATCTTTCATGTGAATGCACAGTTACATAAGCACATGCTTCAATGTCATAATAATTGTCTATGGGACCAATGTTGATGTTAGTTTGGTTTTGTGACATCTAATACTATTGTATTCACCTAAAGCAAAAACACATCCCTCTTTGAAATTGACAAAACAAACTTTCCACTCTATCTTGGAAAGAAAATAACGGCAAGGAAGAAACAACTTTTCTTGTAGTCACCCGAATTCTTGAAAAGCAAGATGAAGGGGGTATATACATATAATCACAGGGTGTGTCCACTTTTTTTTTTTTGAATGAATGTATTTTTTATACTAAATATGAGAAATCGTATAAAAAATAATACACTATTCTATATTAAATTGTTAATTTTTTGTAAGGAGATAAAATACTCTTTTCGTCTGCCAAATTTACCCTCTTTTTTTGTCAGTCCATTAAAGTTGGCTCATTACAAATTTTGGCAAAATCAAAATCTCAATATTTAACTATTATCCTCTACTGACATTATTTACTACAATTATCATTATCTTTATTATATTATCTCTATTCACCATCTTTAATTACCAACTAAAATTTTCAATTATCGTTTTAATTTTCACTTTTTCAATATAATATTAATTTTTCTTAATCTCCGTTCTAGATTCAAATAGCAAACGGAGGAAGTATATATTATATATGTATAATGTTAATGTGTATATATTATATTCTTTTTTAATAATATTCATAGGGAATTGTGTCATCCAAAAACATACCCACCCACATTCTTTCATTACAAGCATAATATTGGCTCTCTTGCTTTCTATCAATACTCCCAAGATGAACATGTGTGCCTCTGTTCTCTTCCCCTTTCCTTGTTTGCTTTCTTACACAAACTAAACCTAGAATCTTCACAAAAGCTTAAGGGATTTATGTGTTTATTCATGATTTCTTACAAGATCACAAGTTTAACAGTACCGATAATTCGTAATCTTTTATGCAAATAGCTATAAATTAGTTCATGAAAAAATGTTAAAAAGAAACGGATACCTCAAATTAATGTACAATAAACTTTTACCTCCGAATTCCAACAATCATAAACACAGAATAATCTTATGATCATCTTATATATAGGTTAGTTATGACCGAACTCTGTGTAACTTAGTAAGCTCTATATGGAGTCATCTAACATAGAAAATTCCATTCATACCTTCATAATTTCAGATTTTCAGCACTAAAATCTACATTAGCAATCACACAAGGCATAAAATAATCAAAGCATGATAATCAATAGCATATAGTATAACGTAAAAAGTACATCAAACACAGTACTAAAATCCATATTAACAATCCTTCGAGGATCACAAAATAATCAGAGCATGATAATCAATAGCATATATCAAGCATTCAATTCAAACTAAGATCAAAACTGCAAACCAAATCATCAATTAGTTCACATTCCATTCAATCACCAATCAACGAGCAAAAACTCCCCTCTCAACGCCACTCAAACTAACCATTCAGTATAAAAAATTTTACGAACAAACCTAAAACTGCTCATCAAAACATAAAAATCACACTACACAATACGAATATGTAACAGAAACGAAACTGACTTACATGTCCTCTTACGAGCGGCGGGCCAAGCACATGCAGCACAGAGCTTCTTTTGAGCGTGATAGCTGCGGCGACCGCACCTGACACATAGCAGGTGCGTCTTGTTTCGCCTCTTCCCGAAGCTCCCAGTTCCCTTACCCTGCAATCATTTAAGACGCACATCACACAATTAAGAGAGAAAACAAACGAAAACTCCATTCCAAAATCAAAATCGCGCGGAATTCAACACAGAATTTACTCTTACCATTGCTCTGTTCAGAAACCCTAATTCGTCTCTGTAGCCACAAGAAAGGGTCAATGGAAGTGTTTATATGAAATAGAAAAGCCTTGAGAAGGAAGGAAGATGAATTTATTATTGGGCCGTTATTTGGGCCGGAAAAGTTTTGTAATTTAATTAGTAATAAATGCGATCCTCTTTCTTCTTTTTTTTTTTTTTTTTTTAATATTTATTTTAAAAAGTTATTTTCTTTTGAAACTACTACTATTTAATAATAATAAAAAAGAAATAAAATAAAAGAGAAAAAATCATGTTTAATCTTAATATAATCAAAATTCATCAATTTTGGTCCAAATATAAAAATTTTATCAATTTTGTTTTCAATATACCCAAAATTTATCATTTTTTGTCTTAATATAACCAAACTTCATTATTTTTTATTCTAATATAAAATTTTTATCAATTTTAGTTTCAATATAATAAAAATTTATCATTTTTTATCTCAATATAATCAAACCTTACCGTCCATCGTCAACAAACCGACGGAAAATGCTGACGTGAAAAGAAATCAAACCTTATATTTATATTTGAAGAAATTGCATAATCTTGTAACTCCACGTCAGCATTTTCCGTCAGTTTGTTGACAGTGGGATAAAAAAAGATAAAGTTTGATTATATTAGGAAAAAAATGATGAGTTTTGGCTATATTAGAACTAAAATTGATAAAAATTTTATATTTGGACCAATAACGATGAGTTTTTGTTATATTGGGACAAAAATAATGAGTTTTGATTATATTGAGACCAAAATTAATAAAATTTTTATATTGAAACCAAAATTAATGAATTTTAATTATAATGAGATAAAAAATAATTTTTTCCCAAAAATAAAATGACAACCTACGTTCAAATGAACACACTCTCTAGAGTTTGCTTAATAGGTTTGTTTAGACAATCTATTTACATTTATTGAAATTTTAAGCAGAACTTATGAACAGTAATTTTTTCATAATTCTAAATTTTATATATAAAAAAAAGAATTTTGAATATAATACTCCCTCCGTCCCGAAACAAGGGTCGCCGTACTATCAACAGGCGAATGGGCAAGCCGAGGCCGCAAACAAGATCATCATCAATATTATCAAGAAAATGGTTAGCGATAATCCAATGAGGCGTTTGCTTTTTGCAAGTAGATTTTTAAATATTAGTATTATAATGTATTGTAGTGAAAAAGACGAAAATACCCTTATTAGTATTATAGTGAAAAAGATAAAAATATCCCTATTAGAAATTAAATATAATTAATTATTTTCTATTTTAAAAATATTACAAAATATTTATGACATACCAAAAACAAAATATTAAACCGTGTTTGAGAAGGAGCGAGTAATTTTTAATGAACATTGAGAAAACAAATTTGAAAGCATAAATGAATAGAGCCCTAATGGGCTTTTTGTATTCTTGTGGAAGCCCACTTTACTTTATAACAGCAAAAAATGTGTTTGTTTGTGATTTGTGGTGTGTTTAGTTTACATTTTTATTATTATTTAAATGATTTGAATATAATATTTATATTTTTATATATAATCTTGAATAAACAGTAAATAATAATTATAATTGACAAATAAACAGTCATGATAGGTTTGTTATTTCAATGCATTATTATATGTTGTATGTAGCTAACTATTAATATATATCAATTATCCCTCAACCACCTTTTTAAACAACATGCAAATGAAATAAAGTGCTACGAAGGGGTGGGTGGGTTAGGGTAGGGTATGTACATTCATTATATTACTCCATTCTTCTCATTTGTATAATTTTATTATTATTATTATTATTATTATTATTATTATTATTATTTATAATAGATTAAAAATACATTTGTTAGTGAATTTATGTGAAATGAAAAAATATAAAATATTCTTAAATTTAATGAGATTATGTACTGTAGTACTTGAGTAAATATAAGTAAGAGTGAGAGAGTAAATCAATAATTGGACCAGATCCCATAAATTATTAAAAAAAAAAAAAAACTATTTAAATGAAGATATAATTTGTATTTTATAGATATTTTGATTTAATTCTTTTATTTATGTGAAAAAATAGTTGAATTTAATCTTTTTTTAAAATATATTTTTGAAATGTTTTAAAGTATTAGAGAATTTTGAAAAATAGAAAAAAAAAAAAAAAAACAACTTAAAAGCTCAATAAAACACATCCCTAGCGTAATAATTTTTTTAATAATATTTCCTATTCCATAAATAATTATTATGTGTTTAATTCTTAATGCCTTCGAAAATATTTCAATTTCTAAATAAAATAAGTAAATTAATGCGTACGGATGGATATTTATAGCCACCAAAATTAAAAACAATTTTAATTATTTGACCAAAATTAGTTGGAAAGTCGCATAAAATAACGCACCATATATTTTACAAACTCCACTCATTACTAAGTACTCATGTGTTTGGTTGTACTTTCAATCAACACTAATTATTTCTTACAATTATTATATTTTAATACTTATTTTATACATTATTTAAATCATTATTATTATTATTATTATTATTAGGCAAAATAACATAAAATTTCTATGTGATTTTAAGAAATTTATCGAAAATTCTCTATATTTCTAAAATTTTATATTATGTTTCCAAAATAGTGTATAAAAAATATCTATGTTGGTATTTAACAGTGGTTATGATAGTCAGTATTTCATGTGTTCAAGTAAACATAATCGACTAATACAATAGATTTTACGATTACTGCACTACAATGTGCAAGTATAACTCGAGAATAATTATATCTGAGTGCGTTAATTGCAATCATCGTTAAGTACTAATGGATATAGTATTTTATGCAATATTTTTTTAATCACGAGTAGATAATATTAGATTTAAGGAGCATGAGAGATCTCTAGCAAATTCTTAAAATTATATCAAATTTTTTTGTTATTTTGCCTTCCTATTATTATTATTTGTGTTCTAATTTATTTGGTTTAATATAAAATAAAAATTTCTAGCTAAAAAAAAAAATTACACGTGTTTATTTAGTGTTTTAATTTGAGTCGGATAACGCTATTATTTTATTTTATAAAATTGAAATAAAAAATACAAATTAAAACTAAAATCAAACCGAAACCACCACTATTTACCACATATATATTTTCAACAAAACGTATGCTCCCTTCGTCCCATAAATATAGTCTTAATTGGGTTCGACACGAGATTTAAAGAATATTGATATTATATGGATAATGGGTAAAAAGTATGGATAAAATACTTTTTGCCCTTGCGAGTGTATTAGTGTAAAAAGTAGTAACAATTATGTAATAAAAATGAAAAAGTAAGGGTAATTTTATAGTGATATTATTATTTATGGAAATAAGAATATTGTTTTGGGATATACAAAAATGGTAAACAAGACTATTGTGTTGGGACGGAGGGAGTATATTATTATTTTTCAAAATATTATATCAAAATATACTCCCTCTGTCCCATGTAATATGGGTGTATTACTGTAGACACGAGAATTTAGGTAAAGTATAATCAGTAATTAATTAAAAAGTATATTAGTAAAAATAATTATTATTTAGTAAAAATAATTATAGATTAAGATTAAGATAAGGAATAGTTTAATTAAAATTAAAAAAATTATAAAATTTAAAATTTAAAATGCGATTAAAGTGCATAATTATATTTTCGAAAATAGAAAGAACAAGTTATGTGGGATGAACGAAAATATAAAATATGGACAAATTATGTGGGACGGAGGGAGTATTATTTAAATCAATTTCAAGGATCTTGACATTTTAGTAGGTGGAATAAATATTAATGTAGTGGTTTGTATAGAAATTGTAATTAATATGTTTTAAAATACTTTGAATTTCGTATAATAAAAAAATTAACAAAAAGGCAAACTTAAATATTTATTTCAGTTCAAATTATTACCATACCTTGCTTCTTTGTGCTTTAATTATTTCCTTACATTCTAAACTATAAAATCAAATAAGTACTACAAAATATTAAATATTTTAACTTATTTAAAGTTCCATTAAATACATATTTTCAATTTTTTTTTATACTTTTATTTATTATTAGTATTTTTTTTAAAAAAATATATTACATAATATATTTATTTTATTTCACAAAATATCTAATTTTTTTAATTATTAATAAAGTTTTCCAAATCTCTATGTTTTTGTTTTGTAGTTTTAGTCTACAATATTTTTAATATTAGTTATAAAAAAAATCTCATCATATAAGAAATTGAAGTATTTTATATTAAATTATTGTTTTTTCAATAAGTGATGTAAATATATTACTCTCTTGGGTGTGTTTGATAATTAAAAAAAAAAAAAATGGTTAATGAAATGTTATGTTATGTTATGTTATGGAAAAAAATATATCTTTTTAAAAAAATAAATAGTCGAAATAGTAGAAAATTGAAGTTTGATAGTTAAAGAAACACATTTAGGGTGTGTTTGTTTGAAGGATTTTGAAGGATTTCCACTGTTCATCCAATTTTTTCCCCCCAAAAACATCAAATCAAACACCTATTTTTCATTTTTTATATTATACTAAAAATCAATTTTACATTCAAAACATCACATCAAACCCTATTTATATCACATCATACAACTATTCAAATTCAAAATTTTTACTATTCAAATCTCAATCCAAAATCCAAACCCCCAAACAAACGCACCCTTACTCTGTCAATTTTATTTTGTTTTCTATCTTCTACTATTCAACACAATTTGTTTTTTTTTTTAATTCACAAATTTTAATAATATTTTTAAAATTTAAAATTTATTTATTTTTCATTAAAATTTTAAATTATTTTAATTTTAATTTATAATTACTTATATATATAATAAATTTTTTTATTAATATACTGTATTTGATATATATTTTTAAAATTCCTATATATAGAAGTAATATAGATATTTTTATTGGGATGAAAGATTTTTGATAATTTTAATTATACAATGGCTCCGTTGACTTAAAATTTTAGATGAATTGATTTTTAACGCATTGTACAAGAGAAATTGTATCAAAAATATAAAATATATTTCACATGTCTGGAAAATATATGTCTTTTTGCGTCGGATACGAAATTTAAGGAATAATAATATTATATTGATAGTTGGTAAAAAAATATGAGTAAAAGATTTTTTTGCGTATATTAGTGTAAAAAATAGTGATATTTATAATAATAATGAGAAAATAAAATAATTCTATAGTAATATGAATATTTATGAAAATGAGACTATTATTTTATAAAAGATAAAAATGATATAAAACTATTTTAAGTTGAAGGGATGAATGGAGTATTATTTTAAATTAAATATTTAAATTTTTGTAATGAGCATTTATTTTTTATTTTTTAATTTTTATTAAATATATTTTGTATTATTTATTATTATATCAAAAATATTGGTAAATTAAAAAAAGAAAAAAAAAGAAAAAAAAAAGAAGGGCATCCTAAAAAACACTTTCTAAAAAACACAAACAAACACAATCCAAAACCCAACCAAACAAATCCAATATAAAATTAATTAAATTCGTACCCCACAATCTAAAACCCTCCAGGACTCCAGATCCCGCTCAATCTTCTCAGCAAATGAAACGCGTTCAGGACTCGAACGCCCTGGCGTCCCCAACAATCTGCCGCCATCAATACCCTTCTATTTCTTCCGGAGCTTCAAAACAAATAAAACCATAGAAACAACACAATACTCCTTTCACTGTCTTAATCCAAAAAAGGGAAACCAAAATCTCCTTAATTTCGAGGATTCTCTACGATGTCCGAATTCGTATTAATACGCGATTAATCTCCGAAATCTTCACTCACTCGCCGTTTGGATTTTTTCGCAGTTTTCTTCCCCAAGTAATCCGACAATTTCCGCATCTGCCATCGTCGATTTCGCTGTTCGATCTCGGATTCGTTTGTTTGAAATCTTCATTTGTAGGAATCGGACAGGTTTCGGCGATTTTTAGGGCACGGAGATTGTTAATCAATGGCGCGAGCCCGCAGGGACGCCAAGTTCGGGCCGGGCCATCTGAGGGGTTATTACAGGGAGGGCGGGAGACAGGCGTGGAGCTTGACTGCCGATCCTGGCGGGCCGCCGTCTCCGGCCGGCGGAGACAGGGCGGCGGGCGGCGGTTGCGCCGCCGATTCCGGTACGAGTGGAGAAAAGCATCTGTCAGGTACGGAAAATGGAAGTCTTAAAATTTGGTGTTTTGTTTTGTTTGTTTCGGTGGATTGGATTTTAAATTTAGATTTGAACGGTGAATTATAGCAGTAGTACAATACTGATATAAATAGGTGAAATTGACTTTTTAATACTCCCTATGTTCAAATAGTCTTTACTATTTTTGTCCGTTTCAAAATAATAATTTTATTTTCATAAATAATAATATGACTATAAAATTACCATTATTTTTTTTTTTATTTTTATTATACAATTGTCACTTTTTTTTTACACTAATATAGACAAAAAAAATCTTTTATTCATATTTTTTACCAATTATCCATATAATATGAATATTTCTTAAATCTGATGTCCAATTCAATTAAAACTATAATGGTAAAAAGAATAGAGTATAATATAAAAAATAAAAAATAATAGTTTAATTTGATATTTCTTTTAAAAAAAATCTATCAATAGTAAATTTTAGAGAAAAATTACTCCAACAAATACACCCTTAATTTTTATTATTATTATTTTTTAATTCAGCCATTATTTTTTATGCAAAATAATATAAGTGCGTGTTCTTTTGGTGATGTGAATTTTTATTATATTTTTAAAATTTTTATTACTGGTTATTGTGAATTTAGAAATTATTATGTTAAATAGTAATGTTGTTTAAGTGAAGTAATTTTTGTTATTTTTTCAGGTAAAATTTAGGTTTTTCTTTTTTGATTTGATGACATATTTTTTTTAATTTATTTGTTTTTGGATTGAATTTAAATTTGGTTTGGGAGTTTTTATCGTCATAAAAAAATTGAATTAAAATAATGTATTAATTTGATGTTTTTAATAAAATTTTGATTTTTTATATAATATATTGATTAAAAAAACTAAGTATTTAATTTAATGGTTTTAAGTTTAAAATAAAAATTTGAAAATAGTTCCAATATACACTAAGCATTTTATGACTTTTTTACCTCAAAATGTTTGGTTTGTGTTTATATTTGTATATTTTGTGTTCAATTAGTAGTTAAATCTAATATTTATTATAAAACATGTATTTTAATTTATTTAAAAATTGGAAAAAAAATCTCAAAGAATATATGTATAAAAACACTTGTATTAATGTGTAGTGGCATCAAACAATCAATACAAAACGTATATTTTGTTCCAGGTAAAGAATGATCGAATTGATATAGTGAGCGTATTTATGATCGTAAAGTCATTTGTTTAAATCCTGTCTACGCTTTTTCGATCGGATATGTCATACAAAATTGACTTGCCTAATGTAACTTATCCAACCGTTGTGATTCGTGAAGTATTACTTTGTTTAAATAAGGTGTCATGTCCAACAATTAGATGACATATTCGATATTTTGTTAGATGTGTTGTGTTGATATTATTATTATTTTACAAATTTAGATAATAGTTTTGCAAAAACAAATAGTTATGCCGCGAATAGTTACTAATATAATTATAGAATTTTCTTTAATAAATGATTAAAATAAAAACACTGAAATAAACCATATTTTGAAATATTTGGATTGTTTGGTTGTGGTTTGAAATATTTGGATTGTTTGGTTGTGGTTTGAAATTGATTTGAAATATAGTATTTTGATGTGCTGTAAAATATTGAATTTTTATTGAAAACTGTGCTAGATGAATAATGTTAATTTTGATTTGAAATACTAAAAGAACATAACAATAGTTTTTCTCACATGTTTGATATTTGTTGGTTTCATCAATTTTAAGGACGTGTTTGGTTGTATTTATTTTCGTGTCCATACTATGACAATGGTTTTGATTTGCTGTTTTATAAAAGAAAATAATATATTTTTATAGATAGCATTAAATACCGTAGAGTCAGAAAAATAAAAATAAATGAAAATTCAACGACAATAGAGTTTAAATCATGTTTGTTTTACGATGGATCGTATAGATTTGGAGTTGATGAGGGAAAGGTTCGCGAAGTTGTTATTAGGCGAGGACATGTCGGGTAGCGGGAAAGGTGTTTCGTCGGCTATGGCATTGTCGAATGCGATCACGAACTTGGCAGGTATTCAAGCATTTCGCCAATGTGGGAATGTTTTGTGGTTGGCTCAACGAGTCGAGCTTGTTTTGATGTTTTTAAGGTGAATATTTGACTTTTAGCTTCAGTGTTTGGAGAACAAAAGAAATTAGAGCCAATGTCGGAGGAGACACGAGCAAGGTGGACGAAAGAGATCGATTGGCTATTATCCGTTACAGATTACATCGTCGAATTCATTCCGACGACACAACGGTTGAAAGACGGGCGTACCGTCGAGGTTGCTCTTTTGAATTTTTGTACTATTTCTGCTATACAGTTTCTAAGTTTTTAAAAATTTTAGACTCTTGTTTACTTAAATCTGATTTCAAATACCTTTACTATCTAACTTTTACAGATTTATATAAAAGTATATTATTTCATCTCATAAAACATCTGATTGTAAAGACTTTCTGTTGACTTGAAAATGATGTTATTTCATCTCATAAAACATCTGATCATAAAGACGTAGAAATGTTCATAGAGAACGCAAATATTAGTACCTTAGCTTGTCTTCTACTAATGTTTATTACATATGATGATCAATAAATCTCCATAATATTATCGCGACAAATATCATGAATTACTCGTGCTTTTCGAGCATTTTTGAATTAACAACGACGATTATGCGATTTTCTTACCAGGTAATGACGATGAGGCAAAGACGAGACCTCCAAATGAACATACCGGCGTTGCGCAAGCTTGATACGATGCTCCTTGTAAGAGCAATTTTCGGTTGTTTTTCATGTACCATTTTTGTCCCTGACTCTTCGGCCTCATTAGTTCGATATTATGATGTAATGTCTTAGGATTGTCTCGACAACTTCAGCGACATAGACGAATTTCACTACGCGACCAAGAATGACGACGAGCAAGAAAGACATGACGACAAGTGGTGGATTCCGACCCCTAAGGTTCCCCCCAACGGTCTATCTGACGCTACCCAAAAATGGTTCTTACAGCAAAAAGATTCGGTGAATCAAGTTCTGAAAGCTGCCATGGCGATAAATTCGCTCGTCTTGTCTGAAATGGAGATCCCAGGAAGCTACATCGAGTCTCTCCCTAAGGTACGAAGCTAAACCCGAG
This sequence comes from Andrographis paniculata, assembly GCF_009805555.1. Taxonomy (NCBI): domain Eukaryota; kingdom Viridiplantae; phylum Streptophyta; class Magnoliopsida; order Lamiales; family Acanthaceae; genus Andrographis; species Andrographis paniculata. The sequence goes on along the minus strand of NW_026137634.1, from coordinate 2,064,523 downwards.
TCGAGAATCGATCGATCGAGGTTTTCGATGTATATGTTTATCGTAATGTTGTGTTTGTTTTATCGTAGAATGGGCGAGATTGCCTCGGGGATTCGTTGTACAAGATCCTCGCCGACGATTCGTTCGACCCGGGCTATTTCCAACGGCTATGGAGCTCGTCTTCCGAGCACAAAATCGTCGACGTCAAGAACAAGATCGAAGCGTCGGTCATGATATGGAAAAGGAAACTCAACGCTAAAGACGGAAAAACGTCGTGGGGTTCGGAGAAACGGGGGATGATCGAGGAACGCGCCGAGACCGTTCTGCTAATGCTGAAGCATTGGTATCCCGGGCTCCCGCAATCTGATCTCGAAATATCGAAAATCCAATGCAACACCGTAAGAACAACCTCGACGCCCTTTACATTTTTATCGACTCAATTTCTATCCAACCATAAAATATCTTTTCTCGATCTTTTTTCATCGACGTTTTGCAGGATGTGGGGCTGGCAATTCTCGAGAGCTACTCGCGGGTGATCGAGGGGTTGGCGTTCACGATCCTGTCAAGAATCGAGGATGTGCTGCATGCGGACACGATCGCGAGGAATTCGATTTTGGAACAAAGTAGGCATTCTTACAACCATCCTCTCGATTTTAAGAAAGTAAATGATTGCAGCGACGACGATGACAACGACGACGACGATGATGAGTCTGCGAAGACAGTTAATTCGATGACATTGCTCGATTTTATGGGTTGGAGCTTAGACGACGACCCGAAGAAAGGTGTTCAAGAAGAAATCGTCGAGAAGAGCAAGAAAATGTCGTACATTGAGAAATTAGGTAACTCCGGCGGCTTGAGAAGCCCGGCTCGGCGCGATTGAAGTCGAAGCATCGAGAGGCGATAAACGAGGTTATAAAGGTTCGCCCCGATGCATATATATATACATATATTTCTCGCTTTGGATAAAACGATCGAATTATTGAATCCCTGTTATATTGTAACCTTTTGTAAATAGGAGATCAATTATATGTTTGTTTTTTTATTTTTATTTATATATATATATATATATATAAACAACAATTATTTTGACATCCTTTATTTACATTGCTTCATTTTAACGAAGCAATATACTACTTTTTGAATTGATTTTGCCTAAGTAATATATATATATATTTTCACAAAACATCAAATCAAACTACTTTTTGAATTGATTTTGCCTAAGTAATATATATATATATTTTCACAAAACATCAAATCAAATACTAATTTTTTATTTTTTTTACAAATTTTCAAAATTTCAAACATCTCCAAAGCCATTGTATTTTGAATTTGTATTTTATATTTAAATAATAATTAAATATACTGTTTTATTAGATGACAATAATACTATATGTTTATAAAAGAATTTAAAATTTAGATAATAAATAAATTAAAACAGACATTGTTCAAAGTAAAAAACATCAAAACGGCGTCGTAGAGATACACGAGCAAAATACCGTATAACGCAAATCGTACGAACTTCTGTTACAAACGTTTCCATTGCCATAATATGTGACTCATCCCGTCGAGAAATTTTGATTCTGTCTTCCGAATCCATCGCTTCGACGTGCATTTTTGCAGTATCGGATCGCCGAGGTTTCTGATGTTCAATCGTTGTTGTATTCGGCTTAAATTATGTTTTGCTCGTTCCTGAAACCGGCATTGATGGTTTTTTTATTTATTTTTATTTTTACATTAGTTAATGATCTCGAGGCTTTTGAAGGATGGAAATGTGTTTGATCTTCATTTGCTGTGATTGTCGTTTCCTTTTTGTTATCGATTGTTGCAGCTAGCTCAAATTTGGGTTATGGTATATCGTAATTGTTTGTTTTGGTTGATTTGGCAGGTTTCCAAATGTCGGTGGATATGAATGTGATTATCTGAGGACTGGATCAAGCTTCCTGATCGGTGAGTATGGCGTGGTTTAGCGGGAAAGTCTCTCTGGGGAACTTCCCGGATTTTACAGAGGCGGTGAATAAACTGAGCGAGAGCGTTAAGAACATTGAGAAGAACTTCGACAGCGCCCTTGGTCTGGAGGAGAAATCCGAGGCCAGTGGTGATGGGGGTGAAGGTAAGATTTATCTTCTTGGTTTTGGATTACATTAGTTCTTCTCTTTCGCTAATGTTCTTGTTTCTTATGGATTTTTCACACAAGAAAAGGCATTATGTACAAAGATGGGCAAAGAATTTAGATATCATATTATGCTATTGTGAAGCCTTTTGTCTAACGTATAGAAGGAAGTATAAAATGCTAGCATAATGTATAAGTCATGGAGCTGCACAAATTTATGGTTACAAGTAGTTAGTTTATAGATGAAAATTAAGGTTTCTGAATATTTTTCGCCTTGGCATGATACTGCATTGTAGCTGGGATATTTTGAAGTAATTTTTGTCCAAATGGCTGAGACTTTTTGGATTGACCATATTTACCAATAGCTTCTGCAATGCAGGATCAGGACCATGGACTTCAGCTACAGATGGCAATGCACAGTTTGAACCTTTTACTGGGTCTATGGGGCAGAAGGGTGAGCAAGGTGCTGTGGAATCATCATCCCAAATGTCTGATTCCTCAAAGTCTACATCCGCCATCGAGCGCAAAGACCAGGACAGTGCTGTTGAATCATCAGAAAATCCTGATTTCTCAAAGCCTGCATCATCTGATAGTGTAAAACAAGGGGAGAATGAAAACTTAGCTAAACAAACAAGTGAACAAACTCCCCATGGAAGTGAAGCAAATGAAGAATTAAGATTTTCGGAGGTAGAAACTGCATTTGCAGAGAAAGTAAAGGAAACTAATGAGGAGCCTGGAGACAACACCACTGCAGATGGCTCTAAAGCTGAGGTGGTTGATGGAGGATCTGGAGAGAAAATAGAGAATACTAGTGAGGACCCAAAAGATAATGTTACTGCCGACACCTCTGAAGCTGAGGCGACAGATGTAGGAGCTGGTGATAAAACTAAAGATACTAGTGAGGATCCGGAAGAAAGTGATAAGGAAGATCGTGAAGCGGAGGTGGTTTCATCTGTGGAAGTACCTGAACAAAAACCTGAAAAGGATGAGCAAGGAGAATTTGAACACAATATTGAAAAGGAGAGGTTAGAAGAATCATTTCCTAATTCTTTGGAGCCTGTACATCCTGAGTCTGCCAAAAATCTCGAAAATGAAGAGAGTTTTAAAGAGATATCTCCTGCATTGGTAGATCCTGAACAAGCAGAATCAACTAGTTCTGTAGGTAAAATTGAAGACATAACTTCTGTGTCTACCACAAATGATGATACTGGCATTCTGGAGAGCGATAATGATAAAAATACTGAAAAAGAGGATGTAAATAAAGTTCTTGCAGCTCAAGCTCTGGATATGTCATCTGAAGACCCAACTAAAAGCAGAGAATCATCTGCTTCAGATACTACTGCAAATGTTGCCAATGTCGAAGATAATACTTTGGACATGTCACATGTATTACAATATAGTGATTCAGAGGCTGCAAAAACAGCCCTGGATCTGGTTAAACCTCTCAATGATGCTGTTTCTAAAGCCATTGAGCTGAATCAGCATTTGGAGAAAGATGCTATCTTGAATGAAAAGCATTCAAGTACTATAGGAGATTCATCTGATAGTGTGGATTCTTTGGCTGAGCTTGAAAAGGTGAAGAAGGAAATGAAAATGATGGAAGCTGCATTACATGGAGCCGCCAGGCAAGCACAGGTAGTCTATAATTTCCTTTTGGATACTAGCATGGATTTTGCGATGGTGTGGCACATTCACATTATCAAATGTCATATCATGTATGGTGATTGTATCACCTATAGAATAAAGAATGCAAAAGTGTTACTCACTATTCGAGAAGATGTTTTATTATTTTGTTTGGGTTTCTGGTCATCACTTTATATTTTGGTTGAGATATGGAATGTAACTTCATTGAGTGCTTAGAGAGCTGTGGTTGGGACTGGGAGAGATCAATTACTAGTTTTTTGATATAAAACTTGACTTGTGTTATACAGGAACTTAAGTAGTGGATAAATTCTAAGGTTATTATTAAAAAAAAAAAAAAGGTGAAATGGATGTGTCAGTTTTATCATGAAGTCATATTTTTACGCACCTTGAAAGTATTACGGTTGAAGTACTTAAGAGAAGAAGTGTGGATCATACTAAAATAATAAAATATATATATGTTCCCCTTGCAGGCCAAAGCTGATGAGATTGCAAAGCTGATGAATGAAAACGAGGAGTTAAAAGCAGTAATAATTGATTTGAGGGTGAGTGTCTTCAAGCTATTAGTAACTATTTTTATTATTATACTGTCCTCATCTGATAACAAGCTATACTGGTGCTTGCCATGAGATTGCTATCCCTCATGCATGATCACTGAGATTTCAAGGAAAATATGGTGGAGAGTTATAAAATACGTGATGCCAGAATTCTAACTTTTACCTGGATGATTAATGAATGTCCCAACACTGTATTTCGACTTTCTATCATCAGTTAAGCTTCTTAGTTCAGATACTGGTATATGAGCCACATATGAGAAGGTCCTCGTGGATGATACTTTGCTACTGTTAGTTCTTACCCAAGTTATAATATAGTACTTCTCGTTGTCAGCACAGTTTAAAGTTTTGAGCTTTATGAGAAAGATGATTAACATGTGGATGCATTATATTAGATATGGCATTATGAATTGTCATGGGGATGGATGTATAATGAAGGTGCAGAATTTCATAGTGGCAGAGTCAGAAATAGACTCAATCTAGTCCTGATCTATGTATGACAGCTATAATTTAAAGGAAGTGGGAAACTTGAAGTTGGAATATTAGGTTTCTGAGAAAAATGTTACTCCGATAAATGAATGGAGGTTGACCTCTGTGATCGTCATAAGTGCCTAAACTGTGTACGATGTTTCGACAGTTTTGATTATTGGAAATTCAAATGAATGAGTTTCTGCTAATTAATCAGTGAGGGGACAAATACTGCCTTCCTCTTGATTAGTAGATTTCCTATGAATTAAACACACCTTGTTAATTTTGAGATGAATGTCCTGGATCAAGAAGTTATTCAGCTGTCTGTCTGTAATAATGGGATCCGATTCATATATTGACATACAAGATGCTGTGCTCATCTATCTGCATTCTTATTCATGTGACTTCCCAGATGCACTCTTACATACATTATCGTACACATGTTCATCACATTAACTTGTAAAGTTATCTACAGAGAAAAACAAGTGAAGTTGACATTGAATTCCTAAGAGAGGAGTATCATCAAAGGTTATCAGCTCTCGAGAGAAAGGTACACTTTTGACACAACATTTATATATTGAAATCCAAGGCATCACTGATAAGATCTTTGAAGTTCTTTTTGTAGCTATAATTTGATGAATTTGAACTACAACAGGTGTTTCATTATTTGATATGCAGTTATCTTGAAAATATTTCATTAATAAATTAATGTAACTGCAACCCTTATTTTTAACATGGCGTGTAATGCATGTTAACTGTTTGATGAGCCTAAGTATGATTTATCCATTTGTCTTTCAATGTTTGGCAATTCAGTGATATGCTATTGGTTTTAATTGTGATTGAGACATTAATACCATGGTTTATAGCACATAATGGAAACATATATAGAAAAGACATACTGCAGTTTCTCTCTTAAGGAGTTGAACATAGTTTTAGACTGATGACTCTATCTTCTCCTTCAATTTATCCTTGTCAATTGTATTTTTTCATATCCTTATCCTGTTACTTGTCCTTTGTGGCTCTATAAGATAACTCTCTGGTGCTCAGATTTGACACAAGCTTCTTAATATATTGGCATGCTTACACAGTGACTCAACAATTAGGTTGCAACCCTCTTATAAGAATTTTACATTTTCTTTTCTCTAGTTTTACCATGTGTTCTGCATATTCAGATTTATGCTCTGACAAAAGAGAGAGATACATTACGGAGAGAACAAAATAAGAGAAGTGATGCTGCAGCTCTTCTGAAGGAGAAAGATGAAATAATCACTCAAGTGATGGCTGAAGGTGCAAAATTCCATTAGAGCATGGCTTTGTTCATTTGATGATTTTAACTCCCTTTAAATCCATTATGATTTACATGACAATGTAGCATATTTTTTACAGGCTTGAGATGTATAGTGCTAATTAAGATAGGTTTGGGGAGTGATGTAAGAGAGACCCTGCAGTTGAATGGTTAGCTTTTTGGAGGTTAAACTGTCATGGCAACTGATTGAAGATTTTATAGATTTGATGAATTCCAAACAATGATTTTCTTCCGTCCAGAATATACTCTTCATCTAGCATTTTTTTCATTGATGTAGAGAGCCTGTTAATTTTTAGATGGATCCTTCACTAAAGATGTAGCCATACACTTTGGTTTATAGAAATTAGGCTTTGTCCTGCTGAGGAGAAAGGCTTTGTTTATTTCATTCAAACTTATTATCTCACTTTTGCACATTTCAGTAATTTAGCTTACACTTATTATTGAACTTCATCATGCTATTGATAATTTTCAGGTGAAGAGCTGTCAAAAAAGCAGGCTGCTCAGGAATCACATATCAGAAAGCTGAGGGCACAGGTATGCTATTTATGGTCAGTTTAGAGACTTACCTTATTTATGCCAAATGTTGGACATGAATAAGGTCTGTTTATGGATTTTTCACTTACTTTTTATAAAAGCCAGGTTAGAGAGCTAGAGGAAGAGAAGAAAGGATTTCTTACCAAGATACAGGTTGGTTTTCTTCAAGCCACCAATGTTTTCTGATCATTGTATCTACCTTTTCAATTACTCCTTCTAGATGGTACCTTTTTTTCTTCATGACTTGATTTTCAGCGGTTTTCGAGGTTATTAATTTTGTCCCTCCAATTCTTATGCTTCCTTGTGAAACCTATACCCTTGCTCTGTGGGATTCCTTGATATCAACATCTCTTCTGTGGAGATTGCAAGCTACTTGAAGTTATCTTCTCTTTACTGCGTCTTGGGCAGTATCCATGTGGAATTATTTTGAGTATGACTGCTCTGTTTCTTGTGCACTAGACCAGCTTTATGTTTTCTTTCCAACCATCGTGTGAATTTATAGCCGGGTGCTTTTTATCTTACATTATCCAAGTGTATGTTTTGTATTGTAATGACAAGTTTATGATCTTCTTTCTATGGTGTTTTGACAGTTATGTATTCCATCCCATGGTGCACGCTGGTTGACATTTCATTGACTGAATTATTTGCACTTCCATTTGACATTGAAAGCTCTGGAACTAATTAGCTAATTTCTTACTTATCATTCTTTTGTTGGGATTTTTACGGATGTTGATGTCTCTCTTCCAGGTTGAAGAGAATAAAGTGGAGAGCATAAAAAAAGACAAGGCAGCAACTGAACAGTTGCTCCAAGAAACTATAGAGAAACACCAAGCTGAACTTGCAACTCAGAAAGAATACTACACAAAGGCTCTGAATGCTGCAAAGGAAGCTGAAGCATTTGCAGAGGCTAGAGCGAACAGTGAAGCTAGAACTGAAATAGAAAGTCGTCTAAGAGAGACTGAGGACCGTGAAAGCATGCTTATTCAAACCCTCGAAGAATTACGGCAAACACTAAGCAGAAGGGAGCAGCAGGTTTGTTTTCTTGAGAACACCACGAGGCTACTGTTTCATCTTTATAGTTACAGAGACAATTAGCTTTGTTCTGGTGCAGGCAGCTTTTAGAGAAGATATGCTCTGCAAAGACATTGAGGATCTTCAAAAGAGATATCAAGTGAGCTCTTGCTTTAGCACACATATTCGGTTTCTAGACATGCTTAGTTGTCTAGCATCTGACATAGTATTATCTGTTCTTAGGCAAGCGAGCGTAGGTGTGAGGAGTTAGTAATGCAAGTTCCTGAGTCTACAAGGCCTCTATTACGGCAGATTGAAGCAATGCAGGTTTTACTGTGTAATTAGTAAGTTTGTTAGATGATTGCAACTGCATGCCACTTGCATGCATTGCTTTAACTATTGATTCTTTCGAACAAATGCCAGGAAACAGCATCCCGAAGGGCTGAAGGTTGGGCTGCTGTGGAAAGATCACTTAACTCTAGGCTACAGGTTTCTCGATAGAATATGTACAATCTGTGTGCTATTTTACAGTTGACACATCCAACCCCTTCTTAATTTCACATGCAGGAAGCTGAGGCCAGAGCAGCAGCTTCAGAGGAAAAAGAGCGTTCTGTGAACGAGCGATTAAGCCAAACTTTGTCCAGGATAAATGTTCTGGAAGCTCAGGTTGTGTTTTTATTTCATTTTACTTTCCTCAAGTTAATTGCTACATATAAATTATTTCTATGATCAACTACTAATGCTTGGAGATTTTTTAGATATCATGCCTCAGAGCTGAACAGACACAGCTAACGAGATCTCTTGAAAAGGAGAGGCAGAAGGCTGCAGAACACAGGCAGGAATATCTTGCTCTGAAAGAGGTAGCTGACACTCATGAAAGTCATGCGAGACAATTAGAAGATGAAATTAAGGAAATCAAGAAGAAACACAAGGAGGAATTACATGAATTACGGACTCATCAAGAGCTTCTGCAACAGGTACACGTTCAATTTCATGTTTATGGCACTATCCTGAACTACTAAGGTTAGCCCTACCCCTTAATCCCATAATATAGTTTTTAGTTTCACAATTTTATTTTGTCCCTTTTATATTTCGGTTAAGCATGTGCACAAAGTTGTGGATCCTTGATATTTAACCCAAAAGTCTCTCTCTCTGCTGAAACTTTAGTTAGCTTGCGTTTGGTTGATGGAAATTCAAATATAATTTGTTGCACTATCAATTCTAAGAACTAGTAGGTAAATCATACTCAAATTTTAAGAAAGTTGATAACAGGGCTAAAATGTGTCAGAAGGGACATAAAATTTCAAATTAAAGAAACAAAAGATTAGACAGAAAATCTAATGTGCTAACTAAGGCCATTTCATTTTATCTGTTTTATGACTCCTGCTGTTACAGCCATGATCTTTACATGTATGCATATACTTTTTCATTCTGATAATTACTTAACTTATCTCCTAAGTTTTCCGTAACATTCTACTTTCCAGGAAATAGAGCGAGAAAAAGCTGCTCGTTTTGATCAGGAAAGGTCTTCCCACCTCTCTGTTAATATATCCGATCAAAGCCCCAGAGCAAGGCAAAAATCAGCTGCATTTGAAAACAGTACATTTCTTCCTATTCTCAATGCCCACTCATTTGCCTATTTCATCTGCTGTCTCATTTGATCATCTTCTTCTATAGGTAACTTGCCACGCCGAACTTCAAGTGCATGCAGCCTGAACAGTATGGAAGAAAGCTATCTTCTGCAGACTACTTTGGGCTCTCCTGGAAGTTATTCCGAAAACCGGATATTTGGAGAGGGTGCTTCAAGTCCGTATTACATGAGGAGCCTAACATCAAGTGCTTTTGAAGCTTCTCTCCGGCAAAAGGAGGGGGAGATTGCATCTTATGCATCTAGATTGGTACAAAAAGCTCACGGTTGAAATTTTTTGTTATATTTTGAATATAATACCGTGGCTGCAACAGTGGTTCTTTTACCTTCTTCAGGCTTCTATGGAATCCATTCGCGACTCTCTTGCAGAGGAGTTAGTTAAATTGACTGCACAGGTTAGACTTATCAACAGTATCCTTTTCAATCTATTGTAATAGTGAAATTTCATCTCTTCCTTTCATGTTATGAGCCAGTGAGGATTTGCTAGGTTGGAAATTTCTAACACTATCGAAATCATCTTTACACGAGCAAAAAGACAGGCCGCAGAATTACAACCAAAGCAATGTTTTGAGATATCTTATGCATTCATTTTGACTATAAATTTGCCTATTATTGGCTGATAGTATATATTATTTCTAATTTTGACTAAGTATTGATATGAACTCTACAGTGTGAAAAGTTACGGATCGAAGCTGCTACACTTCCTAAAATACGGGCAGAGTTAGATGCACTTAGACGGAGGCACTCTGCTGCACTGGAGTTGATGGGGGAACGCGATGAAGAGGTAACTCACTTTTCGTTTCCTACATCCTCATAGCAAAAAAACATACCTCTCAATTCGAAAATGGCGTGTATTTTGTGCAGTTGGAAGAACTTCGAGCTGATATTGTTGATCTAAAGGAGATGTACAGAGAGCAAGTGAACCTACTCGTGAATAAGGTAGCGTGTTATCTTCGAGTACAAGCAACAACCACTATCACAATTCGCAATTTTTTCGATTTCTCAAGTTTCTGAATTTCTTCCTCCAGATCCAAAGACTCAGTTCATCCATGGCTGCTGCATGATAGCGCCATCAATCACGAAAGTTTCACAGATTGCCATTTTGACAACACAAATTCGCCTAGGGAGCTTCACCCGGTAATTATACATTCAACTTATGCAAATTGATTCCGTAATATATTTCCCATTCTACAAATGGTATATATATATATATATAGCGCAGCCTTCTATGCCTTAGCATAAGCTTTTGTGAAATATCATTTTACATCAAATATATATTTTTTCAATATTATTTCTCGATTTTCTTAAAGCTAGCTTAACTTTCTTGCTCAAACAATACTAATTTATGTGAAGGAGTCATTTAGATCTTTTGAGGACATATATTTATGAGATTTGTAGTCTCCCTATCTTTCTAACATAGTTTATTATAGCATTCGAAGGAAATTTCGCACAATGCGTTATTACAACTTCGATTAGGTCCAGGCGAAGTTCGCCATAAAAGCATAGTAACTAAACATTTCATGTTAGATAGGTTTGCTCCATTCTTCTAGCGTAGGTGTCCCGACATTTATCTTTCGTATGTCGTAGAGGTTTACTGTAAGAGGAGATAAACTCGCCTTAGGTTTATGTCATAGACACAAGTAAAAATCGATCAAAATTGTCACCTTGCATACCTTCGTGTATATCCGGTGCGGCTGCGCCACTTGCATCGGCAATAACTTTGACACTTTGATAATCAAATGATACTGCATCGAACACCGTCTGCCTGATGCAGTTCGGGGTTTGAAGTCCTAAACGTGTATGCAGTTATAAGCTTTGAGATTAAAGTAGACGAGTAGCGAACAAATAGACAAAAGTAAAAAGTTATATATTACCGATAATCACTAAGCTATTAACTCCGATGGCCTGAAGATACGAATGAAGGTTCGTGTTGAAAAATGCACTGAACCTCGTCTTCACTAATTTGTAATCGGAGTCTTTGATCTCCAACTCGTCGACTAGTTCTGTTCCGGGTCTGCCTTTAATAACCGGCTTTGGCTTATCGGGAGTAACGTAGTTGTGCCTTCGGAAAAGCTCAACATCCCTCCCTAAATGGTCATGCTCACGAACAACCTTCGACCAAAATCAAATTCCCACATAAATATATATATATATATATTGGTGCAATGTCGAACATGTTAGGATGCTACGGGTTGTGTCAATTCCCAAATAAATATTAGGGGTATCAATTCGTATTTTTGGGTCGTGTTCGTGTCGAGTTGAGCCATTGGATAACAAAAAATTTGTCAACTCGAACCCGACACAAATTTTTTCAGGTTGGGTTCAGGTTTATCTGAATTAGTTTCAAGCCCAAACTCGAACATATCCGATACACAATAGACCAAAAAACTTAAAAAAAAATTAAATTAACCTAAAAACTTTCATTTTTATTTTTAGAATACTATAAATATTATAAATTAAAATAATAATAAAAATAAATAGTTTCAGGTCAACAATTTTTTTGTTTCAAGTTCGGATTGACTTGATTTTTTGCAAATCTGAAATAACCAAACTTGAACCTAAAAATTTTCAGGTCGAACAAGTTCAGTTATTCAAATCGGGTTTAATTTTGACACCCCTAATAAATATGATGCATTCGATGAAAACTTGATAATAGAACTCTAACAAACACGTGATCCCTCGAGGAAGAGGGGGTAAAGAGGATCGAAGAGTACCCATACGATAGGCATGCCGCGGCTTCGAGCAACGTCAACAGTCTTGATAACATTAGGTAGAATGACTTCGCCACTTTCCATTCGAGACGGGCTAGTCTTTGAAACATAATCCTTCTGCAAAATCTCAAAATATAAAGGGGAGTGTGGTTACAGTGCTGAATAAAAAATTATTCTGCATGCTCTCACATAAAATATAAACATAAAATAAAAAAATAAAAAAATAAAAAATACTAATAGTAAGTATGAATGAATGAATGAAGAATACCTGCATGCCAATGACTATAAGGGCAGTGCTGGTCCACTTCATCTCGGCCACAGCCATTAATTAGGACAATAACTTCAAATTTAATGAGCCAACTAAAAATGAATGTTATCATGTATATATATACTCTATTCCTTCCTTAAAAAGATGTTTCCTTAGGAGTTGGAGAATTAGCAAATAATAGTATTTAACGGAAAATAAGTATAAAGTAGAATGCAAAAGATTAAATTAGATTTTAAAAAGTAAATTAAAGTAATAATTAGGGATAGTTATGAGAAAATATAAATAATTTTGTTGAAAAATAGGGACCACCGACGGATAAAAATAATTTTTCATATTATTTATTTTTAAAAAATAACCACTCTATATTATTCCCACGCCTTAACTCACATTAATACTAAAATAATTTTAATTTTTACATAAATAAAAGTATAAAAGACAAAAATATCAAAATTATTTTTTTTTTAATCTATTAAAAAAATCCAAACGTTCGTGAGGGAGTATTATATAGTACAATAAAAAGAAATAAATAAATAAATTGTAGAAGAGAAATAATTCTGAAAAAGAATAGAATTGTAAAGACAAATAATTCTGTGCCACGGACTCACATCGTCATGACGTTGAAGAATACAAGTTCTATAAAAGATCTATATACCTGAACAAGATAAATACTACTTCGTCCGTGACTCAGTTGTGCATCCATATTTTTGGACATACGTTTTAATATAAACATGCACTTTTTATTTTCTTTTATATTTTTGCAACAACATAAGAGAGAGAATAAAATAGATGAAATATAAATATTTGTAACAATTATGGGTTTTTTTTTTATTTTACTTTTTTTTCTCAATTGACATAATTTTTTATAAATATTTCTTATTAGTTTTGAAAAATTTACACTATGCTCATTTATGGTTTAAAAATTGGATAAGATTTCCTATAGTTCTAAAAACTACTCTCTTCGTTGTGCAAATGAATGTTCATTTGACCGGACACGAATTTTAATAAAGATGAGTAATAATTATTATTTTTTTTTTAGAGTGAAAAAAATATAAAACGTAATAATTTTTTACTTAAAAAAGAAACAAAAATATTTTTTTATGATAACCAAAAAAAAATATATAAATTTGAATGACAGATGAAATATCAAATAATTTTTTTAAAAAAATTATATGAAATCCTCTGCTGTTTTCAAAAATATTGCATACAATCTCTTAAAAAAAATAAAATTGTGCAATATTTTAAAGCATAAGAAAATTTAATGCAATTTTGAGATGTTTCAGGTCAGGTCTATCTTTAGACCTTGATTTCGATCCGATTTCGGACCCAATTAGGATACACAATATTCGAGCTGATATCCGAATGATTAGACTCAAATCCAAATAAATGAGTAGGATTCAAGTAGGGTCTCGGATATATTTGAATCTATTGTCATCCCAGTGTTTTAAGAATGTGTAAATTTTTTTCACAAATATCCATTTGAAAAATACTCCCTCTGTGCCAGGATATTTTGTCTGCATAACTTTAGACACGAGAATTTAGGGGATATAATTAGTAAATAATTAAAAATATATTAGTAAAAATAATTATCGTATAATAAAAATAATTATAGATTAATATTAAGATAATTTATTAGTATAATTATAATTATAAAAATTATAAATTAAATTTTTAAAAATAAGATTAAAGTGTATAATTATTTTTCAAAAAATGAAAGTGACAAAATAAGTGAGACGGACAGAAATGAAAAGATGGATATGAGAAGTGAGTCGGAGGGTGTAAAAAATAGAAAAGAAGCCAAGAACACACATAGCATCCAACAATACAAAATGTCCGGGCACATTTCTATAAGGGTGATGCTCCCTACTACGCTTCTAGTAAAACGATATAATCACAATAAACACGACGTTAAACATTCATATTTCTACAATATTTATATACGAAATTCGGAGATACCTTCAAGTAATCAAAGCTTGTATGGCGACGAAGATCAACAAAAGAGTGCCCATGGATTCCTCACGATTAGGCTTTGCACCATTCTTCTAGTGTTGGGGTCGCCACTCCAACATTTGTCATGTCAAAAATGTTCGCTGCAAAGAGAAACGAACGCAATATGTTAGCTACTTGAATATGTCGGGCATGGTTTTGTAATAAATAGCAATGACAAGAGTTAAGAAAGAATGAAGATTGCTTCTAGTGTATGAAATGATGATAATATTTTTGTTGTGGTTGGGATAATGAATCCAATCCATTCAAGAAATACTAATCTAAATAGTTGTGTTTTACGCACTGTAAATTTTCATTTAAAACATCACATAAACAAAAGCCTTTCTATTAAAAAATTTGCAGATCCGAACCCCTAAAACACAAAATGTATAACTTTATGGCACAATGATCAGAACCGCGAACCAATTTTATGATTTTGAAGGGTTCTTCCCTACTTTGCAATGAAGGCTTTATTTATATATGCATACTTTTAAAAGTTTGACACTATTCATCAGACAATATTATTTTTTGAGAAAATATTAAATTAAATACATATTCAATCTTATAAAATATCTCATCAAATACTAACTTTCTATGATTACTAAAATTCTTCAAAAATTTGTATTTCAAAATCCCGTACTGATCTCAATAAAAATACATTATTTACTATGACAAAATGTCATGTAAAAATACTATTTAAACTAAAACTCAAACAAAAACCCGACAAACTTTTCATATCTAAAGAAAGCCTAAAATTCTTCATCATTTCCTCTGTAATTATGCATAAATCCTCCGGGACTAAACCAAGCATCTAACTACTTGAAGAAGACAACTATGAGATGTATGCATAAATTAAAGTGTACATTATTTGAGGGTTAGGAAGGCAATACCGATATGTATATCAGGCGTCGCAGCAGCTGTAGCATCGACAAGAACAGTCACTTTATGATAATCCAAGGCCACTGCATCGAAGACGGTCTGACGAATGCAATTTGGAGTTTGAACACCTAATGTAGAAACCATAGGATTAAACTAAATCAAATATGCTACATAGAAATGCTATAAAGTGTTCTGGAAAAACAGTAAGTCGAAGCATACCTACGACTACTAAATTGTTAGCGCCGATGCCTTGGAGATACGAATGAAGGTTTGTGTTGAAAAATGCACTGAATCTTGTTTTCACAAGCTTATAATCACCATCTTTGATCACCAATCCATCAACCAATTCTGCACCTACACTTCCCTTTGCAGTTGGTTTTGGTTTACCATCAGAATACAAATGCCTGCGAAATAACTCAACATCTCTACCGAGAGGATCGTGCTCACGAACAACCTATGAACAATTTTTTGCTCCAACTATCAGAATGTGCATCGAAGTAAGGTATAAACAAAATTCGAAAACAATCCAGCTTAAAATTCCAAAATCCACCGCCATTCCAGAATCAGTGAATTCTGAAGTCGAATTGCTCGATATAATCCTTATTTAGATATGTAATACAATCGATCTTCATGAACCAGAGCAGAGTAATTAAAGAGCACGATAATATATAATCCTAATGAACAATTAACGAAGAATACCCAAACAATAGGGATTTTACGGCTTCGAGCTACTTCAACAGCTCTAACAACATTTGGAACGATAGATTTCCCGCCCTTCACAGACACCGGAGCATCTGGAAGAATAAAATCCTTCTGCAACCAAAACACAGGAAACAAATCACAAAATTTACACGATTGCGCACGGAGTATAGGAGGCGCAGCTGAAACAACGAAATACCTGCATATCAATTACAAGAAGAGCAGTGTTCTTCCACTTCAAATCACCTGCTGCCATTTCCTCAACCTGAGTTTCCCTCGATTCTCACCACCACCGAACCACCGATTCACCGAATCTTCCATAGGCAACACTGTTATTCATTCCTTCAACTGGGCCTCTGGATTTTCCATTTTAACTATTGATCCATTTCATACATGGGCCTTATAAATTCAATGTTAATATTAGCCCATTGACGGAAAATGTAAATGGGCCTATGGAATGATTAAGGCCCAAATTTAAGATGGGCCTTTTGAATTTAAATTTCTACTGGCCCATTATGGCCCAATTTCTATATGTCCGATTTCAAACCTACTCACAGAGTCACAGTTCTATCAAACCTACATACGAGCAATCTGTTTATTACGATACTAAGGCTATGTTTCTTTATCGGAGTTTGGGGGAAGTTGGATTTGAGTTTGGTTTTTATTTGAATTTTGGGATGAGTTTGGATTTTGTTGTTTTTTTTGTGTTTGGATTTGGCTGGGGTTTGGAGAGTTTTGATGTGAATTGATTCGATGGATAATGAATAAAATAATATAAATGTGTATTAAATTTAATTGATAAAATTTATATTGTATGATTTTATTATGATATTATACACAACATATATATTTAAATTTTTATTTACTTGTATTATAAAAAATTTTATTATCTAAAAAATGATGATATATTGTATATATATTTTTTCATTTAATTATAATAAATATTAAATAAAATTTTAATTTTTTTTAAAAAAAAAACATAAGGGGTTTGGCCCCACTTCGAAGAAACATACCCTAAATCTTTTGAGGACATATTGCTATAAGATTTGTGGGGTGCCTCTACATATATATATATATCTTTATAACGTGAGGATAATTATTTTTTATACTTTTGATTAATTAGTCATATTAGACGAATCATATGTGACATACATGATCAATTAGTATTATGAAATTTGAATTTTTGATTTTCTTATGACTCTACGGTCATGAGTTACAATTCACACCACTAGGTCACCATTTACTAAGTGTCAATATTTATAATATAGATTATTATGGCATTGGAAGGAAATATCGCACAATTTGTTATTACAACTTCGAATAGATCTAGAAGAAGTTCACCATAAAAGCATAGTAATAATACAACATTTTATATATTTCATGTTATATAGATTTGCACCATTCTTCTAGCGTAGGTGTGAACACTCCTATGTTTCGCATGTCGTTGATATTTGCTGTAATAGCAGATAATTTCGCCTTAGGTTTATGCCATAAACACAAGTAAAAATCGATCAAAATTGTCACATTATGTACCTTGGTGTATATCCGGTGTGGCCGCACCCGTTGCATCAACAACAACGCTGACACTCTGATAATCCAATGATACTGCATCGAACACTGTCTGCCTAATACAGTTCGGAGTTTGAACACCTATACATATATATATGTACAGTATACGCATCGGTGAGAATAAACTAGAAAATTAGCGAACATATAGAAAAAATATGAAGTTATGTATCACCGGTGATCACTAAGTTATTAACTCCAATAGCCTGAAGATACGAATGAAGGTTCGTATTGAAAAACGCACTAAACCTCGTCTTCACTACTTTGTAGTCGGAGTCTTTGATCTCCAACCCGTCAACCAATTCCGTGCCGGGCTTGCCTTTAATAGCCGGCTTTGGCTTACCGGCTGAGAGATAATTGTGCCTTCGAAATAGCGCAACATCTCTCCCTAAATGGTCGTGCTCACAAACAACCTTCGACCATAATAAAATAAAAAGTAAAAAATTCTCACATAATGACATAAATACGATGCATTCGATGAAAACTTGATAATAGAGCTCAAAAAACACGGGCCCTCGAGGAAGAGGGGAGTAAAGAGGATCAACGAGTACCCATATTATAGGAATTCCGCGGCTTCGAGCAACATCAACGGCCTTGATAACATTAGGGACAATGGCTACGCCACCGTCGACTCGAACGGGGCTTGTCTTCGAAATAAAATCCTTCTACCAAATCCCAAGATAGCAAGCAATGTAAGTAAGGGAGATCGTTATAGTATTGAATGAAATTATTCAGTACTCTGATGACAACATATGAACAAAAATAAATATAAAAAAATATATAATAATATAAAATAAATGTAGCATATGAATTAACAATACATTATAACATTCGGATAATATACATTACAATTGAAATCAGTACAAAATATATGCTCATCAAACCCCAATTAACTATTATATTTGTCTTGTTTCTTTTTCGAGAAAATCGACATTTTGACCCTGGTTCCGTCGCTGCTACCAACTTATTTTTTATATTCTAATTAGTCATAATTAACACTCAAATCAGGAATAGTAAGTAATAATACCTGCATATCAATGACAAGAAGGGCAGTAGTGTTCCATTTCATCTCAGCCACAGCCATCGATTAATTAATCTCAGGACAATAATTTAAAATGTAATGAATGAATTA
Source organism: Andrographis paniculata (assembly GCF_009805555.1). Classification (NCBI taxonomy): domain Eukaryota; kingdom Viridiplantae; phylum Streptophyta; class Magnoliopsida; order Lamiales; family Acanthaceae; genus Andrographis; species Andrographis paniculata. Next base: position 2,046,034 of record NW_026137634.1, on the reverse strand, counting down.
AAAGTGAATGTTGCTCAGTTTATATAAGATAGAAAGTTGTAGGTGAACACGCATCGCATATTCAATTTAATTAAGGATAAATTATAAAATACACGTTTTTAGTAAAAATATACAAAATATTTAATACTTCATCTATTATTTAATTGTGTGTTCATTTGATCAGACACGAATTTAAAAAAATAAATTAATTAAAATAGAAATTTTAATTTTTTTTTTATAAGGAAAAAGTAGAAAAATAATATTTATTTAATAAAAAATGAAATGAAAATAAATTTATATGAGAACAAAAAGAGAAAAATGAAAATAGATTTTGATGACGAATGAAATATTTTATTTATTGCATGAATATTTCTTGTGTTAAATTAATATATAGCCAAATACTTTTTCCGATATTTGATTGTAAATGCATGTCGAATTATTCAAATTTTATACAAATAAAAATGGTGAAATATTTTAAATAATATTTTTAGATTAAAAAATAAATAACTAAATAATTTATTTCATATTTTTTTAAAAAAAATGAACTGTTATTTTTTTTAAAAAAAATATATAAAATTAAAAGATTGATTAATTAATTATATATTTACATATTTATTCAAATAAGACGATTTACAATATTTTACTTATTTTATTTGTATACAATTTGTATAATTAAGTGAGTATTTATATAAAATATCACTTGTTTGAATTACATTTTATGCATAATTTAATTTAACACCAAAAAAATTGATGCAATACTATAAACTGCAACATATTTTATACATTATAATAAAATATAATACTCTCTCCGTTCTAAAAAAGATGTCTTATGAAAAGTTGACATAGTATAAAGTAGAATGTAAAATACTAAAATACTCTTACTTTTTAAATGATTTTAAAAAATAAATTAAAGTAATAATTATGGATAGTTTGGAAAAGTAGAAATAATTTTATTATAAAGTGGAGATCACGAATTACTAAATAAGGAAATAAGACAATTGTTTGGGACGAACCAAAATAAAAAAACAAAAAACTCTATTAAAACGGATGGAGTATATATTATATTTTTTGCGTCCACTTCTAATATTTATATTATTTTATTTCGATTCATTAAATTTGAAAGTTTATATTTTTCTTTTTAGTACCCTAACTATTAATATCTTCTTTATATTTATTTCTCATCTTATCTTCACTTATTATACATTTATATTTAAAAGTATAACTAATTTAGTCTTTATATTATTATTATTAATTATTAGTATTAGAATATTAATATGTATTAATATTATAATTTATTATAAATGAATGATGTGATTCACATATAAAAGCTTTTTATCTCCCCCACTTTTTGCCATAAATGCTACCAAACCTCAATATAGCATAAAAAAGGGGGAAGATTGTTTATTATTTTTGTTTTATTTTAATTAAAATATAATCTAAAATTATTTATAAATTCTAATTATGGTCCATTTATTTTATTTATAGCCAAACTTATTATTATTATTATTATTTATAAAATAATTTATTTTTTATATATATTATGTTATATTTATTATATTTAATCAAATAGTAATATTTTCTTTTAGTTTTAATTCAAATTATCATTTTTATTATTTGCATATTTTATACTAAAAATATCCATTTTTTATTATAAAAAAATTAATAATATATTACTATCAAAATATTTTTTAATGTTTATATAAATTACAAAACTATTATACATATAGTTAATTATATAATAAAATACAATAATAAAACTATCAAAACTATCGTATATGTTTTCACTAACCAATAAAATATTACTCTATCCGTCTAACTTATCGTGTTCATCTTTTTATTTCCGTCTGTTTAACTTATTTTTTCACTTTTCTTTTATGAAAAAAAAAATTATACACTTTAATTTTTTTAAAAAATTTTGATTAAACTAATTAACTATTTTAATATTAATTTATAATTATTTTCAGTAATACATTATTAATTATTTACTAATAATATCTTTTATAAATTCTCATATCTATACTAATGCCGAAATTGAGAAAATATTATTTTTTAATATATTAAAAAAAATCCAAAATAACTCATTTGAATTAGTCTATTTTTATTTATATGTAATATAAGTGCTGTTTAATAATATTAATAATTTAATTTTTTAAATTTTAAAAATATTTATTATTTTTTATGATCAATAATAAATTTGATTTATCAATATATATTATATTAAAATATAAATATTATTAATAAGTGGGTAAAAATAATAAAATATTAAATTTTATTTTTAAATAAAAAATTATACAAATAAAATAATATATATATATATATATAGAGAGAGAAAATATTAATAGACCCTCCAAACATATATAGAATATAGTTGGAAGATAACATTATTTAGCATTGTAGTTCTGCAAAAATAGAACGTTATAGAATATGTGATTGGAAATAATTCAAATACTCCAAAATCAATATTATTTACTCGATATATTTTCAATAAAAATATATTATTATTTTTTTTAAAAAAAATCACATCAAAATATTATTTTAACAAAATTTTAAATCAAAATTATATTTTCTCCGTCTCAATACAATACTCTTATTTATCATTTTTGTTCGTCATAAAATAATAATTTTATTTTCATAAATAACCATATTACCATAAAACTATTCGTACTTTTTCATTTTTTATTACATAATTGTCACTACTTTTTACATTAATACATTCACAACATCCATATTTTTTACCAATCCCATTTTTGGGACAGAGGGAGTATTTTAAATTAATTTCAAACATAGAAGAACAAAGTGTTGGTTGATTGTTTACTTTTAAAAAAAAAAAAAAAAATTAAATTAATTGTTAGTTAGAAATGACGAATTTTATTAAAATATTTATTTTATTATTTTAAAAATAATTTGATGAATATTTATTGGTAAATGTAATTGAATGCCTACATGAAAATATCTTATTTCTTTTAATAAATTCGACAAATTTGACAATCGACTAATTAAGATAGAATCTAGTTTTGATTTTGCATAAGGTACGGAGATTCTGGAGTGGCTATGTTTGGTAGGCCCAGCCTATTAATTCAAATAAATATAAATATCTAAAAATAATGAATGTATTTATTTAGTATTTTAATTTGATTTATTTTTCTTTAAAGAAATTGTGTCACTAATTTTTTATTGATAAATAACAATTTGAAAATTAAATAGATTATTAATTTTAAATTTTACTCAGTATTATATATTTAAATAATATTTAAGCTTAAATTATTTTTATAAATATGTCCAGACCAAGTATGTCTTGATTTGTGCCTTGGATTGGATTTTAAGGTCAGATAAAGTCAGAATATTATAAATAATTTATTAAAGAATCAATAGAAAAAATATTGGTTGAATAATTTATTATAATATGAGTAATATTTTGGATAGATAAAGGGTTTATTTGCTTTGTAAAAAAAATTCAACACATTTTTCCCAAAAATTAAAATATTACATACATTTAAAATTATTTACTGTAAAAAAGTAATACTACTATATTTTTATTAAAAATTTATCAGTTGAACAATAGTTTGGTCCAAATTATAAATGGGCCTTTTGATTTTCAATCTTACAGGCCCATTAAGACCAACTGAGCTTCGGCCCATTAAGGACCAAATTATATATGGGCCTTTAAAATATGTCAATTATTGGCACACTAAGACCCATATATGATTATTAGTATTATTATAATTAAAAATAATTAGTCTAGTCATTGTTGTCACATTCATACTTTGCAAATTCATTTTATTTAAGAATGATTTTTTTATTTATTTAAAAAAGAAAAATAAAAAAAATGAGACCCCTTTTGAAAAAGGGGAAAACCAGACAGCCCCATTTGGTTTGTTATTTTAGTACATGATGAATTGATGATTGTGTTGACCTTTGCTTAGCCACACATCCCAATCCTCTTCAAATTTGCCACTATCATTTTTTTTAAATAAATAAATAATATAATAATAAAATAATAAAATGGTGATCATAAATTTTGATTAGTTAATTTATTAAATTGGGTAACAATAATAGCAATAAAAAATGAAATCTTTTAACTAGAGAGATATATAAATTAATGTGGAAAGGCCCCTTTTTGTGAGTGGGGAAAACAAGTGGGATTGCAGAAAAGCAAAAATGTGTATGTGAATCAATATTTAATTTTGAATGTGGGAGTGACCTATTTATGACGTCACTCAACTGTCACAAATTAAAATAATTTATAATTGGTATATATTAATTTTGATATATATATATATATATTATTTTTAAAAGGAAGAAATTTAACGAAATGGGTCCGTTTCATTATGTTTTCTTCAGTCACCTGTGAAAAGTTGTTCTTTTTATTTTTTATATTTTATTTTTATTTTCATTTTTATGGTAGACCCAAATAAAGGGAACAAACAATCAGTGCCAGCGTCTTCACACACAGTTATTATTATTATTATTATTATTATTATTATTATTAAGGTTGTGTTTTTTCTATGAGATTGGAAAAAAATTCGTTTGATTTGATATGAAGATAATATTTTAATAGGATATTTTGTAAAAAATATATATATATTTTTTTCGAAGAACGTAGAGTTTAAATAGTAAAATTTTGAAAAACTCGGCTAAAAAAACATAAATTTTAAGTATAATGATGTACTAATATTTTGTATAGAAAAATATGTTCATTGGGAATGATTATAGTTAAAAATTTGAGAAAAAAAACTCCTTGTTTTTATTTTACTCCCTCCATCTCATAACTAGATATTCATTTATTTTTTTTTCATGTAGTTTTAGAAATATTAGTATTATATTGACATGTAGTAGGAATAAAGTAGAACTGACTAAAATAACCTTATTAGTACGTGTGATATAAATGTAATGACATTTATGTAATATATTGTAAGTTGTAAGGGTATTTGTAATGTTAGGTAGATAATACAGTTACTAAAAAAAATGGATACTTTGTTATGAGATGGACTAAAATGAAAAAATTGATACTTTGTTACGAGACGAATGGAGTATTTTTCTTTCCTTTTTGGAACTCGAAAAAAATGAAAAAACTCTATATAAGACAGGAAAAATATGATCTGTTTGGTTGTAATATGAGTATGAAATTGATTTGAAATTGTTGTATTAATTTGAGTTTTTATTTATATAGTATGTTGATACGAAATTTTGTGAAAAAAATAACAAATTTTTATTAAAAATCATTTAGAATGAATAATATTGATTTTAATTTAAAATTATAAAGAACAAATAAAATTTAGAAGGTCATTATTATTAATTTAAGATGGAAATGTTAACCTTTTCAATTATTTCAATTGTATGATATTATTTGTGTTGATTTGTTAGTTTGAAATTATCTTAACAATGTCATGTCTGTAATTGTGATTTCTTTTACTGTTGATATTTTTGAAATAACATAATTTTTAACTATAATATCTTGAATAATATAAAAAATAATGTATATAATATTTTGAAAATAAATCGATAGGTTTAACAAAATAAAAATAAGTAGTAAGTAAGTCATTTTTCGATTTCATAACAAGTACTTACTCCATTTAAAACTTGTAATTAATAAAATATCCAGCTCCAAAAATTTGTAGGACTTAAATATTGAATCTCAAGATCGATGATTAGTAAATTGTTCGTGTTAAAACAAAGACGAATAATTTAAATTTATTAATATAAGTGAGCTTTCAATTTTTAAATACATCTAAACTTAATAATTGTATCATTAGTTTTTGAAAATTCTCCTAAATAATGTTCTAACTCCATGCTATTACATGGAGTGACCAATTGACACCTATTAAAGGACACTATCTTCAAAATCCTATTAAAACTTCAAATACTTGGACTCGATAAATATCGAATTCATGACTATTTAGAATCACGTCACGCAATAAATAAATAAATAAATATATATATATATAATTTTCATGTGAAGAAGATGATTAAATGAAGTCAACCGATTGATCGATATTATATTTATTATTTTTGCCAACATTCTCTAAGTGCAATGAGCTTAATCGTTACGTACATGCCAATATTAAATTTTATCGTGATTGTGTATAAAAATATACTCCCTCCGTCATCCAATTGTGTGCTCATTTGATCGGACACGGATTTGTAAAAAAATATGTAAAAATAAATTTTTTACTTTTTTGGTAAAGAAAAATAGTATTTTTTTTTTACTAAAAAAAGAAACGAGAATAAATTTGGATGATAAAAAAAAGAAAGTAAGAATAAATTTGAATGACGGAGAAACTATTATTTATTTATTTTTCTTAAAAACAATGAAGTATGACCCTATTTGGTTAGATGAATTACTTCATTTCTACAATATTTATAATTAATAATATTCATCATTTAGTTATTGGAAGTATTAGAAATAACATAATATAAAAATATTTGTAATATAAAAAAAGTAATTAATTTCAAACTCACAACAACTTTTAGAAATTTGAATTTTATATTGTCAAACGAAATTAATAAAATGATCGAGTCATTTAAAATATTTGTAAATATAATAGTTACAGTTCATCCAAAATTACCAATTTACGGAGTATTATCTTATTTTACAATTTATCAAACAATACATTTAGATTTCAAGTGTATTTTAGTCGATACATTTTCACCATTATTTACTACACATAAAATACTAACATTCTGTAAATCTTGTAATAAATATAGCAACCGGTATTTGACGGGTCTAATAGCATGTCGGCACAAATAAGTAAACAAATAGTGTATGTATATATATATAATAGCAAAATTATGTATACACTACAAAAAATTTCAATTTTGTAACAAAGTTTTTTTTGTTCTTAAATACACTTTTTCCATTACTAATGAAATTAGAGACGGAATTAGAGAAAAAATTGCGTTAACTACGTTAACTTTATGAACGGAATTCCGTTACTAATATACTATTTTTCTATAGTAACAATATAGAAGTATGACCTATAGAATTTATATATTGTGTCGTGCTATATATATATATATATGATTATTCTATTGAAATTAATAATATATTGTCTTATATAGAATTATATAATATATTGTCAGCATATATAATGTATATTTATATTAGGGTAAATTATATAATACTTCACTGTGTTTTAATAAAAATGCACAAAACACCCTATGTTTTATTTATTGCGTGAAACCCCTTGTGTTAATGTAAAGTTTGCACGAAACACCCTTCTTATCTAAAACTGATATTTAGTTCTAAATAAATACATAAATTACGCAAGTTTTATACAAATAAAAAGCGCAAAATATCTTAAATAATTTTTTTGCATTAAATAAATAAATAAATAATTTATTAATCCTTCATTTTTATAGTTTTTGGAGACAAATTGTTGTCTATTTTTATAAAAATTATAAAAATAAATGATTGATCAATTATTTATTTATTTATTTTATTCAAAAAAAATATTTAAGATATTTTATGTTTTTTATTTGTATAAAACTTACGTAATTTAAGTCTTTATTTCGAACCAAACATCAATTTTGGACAAGGAAAGTATTTCATGCAAAACTTTCCAAGTATTTCATATAAACTTTCCATTAACACGGGTTTTATGCAATAAATAAAACACAAGGTATTTTATATAATTTTAGTAAAATAGAAGAATGTGTTATATAATTTAGCCTTTATATTATCATATACAATAATATATATATATTTTTCATCTTATTAATTTGTGTTGATCGAGTCAAATCAGTTATTACTGTAAAAAAAAAATAGTAAAATTTCTTAGATTTATCATCGAACACCGTAAAAAATTTGCTAAGCCATTACATAAACATATCGATCCTTAACTAAAAATAATCCAAATTAATTTCTAACAATTAGGCATAAACATATATGGAATTAATTATTGCATTAGGTCACCAAATTACAGAAAAAAAACAAGAACCTTTTTACCTCATAGTCTTCTCTAATTGATCGATCATTAATATTCCCCTCGTGACATACATACATGCATACATACATACATTATCCATACAACATATACATACAATATGTATATATAGATAGATACATGAGGTAGGTAATAAAAAAGACATACAACAGAGAAGGTAAGGTAAGGGTAGGAAGGTAATTTAAGGTAGTTGGTAGGTAGCATCAGAAGCAGTCAGTCACGAGTCAATCACGTGAGTCTAGTTGAGTCAGCCATGGAAGAAGGGAACTCAAGCTTTAATTTCTTTTCTTCATTCTAATTTTAATACATATATATATATATTTTTTATTTAATTGGAAATATTTATCCATCGAATGACTGCTCTTGATGTTACTTACATTCATTCTTTCGTTTCTTCAGATTGATAATATATCGATCAGAACGCCGATGCTCCGCCGCCGTACGCCGGCGGCGCCCAGTAGTCGGCGCCGCCGTGATCGGTGCTTCCCGGCACGTTCTGAGTGCAGGAGGTCGGGACCAGACACAGCCCTCTACTTCTCAGGTCCTTAACTCCCGGGCCCCCCTCACAATCCAGCTACACGAACAAATTATTTTCAAAATAAATAAATAAATATACTCCCACGTTACCATATTTATCTATTATATTTAGTTTTTGCGTTAGAAATATTAGTATTATATTGGGATATAGGAGAATAAAGATAAAAAAAAAAAAAAAACTAAACATAACCTTATTAGTATGGTATGATATAAAAGTAATGATATTTGTATAATATATTATAAATGGAAAGAACACGTGTAATGTTAGATAGATAAGTACAATTATTAAAAAAAATAAAAATAAATATTTTATTATGAGACGAAAAAAAAAAAAATTGTTAAGTGACCAAAATAATATATATATATATATATATATATGAATGGAGTGAAAATTGAATCTTTGAAGTGTTCTTTGAAAAAGGAAAGAGGAAATTTTCAGGGATTTGCAGCTTTAGCAATATTCTTGCTTTTTTTCATAAAATAATAATAATAATAATAATTTCAGTTTAATAAATCCAAGTAGCTTTAATTATAATCCAGTAATTGAAGCTCAAACATAACTAAATAAATAAATAAAAAGCTGAAAATTTTATTTTATTTTAAAAAAACCCACAATTATATAATTCAAATTTGCCCTACTACTATTAAATAATTCAAACACAACCCTCTTTTTAGGAAGTGATGGATCCAATAAACCCTATTTTTATTACACATACCTAAACTTCAATTTTAAAAATTAGTAAAAATTAAAAACCCTTCTCTTGAACCTCTCAAATTAGGGTTTTGTGTTCTTTCCTTTTATCAAATCTTGAAAATTTATAAAATATATATATATCGACATAGACAATTCGAAAAATTCCCAATTCCCAATACCCGTGTCTGAAAAAACATCCAAAGCTTGTATAGGAAAATGTGGAAATTAAATTTATAAATCCAATAAAAATATATATATATATATATATACCAAATCAGCGTATGGGTACTTACAGAATGTTGGTGATGATGAATACTGTTATTTCCACTGCCATTGCGCATGTATGGAGAGCTCAGTGCCTGCAACATATACATACACAAATACATATATATATACATATCAGAATATGGATTTATTGGAAAAATAAAAAACAGGTAATGTAATAAAGAATCATTTTAATAATATATACTTCATCCGTCCACCGTCAATCTATCCATTTTGTCATTTTAGTTTGTCCATCGTAAATATATCTGTTTCTCTTTTTAAGTAAATGTATATTACACAAATGCCATAAAATAACACCACTTGATACGATAAATTTTAAAGAATATAATAATTTTTATGTATATCAATTGTACCACATATCAACATAATACTAATATACTGAAATTTACGTACAAAAAGTAAACGAATAGATAAGTAACGTGTATATATATATATATATGTGTGTTTGTTATTATACCTCAATTTGAGCCTCGAGGAATCTAATGTAGACAATGGCTTCAGAGAGGACAGAAGCTGTGTCAGTCTGCAAAAGAGAAACACAAATATTCATACATATATATATATAATTAATTAATTTATTACAGTAGTCTATTTTATTGTAAATTGAGTTTATTAAGAAAGACAAACAGACATTGATTCATGGGGTAATAAGTGACCGATTTATTGTTCAAAGTATGATTTATTTTTTTACCTTTCCAAAAGGGGAAACGAGTTGGTGAAGTGCAGTTATTCTATCCCCTAACTTCTCTTTTCTCACCTGCACATTTAATTTATATATTTATTTGGTTGAATTTTTTAATTGAATTTCGGAATTTATTTATTTATTTTTTTGAATAAAGTTATGATCTTTGTGTAAAAATGGAGTCCATTCACCTTGAGAGCTGGCTGGGCTGAAGACTGTTGTACTCTAGGCTTCTTTGGTTGTACTCCTCCACTGCTTGTGCTGTTGCCCTTTTCACAAGCAGATATGAAAAAAGATCAATTTTTTTTCAAGAACACATCATGGAATTAAATCAAAGCTTAACTCATTACTTAATTTGAACCAACTCAATATATATAAATAAATATATTGGAACTCAAATTACACACACACAGCAAAGCATGTGTTCCCTTTAATCATAATCCACGGAGTAATAATTATAAAGAGCAACTTTAATTACATAATTTAATTTATTTAAAAATATAAAATAAAATAAAATTTCTTTAATTAATTACCTCAGATGAATGATCTTGATTGTGGTGGTGCTTCCTCCCTTTCGTCGTCGTCGTCGTCGTCGGCGGCGGCGGAGTTGTCGATTTGGAGTTGGAGAAATTCAGGAAGCTGTTTCTAATAGGGGTTGTGGAAGAATTATTATTATTGTTTGGGGAAGAAATTTGTGGATGATGAAGATGAGTATGAGGCCAAGAAGATCGATTTTGGTGAAACTGGTCATTATTATTTTGATGATTTTCGAAGAATTGAGCAGAAAATTCTTGCTTGACATGATCTGCAGGAGGTGGAACCCTAGCAAAAGATGGATTCAAATTATTCAGAACTCGATCTTCCCAATTCTCCAATCTCTTCTGCTGGAACAGATTGCCCCCAAATCTTTCATCTCCCAATCCTCCCCTAATGAATTAATTAATCAAAATATAATTACATATATATATATATATATAGCATCAATCCAAGCTAAATAATCAATCAGAAATGGTAATTAGAGAGAGAGAGAGGGAGGGATTTACAGAAGTAATTGGCTCCAAGACCTAACAGTGGGGAAATCTTGGGAGGGATGATGATCATGTTCTTGGTCTTGATCTTGCTCTTGATCTTGGTGATGATGATGATCGGGAGCCGAATTCGAGCCGGTAATCGACGACGACGGCGGCGGCGGAGGAGAATAATTAGGGTTAGGGTTGCCATAGAGAAAGTGGTGATGAGAATTAGTGAGCTGAGGTTGTGGATGCATGCCATTGATCATGCTCCACCAATTAGGGTTTCCAGCCATCATTTGTCACTCCAAATTTACAAAACCACACTCAAATAAAAACTAATCCCAATCATAAACATAAACAAAAACAAAATCCCACTTCTCTCTCTCTCTCTCTCTCTCTCTCTCTATATATATATATATATATATCTTTCTCTCTCTCTAAAACAATACAGTCACACACAGATAACCCTAATTCTCTTTTTCTTCAAAGACTCTTGAAACTGATCATCCCTAAATAGATACATACATACATACATATATATATATATAGGTAGATTTGCAGAGGCAAACAAGGCCTTGTTTGAAGTGTGAGAAATGAAAATGAGAAGAGGAGAGAGAGAGAGAATGAAAACCCCAATTAACAATAATTTGTCTTTGTCAAACAGACAATTGTAAATTTATACTTGTGGGGCTGAAGAAGCCATATATTTGTTTGCCTTTCCCTCCATCTTTACTTCCCATCTATTTTATTATTCATTTTATATAAATTTTTTTAATCAATTTGATTTTGAATTTTATACATATATATATATATATCTTTCTTTTTCATCTTGCTTTAGCTTTACTATAAAGTGGGACAGAAAAAGCTGATGGGGAGTGTTTCCAGGCCAAAAAACAAATGCCTCTTATTTTCTTGAATTGTGTTTATTTTAGAGTGTGTTTGATTTATTTTGGTAATTCATTTGTGGTATTTTTAGATTTTGAAATTTTTTAAATTGAAAATAAGTATTGGATGCAATGTATTTAAAAAAAAAAAAAAAAGAAAGAAAGAAAAAATAATACTCCCTCTGTCATTCAATTTTTTTTTTTTTTATTATTGTCATTCAAATTTATTCTCGTTTCTTTTTTTAGTAAAAAAATATTATTTTTCTTAAAACTCGTGTCCGGTCAAATGAACACGCAATTGGATGGATGACGGAGGGAGTATGTATGAATTGAATGATAGAAAAAGAAAAAGGAAATACAAATAAATAGAATTTTAATTTATTTAAGGATCCATATTTATATATGTGTAGGTTATGATTAGTTACATTTAGGATAGTTCTATTTTTGAATGAATAAATACATGCACTAATTTGATGATATTTTTTAAATATATATAGTGAATTAATTAGACATGAGAAGTAAATGTTATATAGTGAAATTTATTTTAAATAGTTACTTTAAGAAAGAGGAATTTGTTCTCCCAAGGAACATCGTTCTTTAATTTGATAAATAGCAAGAAAAAAAGATGCCAAAGAAAAATAATATAATTTGTTTTCAATATAATTAATTGCATGGAAAAATAAAAAATAATAAAAAAAAAAAAGTGATGGGATGAGTTTATTTTTGTAATTCAATAATGAGAATTATGAAAGATTTTCCCATGTAAAAAATGTGTGTAATATAATCCCGTCCCATAACAAACTATCCATTTTTCTATTTTAGTCCGTCCCATAACAAAGTATCTATTTCTTTTTTTAGTAACTGTATTATCTACCTAACATTACAAATACTCTTATAACTTATAATATATTACACAAATGTCATTAGATTTGTATCACACATACTAATAAGGTTATTTTAGTCATTTTCACTTCATTTCTACTACATCCAAATATAATACTAATATTTCTAAAACTACGTGCAAAAAACAAATGAATATTTAGTTATGAGACGGATGAAATATATAGTATTACATTTTTGTTCTTCACAAAAATATCACATATATAATCCATCTAGGTTACAAATTACTATTTGATTTAATTTGAACTAATTTTCAAGATAATCGAATTAAAAAGGGTAAAAGTATTCGAGGGCTTATTGTTCTTGTTTATAATTCTAAATTAATATTCACCACGAGCTCGACTCATATAGAATTTTTTGGTCAGTCCTATTCAAAAATACCTATTACACGTATAATTAATTTATAAATAAAATTAAACGATAAAAATATCAAAATATTTTACATTTTTATTAATCAACAAAATACTACTCCCTCCGTCCACAAACTAATATTCTACTTTTTTATTTGGAACGTCCAAAAATAATTGTTCTCTTTCTATTTTTATACATTGAATTTACCTTTTTACCCTTACTTTATTTATCCTTTTTATATTTATACACAAAATAAAAGGCTATTTTGTTAATTAAAAACAAAAAAAACTAATTACCTAAAAAAACGTGTAAATATCACTTAAGATATTAAAAAATGGACTGAGGGAGTATTATTTATTAATTTATTACAAAATCTTAAAGAGCCTTTTTAGAGTGAGACCGAGAGAATATATTGTAAACAATGTGAATATGGTTTAAATGATTTGTTTTTGAAAATCTTGTTAGATTAAAAAGTACTATAATGTAATTAAGATTAGGTTAAGAGAGCAATATATTGAATTAAGAAAAAGGTTAGGTTTAGAATTATGTTGTTGGAAGTCATTTTCTTGTTGACCTTTGATGAATTAAAAAAAAAAAAAAAAGTTTCTATCGGTAATCTTCTATTTCGAATTAATTCTACTTACCGAATGTTATTAATTTCAGAATCAATATAAGAATTTTAATCATGTGGATAATATATATATATATATAAATTTTATTTTTGTTTCTCTTGTAAATTAATTTCGATCATTTTATATGTGCTTTAGTCGATTTTTTTTTTTTGGTCATTTTAACTACATATAAGTCATATTCGATAAATTTATAACATGAATTTTAACAGTTTTTCGGTTTAATAATACAACAAAATATTTCAATAAATTTTTGTTTTTCAATATGTAAGTATTCAGTAAAATTACAAGTTAGTTTGGATGTTTACACTATAGTAAAATAATCGATTATATTTTTTATATAATTTCAAACAATATAATTTTAAATTAAATTAAGTATTCGATTTACTCCCTTTCATCGTAAAATGATTGGATGATAGAGCCTAAAAGCATATATTATTAACTATATATAAGTAATTAACCGTAAAATTGTTTGAATGAATATTTTTTATGTGAATTATAAGAAATTATATAAGTAATATAAAAATAATTAGTCTATGTAATATATTAATTTTTTTTTGAATTTTGTTTTTGGAGAAATGTGGAAAAACAAACTCTTTAAGAGTGTGTTTGGTTATGGGTTTTTTGGAGTTGATTTTGAATTTTAAATAGTAACTTTTTTAGTTTCAAATAATTGTTTGATGTAAACAAATAAATATAATATAATATTTTTAATATAAATTTATTTTTTAATATAATATAACATAAATAATAAGTTTGCTTTCTTATAATATTATCCAATCAAAAAATCGTGTGGGGGACATTCGGAGTATGCAGGGTATTAAATTCAGTTGAATTTACCCAGTGCGCACTTTCGAATAACAGTTACAGATTTTCACGTCATTAAAAAAAAAAAAAAAAACACTATATAATACTAGGATTTATACTATGGTAGTATTTCTTATTTATAATTTTAGTATGTGTTTAGTTTAGATTTGAGTTTTTTTATTTAAATGTTGATTTAATTAATATTTTCATTTAATATTTTGTGAAATAAAATTTTCGGACACAAAGTATACATTTATTTTTTAGTATATTAAAAAGTAATAATATTTTTACCTTTACAAGTCCAAATAAAATGAATTTTTTTTAGAAGTTAAAATTATTTTGATATTTATATATTATCATTTTACTATGATTAGAAATCAATATTTTTGAATAAAATAATCGACAATACAAAAATGAATATATTTCTAGATATCGTATACTGAATAATTTGATTTTAATTTCAAATCAAAATAAAATAAAATTAATTTTTTTAATAATAATAATAATATTATACTACTTTATATTAAATTGCAACCAAATAAGTGAAACTTTTGGAAATGTGTGAATAAATTTTAATTTATGAAATATAAAATGGTGTGTATATAAAAAGTTGTCCATTAGTGCTCTAAAGAGACAAAAAAAAACATATAAAATGCTGAGTAGCCAATCCAAACATCATTTATAAATATAATATATTTATATTAAATTTATGCATATTATTGATTGTTGATTTATTGATTATTGATTATTGATTATTGATACCAAAGTCACCCTAAGCTGTAATATCATTGCTCTAGAAATTGTTTCTCGAGGTTTTCACTTTTTAAATAAATTATAATTTCTGGCCTAATAATTGTGGGTTGGCTACAAATTTACTTTATTTAAATAAAATATTTTAAAGGAAAAATAGCCTACTTTATGGTGGATTTTGACACAAAGATTAATTCCCTTAATTTTGTGTGATTTTAATAATCCCAAATGGAATGAGTAGGGAATTAGGGGTATTTTTTATTTTATTTTTTTTATTTTATTTTATTTTGTTTATTTCTACATTATCCTTGATGATAATAACAACATAATCAATTAAAAAGACACCTGTCAATTATTATAGTGTGTACATATATACACCTATTGTACATATACTATAATTTGTCATAGCACAAAAATTTTAAACTTTTTTACGACAAAAAAGGTTATTCTTCATCGTCACATTAACAACACATCAAGTGTAACAAACAATACATGGAAGAAAACAAAAAATACATGAAATATAAAATTTCAATATAAATAGATTTATCATATATTGTTCCTATGTGGTCTAAGGGTGTCGAAAATAAATTCGACCCGAAAAATCGAACCCGTTCGACCCGAAAATTTTCAGGTTCGGATTTGGGTATTTCGGGTTTGAAAAAAATCGGGTCGATCGGAACCCGAAACGAAAAAAATTCGTGTCGTGTTCAGGTCGTGTTTCGAGTTGACCTGATCACCTGAAATATAAAAATCAGGTTAGGTTTTGGGTTTTGTATTTCGGGTTAACTTGAAATTTTTATTATTATTATTTTAATTTATTATATTTATATTATTTTAAATATAAGAAAATATAAAAATTAAAATAAAAATGATTTTTTTAGGTCAATTTAAATTTTTTTTTAAGTTTTCGGGTTTGTTTCGTGTCGGGTTCCTATCGGGTTTATTCGGGTGACCTGAAACTAATTCAGGTTAATCTGAATCCGACCTGAAAGAACTCATGTCGTGTTCGGATATAGAGTTTCAGGTCAGATTTCAAGTTCGGGTTGACAGGTTTTTTTTTTTTATTATCCCCATGACTCAACCCGACACGAACACGACCCAAAAACACGAATTGACACCCTAATGTAATCTAATGTTGGTCAAACATATATTTATATATATCTCAGTATATGATGTAATATAAATAGATGTTGATGTGATGTTTTGAATGTAAAATTGATTTTTAGGATAATATAAAAAATAAAAAATAAGTATTTGATTTGATATTTTTGGAGGGAAAAAATAAAATGAATAGTAGAAATCCAAACAAATCCCTCAAACAAACACACCCATAGAGTATAAATAGATAGCAAATGTTGTTTACATAATACAAATTAGTCATATAAAATGAGAATACATGGTAATAATCCATACAACAAATATTATGTTCCCTCCGTCCCAAACTATGGTCTTATTTGAATTGGGCACGAAATTTAAAAATTATTGATATTATATTGATATTATATTTGTCCTTTTGAGTGTATTAATGTAAAAAACAGTGACGTATAAATATTTATGGAAATTAGACTATTGTTTTGAGACGAACAAAAATGGTAAACAAGACTATTGTATTGGACCGGGTACTTAAACTGCCGCACAAGATATAAAAAGACAACACATTGTAAGAATTTACACGGACCATGTCGCACATTGTAAGACAGCACAATACTGATTAATTTGAATCGACACCCTAACAAAATCTACAACCAAATGCCAAGAAAATCTTGGATTATAAACCGATGGTCGAAAGGATCAGTAACATCTCATCAAAAGGAAAACTTCAGACACAATCATTCTTTCGACATTAATACAAACTGAAAAATATTAGTACCTGTAGAAAACAACCATCAATGGTGCAATTTCGCCAATGCTGTAGTCTTCGGGCATTCGCCAATTCCACCTGTGAAACTTATAAATATATGCACCACGATGATGATGATGATGATGATGATGATAATCGAAACACAAAAAAGTTCACATTTGAAAGGGATTTCAATTCCACATTAACATAGCTCAAAATTTAGCAAAAAATCTGTAGAACTTTGGCAGAGTACTCATGAACATGATTGTGTAAACATCATATGAGCACTTCATCTCAAAATCCTTTCTCCAGAAACATAGAGACGGCGAATAATTATATTTACTTCCCAATTTGAAAATCGAACAGGAATTCAAGAACTCAACTCAATTCGACAACCAGCAATCTTACACGTAACCAGAGCCAAACTGCATAATCAAAATCCAAAATTTACAGCAAAGAGAGATAACTCT
Organism: Andrographis paniculata; assembly: GCF_009805555.1. NCBI lineage: Eukaryota > Viridiplantae > Streptophyta > Magnoliopsida > Lamiales > Acanthaceae > Andrographis > Andrographis paniculata. The sequence goes on along the minus strand of NW_026137634.1, from coordinate 2,028,270 downwards.
AATTACTCATCTGCAAATCAGGGCCTCCCATAGCTCATTTTCTCAACAAATATCGACTCGGTAGAAATGATATCTTGATCCAATTTTGAAAGGCACACAAAAATCCAAGGCAAAACAGAAGGATCCCTAAGAAAAACTAGTTGGTGCATCTTCAAATAATCAACAATGGCAAATATGAAATGAAACTATGAAATTTAGCACAACACAAGAAAGATTCGAAGTGGCTAAAACTATGATGAACTTCGATCTAGTTCAAAAGAGGTGATCAAATTTCTTCCCAACAATGGCGCCTAAGCATATGATCGTTAACTGAATTCATCAATTGTAAGTATGTATACACACAGATATAGAATCAAATCCTAGGTTTGAGCGTATATAGGTTTATACAACCTTCGTAACTCCTGATCAATCTCATCCGCCATTCCCTCTTCACCGAACCTCCTCAAACCCTTGGCCAAAACCCTCCCCAAGTACTCATCGATCTCGTAGGTCGATCCCCAGCCGCTCCTTTTCATCATCTGGTAAATCCTCACCGTTGATTCCTTCCTTTCTGCACCAATTACCGCCATAACCAGGGTCAACAGCCCCTGCTTCTCGTCCCACTGAATACCTTCCCCCTTTTCCAATCCATCAATCAAAGAGTCGATTTCCTCACCCAGGCCGTTCCTCGACAACGCTGCGACCAACTCGGCGTACGTGTTGAGGTCGGCGCCGTATTCCGATCGGACGGTTGAGAAGACTTCGGCGGCGAGGACGCATTGTTCCTGGCGCAGGAGCTCCTTCAGCACCGAGGTTAGATCGGATTTGATGAGGCGAGGGAGGATATGAGTCGGAATATTCGTAGGATCGGTTCGGTAGGCCCGTTTGAGAGATTGGATGGCCAGGATTGCTTCGGTGCTTAGAATTCGGCCTTTTAGGAGCGGTGGACGCTTGTCCCGTCGCCCGCATCTTACCGTCGATATACTCCGGCGTACTCCGGCGGTGGTGGACGCGGCTCCGGTGAAAAACAGCGGGCAGTTTAAGTTCGCTCTGGAAGCCATTAGTGGCGGCGACTGGCGAAGTTGGAGCGCAGAAAATTTACAGAGCGAAAACAGATAAGACGAAAAAGAAGATGCACGCAAAATGACGAAAATACCCCCAAAGTGAAAAGTTTACACGCGAAAAAATTAAATGGTACAAAAAATCGTCGACAGCAGGATTCGAACCTGCGCAGGCAGAGCCCAACAGATTTCGAGTCTGTCTCCTTAACCACTCGGACATATCGACGCTTTGCTTATCTTCGGTCAAATAATTTATATAATTAAATAATATAGTAGAAACTTTTTAATATAAATATCCCCCGTACAATATTTTAAAACTAATAATAATAATACAAAAAAAAACAAATTAAAAAAAATATATATCTATGTACTAATTTGAAAACCCGAATAAATAAAAACACACAGTTTCACGTTACATAATAGGTTATAAATTTTTGCTAAATTAAAGTTTTTGAAGTAGTAATAAAAAAAAAGAAACATTTGATATAATATAAGATAAATAAACTGAATATACAGAAATAATTATTTTTTAAGTAGTATTTTAAATAAAAGAACCACTTTATTTATTTTTTCTTTTAAAAAATTATTAACTCCAACACACAAAAATAAAAATAAATAAAAAAAGCCGCCCAAACCTTTACTATATAACAAATTCATGTGAAAACCTACACTTTTACGAGTTACCAAAAAAAAATTCATACATTTTGTCATATCCCAAATTTGCATGGAACACAACCTTCCTTCATCACCACTTACTATCAACAACCAAAGATCACACAACAAATTCAAAAAAACATACAAGAACAAGCAGCCAACAGGTTTCCGACGCGGGATCGATCGTGTAGCACCGACGGCTCATTTTCCTGCGTCGGATACCTGGAGATACACCATCTGAGTGTAGCCATTGAACGCCGAGGGGTTGAGTTGCGAAAGGCCGAGGCTTTGAAACAGCCGGTACTGGCCGTCCTGTACGATGGGGGTGGGGGCGCGCGCAGGGTCGTATCTTGTTTGGTGAGTGAGGGAAGGGCCAGCAACGGGGGGAAGTTCCCAGTAAACGTCGAGCACTGATTCCACGTACCTGCTGTTTTGGAAATGCTCGGTGTATGTAATCGCCTTGTTGCTGTGGTTGAAGTCGTCGCGCATGTGTCCTCTTACGCCCCACCATGCTTCCCCAGCCCCGCATAGCTCTTGGGTGGAGACTGCTTTGTCGTAGAGTTTCTTTCTTCGGGTTCTTGTCCGGGCTTCGTCGCTGTCTTTGAAACAGCTGTGGCCACCGCCTGTCGATAGAATGGATTCAAATTGTATTTTTAGTAAATGAGAAAATTGCAGATAAGATATCTAGTAACTTTCCGACAACATTAATATATACTCACTGCGGTTCCAAAAAATAAGCTCATACTTTTGGACACGAATTTTAATAAAAGTGTGTACTTTTAGTTACTTTTACGTTTTATGGTAAAAAAAAATATAAAAATCGTATGATTTTTTACTAAATAAATAAAAATATTTTTAAGAGACAGACGAGAAGAAAAGTAAGTACATTTTTAAGAGATGGAGGGAATGCAACTCATGGTTAAAATTAAAACAGCTTGTGTTGTGTGTTTTATTACCATATGCGGAAATCAATCGTGACGTGTTGTGTAGATTGTTATAAGTTAACATGCTATCTTGTGAGATTAATTATTGCATGTATTGTCTATACCATTACTATGTGTTAATTAGGGCTAATAAGTATTAATCCTAATCAGTATTCTAACCGCCTCCAACTACTACGTTCAAGTTCCATGCCATGCTATGCCATTAGAGGTAGAAGTATTTTTTCCCTAAAAAAAGCAACATCGAATAACTATTTTTCATTCAAAATATTATATCAACAACCTATTTCCACTATAAAACTTTTTGAATTCAAAACATAACAACACTCCAAGAACATTAAAAAAAATAAAAATAAATAAAAAAACCCAATATTTTGAACTATAATCAATGAGGCTGACACTGTGCGAATAAAAAACATGTTCTAATTCCGTCCACTAGAATCAAACTCTAGAAAGATGCATACCCTTTAAGGAGATTTCAAATGCAAAATTTCAGATCCAAATGAAAACATGAAGGAAATGTCATGCTAAGTGTGCAAGAATAGTGAAATTTCATATCCGAATGAAAACATGAAGGAATGTCATGCTAAGTGTGCAAGAATTGTGATAGCCTTCAAAGGATAAGGTATCGATAATAGGGGTCAAAAGAGCACACCTTTTATGTAAAACTGATCACATATTTGCCTGAATGAATAATGATCCCCAGTTCCCGTATCATAGTTGTCCTCGAAAACAAGATGTTTGAAGCCGGCTTTCAATGCTTGCTTCAATCTAGATAAACAAGTACTAAAATTAGAATACACAAAATAATGAAGATTTAGGAATTAGAACATAAGATATAACTTCCATATAAATTATATCACAGAAAGATTTCGATTGTGATAGACAACCTGTATTTACCTCTTAAGTTCATTTTGATGATCATCAAAGAACACAAGAACCCGGGTAAGATCTTTGATCCCATGCTGTCTCAACACTTTTCCCCAGTCCATGCTTCCGAAGTCAACAAAATCCTTCCCAGCAAAGTAGGTGCAATTTCCATCAACATAGGCAGGTCCCTTCTTCAGGTACTTCTCAGGATGACGAGGTGATAGCGACAAAATCCTTGTGTGAGGCATAGCTTGCCTCAAAACCCACGTTGAATGTCCCTTGAAAGCACCACTTTCAATCATCAAGTCCGGCTCCAACCATCTCGTGATGAACCAAAGTCCAAAACTGTGGTCGAATCCCATTCCATATGTGTTGTTCTTAATAGGTCGGGTGTCGTATATTGGCACAAACTCCTCAAGGCCTTTGAGCAAATCCTCTGATGTCCACTCTACAGTCCTTCCGTGCTTCGATCTACCTTCTGACAAGGAATGCAATGCATACACAACTTATAAAAGGTCGATCTTTCTTTGAAAAAATATAATAAAAGAAAAAACAGAGAAGATTAACTTTAAAAGTAGCAAACATAAACATAGCACAATAGAATTCGTTGAACCTATATAACATTCGTTTGTCCAAATATCAAGAACAAAATCCACAACTTGAACTAGCAAAAGAATACACAAAATTAGTTCCCAAATTCAGTTTTTCTGCCCTAATCCACAATATTGAGTTCTTCATCATTCAATCAAATCTAACAACCGCATAGAAACTTTAATTCAACCAATGAGGATAAAATTTTCAAAGATAAATTCATCCAAAAATCAAAAGAGAAACATCAAATCACACAGGCAGGAGCTACATTTAGTGAAACTGCCAGTTACAATCACGAACCAAAAGCATTCGATTCGATCTATTTATATATACTACATTTGGAAATGGTAACTTACTTTTCAATTCCTAACAATTTACATGAGCAGAAAGAGAGATTAACTCACACCAGGGAACGCCAAGGGAACCAAAATCCGACTCGAGCGCATCGGGCCCTGGAAACAACTGCGACACGTGATTGGAGGAGGAAGCCGAGATGCAGACCAAATCTCGCGAGCGAAGAGCGTAGGAACAGATAATCACGAGAAGAAGCCCTAAAATCAGAATCGACCACAAATAGCCGGTGCGGATCAAGTAATTGGCGAACAACATGGCAGCAGACATGCTCTTTCGCGTCTTGGACTGGTCGACGGCGCCGAAAGCGTTCTCGCCGGAGCCACCGTCCTCGGTGGCGTGAGGTGGCCGACGCCGCGGCGACACGGCGCCCCTTTCGAGCATCATGTTCGTCGATGGCATTTCTGCCTCAATTCCTTGGCCGTTGGATTTATTAGAACTCTCCATCCTTTGCAAAAATGATTTTTTTAATCAAAAACAAATAATACTGCTAATAACAATTTTCGATATTAAAAAAAATAAAATAAAATAACCTAATGAATTATTTAAAAAAATTAAATAAAATAAAAAAAATATTATTAAAAAAATATAATATACATACATTAATATAATATATATATTATATATTTATAAAAAAAATTAAAATTGATTTCACAATCTTCGGGCCAACGGGTCGGATTCGGGTAATAATCGGATAGGATCTGGTAGAGTGAGGTCTGAACAAATTAGGGTCCGATTCACAATCTCGCCGATGATCGACTAGCTGTCGTTCCTCTCTGCAGTGCGTAGCTAGGACTTTGGAACGCCGTCGTTGTTGATTTCAGTCTCCGGCAGAGGTATCGGCGGCGGTCAGTTGTATTTATCCACATACTTTCTTTTTTTTTTTTAAATGGCTGCGTATTAGCTGGGAATTTGTGTGAACTGATTTTTTTTATTGCAATAAAAGTGAAATGACAGCAAAAATGAACTTTATATTGATACTATTGTTTTTGAAAAATTACTTCCTGCTTTTGAGTTGAAAATTTGTGCTTAATTTAGTGGATTTGTAATGATTTCGTAGGTTTTCCTTAATATTGCTGTCTTTATTCTGTTTTCTAATGCTGGATTACAATAGAATTAACGATTTAGATGCAGTGAGGGTAGGACATGAATGCCTTATTTGAGCATTTGAAGCAATTACAACTGGAAGATGTTAATGCAGATAATCATCGTTGATTTTCTATTGGTGTTTTTTTTTTTTCTTGATTTTGATTTTGGTTTTGGTTTTTGATTTGAACAGTTATTTGGATACGATGTTTTGCTGAGGAAAATAGTGTAAATTTTCATATATTTACCTCTCAATATCCTTTGATTCAATCAGTTGTTATCAAAAACAATTTTTTTTTTTTGGTTCTAAACATTGCAATAAATCTATATTTATATCACATCAAACAAATATATTCAATTCAATTTTTTTCTATTTTCAAAACAGACCAAAAACACAACCAAACAATTTGACTCATCTTGGAAAGGAGTGGAGTTGCACATAAAGGTGAAATTTTGTTGATTCTTATTTCTAATCTAAGGCTTTGTTTAGACAAGAGTTGTGGAAGTTTTGGAGCTTCGGATCATTTTGGAAACAATAAAATGCTGAGAATTTGATGTGATTTTATATATATATATATAGCCTGTATGCAAATTGAATCTAGATTATTGGAAATAAGCCTGTCTTTTATCCGTATTCTTATACTAGAATCTACATATATTCAAATGGAACCGATTTTACGTACTACACTTTCAATAGACTCTTGTCATCTATCCATCTGTATATTCAATTTAAGCCATTACAAAACACGCTAGTGTATCCATTAAGGGGACCTTTAGATCTGTAATTTGAAAATGGAGGTGTAAGATATATGCAGATGAAAGATTTTCTACATTATCCTCTATTTTGTTTATTAAGCTCATTCTTGCCATTTTTATCATTCGATCACCTTCCAATTTCTTAACAGTATGCAAACTAGATGCTGCATTTGGCTGAGATTTAAAACTTGTAAAAGAAATGGAGTGACAACTAGAAATTTTTAGAATACACTGAGGTTTATTGGTTGTTGATATGTTATACGTTTTACAATAGAAAGCAGTCCTGATATGATTTCGTTGAGATTTTATATATATGTATATATACACACCCGACCATTGACATCATTACACCAGGTCTTATGTAGCTCAATTTAAGCAGTGAGTAATTTATATTTTTAATTTTTTTGGTTATGTAGCATTCGGAATTAAGTTGTTTTTATGTGACAGGCTGTGATTTGAGACAGGATTTGTATTCTAATAAATCTGTAATTGTCTACAGTATAAGGACGAAAGGGGTTATAAGTACTTTGGCTGAATTTTGTCTAAAGTTTTACCATCATCTATCATGGGCTATTGTAGTTCTTTTTCTCATTTCGTTAGGGATTGCTAGTTTTTTGTACTTTTGGAAAATATTTCGAGCTCTAGACTATCGGCGAGACATCCCCATTATGTTCTTTTTTTCCTTTAAATAAAAAAATGAAAAACAAAAACACAATGGAGATATTTCGCCAACAACCTAGAGCTCAAAGTATTCTCCTAAAGTACTAGAAATTAACAATTCCTAACCAAACTATGAAGAGAACAACTCGTGGACCTTCATCTGCGGTTTTGACTTGTGGCACCGTATCAAGAACACTAGGCCTAATTTGTGGCACCGTAATAGTCTTGAACGAACGAAATGAATTTAAGATTCTTCCTCTTGAATTTCATCCGACTTTAAACATTGCTATATAAAATTTCAACAGTCTAAATGTGGAATATGATTCCAACATGTCATTCCATTCCATTCGATTTATGCATTATAAACCTGTTTTAGTTGATAGAAGAAGATTGAATCTAAGAATCAACAATTTTCCCACGCAAAATTAAGCATGTTTATGACCTATTTAAGTACTCAAATCACGTCGTGTGTTTCAATACTTAATTAGAACCAAATTGGAAGCTCTTCGAACTCCAGTTTGTCTGGTGTTGGTTTAAATAGTATTTTGATGCGATATTTTGCGACAGTAAATAGTGTATTTTCATTGGGACATGCACATGCTGAGTAGTATTTTTTATTTGAAATTCCACTTCTAAATAATATTCGAACAAAAATGTGTTCTAGATTGTATACTTATATCTGTGTCTTATTTTCTAGATCTTATTGCAACATTTTGTTTCTAAATCTCGATTCATTGCAGAGGGAAACATTTTAAAAAAAGGAATTCAATGAATGGCGGCGCTTCCACGTCTAGCGGTGTCCGAGCAGCGTTCTCCTACTGCGTCAAACAAGTACGAAGCTACGACTACCACCACTACCTCTGCCTTCTCGAACTCCCCCTTAACATGAGGAAATCGGCATTCGCCCTCCGCGCATTCAACGTCGAAACCGCAAGAGCGATGGACGTCGCATCCGATCCAAAAATCGGTCTCATGCGCCTCCTCTGGTGGCAAGAAGCCATCGACAAAATCTATTCCAACAAGCTCGTCGACCATCCGGTGGCCCGGGCGCTCGCCCACGTAATGTCCGAGCACAAGGTCAGCCGGAGCTGGTTAAAACGATCGGTCGAAGCCCGGATTAACGACGCCCAACGGGAGATCACCGACGTTCCGGAAACCATCGACGAGTTAGAGCGATACGCTGAGGACACCACGTCGACGATTTTGTACTCGACGCTCGAATCGGGCGGGATTAAATCGACTGCAGCCGATCATGCGGCTTCGCACATTGGTAAAGCCAGCGGACTCTCGTTGCTTCTCAAATCTATTCCGTACCACGCCAACCGGAATCGAAATTTTTCGTATATACCTGCTGATGTGGCGGAAAAACACGGGCTACTGGTTAAGCAGGGTGGGGTATCGGAAGTTCGTGTCGACTCCCGCGAGGGACTGTGCGATGCCGTGTTTGAGATGGCGTCGGTTGCCAACGCGCATCTTCGAAAGGCTCGGGATTTGGCGGGGACTGTCCCGGATGAGGCTCGTCGCGTGCTGTTGCCGTCTGTTCCTACACAGATTGTTCTTGATGTGTTGAGACGGGTGCAGTTCGACGTGTTCGATCCGAGGATGTCTCGGGGAGTTTTGGGGGTTTCTCCTTTATGGTTCCAGCTGAAACTCAAGTGGTACTCTTTGAGAGGTAAGTATTGACAGTTTTGTTTTGATGATTTTGGGAGTTTTCTTTCTTATAGTGAAGTTTTTTTTGGAGAGATTTGGTGATTTTTTGGTTGTGTTTTGGATGACAATTGTAGGTTTGAGTTCGAGGATCTAAGTTTTGGAATGTGGTTTCTTTGCTTGCCTTTGACCTTATTTTTTTTATTTTTTTTTATGTCGTGAGAACCCGCAGTCGCTACTCTAAAGTGCGCATTGGATAAACCTTCGGCCGAATTTAATACTCTGCAAACTAGGTTCGACAGGCAAGTCACACTAGGCGAACCATATATGGCAGGTGATCTGAGACGTCGAGGGTTCGAACCCAGTCACACGTCCAATATAATCATATTTCTAAAAAAATAAAAAATAAATTATGTGAAAATATAAAAATAGAAAATAAAGATAAATTATGTAAAATAATTAGAATCCGAATGTATCGGGATCGTATACTGGCCTCACAGATCAAAACGAGTCTTTACATTCAGTTCGTAAGCCACGCAAAATCGAATGTGTCGGGATTATATAAACACGATACAGGAACACCTACAAATATAAACTAACAGTAAATACATTAGTGTTAAATAAAAGCATATATTGTTCGATTTGCCTCGATCACCACCGTAACTATCCTCGCAAAGTTCTCTAATGTCAAATGTGACTCGGACACTTTCACTATTTTGTCTCGACAAAAAGCCTATCGAATCACGTCCGAATAACTTTCAACAGATGCCAAAAATAGTTCGACGCCATGTACCGTGATGCGAAAATCAAAGCTATATTACCAACAATATGAATACAAAACATTAAGATCAAAGAATCGGTTAAGAAAAACCTGTTTCATGCTCAAGAACGGCCCGGCAGAGCTGCTTGCGTAGTGTCTGCCAAAATGTTTTGAAGCTGAACTCGCTTTGATGCCCGGATGTCGAGTATGCTAGGCGGCATTGGCTGGATGCATCCATGTAAATCAACTAAATCGAAGAATTCCTTCTTAGTTAAGCTCTTCTTATCAACCAGATTATCGACCACAGCATCCATAAGTTTTCGGTTTTGCTGAAGAATCTGCAAGCGATACAAATTAACATCCTTACTACATAATCAAGAAAAAAAAAATAATGCTTTAAAAGTTCATCCATTTTCTACCATTTTTGCCCGTTCGTAGCAAACATCTAAGATTTCCAGGGCTTGTAAATCGATCTCCTGAAATCAATAAACGAATCTTTTTAAGTCCTTTAGCTATGAGAGGCATCGAGAATCCTGACATCATTCTTGTTGCCAGGCATTTCCCAAAAGAAATTGACAGATTTGAATGAACAGAAAAGGAATTGATAACGAGCAATAGAGAATCACATTTATTCTTTCCGGAGTCCAGAAGTTGTTCAAGCCGTAATGCTTTTCAGAAAGGCCACCAAGAACTAATGTCCGCGCAGCTGACCTGGCATTGTCGGCTGTCTCCGCCCAAATGGTACTCAGCTAGAAATGCCAAATTGTAGTGAAAGTAGTGAATGATTAAAATCGAACCTTTAGTGATACATTTACAAGAAGTCTAAAACAACTGAATCAACAGAAAGGTTTAAAAGATTTTTGAACATCGTATTTCAAGTCTTTTCATATTATAACTGAAACAATCAAAAGGATCACATACTACATAGATTCGAATATTTATTTCGCTTTAGAGATTATCTTTATTCCGAAATATTAGTCCTTTTTTCATATCTGTTAATGGTTGTTTCGTCTTCACCTCTCAATCTTAACTGTATTAACAACTATTTAATATTATGGATTGCTTAAAATCTAAAATTAGAAATTTATTAAAGAATGGTGACGGGTTCACGGAAACATGATCCTTAATTGCAGAAACATTCAAGGGGCCAAAGCAATTAGCAAACTCACGTGGATAATTTAACATGTAGTGTTATTACCTGATCCTTTCCATACCAAAGTTCATCAGCTGCACGAGGAGCAAGTTGGACAGTTATATGATCCAAGAGAGATTGTCGACTGCATAAGCATGAAGAATATAAGTTTGTTAAGAACACGAACACTCGATATAATGAATTTTGTTAGCTACACTAATACATCACCAATTAGAATATAGGACTTCGTGTATTCTTCCAAGTGAATAGAAATGTACTTGCAAAGTTTGGTGCTGAAGCCTACCTCAACATTCCTTCCTTAAATTTGATGTGGTCGATTTTGAAACGTACATAGCCCAATTCCCGTCCAGCTCTTGGAGCAATTGTCACCTAGCAAAACAAATACGGAAAACCAATAGTTCAATTGTTGTCCTAAAATGTGCATATCCGTAAATGGATAAAAATCATGATGGAAAGAAAAATAAAGTAATCTAGAAAGGAGACTTGTAAATGCAGTAGTATAGAAGAAGAACATACGAATTCGATATTTTTAAGGTCAGGGAAGTTCACAGCAGCCACCGCCATTGCAGCTTCATTAATGGCTACTTGCTTCCACGTCTCAGAGCTACGCTCCTTTTTATCCAGCATTCCCCGTTCTTCGATTTGTGCAGCTTGTAGCAAGTCATCAGTTGTGATCTGCACAAAAGTATTAGATTAGGTTAGATTAAACTTTTGTTATATCAACACAATCCAAACCTTATCGACAGATATGCTCATCAATACAATATATACCATTCCACATACAAATAACTTTTACAATTAAGAAATTTTTTTTTTTTTTTCAGTTCAAAGCAAATACCTCGGTTCGTCCATCACGCATCATGTTGATCGCTGCAACCTCTATGATGTTAGCTAACTCAGCACCAACCATTCCATCAGTCATACTAGCTACAGCCATATAGTCCACATCTGGAGCCATGGGCTTCTTCCGAGCATGAACCTAAAAACAGAATATTTAAATAACTCATTCAAAAAGAAGGTAGATATTGGGTGTGAGATTTCTTTATTAAAATAACGGTTTGTGGAATATTTTGTGAGAAGAAAATATGTATTTTTTTTTGGAAAAAATAGAATCCAAATAGTAAAAACTTATGTAAAAATTCAAAATGAACAAACTGGTAATCAAATGAACAAGAACATCCAACAAATAAAAGCTCGTGTATATAAATTACACATGTAAAGAAATTTAAGCAGGAAGAAAATAAAACCTGCAGAATCTCAATGCGGCCTATCAATCCAGGTTTAGGGATAAATATTTTACGATCAAATCTTCCTGGCCGTACAAGCGCAGGGTCCAAAATGTCGGGCCTATTTGTAGAGGCAATAGTAATCACTTCACCTCTGCCTTCAAAACCGTCGAGGCAAACAAGTAGCTGAAGCACAATTACAAGAATCACATATGAATATGGACCTAGATTGATATATAAATGCAAAGAGAAATGAGATGTGCTCTAGCGACCTGATTTAAAGTAGCGTCACGCTCTTGCCCACCAGATCCCTTAATTAAACCACGCTCTCTCCCGACAGCATCCAGCTCATCAATGAAAACAACTGATGGGGCCTGAGTAAATTAACACGATAGATAACACATATTATTGATTCTACGAAAACTATCTGAAATAGTGAGTTCAGATTAAATAACTACACACGAATAAAAATCCTCACATTTTCCCTTGCTTCTTGATAGAGTGCTCGAACACGTGAAGCACCAACTCCAACATATATTTCGACAAACTGAGATGCAGAAATGGAGAAGAAATTCACTCCTGCCTCGCCAGCAACAGCTTTCGCTAATAATGTCTTCCCCACCCCAGGAGGGCCACAAAGAAGTATTCCACCTAAATAATTTCAACAACATATCAAGATTATCAATGAAAGTTACAAACATCAAGGTAATGATAACAGCATATAGTACTTCCATTCTAACATTCTACAAGCGGCAAATAAATCACTCGACCTGGTATTTTCACTCCTCGCCTGCGATACATATCCCCATGTGTAAAGAATTTCACAATCTCCTCAAGCTCAAGACGGATTTTCCCAAGTCCTGCAACATCTTCGAACTTCACATCAACATCCCTTTCCAAATACTCCGGAATTCTCTTATTCTGAGCTCGTCTAACACGAGCACCAGACTGCATAAACTGCTTCGCCATCTTCATGTAAGGATTATCTTCCCCCTTGCCCCCTTCTTCATCATCATCCATACTCTCGATCCCCATCATTTCCTTCTCAAGCTCCCTCATCTTCTTCTTCTCTTCAGCCTCAGCCCTCTCTATCTTCAACCTATCCTCATAATCCTTCTTCTGCTTCCTATAGTTAAGCACAACTATGTGGTAAAATATATAGAAGAAAACAAACCCCAGAGCTGTCGAAACATTCGGATCGCTGGCTAATCGGTCCCATAACAAAGCCATCCGTTCCGAGCTCCTAGAGGCTTGGCGAATCGACTCCTCATACTTCTTTTTCTTCATTTCCATCCTTTTTTGCCTCATCTCCATTTTCTTCTGCATTTTAATGGCCTCCTCCATCTCCTCCCTTTCCTCCTTCATCCTCTCCAGCTCCTCATTCTTCTTCCTCTTAAACTCCTCCCTCATCCTCCTCAACTCCATCGCCCGCCGAGACTGAGCCTGAGGCTTCAATTTCACATTTGAAAACATCCTCAAAGGAATCTCCAACAAAAATCCTAAATAAGGCCTTGGAAATTCAGGCTGTTTCAATGGGGGAGAATATGCATTCATGCAAAGCCCATTCATCTGCAGCTCATCCCATTCTTCCCAAAATTTTGAATCATTCACAATTGAAGGCAATACAACTCTAGCTACTCTGTTATCGTCCAAGACAGCCATGATTACCTCCGGTCGATTCTTTAATTCCACCATTGGAGGCTTGATTACATGCTTGAGCCTATTTTGTCTTCTTAAATCCAAAAGCTCACTATAAGCAAGACGATTGGATACCACAGGAAGTCCTTGCGTCCAATTCTTCAATTCCTCGTAGCTTAGAGCTTCGGTCTTCTTCCCCGAACGCTTCTTCTTTTCGGATACTTTAGTGGCAGCGGAGGCTGATTGGGGCAGTGCGATTGAGATTACTGTCAGAGTTACGGGGAATTTGAGTAAATTCAAGGATGCTTTCCTGAATCTCGAATCTTCTTCGTCATCATCTAGCGCATGATTATTCCGATTTTTGGATTGATTGTTCTTCCCAAAATTGCACCGAATTGGGGATAGGGTTTTGCGGTTTTGAAAAGTGACACGATGGTGCAAAGGAAGGCCGGAGAAAATTGAAGAATGGAGGATGCAATTTGAAGCCATGAGAGCTACTGGCAAAAGCAGCAACAGCTAATCAGAATCAGAATGATTACACTTTGCCATTACAGAGCTTCTTCGGAGATGAAGACAAGCAGGATAAGGATGAAACTGGAGCAATTGGAAAGAATACGTTACAAATGGAGATGCAGGTGTCTGTATGCTCGCATTATAGTTTGTTGTCTTGAGGAAATGAGAGAACAGTGATTACTGCAGAGCCACCGCCGGCGGTGGTGGCGACGAGGGCTGCGGCGGTACACTGCCGGCCGCAGTAGAAGAAACCCAATTTTATGGATCAGAAAGAAAGCCCAATATTTATTTTTATTCTAAACTGGGCCGCGATTTTGGAACTTAAAATAATAATCCCTCTTTTCATATGCCCTTTTCACAAGGAGATATCCATTAGCGGGGGCGGTGGGAGTATTATATTTAGATGATTTTATTTATTTTTGAAAGATGCAAAAATCGGCAGTCGCTATCTGAAGATCGAGGGTTTGAACCCATGATCTTATGTCCAATTCCTACATTGGAATGTGATCCCTTGCAAGACATATTTAGATAATTTTGATAAATTGAGTTTGTAAGTGATATATTTATAAGTAAATATAATAATAAATCATATAATTAAATAATGTGTAAAATAACTATTTTCTAAGTGTGTTTGTTTTCAGGATTTTGATAAAATCCTACTATTCATCCAAAATTTTTTCTCTAGAAAAATCAAATTAAATACCTATTTTTTTTATTTTTTATATTATACTAAAAATTAATTTTAGATTCAAAACATCAGCCTATTTATATCACATCATACAATTATTTAAATTCAAAATTTTTACTATTCAAATCCCAACTCAAAATTCAAACCCCAACGAACACAAGAAACCGATATAGATTAGTCGACAAGAGAGTAATAAATGGTGTGTTTTTTAATTGGGAAGATTTTTTTAGATTTTCATTATGCATTAATTTTTTTATTATAAAAAATATCAAATCAAATATTTTATTTTATTTTATATTATATAAAAAATTAATTTTAATTTAAAATTTTTGCGATTCAAATTTAAATTCAAAATTCAAACCCGAAACAAACCCAAATAACTAATAAGCTATTAAGGTTTGTCTAAATTTTAGTTTGAATTTTTTTAATTTAAATTTAAATAATATTTTGATATAATATTTTATAAAATAAATATTATTATATTTATTATGAATAGTCAGAAATTAAATATAGGAATTTATGCTTTGAAATAAAAATCCAAGGCACTCATATTTTGGTATTTAAGTTACAATGTTTCACATCTTTAAAGTTTGTATTTAAAATTTATAATTAATATAATATTCAATATTATATAAGTATGTATATATAATGTGATGTGGCATGATGTTTTATTTAAAAATTTTATGTAATATTTTAAATGAAATGTAAAATTTTAATTTAATAATATTGGAAAAAATTAATAAATAATACTCCTTCCATCCATCTAAAAAGTATAAATATTTCTATTTTGGGACGTCCAATTACAAAGTAAATATTTCATTTTTTTTTACAAATACATTTACTTTACATCATATCATTACTTAGGAAAAAATGTCATTACACTACTTTTAATTGTCCAATATAATTAAAATACTATTATTTCTTAAACACCGCGCTAAAAGTAAATATATAGGTTTATATGGGGAGGGAGTATCAAACTGAAATCAAATTTTAAGAACAGACAATTGGTAACTTTCATCACCAAATTAAGATCCTAGTAGTTATAACAAAATATAAATATGTATATATATAGAGGTAAATTGTATAATACTCGTATTTAAGTGATATTTGTATGAAACATTATATGTATTATTTATTGAACCCTCTTGGAATTTATTTTTATTTATTTAGTCTTTGTATCACTGTTTTAACATTTATTTACAACAAATAGTATTATTTTTATTATATTATATCTTCTCAGTTATTTTAATTTATAATAAATAAAAACACAATTTTCTAAAAAAATATATATTAATTTTTATGTTGCTTATACAATACATTTATTAACCATTTCACAAACCGAGTATTCTATGGATTTCATGCTAGCACATAAAATTTTATAAAATAGTAATTAATTTTATTTATTTAAAAAAAAAAAAAAAAAAAAAAAGATAGATGTTAGGTATATGATATAATTTACCCTGTGCATGATAAAAATTGCAATTTTTAATCTATTGCAATTTGCAAGGGTAAAATAAAAAACAAAAACCCTAAATTAAAGCTTCAATTTTTGGCACTATGAAATGAAAATAACAGTCCGGAAGTACATTACTGATAAATCAAAAGGGAGCAGAAAGCGGCTGTTTAACCGATCCTCCGCCGCCGCCGCCGCCGGCGGCAGCAGAAGCAGGCGGCGGACATGGCGATTCCTGCGGGGAGGCTGCATCCTCCACCGAACACTGGCAACGCCCATGATTATTGATAGCGAGCACCTCGTCTGGCGGTGGATGATCAGCCGGAGCTCCGCCGTCGGAAACCACCGCCGCCGCCATCTCCGCCGGCGGCTTAAATTCCTGAATAAATACGGCGGAGGCTTCGTGAAGGTCGGTTTTCTGAACTATGTCTTCTGCAATTTCCTGTTTAATTACGTCATCGTAATACGGATCTGAAATTATTAATGGAAAACCCTAAAATCTTCTTATATATATATACAGAAAGAGAAGATATATATATAAATATATGATACCCTGGCATGGGTAAGCTGGCCTTGACTTAAGGTCCTGGGCTCCATTTCAATGGCGCAGCAGACGTTTGGAGCTGCCAGTGCCATGATCAATTATGATTTTGATTATGCTTCGAAGAAGAAGAAGAAGAAGAATCATATATATAAATATGTATATGTATATATATAATATGTTATATGTGCAGGTGGAAATTCACGTGTATTCATGTTATAGGTTTAAAGTTTTATCTAGTCGTCGGTTGGACTCTCGTTTTGCTGATATATAAATTAATGATATATTTTTATAATACGAAGATCTGAAATTTTTATGGTATGATTACTTGAAGTCTAGTTTCTTTTTTTTTTTCTTTTTTATTTATATGAGAACAAACAAATTACGTGTGACAGACAACACTAAATTAGGTGGATGAGAAAATTTAGTTTTAATTCATTAAAATTGTTCTTGTTTTAATGATTATCAACGAAATTGTTCTTGTTCTAATGTTTAATCCCTTTGGGTGTGTTTGTTTGGGGGGATTGGATTAGATTTCTCCTGTTCATCCCAATTTTTTCCCTCCAAAAACATCAAATCAAACACCTATTTTTCATTTGTTATATTATACTAAAAATCAATTTTACATTCAAAATATCACATCAACACCTATTTATATCACATCATACAACTATTTAAATTCAAAATTTTTACTGTTTAAATCCCAACTCAAAATCCAAACTCCCAAACAAACCCACATATTATGTAAAAAAACTAAAGTTGATTTTTTAAGAAAATGTTTAGTTTTATTAATTAAAGATTATTTCAATTAAAATTTTACTAGTATTGTGGAACTTCAAACTTAAATCCAAATTTCTAAAAACAAATTTTTTAATCAAAATTGAAATTTTTTTTAGACAATCACGTTACCTCTAAAGTTATTTCAGGTAGACTTACAAAAAAGTATATTCAAATTATTGACATAAATAATCTAATCAATTTATTTAAATTATAATAAATCAATTGGATTATCCAACGCCGGCTTAAATTTGTTTAAAACTCGAAATTTTATTAAAATTAAAAGTCCAATATATATAAATGAAATATTGACTTTGGTGGAAAGAAAGAAAGTAATTAATTAATTAATGTTAGGTTGGAAATTCTCGTGTGTGTATTGATTATGATTTATCACTTGAAAATATGCATGAGATTTTGGTGATCCATCTACATCACCATTTTTATAAATGTATATTATATATTGCTCACCCTAATTTAATGCATTTTATTTTATTTTTTTATTTAGTATAAATAAAAATACATATGTAACAATAAATAAAAAAATATATATGGATTGGTTGAGAATCGAGGGTCTCTTTGGTTTTTTAGTTCGATTCGTGGTTGAAATTATTTGGTTGATAATTGAATTATAATGTAATATATATTTAATTACAAACAAATTTAAAAATATATATTGAAAAAAAATTTGTTTTATAAATATTTTTATTGGTCTTTTACTATTCAATACAAAGAAAATATTTATTTTGGATAGTTAAAAGTAGTGTAATTATATTATTGCCCTTTTCTTTTTTGTGTAAAAGTAATGATGTGAGGTAAAGTAAGGGTATTTGTGAAGAAAGTGAGGTATTTAATGAAATGTTTACTTTGTAATTGAACGTTCCAAAATAAAAATATATGTATTTTCTAACTGGACGGAGGGAATATTCTTTTTATAAAACATCACAATTAAAATACTAAAAAAAAAAATTATATTCCCTCCGTTCGCCTCTGAGGATCACTTTTACATTTTACGTCATTGTACTTAACATTAAAATATCTTTATTTGTATAATTTTTTTTACAAATGTCCTTCAATTAGTATTACAAGACACTAATGAAAATATTCTTGTAATTTTTCAATTTAATTTTTTTTATATAATAATTAATATTCAATTATCAACGCGCAAAAAATAAATAGGATCGAAGTATTATGCAATTTACTTTTAATCAAATGATAATTTTATATTTTGGGCCTAATGATGGTCCAACCCATCTAAACAGCCCAATATTTGGCCCAAATTAATTTTACAAATGGGCCCATCCATTTTATGGTTAAAAAAAATTGTTGCATTGTAATTTATTTTAAAAATTTTTAAAATGTTATTATTTTAACTAAATGCAAAAATTTATAAATTAATAACTTAAAAAAAAACTTTTAAATAAATAGAAAAATATATATGGCCATGTTAATTTTTCATTAGAAAAGAAAATACTAATGTGTATTGGTGAAGTCCTCGCAGTAATAAATATTGTGGCAGTGGTAAGTATAGCATATTAATTAATAATACTATTAAATCTAAATTTTATAAGTATTATTTTAAATTTTAAAAAGATTTTCTAATATTTTATAATTTATATATATTGGGACGTTCAATTACAAAGTAACCATTTTATTAAATACCTAATTTTTCCCACAAATACCCCTACATTACATCACATCATTACTTTTATACCAAAAAAGTAAGGGCAAAAATGTCATTTTACTATTTTTACCTATCCAATATAATTAAAATACTATTATTCTTTAATCTCCGCGCCAAAAGTAATTGTATACTTTTAGCTTGGACGGAGGGAGTATATAGTTAGAAGTAGTGTAATGACATTTTTGCCTTTGCTTTTTGGTGTATAAGTAATGATACGATGTAAAGTAAGGGTATTTGTGGAAAAAAGTAAAGTATTTAATGAAATGTTTACTTTGTAATTGGATGTTCCAAAATAGAAATATGTATACTTTATAGCTGGACGGAGAGAGTATTAATTATTATATGAAAACGTAATTAAAATTTAAGCGAAAATGACAAATATATTTCTAATAGTGCCTTCTAATACTATATAACATTTGTGCAGAATATTATACAAATATAAGAATATTTTTAATGACAAAAAATAAATGAGACACACAGGAGAGATTAATATACAAATTACTACGTTCAATTTAAAAATTTACCAATTGTGTGTTTGTTTGGGGATTGAATTTTAAATCCAATATTCATCCCATTTTTTCTCCCTAAAACATTAAATCAAACACTTATTTTTTATTTTTTATATTATACTCCATCCGTCCCAAATACCCTGCAACATTTTCTTTTTGGTACGTCCCAAACACCCTGCAACATTTCCAAAATAAGAAATAATTAATTATATTTAATCTCTACTCTACACTTTATCCCCTCACATCGTCCAAATAAAAAAATAAAATATATATTTCTCTCTCCATCACATCACCTAATTTCTAAATTATCCTACTTAATACTACCCACCTAAAAACCCGTGCCAAAACCAAATGTTTCACCATGTTTGGGACGGAGGAAGTACTAAAAATCAATTTTATATTCAAAACATCACATCAACCCCTATTTATATCAAATCATGTAACTATTCAAATTCAAAATTTTTACTATTCAAATCTCAGCTCAAAATCCAAATCCGAACATACACAAACCAAATATACATTCTAAAATTAACGAGTACGACGCCACGTCATAAAATAACTAAATAATAAAAAATAAAATTAAGTATATAATCATGTGTGAATCGAAGGTAATAATGGAGGGGAGGATTGCGTTTTTAATATGATAGTGGTAAAATCGCTGTTGAATTTAATGCGGCTGGGGAAAGTAAAAGCGGGTGGTGCTTCAGAAACACGACTTTACCATGAAATGATTGACAATCAGTGAGTGGTTGGACAACACACAGCAGACAACACATTATTATTATTATTATTATTATTATTTTAATTATTATTATGGGCATTATTTTTTGTTAGGTGCCAATGTGTTCACATAAAGTCCAGCACAGTCCACTTAAATTAAAATTATTTGGCTATTGTCTTTTAGGATTTTTATTTTTTATTTTTTGTATTATTAAGTAAATTCATATCATTGAAAATATATTTTATATATGATATTATATTAAATTGCCACATAAATACAAACTATAAACATAAAAGACAACACAAACAAAAGTACAAACTAAATTGATCCTTTTTTATTTATTGAAAATATTATTATATATTTTAATCACATTTTATATTTTATATTTTATAATTTTTTATTTTAATTATATTATATAGTTATCTTAATTTATAATTATTTTTACTAAATATATTTTAAATTATTTATTAATTATATTTTACTTAAATTTCTGCAAGTAATAAACCCATATTACATAAGACATAGGGAATATATAAATTTTTTAATGTAATTTATTTATTATTACTAATTTGTAAATTATTAAATTCGATTGAAATATATTTAAATACATTCAAATAGTAGGGGTAATAGGTTTTTTCATTAAAAATAAAATAAAATATTAAGACTTCAATTTAAAATTTTTTCGGAGTCATGGTGTTCGCATTGAATATTAATTCTGTATGAATTTTCGAGATTATCATATCGGGGGAGTGTTGATTATTGGATATGATGTTGGGATTCCACTGCCTTGTAAGGGTGAAGGGCTACTCCACTTACAACCAATTGGTTTTAACTTGGAACCTCGGATTCCCGTCTCGACATGACATCAGAGCCTAGGTTAAGTCTTGTGCGCATATGCATGTGCAAGTTTCGCATACCTCTACTTGCACCTGAGGAGGCGTATTGGGACTCCCGTTTACGGATCTATGAATAATGATATCTTTAGCATCCGACATGATATTAGGTCTAACTAGGTCTCGAGTTTTTATTATTATTATTGGATAGTTTTTAAAGAGTTTTTGTTAAACATATTTTTCTATAGCATCAATTTTAGAAAAAGAACAGATAGTACATAATTTTTATTTTAAGAGCACAATTCTACGTGTACTAAAAATTGATGCTCTCTGAATATTTTTTCAATTTTTCGAAAAAAAAAAAAAAAAAATCTAAAGCGTCAATATACTATAATTATATATTAATACAAGGATATGAGAAAACAAACTCAAATATACTATAAGTCAATAGTATTTCCTCTGCCTAAAAATTTATGTAATTTTGTTTAGGTACAGAAACTAAAAATTAATATATTAATTATGAATTAATATATAAATGAAATAGAATATGAGTATTATATGAAATATATTAAATACTTGATGAGGTTAATAGAAAAATAATAGGAATTTAATTATTATGTGTTAAATTGGTTACTATAAATAAACTGTATATAAATTTAATAAACAACAAAAAAATAAATATCAACATAATTTTATATAAATTTTCAAGGATTAGTTATTCCAAGATTAAATTTCTCATGACTCAAATAGTTCTTTAATTTTGCATTATATTTTATTTTTAAAAATTAAATTTAAATATAGTAATATATGTATTTTTTATATAAGTATGATAAAAAAAAATAAAAAAAATCAAGTTTTCCTTAATATTTATCTGCACTTCCAATATCCATATTCCAGCTACTCATAACACTGTAGAGCTTTTTAATGAAATAAAATAAATTTTCACCCTTCTGATTCTAAATTCCAGCTAATCATATCACTGTACAGCTTTTTAATTAAATTAAATTATTTTTTCTTTCACGCTTTTGGTTCTAATTTAATATTCATGACATTAAAAAGAAAAATAATAAATTAATGACATACGTATAAACAAATTAATTAATTAAAAAAAAAAAAAAAAAAACAATTCTGTGAAAGAACAAGAAAGAATACATGAGATGAGCAGAGAAGAGAAGAGGAGTGGTTGACCGAGGAAGCGCATGCAAGGCGTAATCATGGCGTCCTCGATGCCCCACGCGAATCCTCTGCCATACCCTTTATCGATTCTTTCTGCTCTCTCTCCATTTACCTCCCTCGCCTTCTCCCTTCCCCCAATTTACTCTCCTGCCATCATTGAGATTTTCAGATTTGAGGCCTGTAGCTGCTGTGTTGTGATGATGTCTGCCGCGAGGAGAATTCGGTCATCGCGGATTCCGAATCTACCACTGTTGCTTTCCGTATCAGAGAGGAGAATAGAGACAGATATATATATATATGTTTAGAGAGAGAGAGAGGGGGAGAGAGAGACGGATATACGTGCGTACAGAGGGAAAAGTATTGCAAAAAAGCAGAAAATACAGTGGCAAAGGCAAAGCTGAGGGAAAAGCAATCCGGAGCATAAAACCAATCCGAAACAGTGAAGAGGCTCCACCAGGCACTCACTCCTCTTTCTCTCTCTCCCTCTCTCGATTTTTCTTTGCCAACAACCCCTTTTCGGTTTTCATGTCATTGATTTGAGCCAGATCCAGTTTTTCGCATTTGTGAAATGGATGTTTGTGTGGAATGTGGGGTGAATCGGAGCTGCAGTGCTTTGATATTTTAGACGAGTTCGAGCTAGAAGGTTCGAGGAAACGATCATGGAGTGCTGCGCGTGGTTCTGTTGTTCCGTTGTGGTTCGGAGGTTGAAGCTCGGAGTTTCGATCTTCGGTTAAACCGATTTCTTTTTCCCCTTTCTTCCTTCTTCGCTGTCTACTTGTGGTGAATTGCTAAATTGGGGAAGTATGAAGGATAATCTGTGGGATTGGAGGCATGCTTGGTGGATGGCAAGGATTATCTGAAAATTAGGGTTTCGTTTTGGGAGGGTGTGATTTTGGGGGGGACTGTGGCTGTCTACTCAATCCTTTTTATTCTTTTCCTTGTGCTTGGTGCAGAGTGTTGTTACCGTTCAATTTCAGCAATCTGTTGTCCGTGACACTTCACTGTTTCTTGCTTTCCGTGAGAGATTAAAAATACTGCCCATCTGTTGCTCAGTCAGAAACATTCCCAAAGGAAACTGTGTGTTTATGCTTGAGGTTTGGAGTTTCAGTCTTTTGTTAAAAGAGATGGATTCCTGTTAGTTGCTGCACTTGTGGTTGATCTTCTGTGGATTGGAAAGATTCGGGCTGGGCTTTAAGAGCCGTCGAGTTTCTTGGATCGGTTTAGATTTGTGAGTGATGGCAATGTCTTGCAAGGATGCTAATAGGGCTGCTGCGGCGGCGGCTGCCGCCGCCGCCGCCGCAGGGGGCATGGACAATGGGAAATACGTCCGGTATACGCCTGAGCAGGTGGAGGCTCTTGAAAGGTTGTATCACGAGTGTCCTAAGCCCAGCTCCATGCGCCGTCAGCAGCTCATTCGAGAGTGCCCCATTTTATCTAACATCGAGCCGAAGCAAATCAAAGTCTGGTTCCAGAACAGGAGGTGATTTCTCATTCCACAAAGATTTGTGTTTTTGCTGGCCTATGTTTTGATTTATCCATTTTGTATGGTTTTGTGCTTGAAAGTGTGTGTTTTTGTTCATATTTGGTTGAGTTGTTTCTATTTCAAAATTTGATTTTTTGGGTGTAAACAGATGCAGGGAGAAGCAAAGGAAAGAGGCCTCAAGGCTTCAGGGTGTGAACAGGAAGCTGACAGCCATGAATAAGCTCTTGATGGAGGAGAATGATCGGCTGCAGAAACAAGTATCACAACTGGTGTATGAAAACAGCTACTTTCGCCAACATACACCGAGTGTGAGTTCTCGTAGCTTCTCTTTTCCACATTTTATATATCGTCAATCTAATTTTGTTTGTTTATCTATTAAGTTTGCACATTGGTTGGTGATTCGGAATGGGGTCACAAGAAAGCTAACATTTTTTGATGTATATATTCATTCCTTTACAGAACGCACTTGCTACAAAAGACACAAGCTGTGAATCAGTGGTGACAAGCGGTCAACATCACCGCTCGGGTTCTCAGCATCCACCAAGGGATGCAAGTCCTGCAGGGTATGTGGTGGTGGGACTATGGTTGTTCCGTCATTTTCTTGATGGAAGTAAAGAAAGAGTCATATTATATATGTCCAATAATGCTGTGACTCAATTGCCTGCTGTGTGTTTTTGAGTGGCTAATGGAGTTATCTTCTACTTTTGTTTTCCTCCCAGGCTTTTGTCCATTGCAGAAGAAACTTTAACAGAGTTTCTTTCGAAGGCCACTGGAACTGCTGTTGAGTGGGTCCAAATGCCTGGAATGAAGGTGCAAAAGCCTTGAATTTGTAACTATATATTGTTATTTTTATCGTTGCACGGATAAGTCTTTTAAATATTGGTATGTTAAATAGCAGGCGTGTTCCACCTTGCATGTGCGCACGCATAAAGAGCGTGCATTATTTTAATTTTGCCCTATCTATGAAAAGCTGAGAAAGATAACAAGACTCATGTTACCTATAATCATTAGCACTTAAGGGCACTTTATTTTCTATGGTTAAATTTATGGCACTAAGAGCATCGGTTAAAAAATGATTTAGTGAGGGGACTGTATTGGGACTTGGAGGATACAGATTTTCATGAGATTGACAATGAATTTACTTTTCGAAAATTCTAATCGAATATCGTGTTTTTGTAAATTGATTTGGTGTAGCCTGGTCCGGATTCCATTGGAATCATAGCTATTTCTCATGGTTGCACTGGCGTGGCAGCGAGAGCTTGTGGTCTGGTTGGTCTTGAGCCAACCAGGGTAAGTCTTCTCCTTTTTTCTCCTGAGGTATGCGGAGTTTCAGTTCAAATGAAAAATTGATTGATGGGTGTGTGCTTCAGGTTGCAGAAATCCTCAAGGATCGGCCGTCATGGTTTCGCGACTGCCGTACTGTGGATGTTCTTAATGTGCTGCCTACTGCCAATGGTGGAACCATTGAACTTTTATATATGCAGGTGGTATATATTGCTATACATCATGAATAGTATGCTCAAACTTCTGCTCGCCATTTGGTTGTACTAATGAGGCTATTGATTTGTAATTTTAGTTATATGCGCCAACAACATTGGCGCCGGGTCGTGACTTTTGGTTGCTACGCTATACTTCAGTCATGGATGATGGAAGCTTAGTGGTATGCAAGTCAAGTTATTTTAATGTCACGTAATCGTCTTTCTTGGATTGTTTTGAAGATATATTTACCAGCACCTATATGATGATCGTCTAATATAAATTTCAGGTTTGTGAAAGGTCACTTAGCAATACTCAAAATGGCCCCAGCATGCCACCTGTTCAGAACTTTGTGAGGGCAGAAGTATTGCCTAGCGGTTACTTAATACGACCTTGTGAGGGAGGAGGATCGATTATCCACATTGTAGACCACATGAATTTGGAGGTACTAATTGCTGTTTTAGGAGTGCATTTGATTGTGTGAGATAATGCATTTCTTTTGCATTTGACATTTGATCTCTATCATGGTTGCCTACTTTCGTGTTTTTGTTGATGTTTTGTATGGAAATAAGGATTGAATGCAATGATTTTAAGGTAAAAGGAATATATTGAGTTGCGTAAACATGGGAATGAAACCAATAAAGAACAAACCATATGTATAGAAAATATTATACTATATAATGATTGAGATACATGATTGTGTGTTTTAGAGTAATTATTACATTTATTTATTTATACAATCCTGTTTCATCAGGCATGGAGTGTTCCAGAGGTCCTTCGCCCACTTTATGAATCTTCGTCAGTGCTTGCGCAAAAGATTACCATGGCGGTACGAAATATATGCTACTGCAAACTGCTGAGATGACATATAGGCTAATGTTTAATCACCGTTTGGATTAATTTCTTATCTTCTAACCTTTGTCGCCGCACTTGCAGGCTCTTCGTCAGCTTAGGCAAATAGCTCATGATGTCTCACAGTCTAATGTAAGCAATTGGGGCAGAAGGCCAGCAGCTCTTCGAGCACTTAGCCATCGTCTGAGCAGGTATTGCTGCTATGCTCCTCATTCTTGAACCTGCTTCATCTTCTCTTAATTGTGAATGTGCTGACTTGAGGTGCCTGACGATTATATCAAATTTTCAGGGGATTCAATGAGGCTCTTAATGGATTTGGCGATGAAGGGTGGTCGTTAATAGGCAATGACGGCATGGATGATGTCACTGTGCTCGTAAATTCCAATCCAGAGAAATTGATGGGGTTGAATATCTCGTTTGCCAATGGATATTCCTCAATCTGCAATGCTGTGCTGTGTGCCAAAGCATCCATGCTTTTACAGGTTAGTGTTCTCTACAGGATCATTGTTTTTGTTGCTTTATTATTATGAGTGAACCTTCTTCCAAAGCATAATGAAGTGAAAAAGTTCTTGAAGGCAGTAAACGAAAGAAAAATATGCCCTCTGTAAAATTCTCTTTCATTATAGACAATTACA
The DNA here is from genome assembly GCF_009805555.1 of Andrographis paniculata. Taxonomy (NCBI): domain Eukaryota; kingdom Viridiplantae; phylum Streptophyta; class Magnoliopsida; order Lamiales; family Acanthaceae; genus Andrographis; species Andrographis paniculata. The sequence continues at coordinate 2,001,559 of NW_026137634.1, read as the reverse complement.
ACTGTGTCAAATATTTGATTAGTTGCATTATATTGCTAAAGATTAAATTGCACGATGATGATTAATAACATAATTTGCTCTACTACTTTATGATCCAACAAATGGGCCTTGGCTAGGTTTTAGCTGTAATCTGCTCTATCTGCCGAAGAAGATTTCCTTCACTAAGCTTGTGCAAGATTAGGTTAACTCCCATCACTTAATTTGGATTTGGGTTGCTCTTACACATTCTATACTTCTGAGTTGCAATGCTAATGCTAGCTATGTTTCATCTATTGTTGACGTAATACTTTTTAAGCCAAGATAAACGTCTGATGTGAGTTTTATCCTAATGGCCACTTGATTTCCATTGCTACTGCATTCAATGATTTCGCCTTAGATATTACCTTTAACTTCATACCTTCTTGCTGTATTAGTAATTTGCTCTTTTGGATAATCAATATTTGGTTGGTTTTGGCGTTCTTATATAAACTCAACTTAGACAATCCTTATGTAATTATCCTTGGATTCAGAATGTGCCTCCAGCGATACTTCTTCGCTTTCTGCGGGAGCACAGGTCGGAATGGGCTGACAACAACATCGATGCTTACTCAGCCGCTGCTGTTAAAATAGGTCCTTGTACTCTGTTAGGGACCCGAGTTGGTAATTTCGGGGGTCAGGTTATCCTTCCATTGGCTCAGACTATCGAGCACGAAGAGGCAAGCAAATCAAATTGCTTCTCATTAAATTTTTATCAACCTCTCTTATTATCTAAATGTCCAATAGATTACAACAATACTGGATTTTTGCTGCAAATGACTTTATTGTGAATATTCTTGTGTTTCTTGATGGCACTCAGCTTCTTGAGGTGATTAAGCTAGAAGGCGTCGGACCTTCTCCCGAAGATGCAATGATGCCACGTGATGTGTTCCTCTTGCAGGTCTGTAAATATTGTTCCCAAAACTTAGCTCATACACGTACTTAAAAGTTTCCCAACTGAATTAAACTTAAGTTAAACCTAAACACTTTGTTTCTTGGAATTCGGCAGCTATGCAGCGGAATAGATGAAAATGCAGTCGGCACATGCGCCGAACTCGTATTTGCTCCCATTGATGCATCTTTTGCTGACGATGCTCCTCTCCTGCCCTCGGGTTTCCGCATCATTCCTCTCGATTCTGGCAAGGTGAGTGTTTCTGCATCAATTCATACTTATCGATTTTTGCAGCGCTTTTTCTTTTAAATGGTTGATGTTATATAGGAAGCTTCCAGTCCGAATCGCACCTTAGATCTTGCATCAGCTCTGGAAAGCGGGACAGCCGGAAACAAGCAATCGAACGACATCACTGCTTCCAACGGCTCTACAAGATCTGTCATGACAATTGCTTTTCAGTTTGCATTCGAAAGCCACATGCAAGATACCGTCGCAACAATGGCTCGCCAATATGTGCGCAGTATCATATCATCAGTTCAAAGGGTCGCATTAGCCCTCTCCCCGTCTCATCTCGGCCCTCACGCCGGGTCTCCACTCAGAACTCCCGAAGCTCATACCCTCGCCCGCTGGATTTGCCAGAGCTATCGGTACTTTCTTTCACTCTACCCAGAAAAACCGTAATCAATTAATTTTCCGTCACTAAAGTAAATATTCTTTATCCCAACAGGAACTACATGGGAGTGGAGCTTCTTAAATCGAGCGGGGAAGGTAGTGAAGCCATCCTCAAAGCTCTCTGGCATCACTCCGACGCCATTATGTGCTGTTCTGTTAAGGTAAATAACCAATACCTCGAAATTACGGCTACAAAATTACTCATATTAGGTTTAATCTATATAATTCATCGTCGTTTGCACAGGCTGTCCCGGTTTTCACATTTGCAAACCAAGCTGGGCTCGACATGCTCGAGACTACCTTGGTGGCACTTCAGGACATATCTCTGGAAAAGATATTCGACGATCATGGAAGGAAGAACCTGTGCTCCGAGTTTCCTCAGATAATGCACCAGGTTAGCAAACATCGACATGTCGTTATACATTCACCGTAAGGTAAATATACTCTTTCTGAGGTTATGGGTTTTTTTTTTTTATTATTATTTTTTCCGGCAGGGTTTTGCATCACTTCCAGGCGGCATCTGCTTGTCGAGTATGAGCAGGCCGGTGTCCTATGAGAGAGCAGTGGCGTGGAAAGTTACCAACGACGACGACAATGCCCATTGCTTCTGCTTCATGTTCGTCAACTGGTCTTTCGTTTGATTTTAGGCTACTGCTGCCTTCGCTATCTATCTATCTATCTATATCTCTCTATCTATATATCTATGTATCTATCTATCTGTGGTACTTAGCAGCTTTTACTATGGACGATGGTATTTTAGAGTGGGTTTAATTTCATTTTGTCGACTTTGATGGTTATGTAATGCTCTACTAAGAAACAACTAGTACTTGTTGGCTTGGCTTGGCTTGTTGCTTTTGTCTTAATTCCATCCACGTGAAAACCATGTTTTTTTTTTTTTAATTTTAAAAAAACATATATATATGTATGCGTGTTAATCGTTTATTAAAACACATTATAGTAGTCTACAAGATATATGTTATATATCTAGGATAATTATGGATGGTAATATAACATAGGCACATGTATGAATTGATAATATACAACATAGTTTATTTTATGATTAGTTTCAGAGGTATATATTAATATAGTGTAAATTTAGCTGACAATATAATATTCCCTTGCTATGTAAAAATATGATTATTTATTTTGGACATAAAATTTAATGGTAAATAAATAATAGTGAAAACAATTCAATTCATAACGTAACTGTAACACTTTAATAAATACTTCTTCAAAGCATTACCAACAAAGTCGTTGTAGTATAGTGGTAAGTATTTCCGCCTGTCACGCGGACGACCCGGGTTCGATCCCCGGCAACGGCGTTTCTATTAATTTTAATTTAGTTATTTAAATATTTATATATATTATATTATTTCAATAACCAACAAGAGCCCGTCTAGCTCAGTCGGTAGAGCGCAAGGCTCTTAACCTTGTGGTCGTGGGTTCGAGCCCCACGGTGGGCGATTTACTTTTCATATTTAATTTTCTTCATATTGGGCCTGTTGTATGAATAAATAATTATGAGAAGGCCCACTAGGCCCAAAACAAGGAAAGCGCACCTCGTGGAGAGAGAAAGCGTGTCGCTGTCCGCACTAAAAGCGTGTGTTTGCCAGATTAATCGTGCACGCGCTTTGTCCTTATTTTTAAATTACGGAAAGCGACGTCAGATGAATGTGTTATATATGGGGGTATATTGGTCATTTTAAAGGAGGGTCGGTTGTGTAAAAAGATATGGGGCCCACACCGGAAGCTTTAGAATCTGTGGGGCCTACCCTACACAGTGGTCATTTTTATAGCTTTAAAAAAGATTTATTTTTATGCGGCAAGCCGACGTGGTTTTTCGTCAGCCGTCAAATGATGTGTGAGTATGGAGAACTGCTGCCCATGAACGTCAGTTTGTTTGCGGCTCCATGGACCTGTGATCCTGAAACTTTCTGAACCGTTGGTTGCTCTTGTGTCTGCGGTTACCGTGGTTTATTTAGTACGGAATAAAATTTTAAATTTAAATAATTATTTATTTTGATATAAAAAAATTAATATTATATTTTAAATATAAAATTATTTTTTAAAAGTATTATATAAAAAAAAATATGCATTTAATTTGATTTTTTTTTTTAACATGAAATCTGATCGGCAGCTATTAAAATAAATTCGTAGTTGAACCTAATACTTTGCAAATTAGATCCGACAAAATAAGTGACCTAATTGATGTTATTTTTAAAATAATTTTTTGTCAATAGTAGAAATTTGATACTCCATCCGTCCCATTGAAAGGTTACCATTTTTTATTTTAGTCCGTCCCAAAACAAAGTTAAAATTTTCTAATTTAGTAATTAATTACATATCTAACATAATAAATATCATTTCAACTTACAATTTATTATGTCATTACTTTTATATTACACCATACTAATAGGAGTATTTTTATTCTTTTTACTATAATTTAATATAATACTAATATTAAAAAATCTACGTGCAAAATGCAGTATAAATTTTCAAACAAAAATACTCTAGTTTACCCTTTTTTTTTTAAGTGTAATTTGATGTTTATTGACATATATTTTATAAATATACTCTATTAACTTTTTTTAAAAAAAAAATTAATAATTCAATAAAAAAACATTAATTTTTATATTTATCTTAACATACAAAAATACAAAACTAACATAACCCTTTTCTTCAGGGTTGTTTGCTCAATATTTTCTTTTCAATATGATTTAAATATATATATTTTATTATTTCATAAAAATTAATATTCAACAAAATAATTAAATCATTTTTTATGAAAAGATTTCTGAAAATAGTGCAGATTTTTTAAATAATTAGTAAATTATAAACAATTTTTATCATATAATTTATGAGAATAAAATAATACACTTTTATGAAATAGTCATACATTTTATTTAGATTAAATTGTACAAAATTCACCTGTAATTTCATGAAATTACACCTAATTTTTTATACTTTTAAAATTGTATCAAAATTCTTCGTGGTTTCATAAACTTTGAGTCTAACCCCTCAGCGGTCCTTATATAACGGTATTTGACCTAAATGCGCTTATACTGCGAATAAATTTTAAAATTCCTAAAATTAAAAATATATTTATTTTTTTATATATTTAGCCTAAAAAAAAATAAAAATAAACTCTTAAAACTTGAGAAAAATAACTATTTTTGAGTATATTTATTATTTTTTGAAGGTAAATATAAAAAAATATATATTTGTAATTTTAGGGGTTTAAAAATTAAGATTATAACATTTATTCGCAATTTGAGCGCATTTAGGTCAGATACCGTTAAATAATGACCGCTGAGGGGGTTAGACGCAAAATATATGAAACTACGAAGGAATTTGACACAGTTTTAAAAGTACAAAAAATTTGGTGCAATTTTACGAAACCACGGATAAATTTTGTTCAATTTAGTCCTTTATTTAAATTGTTATACACAAATTGCATATTTTTTATTTATATCTATTTGATATCACCTAATTATCAATTTATATTTATTTTTCTCACTAGCTTAGAATACTAATTCATATAATATTATTATTTTTTAAATCTATTATAATATTTTTTAGCCTATTCAAATACGAAAAGGCATATCATTAAAAATTAAAAAAAAAAAAAACAATTAAATGGAAATTGTAGTGTTGTACAAATTTGTAATATAGTTGGCGACAGCCTATTTGGTAGTGTTGATAGTTACAATGTAATTAATATGGTGGAACCGGTTCGGATATTTGTAAATATATAGGTATTTGATATCCCAATCGAATCGAACAAATACTCGAAATCGTGAACCGTATTCAAATCGAAAATAATTCAAATCGAACCGAAATTAAAAAATAATATATTAAAAAATAATTAAAATTTTAATTAAATCAAAATATTTTTAAATATTTCAAATATCCAAATCGAACCGAAACCGAATCGAATATAATTATTAATATAAAATTTAAAATATAATAACATAAATATATTCGGTTTGGTTAACCGAATAAATATCAAATATGCAGTATTTGTATTCGAACCGAATTTGCTCGGTTAACCAAAAATTCGGCTCAATTCAGTCGATTTAACGGTTCGACAGTTCGGTTTGATTTTTTTGCTTACCCCTACTAATTAATGCATTAAATCTCATGGAAATTTTGGTTGAAATTTCATTAATTAGATGCCTAAATAATTTATATCAGTTGCCCTACTTTCAACTACTTTTTTTTTTTAAAAAATAAAATAAAAAAAATAAAAATAATAATATACTTTAAAATACAAATACTATTATACTCTTTTTACAATTCTTTTTATGTCACTGACATTTGTATTATACTCTTTCCGTTCTGTAACAGATGACTCTTTTTTTTTTTTTTGCATTCTATTAAAGATGACTTTTTTTTATTTTCAGTAAATTTATTCATCTTAAATATATTTAAAAAATATAAATTAATTTAATTAAATTTCTAACCTGTTAGACGTAGACCACTTATAACCATTTTATTTCTATCCATCTCCTAAATAAATAAATATTTTTATCTATATTTCAAATTTCTTATTTTTAATAAAATTAGTTTTAAGTTAATTATAAATAAATAAATAAATTTTTTATTTATTTGTATTATATAAAATTTTATTCTCTACCAAATAATATTCACATTGTATATACTTTATTAATTTATAATGCTAAAAATATTTAAAATACCAACAACACTACTCATATAAAAATATAAAATAACATCATAATTTATTATTAATAACTTACTAATTTACTCTACCTAAAATACCATGTCTTAAGTAAATGGATCATCTTGACCAAGACGAGGGGAGTATTATATAAATATATATACATTAATGTAATCTATTTGAAAGAAATAAATATTATAAATATATTGAAACATAAGCAGATATACAAAACAAATGAATTTTATTTTATTTTTTTTAAATATACAATTTTCACTATTTCTATAAAAAAATATATATTATTTTGAAAATATAATAAATAAAGACTATATATCACTTGACAAAAATTCCTTAAAAGTAAATTTAAATAAAAAGATTCATTGTTATGATGTTTAATTTTATATTTTTATTATTTTTTTGTAAAAATATACATTTTAAATAAAATATACTATTTGAATAAAAAAATTAAAATGTGTGTTTGTTTTAATTTTTTGAATTAATATATATTTTATGTTATGCATAAAAAATTATGCAGATAATACTCTCTTTATTTTCTAATTTTGTGCTCAAAATTTTCATACACCCGTTTCAAATTGTGGAATTTTGATCGAGTCTTGTTGGTATTTTTTATTTTTTTTATAGTATAAAATGCAAATAATAATATAATTTTTTTATTAAAAAATAAAAATACTTTTAGTAAGTAAACAAAAACAAAAGTGAACACAATTTTAAGAGACGAAAAAGTACATTTTTTTTATTGAATAATTTATCTTTTTGTGAATGTCGAAAATATATGACTTCTTCTATCCACATAATTTGTCCATATTTTTTATTTTCGTTCGTCCCACATAATTATTTTTTTTTGGAAATATAATTATACCCTTTAATTACATTTTAAACTTTATATTTTATAATTTTTTTAAATCTAAATTAAAGTATTTAGTTATGTTAATTTTAATTTATAATTATTTTTACTATACAATAATTATTTTTATTAATACATTTTTTAATTAATTACTTATCGTGCTTTATCTAATTTTCATGTCTACAATAACAAGCCCAAATTATATAGAACGGAGGGAGTATATATTATGTATAATTATATATTATATTTTTTTAATAAATTTCATCCAGCTCAATAAAAAATAAAATAAAATTGATTTAACACACCCTAAAATTAAAATATGAAAGTAAAATTCAAAAGAATATTCAAAATATTAAAAAGAAGTCTATATTTTAAATTGTCAAGTTTGGACAAAACCCACCTAGGATTCTCGGTCCAAACATCTATCGCTTTAGACCCTATGATTCTCTGCAGCTCCCGGGACTAGAATGCTCTACGCCGATAACACTCATAACAGTGTATGCGTGGTGTGAATTTCGTAGGGAGGTGTTGAGATCCAGGACTCGACAAGACTTGACTATGTACCCTGCTCCTGTGGGGGCGGTTATTCTGAAACACGTTTTTTTTCTTTGGCTTAATAAATGCTTTATTTCGTTTCTATTATAACTCTGTTCATTTTTTAAATTTGTCTTAAAAAACTTTGGACACAAATATTAATATACGAGATTTTGATTGATATTTATTATTATTTTTTATTTTTTATAGTAAAAATAATATAAATAATTGTATCATTTTTTGCTAAATAAAAATATCTAAACATTCTTAAGAGACCAAATAAAAATAAAAAATAAGCACAATTTTAAATGACAAAGAAAATATTGCATTTTTTAAGAACAACAAACTACATTTTATATTCATATTATATTTAATAATAATTTTATTTTAAAAATTATATTAATACCTATCAAATAAATATTCTAATTTATAATTTAACTGTTTAAAACCATAAATCCAATTCCAATAAACATAACCTTAATGAATTGCAATTTTTTATTTCATAAAATAAAATCAAAATTACTTCTTTATTGTTCAAATTTATATTTAACTTTTTTTTTGGGTTGTCATCCAAAAATATTCTCATTTTTTTTAAGTAAAAAAATATTATATTTTTATATTTTTTTTTACTATAAAAGAAAATAATAACTATTATTATTTATTTTTATTAAAACTCGTTTCCAGTCAAATGAGTACACATTTGCATATGACAAAGGAAGTATATCAAATACAATTTACTTAATAAATATATATGAACTATTTAATATTTAAAATATTATATTAAAATACTATTTAAATAAAAATTAAATTCAAACACCAACAAAATAAATTGGAAATGCATGTATCATTATATTTATAAATTTTATAAATGTAAATTTTTCCTTACATGTATATATCTATATGGAAGTATATACATTGATAAAAAAAGCAAAATAAAATTAGAACACAAAACACGAGGACCACCAACTCAAGCCAAACTCTGATCTACAATCTCCCTGCAACTCCCAGGACTCGAGATCCCACATCAATCCAACCCATTCATTCACCGGACCCCACCACACGATCCACCTTCCAGCGGTACAGATTGCATCCGCCTCAAAGATCCGGGACTTCGAAAAAACACCCTCCCCCAACAAGGCCTGTTTGGCAGTTATATTTACGACAATTTCACAAAAATCGGATACATCGCTTCTACGTTCCATTTTGTAATTCCTGCCTGAGAAATCTCGCACGCCATGCATATGCAGCCACCAAACACGCCCTAGAGTAGATTAGACAAAAAATTAATAAATGATGTAATATTAATCATAAAAATAATAATAAAAATAAAAAATCAATTTTTCGAAGAGAGAGAAGAGAAGGAGTCGCAAATCTTAGGTCACATCGGCGATGAACTGCCTGATATAAAGCGAAGCTGCCAGGACAGGTAGGAGAGAGAGAGAGAGAGAGAGAGAAGAGATCGAGGGAGCTCAAGATCGCTCAAGAACAACCTCTGCGATTTCCCATTTCTCCTCTTTCATCCTTAATTTCTTACAGGCTCTGTAATCAATCCTCGCCGCCATGTTTTCGTTGAGCGGAGCTACTTTTCTGGTAATGTCTTCATCGTTTTTGAGCAATTTGGGAATTTAATTTGGCATTTTAGGGTTATTATCGATTTTTGTACTTGATTTGTTAAATCTGGTGTTTGTGTGTCCGATTGTTCACAGAACAATTCTCTGACGGGGATTTCGAAGAGTTCGACGCTGTCCGCGCAGCGGAAGGCGTCGGCTCCGGCGGTGGTGGTGTCGGCGGCTCCGGTGAGCTCAAACGGCCGGCCAGATCGAAACGTCGGCGTTTTGGTGGACGACGCTGTGAAGGAGATGAAGGAGAAGTCTCCGTCGCCGTCATCTTCTGCTATGATCGAGACGGAATCGAAGCCGTCCGTTGGCGGTGGTGTGGAGGATTTCTACGGAGAGGATAGCGCCACGGAGGATCAGTACATCACGCCGTGGACTGTCCATGTCGCGAGGTGTGTTAATCGTTAATCTTCACTTTAATTCCATTTTCTGATTTCATTTATCGTTTGTCTGAATCTCCGACCTTACTTTGGAATTAACGATGCTGTCTGTCTTTTTTTTTTTTTTTTTGGTTGTTTTCGATTCAATTCAAATTGCAGTCGTCGATTGATGATGGATCTTGTCTGTTTTCCTTTTTCAAGCTTTCAGTGATGGAACTTTCATTACGCACTATGCTCTGTGTTTGTTTATAGTTCAGTGGGCCTTCGATATAATTGAGGATTGATTTCTGTATCTCTGTCTTAAGAATCTGTCCCTTATTTAAAGAAAAACAAATCGTGGATTTCTTGGATGAGATCTAATGTAATGCTGATGTTTCAATTCAATCGAATGTTGTCCAGATCTGTTTTAGAACGTGTTCTTGTTTAGCTTCATAATCTTCACTTCTGTTGTGCTTTACACTATGAATGTTGCCAACATGTTACCAGTTTTCTTACATACACATATATATATATATATGTATGTTATTACAGCGGATATCCGTTGCTGCGCGATCCTCGCTACAACAAAGGCCTCGCCTTCACCGAGAAGGAGAGGGATGCCCATTTCCTACGCGGTCTTCTCCCGCCCGTCGTTATCAGTCAGGACCTACAGGTTTGTTCGAAATTTCAAAGAATCGATCGAACGGCGTCGTAATAAAATTTAAGCCATTTTGGTTCCACGATTTTTTTCTACAGGTTAAAAAGATGATGCATAACATTCGTCAATATCAAGTCCCGCTGCAAAGATACATGGCGATGATGGACCTCCAGGTAACTACTCGATTTTCTTACATTCGAAAAAATTCGTAAAATTGAATTCGCAATTTTTATTCAAGACAACGATTGCATCAATACATTTTTGCTCGTTTGTTTTCGTTAAATTTAGGAGAGGAACGAGAGGCTGTTCTACAAACTTTTGATCGATAACGTCGAAGAGCTTCTCCCCGTTGTCTACACTCCCACCGTAGGCGAAGCGTGCCAAAAATACGGGAGCATTTTTCGACAACCGCAGGGCCTTTTCATCAGTCTAAAAGAAAAGTACCGTATTCTTTTCGTCGCTAAAGTTTCTATTTTTACGGTTTGAAATAGTATATTTGTATCGAAATTTCGTTCTAAAAGTTCACGTAACTAACGCAATTCAATCCCTAATTCTGTCTATAATGACATTAGTAACGGAAAATATTATTTATGAACAAAAAAAATCTCGTTACAAAAATAATATTTTTTTGTAGTGAAATTGATTGTTGTCGTAATTTATTGTAGGGGAAGAATTCTCGAGGTACTAAAAAATTGGCCCGAGAAGAAGATTCAAGTTATCGTTGTAACGGACGGCGAGCGCATTTTGGGACTCGGCGATCTTGGCTGCCATGTAACTATATCATTTCTTTCGTTTATAATGCCGTGCTCGTGCGATTTTCTTTAATTCTTTTAATCGATCGTTTGTTTTAATTCGATAGGGAATGGGAATACCGGTCGGGAAGCTTTCGTTGTATTCAGCTCTCGGTGGCATCCGGCCTTCGGCTGTAAGTATAATTCGACTCGGGTTTAGATTTGAATTCGATGCGTTGGTTGTAGCTTTGATTTCGAATTGTCGATTTCTTACCAGTGCTTGCCCGTGACCATTGATGTCGGGACAAACAACGAGCAGTTGTTAAACGATGAGTTTTATATTGGGCTTAGACGGAGGAGGGCAACCGGGCAGGTTTGAGATCTTTAATCGATCGTTTGCTGTTTTTTCTAACGAACAAAGAGTGTAATAATGTTTGTAAATGCTCGAACAGGAGTACGCCGAGCTTATCGATGAATTCATGACTGCCGTGAAGCAGAATTACGGAGACAAAGTACTTATTCAGGTTGGATGTTTTTTATCGTAAAATCTATAGATCGATATGTTTTGCGAATACGATTCTCAATTAGTGTTTCTATCGGAGGAATTTTCAGTTCGAAGACTTTGCGAATCACAACGCTTTCGATCTCCTCGCCAAGTATGGTTCGACTCATCTTGTTTTCAACGACGATATTCAGGTAAAGTACGCATTTCTGCAAATTTATAACGAATGTTGTGATTGTTTTCTATTCATCTGCGAATTTGGGTATCGGTTTGCTTCAGGGGACTGCATCGGTGGTTCTTTCCGGGCTTATGGCATCGTTGAAATTAGTCGGGGGCAGTTTGGCCGATCATACGTTCTTATTCCTTGGAGCGGGAGAGGTACGATTTCGCTACTCGTGTGTCCGTTACTGTTTTATCCTTTTAAAACTGCTTTCGATTGATATTTTGTTTCTTGTTTCCCGTTTTCGTCGCGCAGGCTGGAACGGGTATTGCCGAGCTGATAGCTCTCGAAATCTCGAAACAGGTCGACGATTATAATTTTTGAACGATCTTCTTTGAATGTAATTCGATTTGCGGTGCTTATAATCCTCGATCGATTTTCAGACGGGAGTCCCGTTGGAAGAGGCCCGGAAGAGCATATGGCTCGTCGACTCGAAGGGATTGATCGTTCGGTCGCGTATCGAGTCGCTTCAGCATTTTAAGAAGCCGTGGGCGCATGAACACAAACCCGTTGCGACTTTGTTGGACGCCGTCAAGGTATGCACTATCTTCTCAACTGATATTCGAATTATCGAATATAAAACGATGGAACGCGCGTACGAAATTACCGTAATTTTCTTTTTGCCTCGACAGGCGATTAAGCCAACGGTGTTAATCGGATCGTCGGGAGCGGGAAGAACCTTCACGAAAGAAGTAATCGAGTCGATGTCCTCCCTCAACGAGGTAATTCGTCCGAACACGAATTCATATTGTAACGACGCGAATCTCGTCTTATAAAATTCGTTTGTTTTCGCAACTTTTAGAAACCGGTCATTCTTGCGCTCTCGAACCCGACGTCGCAGTCCGAATGCACGGCCGAAGAAGCGTACACATGGAGCCAGGTGATTTTACGATACTTACACATTCTTACGGAACGTATATTTCACGAATTTCTTACCGTTTCATCGTACAGGGCCGAGCTATTTTCGCTAGCGGGAGTCCATTTAGCCCGGTCGAATACAACGGCAAATTTTACGTGTCGGGACAGGTTTAGCACAACCTTAATGGAACACATTTCATCGATAATTTTATCTTTTCTCATCTAATCGAACACCCGTTTCTTGGTTCAGGCGAACAACGCGTATGTCTTTCCCGGGTTTGGCCTCGGTTTGATTATTTCCGGCGCAATCAGAGTACACGACGATCTGCTTCTTACAGCGTGTAAGTTACTACATAAAATTCGATCGAAAGTGTGTCGATATTGCGTCGTTTCTTGTATTTATCGAACGGGTTCGTATTCTTGGCACAGCGGAGGCATTAGCCGATCAGGTTAGCCAAGAACACCTCGATAGAGGACTCATATATCCGCCGTTCTCGAACATCCGAAAAATCTCGGCGCAGATTGCTGCTCGAGTCGCAGCGAAAGCGTACGAGCTAGGTAATTTCGAAATGTCGCTGTTTTTTTTTTTTTCGTTTTAAAAAACTAATCGTAATCTTATACGCCGTAAGTATGATTTGTTTACCCGATTATTTTGCTCGATAGGTTTGGCTACTCGTCTTCCGGAGCCCGACGACCTTGTCGCCTATGCGGAAAGCTGTATGTACAGCCCGAACTACCGTCGCTACAGATGAATGGACGGATTTGCCTCCGATTAGGACGATCGATCGATACCGTTGGTTGCGGACTTGTTCGAAAAAGCGCAGCCACTAAGTGTATGTAAGTTTTTTTGGAAAAGAAATGAAGAAAAAGAAAGAGACCCAGCAGCAGATTTTTAACATTGAATTGAGTTTTAGAGAACATAATATATGATATGATTACAACTGTTTTTATTAGTTTTATTTGTTATTGATGATTAATTTCTTGTTCTTATAATTGTTGCAAGGTGTTGGGGAGTTTTTTTTTTTTTTTTTTCAATATTTTATGTTATTATTAATTTTATATATTTTTAAAAATGCTATTCATTGTCTTCTATAATTATATAACTTTTTTTTTTTTATTCGATAAATTTATAAACATATTTTTATATATGGGTGTGTTTGTTTGGGGTTTGAATTTTGAGTTGAGATTTGAATAGTAAATTGAATTTGAATAGTTGTATGATGTGATATAAATAGGAGTTTGAATCTAAATTTAATTTTTAGTATAATATAAAAAATAAAAAATAGGTGTTTAATTTGATTTTTTAATAAAAAAAATAGAATCAACAGTGTATTTAAAATCCGATCCACTGATAATAAATAACTTTATTCCGATCAAAAAAATAATAAATAACTTTATTCATTCGAAATTTTTATTTATATTTTAATAAATAATAATTAACTTACTATTTATTTTATCTATTTTTTCATAAATTGTTTATAATATATATTTTTTATTTGTTATTTACTTTATTTTTATATTAAATAATTTGAATTTTTAATCTCCGTCCAAACAAAATATAATAATTAGCTTAGACGATGAACTATTTAATCTTTATTTTTAGTTAAAATATTATATCAATTTATATTTTTTTGATAATTATTATATTGATTGTTTATTTAAATTATATTTAATACATATGTATATTTCATAATTTTTTAAAATCAAACTTAAGACAGTTTGTTTGGAGTTTTTTTATAAGTTCTCTTTTTCATGAATATCAAATGAAATAGTATTTTTTATATTTATATTTATATTTATATTATTATATTAATATTTATTTCTATTATATGAATAATTATTTTACTCTCAAATTCTAAGACACACACCCTAAGATATGACATTGAGAGTATGAGATCAGCAGTAGACTGTATAGATAGAGACTTTTGATGTTTTTTCTCTTTTTTAAATTTTAGAATAAAAATTTGAATATTTAATATAATTATTTATCAAAAAAAAAAATATTAGTAAATAATATTAAAATTTTTAAAAATATATACTATAAAACATATTAAAATCAATTTCACCAAGAATAAATATACATAATGAATGAACTAATTATGAGCCCATTGAAAAATTGTGGGGATTAAATTGAAAAACAATAATAAATGTCAAATCAGTGTAGGTAACATAAGAATATGGTGCCACTTGGATATATATTGTTTTTTGGATCTATATTTTTCCTCCAATTTTATTTATCTATTTATTTATTTATTGATGTGATTTTGATTTGGAATAGTATTAATATTTAATTTTTTATTTAAATATTATTTTAGGGTAATATTTTGTAAAAAAAAATATTTATATATTTTTATTAAAAACTGTGCAAATAAATAATATTATTTTAGATTTGAAATCACAAAAGAATAAATTATTTTGTTTTTAAATTTTACAGTTGTGTTAAATATTATGATTAAATAAATTGTTGAAATTTTGTGTGAGTATTTACCAAAACAAGAATGGAAAAGAGTGATAATGAAAAATAAGAGAGCACATTTACTATAATTAGGTAAATAATAAAAATGATGATCCAATGGGATCTGAATATTATTTTTTCCCACTCAACTTAACTTCTATAATTACAATATTTTAATTAGATAATTACTAATAAAAAGTCGAGTTTTGTCATGTCTTTTCTTGCCTTTACAATGATTTGAAACATTTATACCTTTCTTATCTCCATTATTATAATTATTATTAAAGAAATTGATTAGTTCTAATCAATATGAAAATTTACCTCCTATTAGTTTATACTCATTCCGTTCCCAGATACCGTGTCTGCTACACCGTAGACACGATATTTTAGAAGGGGTATAATTAGTAGATAATTAAGAATATATTAGTGAAAATAATTATTATATAATATAAATAATTATAAATTAAGATTAAGATAACTAATTAATTTAATTAAAATTAAAAAAAATTAAAAAATTTAAAATGAGATTAAAATGTGTAATCATTTTCCAAAAAATGAAAGTGACATGGTACGTGGGACGAACAGAAACGGCAACGTGGACATGATATCTGGGACGGATGGGTACTATCTAATTGTGTTATATTAATACGTATTTTGTGATCAGATTAATCGATGATATATGTTGTGTGATGTAGATTCATATTTATTGAAAAAGAAATAAATATTTTATATTAAAAAAAAAAAACAAAATGAATACTTTTCATACGATAAATTAAGCATATACGACATGTTGAATCACAAAATTTACCTGGAATCTTTTTTTTTTTTTTTTTTCTATAAACATATATGAATAAAATTGGCGGCAATTAAGAGAATGTTTAGGACTAATTAGCATTTTTTGTTGTGTTCGCCTGATGTCCCGAAAGGCATCTCCAAACTCAATAACATGTGTCATCCACTTAGGCACAATTATGGGCCTTGTCAATATATCGTCACCAAAAGGAATGAAATATTCGATCCTTCACACGCAACTGCCTGGCACCTTTTTTTCGTGCCAAGCGAACTGCATGTAATAGTTCATACAATATATATCATTATTAATTCCAACACAAGATGCTTGTTGAAATAGCACAAACGCATGGTATGAACTAGGCGGTGGCTACGGATAAATTAAGCATATATAATACTCTCTCCGTCCACGGATAAAGTAAATATTTACTTTTGGCGCGATGTTTAAGAAATAATAGTATTTTAATCGTGGGTAGCTAAAAGTAGTGTAATTATATTTTTGCCCTTAATTTTTGGTGTAAAAGAAATAATGTGATGATGTAAAGTAATAGTATTTTTGGAAAAAATGAAATATTTAATAAAATGTTTACTTTGTAATTGGATGCCCCAAAATAAAAATATGTATATTTTCTATCTAGATAGAGGAGTATGTTGAATCACAAAATTTAGCTAAACTATTTCTTTCTATAAATATATATGAATAAAATTAGCGTCAATTAAGAGAATATTTTGGTCTAATTAGCATTCTCTGCTGTGCTTGCCCGATGCCCCGAGGAACATCTCCAGATTCAATAACATGTGTCATCAACTTAAGCACAATTACGCGGCTTGTCAAGATATCGGCACCAAGAGGAATGATATATTTGATTCCGCACGAGCAACTGCCTGGCACCCCTTGCTGTGCAGGCGCATGTAATAGTTCATATAATATACTCCCTTTGTCCACAACCTCAAGTCCTACTTTTCTATTTGGAATGTCCAACAATTATTATCTTTTTTATTTTATTTTTATACATAAAATTTACTATTTTACTCTTACTTTATTTACTCTTTCATTTTCTATACACAAGATTAAGGACAAATTTGTCATTTTATAACAAAAATCCTAATTACCTAAAAATGCGTATAAATATCAAATAGGACATTAGAAAATGGACGGATGGAGTATATAACTATCAATTCCAACACAAGACGCTTGTTAATATAGCACAAACCATTGTATGAATTAGGTGGCGGCTACCGTATAAATTTAACAATTCAATACTGACAACACAGAGTGTGTCAACAAGCATTACATGATGTTACTAAAAATAAAATAATATTTATATTAATATAATACAAATACAATACGTGAACTTAGAATACATGAAATATTTGATTTCAACAAATGACATACTTCTATACAATCTGGATTTTAAATACAAATAGTATACGTTCTTAATTATTTCACTAAGCATCATGTGTTAAATGAAATAAAATCATGTGCTATATCTATATGTTTTACCTGTGCTAACCCAAATTAGTACAATAACCCTATCGGTACGAACATATAACACATGACATAATTGATCTTAACATAATATGCATATATTAACAAAGTACAAATACAATGCAATTTTTACACAACATATATATATATATAAATATATATTGCTTTAATTCCAACTATGTAATTGTTTTTGGTTGACTCCCATAAAATATACATAAATAAAAAAATAACACGCATATCGTTACACGCTATATCTTTTAAATGAGACGGTAATTTTAACATCATCTAACATTATATAAAAGTTATAAAACTTGTGTTCAAGATATGTTGGTTGACCTCATTAAAATATAAAAATAAATAATATGTATTCTTACAAACTTAAATTTTTAAATGAGACTGTCATTCTAAATGTCATCTAATAATTGATCGAATAGTTAATAACCTAATCTAACACCAACCCTATCCTCTCCCCAATATAATTGAAATGAAATCTTGCAAAAACAAATTAAATAAATATGATAATATTGGGAAAGGGATAGATTCTAATTGTACGTGGGTCTTGGTGGAACAATATAATATTAAGATAAATTAAATAAATAAATAAATATGTAATGTAACAATCGAATGAAAGGTTCTCCTTGCAGCCCTTTAGAGATACATCATACCTATTCTGCACCAACTTCTATTAATTCTCTTCGAATTTAATTAATTAATTAATATATATATATATATATATATAGTCCTTGCTTAGGGAGAAATGTATCCATTTCATTTTTTTTTTTACTTGTTAGCTCCTATAATTAATTCAATGTATTTATAACAATGGCACAAATAACTGATTTGATCTGACGAGCATATATGATCAAAATATATAATATATATTTTTGTAAAACAATTATGCATTGTATCGTAAATATGTTGTGATAGTTATAATATATGCTGGTTATTTTTATGTGATATGTTGATCCGATCAAATTATCATGGTGTCGATTTGATTGGGTCAACACCGGATCCGTAGACTATAACAATACTATTCAATGAAAATTTTAAAATAGAATATATTTTATAAAGGTATTTTTGTTATTTTACTCAACACAACAATTTATACGTTAAATACTATTAAGGTTTTGTTTAGATAACACATTAATTTTGGAAAATTTGATGTTTTTGGAGAATGTTGAAAATAATAAAAATTAATTTTATTTAATATAATATTTTATGTGAAAAAAATTATATATATTTTGAAAAGTTTGTGTTAATAAATAATGTTTCAAAAGTGTATGCATAAACAAAGGTTTTGTGTTTGTACTTTGAGAGTTGACTATGAGATTGTGACTGAAAATATATAATAAATTTTGAATTGAAATAATTATTTAATGTAATATATATAATTATTGATGTAAAATTAATTTTTAGTAAAAATAAAAATTAATAATCCCTTTGTTTCAAACACTGTGTAACATTTGTGTTCGGCACGAGAATTTAGGTGGGTAGTGTTAAGTATGATAATTTAAAAATTAAGTGATGTGATTTGAGAAAAAAATGATTATTTTTTTTTTATTTGAGTGATGTGATGGGATAAAGTGAAGTGTATATTAATATATATAAATATAATTAATTATTTTTAAATTTGAAAATATTGCAGTGAGACAAATAAATTGAAAAAAAAAAAAATTTTTGCAGGATGTTTGGGAGGTAGAGAATATTATTTATAATTATAATATATGTTTACATCAATCATTTGTTTTTATTGTTATCCAAAACTATCTTAGTGAAAACTTTTTATTATATATTTCTAAATCACAAAATTACATCCAAACAACCCTAAATTCTCTCTCTCTCTCTCTCTCTCTCTCTCTTTACGTGTGTATATATATATATATATATGAGCCAGATTCAAATCATTGTATCACTTGTTCTTTACTAATTGTGTATAGATATTTTAACTCAAATATTAATTATGCAGAGCATGAAACAATCCCTCTTCGATCAGGTAATCTAATCTATCTAATTAACTATAGATAATGATCAGATTCATAATATATATATATATAATTATGTATCGATATCATCAAGAAATTAATGCATAAATCAAATTAAATTACAGGGATTTCTGGACGATCAGTTTGAGCAACTTGAAGATCTCCAAGATGATGCAAACCCTAATTTTGTGGAGGAAGTAGCCGCGCTGTATTTCCGCGATTCGGCTCGACTACTCCACAATTTAGAGCAAGCCATGTAAGTATATATATATATATATATATTTGGAGTATATATTATTAGTACTAGACTAATTATTTAATTTTGATTATTACAGAATAACGATAATATATAATAATTTTAATGTAGTCGAACTTTTTTATGATAAAACACACTTCATTTCAGTGTTGATAAATTGTTTGATAGGCAAAAGAAGGCTCTTGATTTTGGTAGGCTTGATGGTTATATGCACCAGTTCAAGGGCAGCAGTTCAAGGTGTTCATCCTTACATATATATATATATATATATATAAAATCCAGTTGTAAGTAATGGTTGAATTTGCAGTATTGGAGCCAGGAAGGTGAAGATGGAGTGTACACAGTTCAGTGACCACTGCAGAATGGGAAATGCTGAAGGGTTAACTCTCTCTCTCTCTCTCTCTTAAATATAGATAGTTGGTAAAAAATATAGATAAAAGACTTTTTTCTTGCCATAAAAATAGTGACAATTGTGTAATAAAAATGAAAAAATATGAATAATTTTATGGTGATATGATTATTTATGGAAATAAAACTATTGTTTTGGAACGTACAAAAATGATAAATAAAACTATTGTATTGGGACCGAGGGAGTAGTATTTTAGTGCTTTTATATATATATATATATATTTTATAGAGATAAAATTGAAAGTTTTATAGGATTAATAATATAATTTTTAAAGTTAGATAACATGAGTGTAAGAAAAATAAATTAATCAATACACTGGGGTAAACAAATAAAAAAATATTTAGTAGAAATTTCAATGAAGACTGAACTTTTATATTAAATATATATAGTATGAGCTATTTCTTTAAGATGATAAAATAAATACTCCCTCTTTCATTCAAATCTATGATCACTTTTATTTTTGGGTTGTTATTTTCATTTCTTTTTTAATTAAAAAATCATTCTATTTTTGTATTTTTTTTACTATAAAAGAAAAAATTAACAATTATTACTCACTTTTATTAAAACCCGTGCCCGGTCAAATGAGTACAGATTTGAATGACAGAGGGAGTATATGTTTTTTTTGTCGATAAAAAAGTAATGTTTTGTATAGAAAAAAGAATTGAGAGTAAGCAATATAGAAATGTATGTATATATATATATATATAATGAAGAATTGATATACACTAGAATATTTTGGAAGGTAAATAAAATAAGTAATCATAGACAAAGAATAAAAATGGAAACAAAAGAAAATACAGCCAAAATATTTGGACATATATGAAAATAATGACGTTTTATCCCAAAGTAGTTATGTAAATATGTGTAAGAGAATCGATTCTGCAGCTCTTCCTTTCGACAACATTATTCACATAACAATTATTAATTAAACCAAATGAAGATACACATCAAATAAAACCTAAAAGGTTGTTAATAATATTCTTTATTTAATTTTTTATTTATATATATATATTTCATACACTATTGCAGATGCAAGAGAACCTTCCAACAGTTGAAAAAAGAGCATTCCACTCTCAAAAAGAAGCTACAGCTCTATTTTCAGGTGCCCTAAAATAAATATAATACCATAATTTGTTCCTTTGTATTTTCGACATTTTTTTTTTTCGAACTTTATATGACCTTCGAACAATTAATTTCGACTTTCTCACACAATTTCTAGTGCTTAATTTGTTTGAATTGTTTCAATTATGTAAGAATTTAAAAAATCGAATACCAATTAAATTAGTATATAAAAAAAAGCATGATAGAAAAAAAAAAAGAAAGAAAGAAAAGCCAATTATTAATGTAATATTTTAGTAGTTTTCATTACACTACAAAAATAATAGTATATTTGTAACGAAATTTTGTTCCTAAAGTTCACGTAGCTAACGTAATTTCATCCCTAATTCCGTCTCTAATGTCGTTAGTAACGAAAAAAAAATAAATTTAGAGACGAAAACATTTCGTTACAAAAATAATATTTTCTTGTAGTGAATTACATGAGACTAATTAAGCTTGCAAAATGCAGTTTGCCCGACAAGCGGGACCCTCTAATAAGGCGTGTCGCCCCAAATAATGCATTTCGCTGCTGCTAATGATCACATATATATACATATATTGTAGCGACAAATTAAGATAGTTTTATGATCTGCAATCAACAATTTGTACTCGCCCTATATATTGTTAATTTTGGGACTTCGATAATTATATTAACTTTTTGTTCATATTCTCTTGCTACTTTAATTTCATCATTGATAAAGCAATCGACATTTTAATTTGTCGAGGAATTAAGCTTGATAAAGGGGTATATTCTTTTTTTTTTTTTCGATAACTTGATAAAAGGGGTATATTCTTCATGGAATAAATAGTTGGCTAAGATATAAAGTGTGATTTAAAAGCACTTGATAAAGCAATCGATATTTTAATTTTTTTCGAATAATTAAGCTTGATAAAAAAGTATATTCATATAATAAATGTATCAATTTTAACTTGTTATTTTTGTTAATTTAAACATAAAAATTATTAATATCTTTTATACAATTAAAAAAAAAAAAACTAATTAAAGGTACTTTTAAACAAAATACAAACAATATGGCCATAAAAAAGTTAACAAGAATCATCTTTATAGTAAATAATTTTACATAATTTATTGTTAAGATTTTTCAAAGGAGAAAATCTAAATATATTATATAGTGAAAAAGTTAAAAGAGACAACCAACTTAAAAAATTTGAAGTTAAAAATCAAATTGAGTAACTCAAGAAATTTCGACTGCTTATTTAAGTTTGGTTCAATCTTTTAATAATAATTTTATAATTTTCATTGAAATTTTTTTTTTCTTTGATAAAATAAAAAAAATCAAACCCTAAATAACATACTTAATATTATTTATATAGTAGATATCAAAAGCTTATATTAATGGTAACAGTTGAATTGTTACATAAAATAATGTTATAGATTGTATTCTACTTCTCCGGTGTCAAAAAATGTTAATAGTTTTGGGCATATAATCTACTGTAGATGAGTAATAATAGATATATATTTAATATTTTATAGTAAATTAAATAAGTATAAACATGATAAAAAGTATATGGGTTTTACTAAAAAAAAAAATCACTTTTCTATAATAATAAAAAAGTGAACATATAGTCGGTAAGGGATGACCTGGTAGTGTAGGGGTTGGATTTGTGACTGTCATGGGTTCAAACTTTCGACGCTTCAGGTCCACCTGTCACACCCGTCAGGCCTAGCTTGCTGGATATTAGGTTTGGTCGACGCTTGGGGACCCCCTAAGCCAAATTTTTAATTATTTTTTTAGTATTAAAAATATTAATTTTTATGTATTTATATGTAATTTGTCCTCCAAAAACTATTTAAATTCATATATAATTATGTCGTTATTATTTATTTAAATTTATTAGCTAAATATTAAATAAATTATAACATTTTACCCATGGTATTTAGATGTTAGGTTCGTCATTATATATATATATATTAATCGTTATCATATATTTTTAAATATTTTGGAGTAGAGAAGTGAAGTGAAAAAGCCCACATATAAATATGGGCCAATCTATGCTGCTCAATCGAAGTATTTATTTATAAAGGTGCAAATAAAAATAGTCTTTATTTTCCAACATTTTAATCACAATTGTATCATAGAGTATTACTCTTAAATACTAATATAATAATTAATTTATATTTCTAAGTAAATACGTCACTAAATAACTTCATTTGGATTTTCAAATAACATTCATGCCATGCCATGCAGTATATAATAAAATATATTTTCTATTTTAAATTAAAATGCTATTTTTTATTAAAAAATTTCAAATTCAGACAGTACCAAACAGCCAAATAATTGAAAATTACACATATATAAAACATTGTTATCCATATATTTTTTTTTTAACGAAATTTTAAGAGCAATATAATTGACTAAAAAATTAGGGTTTGTTTGGTTGTGTTTTTAAATATTTATATTATTTTATTTATTTCTTCCAGGAAATATTACATCAATTTTTTAAAATGTTGAAGAAATTTAATTTTTTTTATTCAAACTATCACAAAAAATATATATGTATCTTTTTGGCAAAAAAAAAAAAAAACTCTCAAATTTTATCATTTAAAAAATCTTGCATTTTTCAAAGAAAAATATACTATTTTTTTTTAACAAAATATCTATCAGATATTATTTTAATATAAAATTTAAACCAAAATTTCTGAAATTAAACCTAAAGAATCCGACCCTTAGTATTGTCCAGATGAAAGTGATCCACATTTTTCAAACCAAAATTGGACCCCATAAAATCTTCGAATAAAGATTTTATTGTATTTTCCATATTTGGTTACTTTTCTTGACCACAAATATTGCCATAGAATTGCTCAGAAATAGTGTTGGCAAGACGAGCTAACAGTATATATGAATCATAATTTGACAAATTAATTTTAACGGGACAAATGATTTAGTTCCATCTATTGAATATATATATATATATATATATATACAGAAAAAGATGACCCTATTTTAGAAAATTTATTTTAACTTTTTTTACTGTTCAATTTTCATGTTATCCCATAAAAATAGAAGAGATTGTAATAAAAACTTTTCGATATCTATATTTGATATATGGCAATATTGTGGATATAATTTGTATTTAAAAAATGTTAAAGATCTACATTCAACACATACATAAATAAATATTTTAAATAGTATATACATTTGGGTTGGTACTTAGTGATGGGTGATTTATTTGAGAAAAAAAAAAAAAGGAAAAAAGAAAAATAAAAAAAAGGTAAATCCTTTTAAGGAACAACATGCGTGTGATTAGGCTTTAATAAAATAGTAGTGTAATAGTAAAATATTAGGTTAAGGTTAATGAAGATGGAAAAAGTGTGTGAGTGTAGACATAATGATGAAGAAGATAACCATGGATGAATTTAATTAAGAGGATCCACCAAATCAAATCCATATATATATATATATATATATATAGAGAGAGAGAGAGAGAGAGAGAGGGAGAGAGAGAGAACTATTTTAGTAAGCTCATGATCTCACAGTCACGAGTCCATATAACACAAATATCTGATAACACATAATAATACTTTACACAATATATATCATGCTGAATCTCGATATTTCGTAGCAAGCATTCGATGAAGAAGCCACAATGTATAGGTTAAAATAGTACAAATACATAATATAAACTAATAACATATAAAAATAATTCATACGATATATGCTACTCTCTCCGTCCCATAACTAGATATCCACTTGCTTTTTGCACGTAATTTTAAAAATATTAGTATTATATTGGGATATAGTAAAAATAAAGTAGAAACGACTAAAATAACCTTATTAGTATGGTGTGATATAAATGTAATGACATTTGTGTAATATATTGTAAGTTGTAAGGGTATTTGTAATGTTAGGTAGACAGTACAATTACTAAAAAAAAAATGAATACTTTATTATGAGACAAACTAAAATGGAAAAATGAATATTTTGTTATGAGCTGGAAGGAGTAATATAATTCCAATTACAAGAAATGGTTGTTCACGTACCGATTAAGATTAATCGATACGGTACTGATTAAATATAATCAACATCCTAAACCCTTGGTATATACATACATATGTATGTATATTATTTTGTGAAATTGACATGCATTATATATATATATATATATAAGCATAATTGAGAATTGAATTAATTGTTTTGCATGTAAATAAAATAAATAATGCAATAGAGGTAGGACTTGGTCCTTATCACTTCACTATCATGTAAAGCTCAATAAACACTCCACTTTTCATCATACTCGACCCCTCCAAAAAGTTATCATTCAATTTATTTACTTAACAATTATGGTAATATATTATGAATTTAGACTCTATTTTTTTTTTAAATTTTATTATTTAGTTTCTATATATTTTTTCAAGTCACTATTATCTCTTGTATATAAAACATCAGATCAAATTATTTTTAATAATTTGCTTAATTGTGGCATGACAAGCGCGTCGTAATCGATATATACACCAGTGTAGTATACAATTTGAATGATTGGATAAATTATAGTTTGACGCAAATAGTTGATAACTCACAAGACAAATGACATTTTATACATGACAATCTAATTTGCAGACTATTAAATTTAGTCGAAAATTTAACTGGAGTGTATACTAAAAGAAACGATTGAATGTACTTATGCCATTAAAAAAAAAAAAAATCATGAGTGTGTTTGCATTGTCCACTTATGCTTATTTGTGATATTTTTGTATATTTATTTGGCTCTATTTATTTAAAATTTATGTCAATGTATCACTGTTGATGTAATTTTTCAACAAAAATAAAGTAAAATTCAAAGATATAGAAAATATCCTTAAACTTGATTAATTAGTGCCTGAGATTAGGAATCTCTAAACACTGTATGGTACAGAAAATAAACTGGAAAATAAAAGACTGAAATTTAAAGTGGTGATCCCCAAATCTGACTTTGCTTTGTTGAAGTTGATTGAAGATGTCTTGCCAAATGATGATTCAAACCTTAAATATTCCCTGGGAAACCGTACTGAAAACCGTCACCCGAACGGTTACAACGTCTCCTTCTCAACCGTCTTCCAACCTTTCTCATGCTGACACGTGTCCCCAGCAGACCAAAATTCCCTATATTTCACTCCTTGAGCCGACCACAAACCTTCCGCTCTTTTGGCCCGACTTCGTCCTTCGTCCGACCTACTTCTTTGCCCGACCCCACTTGGGCCGACCTCCATATCAACCGCCCCCTGTCTTTGATCAAAGGCCTCCGCGTTTGTCCGACTCCGCCTTCTATCCGACCTACAGTTTACCCGACCTGCGGATATCCCATCTCGACGACTTTCCGTCTCGAGGACCTCCCGACTTGAAAACCTTCCGACTCATCGTCTTTCCGTCTTGCAGACCTCCCGACCTGAAGACCTTCCGACTTGAGGTCTTTCCGTCTTGCGGACCTCCCGACCTGAAGACCTTCCGACTTGAGGTCTTTCCATCTTGCGGACCTCCCGACCTGAAGACCTTCCGACTTGAGGTCTTTCCATCTTGAGGGCCTCCCGACCTGAAGACCTTCCGACCTGAGGTCTTTCCGTCCTGAGGACCTACCGACCTGAGGTCCTTCCGTCCTGAGGTCTTTCCGTCCTGAGGACCTACCGACCTAAGAACCTTCCGTCCTGAGGTCTTTCCGTCCTGAGGACCTACCGACTTGAAAACCTTCCGACCTGTATTTTCCTTAGAAATAAATAAATAAATTTATTTTCCTTGATTTCCTCACGGTGTCCTTCAGCCAGTTCAATCAACCCTATTGCCAGGCCCATTCTTCTTTTTACCTTGGGCTTTTAACCTAATTCTAAATTTCGTACGTAACAACTTGCCCGCCGCCAAGGGACTTTCAAACGCCAATAAATGTTTGGAAGTTCATAAAGCACTACCTTCTTGAAAAACTCCCTTAGCAACTACACCAGTTACTGCAACACTCCTGGTTAACTTCCTTCTTCGCAATACAAGCCTGTGTGAATCACAATCCCAAAACATTCTAACTATGGCGAATCAATACATTCCTGCCCTTCCTTTCGACGGAACCCTTCCAGAAGGTCCATTTTCAGCCTCGAAAGTACTAACTCCGACGATCCGTCCATATTGCACTACTCCTGAAGATTCAAATCGGATGAGGGAAGTTTTGGAATCTCGCAACGCCTTGGCTATCAACAATCCCAACTACCAAGCAGTTCGCATCCGAGACAGCATCAAGACCCATCTCACAGACCCAAAAGATCTGTATCGTGCTTGGTATCGACGAGTAGCAGAACACTTCCAGACCCAATGGCGATCCCAAAAGATCGACCAAGCAATACTACTGTCCACCATGCCTATCAACCTGCATGAGAAGGTGCTGTTGGCCATGTCCGCCTTCTGGAATGCGGAAAATGGGACTTTCCTTTTGCCATCGGCCCCCTTTGGCCCAACTCTTATGGACGTGGCCATGATCGCACATCTCCCAGTCGTGGGTGAAGACCCTGTAATGGGAGCCCTAGATGGGCAGGAGCCATCAGAAGACCATCCGGGATGGTCTTTACAAGGTGTGAAGGAATGGGGTTGGACAAAGTTCGCAACCGACCAGCAAGGGGCTCCAGGGACTCCTGTAACCGACCGGGAGCATACTGCCTTTATCCTGTTCTGGCTTTGTAGGTACGTCATTGTTTCCCCTTCCAAAAGTGTTCTTCCTTCTCACCTCGACCTGGCCATTCATATTGCGTCAGGTCGGTTCTTCTCCCTTGGTACTCTATTTTTAGCCAATCTGTTTGAAGGACTCACTAGAGTTAGCCTTCGCTTAACAGATAATGATAATAGGAAATTAGACACTGCCGCGTCGGGTCCTTTTTGGTTTTTAGAACTTTGGTTCCGTCTTTACTTCCCCAACGCGTTTAACTTAGGATCTCCGCCCACTATGCCAACATCTGAAAAATATTTAGGATTAGTCCTCAACCGACTCTGCTCAGGACGCAATAAACTCCAATCTTCCGATCCAATAATAACCGCCATTTTAACAGATACCCGCAGTAACTCTCGATTTTCTATGTATAAAAAGTATGCGGGTTATGCTCCCGACCATTTTTGGCCCTTTCCAGTACCAAACCCGCTTCCGACTCCTGAGCCTTGTCCTCATCCCACCTATCCTTTCGCCTGGGACGTCGCCCTCAAACCCAGGTCTCTTTTTAGTAGCAAGAAACTTGATAAAAAAGGGCAGAAAACTTTTTACACTTTTAACTATGAACCTCAATTCATGGCGCGCCAGTTCGGCTGTTGCCAAGGTATCCCTGGACCCGTCGCGTGTCCCCAAATAATTTTTCAAAGTCCCGACCGACGAGTCCTTCCTAATTCAATCCCTTCTTATATCTCCCAGCTCACCACGTATATAATTTCCAATTCTTATATTCCTTTCCGTTCCAACCCTGAGATTGTAGATACTTTCAATGAATGGTGGTCGGTTGTATGGTCCCTGATATCCCCTGATGAGGGTCGGTTGCTGAACATACTCCTTCCCCCCCAAGGATTGGTTCTAGGGGCGGCGAGACATACTAGCACCCAACAACAAACAACCGCCCCGGGAATCGGATCTGGTGGTCCCACGCGCAAAAGAAAAACTTCCCAGCTGCAAACACCCCCGACCTCGGAGACCGACCAGCAAACACTAGCAGACCTTGGAATAAATAGGACGTCAGCAAGGACCCGACCCCGAATTGGTAATGTTTCTTAACACCGTGAACCAATTCACTATATCGTAACTTTGATTTTACTCATTTCATTCCCCAGAACCGACCTTGGTGACATCGACCATGCAACCGACGCCAGCACCAACCGACCATTCAATCGGGCCTTTGGTCCAGACCAATTTGCCAATGAGCAGTCGGGCGGAGGACCCGACGCGGAGGCAAACTCTTCCTCCCGTACCGAGGAGTGGTCGGGCCAGGCCCCCGACCAGGAGACAATCTTTACCAGCAGTGCCTATAGAACCAGTAAGTTCCTTTATCAGCAAGACTTAGGATTCGGATGATCAACCTTAATATATTTAACAACAAACATCTTCATGATTTTTCCACAGACACCTTCACCCATCCCATCAGCAGCAGGGGTCTCTTCTGACAGCGAGGGGACTACTTCCCAGATGGGTCGGCCGCCATACATGGCATCAGACTCATCTATGTCAAAGGAAGAACCAGCCGCCCTCGCCGAAGCTGACCCTCAAAACGACATCCCTGATGCTGCTGATCCCGAAATCGAAGGTGCCCCAGAGATCCTGGCTGCAGTGGCTCTAGATGTAGCCGTCCAACCTGCAGCCGCCCTACCAGCAGCGGCGCTCCCTCTAGCCATCGAATGGCAGGCAGAAGAACCACCTGTGGCAGCCCAACCTCCAGAAATGGAAGAAATGTCTTCATCCGATTCGGAGACTTCTGTGAATTTGGTAAGATTAAACCAATCCATGCCATAACTTTTCTTTCGAAAAACACTAACTGTTTCAAATACTACTTTCCATAGGGACCCAGGTCGGCACCTCAGCGACCATTCGCAGCAGCCGACGAGTCGGCTGCTGTTATACCAGCTGTCTGCCCTACTCGACCGACCTCATTGCTGCCCCCTCACTGACAGCAGTCCGCCCAGAGGTAACACATATCCTATCTGAATAAATTTGCACTTCCTTGGCATACTTATTGACATTGTAGGACTTGCAGGGGCCTTCGGACTTAGCTGTCCTATCGACTGTTCCGGTTCCAGCGGAGGCCCAGACTGTGTTCACTGAGGCCATTAACCGTCCCCTGTCCGAATTAAGGTCCGACTTATTGGACAAGCTCATTCAGACGGTTGGTGGCCTTCTTTTTTACACTCCAACGGAATCACCAGCCGTCCCCATTCTGCATCGGCTGATGGAAAGACTTACAGAGCTCAAGACTGAAGTATTAGTCATTGGACTCCTGTCAGCCGAAACCCCCCAGCCCGACTTCGATCAAACAGCGCTGGAGAATTCTTTGGCTAAGACCCGAGAATCCCTCCAGCAGACTACTGGAAGGCTGGGTGGTCTCCTTAACACGAAAGCTCAAGTTGATGAAGCTATTCAGAAAAAGGAGGCAGAATTGCGGGAGCTGAGGAAAGAACAGTCTACCCTGGATAAGCAAATTATCAATGAACAGCGTCTGATTGAACAGTACACCAAGAATGAAGCTGAATTGGATCAAGAGCTGAAAACCCAAGCCCGATCCCAATTCATCATAAGATATCAGACGGCTGCCAATACCAGAAGGCTATCCAGGGATGAAATCAAATGGACCCATATAAAAACTGCCCTAGGGGCACTGTTGTAATACTTCCCCCTTTGTAACAACAACTGACTTAGTAATCCATTTTTTCTTTCTTCTCAAAACAAGGATCACCTTTCAATTCCCAGCTTTATAGGAAACGAACCAAACTCCTTCTTTAAAAGAACACTGTTTCTCACATTTTAAGAAACACATTCCCAGGCATATTTTAAAAATCAAAACACTGAAAGTGTTAACAAACATGGCGAATGACCGACCTCATGTTCCATCAAGCAACTGGGAGGGTGTTCTTCAACCCTTCTTTGTAGGTAATCACCCTATTGGAGGCCATGCAGAAGACTTGTTACATATACTCAAGCAACTAGACTTCAAATTCCGATTCTCCCAACGAGGAAGAAGAACCATTCATCGCGTCATCCGCCTGATGGAAAAAGTCATTGAGGGGTATGAACCTCTTCGTGACATCCTTAGCCGCATTCCTGATCTTCATCATCACATGGAAATGATCGAAAATCACGCAGCAACCATACTTCCAGATCTTGGTTGGGATAACATATTTTCCAATCAACGAAAAGTCTTTTCAAGATTGCGGACCATCGTTGATCGTGAACATCAAGCCCTAACAGACATGCAAGCACGTACCCATCAAGATTTAGATGAAATGCAAAGCCAATGGGAAAGGTACCGACCAGATTTGGAAGATCTTATTGAAGAAGAACCAGAGCTAATATCCACTCACTGGGATGAAAAGTCTGATTCAGAGGCAGAAAACTTCCCACAAATACACGATGACTAACAGAAATGAACCTTTAAATAGGTTCGAACCCCATAAATGGGTTCTGAATAATATTTTGTTTCAGGCAGTTTTGTTATCTGAAAAGGCAGGATAATACCTCTTCAGATATTTAGCATTAATACAATCATGTACTCTTCTCCCTTCATGATTTACAATAATGAAAGCGCCATTCCCAATATCTTTTTGAACAATGTAAGGTCCTTCCCAATTCGGTGACCACTTTCCCAATTGGTCAGTTTTCTTATATGTAGGAAGGATGGTCTTCCAGACTAAATCTCCTTTTTGGAATGTCCTGTGAAGAACTTTCTTTCCGTAACTCCTTGCTCTGATTTCACTCTGTTTCACACTTCGACCTATTGCATGGAGACGGTTAACATCCAAATCCTCCAACTGTTGCATCATAAGTTGTTGGTATTCTCTTGTAAGATCACCATCAGTAAACTCTGTTCGGCCAGATGATACTCGGATTTCGGCTGGTAAAACAGCATCTTGGCCAAACGTGAGTTGGTAAGGTGAGAACCCTGTGGCCGTATTTCTGGTATTCCTATGTGCCCATAAAGCCTGAGACAATAACAAATGCCACTTTCTTGGGTTCCCTTCAACCATCTTCTTTATAATCCCAATAATAATCTTATTTGCTGCTTCCGCTTGTCCATTGGCTTGGGGATAATAAGGTGAAGAATGATGTAATCGAACACCGAATTCTGCCAAGAAACTAGAGAACTTTTCCCCTGTGAAAACCAGGCCTTGGTCGGTTGTTATAGACTGAGGAATACCATACCTGTAAATAATTTGATTCAAAACGAAGTCTATCACTTCTTTCTGATCCACATTTTTCAAAGCAATTGCCTCTACCCATTTGGTAAAGTAGTCAGTCGCAACCAATATGAAACAATGATGTTTCGATGAAGCAGGATGTATTTTCCCAATAATATCCATAGCCCATGATTTAAAAGGCCATGGTTTTGCCAAGAATTGCAATTCGGTTACTGGCAAATGGTTTAAGTTTCCATGTCTCTGACATTCCTGGCAGCCTTTGGCAAATTGTATGCAGTCTTCAAAAATCTTTGGCCAGAAAAAACCCAAGCGATGAATGGCCCATCTCATATTGAGACCTGCCCGATGAGCTCCACATATCCCACCATGTACTTCTGTCATTACCTCTAGAGCTTCTTTAGACCCCAAACATTTCAAAAGCAGACCTTCAAATGACCTCTTATACAAAATTCCATTTATTAATTGAAAACGTAAAGCTTTCAATCGTGTCGCAACCGAAACACTCGCACCTGGATTCTGTAAATACATGATAAGCTCTGTTCTCCAATCGGGCACTGTTTCGCAGTCGGGCTCCTGTCCGACAGTCTCCTGCTCGACCAGAACTTCGCAGTCGGGGTCCTGTCCGATAGTCTCATGCCCGACCATAACTTCGCAGTCGGGGTCCTGTCCGATAGTCTCCTGCCCGACCGTAACTTCGCAGTCGGGGTCATGTCCGATAGTCTCCTGCCCGACCGTAACTTCGCAGTCGGGGTCATGTCCGATAGTCTCCTGCCCGACCGTAACTTCGCAGTCGGGGTCATGTCCGATAGTCTCCTGCCCGACCATAACTTCGCAGATCGGGTCTGTCTTTCCTTCTATGCCCTACTTGACCTCCGACCACATATCCTCCAGAATTCCTTTACATGCCCTTTGAGCCAATTCATCAGCACGTTGGTTTTCTTTCCTCGGAATGAACTCAATTATTACTTCTGAGATTTTTGTCAGTAACCGACCCACAATGTCCCTGTATCTGCGAAGATGAGGGTAATTGCAAACATATTGATTGTTTACCTGGTTGACTACTAATTGAGAATCCCCCCTTATGATTACAGACTGGACCTTCCTGGCAATTAAAGCCTCCAAACCCAAAATTAAAGCTTCATATTCTGCCGAATTATGGGTCATGGATTCCAATCGTAGTTGTAAGTTGATCTTTTGACCATCAGGTCCTTGCAAAAAGACCCCTGCCCCTGATTTGTTTCCAGAGGTAGAACCATCAAAGAACATCAACCATGTTCTGGTACTTATATAAGGCACACATCCGACCTGTAGATTATCCAGATATGATGAACAACTAAATGGTCGGACACTATCACAAAGAGAATACCCGACTTGTGAGAATTCTGCCAAGAAGTCGGCTACTGCTTGTCCCTTAATTGCCCTCAGCGGGGAATGTTGAAGATCGAAAGGAGCCAATTTGATGGCCCATTTCATGAGTCTGCCCTTCATAGTAGGTCTCTGTAAAATCAATTTGATGAGATCCACCTTTGATATGACCTCAACTCTTCTGGGCAGCAAATAATGCTCGAGTTTAGTGCAAGCGAAGACCAATGAATAACACATTTTTTCTGGCATAGTGTAATTCAGTTCTGGTCCTGTAAGGGTTTTACTGAGATAGTAAATTGCCCTTTCCTTCCCGTCATCACCATCCTGCGCCAATAAACAACTAACCACTTCATATGTATTTGCCAAATAAAGTTTGAGTGGCCGACCTTGTTTAGGAGGCATCAAGACTGGAGGGTGAACCAATGCCTGCTTGATAGCATCTAAAGCCGTCTGTTGGTCGGGACCCCATTCAAAGGCAATTTTTCCAGCTTTCAACAATTTAGTAATGGGTCTGACCTTGCCAGCAGCATTAGAAATGAAACGCCTCAAATAATTCACCTTACCCAACAGACTTTGGATTTCTTTAACCGTCTTGGGTGGCCGACTATCAAAAATGGCTTTAGCCTTATTGGCATCAATTTCAATTCCTCTCTCATGAACTAAGAATCCTAGAAAGCTCCCGGCTGATATTCCAAAAGCACATTTGGTTGGATTCATCTTCAACTTGTACTTCTTCATTCTTTCAAATGCCTCTTCAAGATCTCTCAAATGTTCGTCAAAACTGGCAGATTTAACTATAACATCATCAATATACACTTCCATAGATCTGCCAATTAAATCATGAAAGATTGAATTCATGGCTCTTTGGTAAGTTGCCCCTGCATTCTTTAACCCGAATGGCATGACTGTCCATTCATAAATACCCAAAGCCCCTGGGCATCTGAATGCTGTCTTAGGAATGTCTTCTTCTGCCAAGAATATTTGGTTATAACCTGCATAACCATCCATCAGACTAAGGATTTTATGCCCTGCTGCTGCATCTATCAGCATGTCGGCCATAGGCATCACATATTCGTCCTTAGGGGTAGCTAGATTCAAATCCCTGAAATCGATGCATATCCTTATCTTACCATTTTTCTTGACCACTGGCACAATATTAGCCAGCCACTCCGCATAACGGCAAGGTTGAATGAAACCCACTTTGAGAAGTTTTTGGATTTCTTCCTTGATTTGAGGCATCAGATCTGGACTCATTCGCCTTGGAGGTTGTTTGTAAGGTTTACAACCTTCTTTGATGGGCAATCGATGCTCTATTAGACTTCTTGTCAAACCAGGCATCTCTGAATAATCCCATGCTAAACAATCAATGTTGTTTCTAATAACTTCGAGCATCATTGTTTGTTGCTCTTTAGACAAATAACCACTTAACCTGATCACTTTTGGAACCAATTCGGTTCCTAAATTAAACTCCAATAATGGGTCTTGTGATGAAGCTGTTGGTTCTGTTTTTTCTAATAAGTCGGGCCAACGAAATTGTTCATCTTCTTGGAGGTGAACATCCAGAATCTCTTTACTATTTTCTGCTTTATGTAATAACTGCTTTAAATAGAACTTATTAATAAGAGAACTACATACTTCTAAGCTTGTATCTTCCATTACAAACAAATTATACGGGAATGGGTGTGGCTTTATCATGAGCCATACAATAAAGGTGTTCTTTTAATAGAACATCGAGTTCTGGCCAGTGACTTTATAACCCTTGTTTGGGTATTCCCTGGCCATATACAATTGAGACATCGGAGCCAAAGGACTGGCATAAAACACTGACTCTTCAACTTGTTCTGATACATCGAATGGGTTGTCATTCGCTTCCATTTTGAAGACCTGATCTCCTTCCCAGAACATTAATTGTTGGTGCAAGGTTGATGGCACACATCGAGAGGCATGAATCCAGTCTCTTCCCAGCAAGAGAGAATATGTAGTATCTGCGTCCACAATAAAAAAAACAGTGGAGATCTTCTTTGGTCCGACTTCAATTGTGGCAACCATCATGCCTTCAGGCTTGGTCGGCTGCCCTGTAAAACTTGTCATTTCGAATTCCACAGGAGATAGATCATGTATTCCTTTTCCTAACTTCTTGAGAGTCTTCAATGGCATAACATTAAAAACTGCTCCATTATCCACGAAAATCTTTGTGATTGGTTTCCCACAAATATGAGCATTAACATACAGAGGCTTCAAATGGGAGATCGCACCCTCTGGAATAGGAGGAAACACAATCGAAGGTGGCTCCGGTTGAGGCTCAGAGTCTGAGGTCTTTGCCCCCTCTGTCTCCTCTAATTCACCATCTGCCAAGAAAGCCCATAAAGGTTCGTCCATAGTTTCATCTACCAGACTCGCCCACGTCGGTTCATCACTCATCTGATTAATCTCTGTCATTCGACAAGGGATTCGTGGTCCCAGACGAGATTTAACAGATCTTGAATTTTCCCCTGTAGTTACTACTTCTTCCTTTGTCTTATCCCGAGATCGAGATTGAACCGTCAAAGATTCGATACGGAACTCTTCAAGAGATGGATTGATGTTGATTCGTTCACAATGTTGGCATCTAAAACCTTTAATTATTTTATCTGCCACACCTTTACCTTTCCCCAGTCCCGACGAACTTCTTTTGGTATGGTCGGCAGCGCCTAATCCGTCATTCGGTTGCTTTCCTGACCAGACCTGACTGGACCGACCAACTGGAGACTGAATGGTTACTCCCTGCTCGTTGGTCGTTTGTTCTGTAAAGATCCGAATGGACTGATCTCCTGCCAAGTGGTCGGCTGCTTTTTGTTCGTCGGTTAGTTGTTTTGTTGAAGGACCTCTTTTCCCATACTTTGCAGCATACCTGCGTTTGGCATTGCGAATCTGTGTACGATTCATACCCGGGAAACGAGGGTCTATATCAACTGGTAAAGGCTTTTTATTTCGAGCCCAATTGCTCCCGACCGACCCTGTTTTTCTGGTCGGGTGATCACGTATCAAAACCTTTTCTTTCACCTCCACATTAAAAGAACCATCTGGATGGTCCCACTTTTCAGCAACTGGCTTCTCACAAATTTTGAGTCGTTCTTCCGGTCGGCTGCTTTTTGGCCGACTTCCTTTTTTTGTTTCGGGGCTTGGCTGGTTTCGTTCCCCTTTTTGTCCATCGTTGGCCGAACTTTTCCTTGTTTCCGAACTTGGTTGGATGTCAACCATTGCCGTTGTTACATTCGGAAACGGTTGCTGGTCTACACCTAGAGTGATGTATTTGAGCCGACCTGTCTTGATGGCCTTTTGAATTTCCTTCCTAAAATGAGTACACTGACTTGTAGTGTGTGTGAAAGAATTATGCCACTTACAATATGGTCTCCCTTTGATTTCTTCTTTAGTGGCAAGTCTTTGGCCCTTTGGAATACGGATCTGCCCATCAGTCAGTAGGATATCAAAGATTTCATCAGCTTTCGAACTATCAAAGGTCGGTTGCTCCTTTCCTTCAGATCCTGGTACTGGCTTCAATTTAGGACATACATACGGTTTTCCAGAAAGGATTTCGGCTGCCATCTCTTCTGACTGATTAAAATCAAAGTCGCATGTTTCTGTTCCCATACTCGCCATATGTTGGCCTCTATTACGCCTGTTATGCTGATCTTCCTCTCTGAACAAAGACTCTAGACGTCCTGCCTTGGATGCAAGACTTGCCAAATCCTCAACATCCAGGGCAGTGAGTGCCTTTCTTAAACGATTATGCATATTCCGGACCACTAAATTGGTCATCTCTTTCTCACTGATTACCGTAGGACATCGTCCCTTCATCAATCGCACCCTTTCTATAAACTGTGAAGCAGTTTCTTCTGGATACTGTCTCAATTCAAGTAAATCAGTTAAAGAAACAACTGGTAAAGGATTAAAGAATCTAGCGTGAAATGCCATCTCCAGTCCTTCCCATGTCTGAATTTGTCCTGGAGGCAAACTTACAAACCACGAAAACGCCGTTCTAGTAAGAGATAAACCAAACAGCTGTAACTTATAAAAAGGGTTATTGCCAACTTCTCCTAATTGTGCTGTGAACCGACCAACATGTTCTATGGTGGAAGATCCGTCCTCCCCTGAGAATGCATGAAAGTCGGGTGGTCGAAAATTCCTTGGGAGAGGGTGTTCATTAATGATCCTTTCTGGGAAAGGTCTCTGATATGCAGGGCGGTTAGCCATCTGAGGAGTTAATCCATACTGATCCCTTAATATATGTGCAATCTCGTCAGGATCTACATGAAAGCGTTGATGATCAGGAACTTGGAACGGATCCTGCACAGGAATATGAATAGGATCATGTATATATTCTTCAGGCCTGTCCTCCCTTGTATTGCTCGGCTGCGGATTGGTAACCCTTGGTCCCAGTGGAACATTGTTGGGAAAAGTCAAAGGAGATTTTCCCCTATCCATTCGGTTGGGATTTGTGGCACTTGGGAATGTACTATCCACGAATGATGGCCCTGCGAAATTTGCCTGTGGTCTGGACGGTGACACTCCTGGTGGCGTTTGAGTGGGTTGAAGACTAACCCTTGACAGTGCTTGATCTATCATGTTCTGCAACTGACTCTGTTGCTCACGCAACATGTTCGTTTGTTGCTCACGCAACATATTCTGCATAACCAAGGTATGCTGGTTGTTCATTTGTTGAACATAAGACCACCAATCAGTTGGTGGTTGTGGGATTTCCCCGGCATTTGGCACAATGGGTGGTGGAACGGATTCTCCCACCGGTGTCGAAGATGATTGCGGTTGTGAACCTGCCATAACCCTTCCGATGATTCGGCCGGATCTAACACGTATGAAATTATCGCCGGAGTTGGAATGAGCAATTTTGTCTTGCTCCCACTGTGGTCGCCAATTTGTTGATGTAATTTTTCAACAAAAATAAAGTAAAATTCAAAGATATAGAAAATATCCTTAAACTTGATTAATTAGTGCCTGAGATTAGGAATCTCTAAACACTGTATGGTACAGAAAATAAACTGGAAAATAAAAGACTGAAATTTAAAGTGGTGATCCCCAAATCTGACTTTGCTTTGTTGAAGTTGATTGAAGATGTCTTGCCAAATGATGATTCAAACCTTAAATATTCCCTGGGAAACCGTACTGAAAACCGTCACCCGAACGGTTACAACGTCTCCTTCTCAACCGTCTTCCAACCTTTCTCATGCTGACACGTGTCCCCAGCAGACCAAAATTCCCTATATTTCACTCCTTGAGCCGACCACAAACCTTCCGCTCTTTTGGCCCGACTTCGTCCTTCGTCCGACCTACTTCTTTGCCCGACCCCACTTGGGCCGACCTCCATATCAACCGCCCCCTGTCTTTGATCAAAGGCCTCCGCGTTTGTCCGACTCCGCCTTCTATCCGACCTACAGTTTACCCGACCTGCGGATATCCCATCTCGACGACTTTCCGTCTCGAGGACCTCCCGACTTGAAAACCTTCCGACTCATCGTCTTTCCGTCTTGCAGACCTCCCGACCTGAAGACCTTCCGACTTGAGATCTTTCCGTCTTGCGGACCTCCCGACCTGAAGACCTTCCGACTTGAGGTCTTTCCATCTTGCGGACCTCCCGACCTGAAGACCTTCCGACTTGAGGTCTTTCCATCTTGAGGGCCTCCCGACCTGAAGACCTTCCGACCTGAGGTCTTTCCGTCCTGAGGACCTACCGACCTGAGGTCCTTCCGTCCTGAGGTCTTTCCGTCCTGAGGACCTACCGACCTAAGAACCTTCCGTCCTGAGGTCTTTCCGTCCTGAGGACCTACCGACTTGAAAACCTTCCGACCTGTATTTTCCTTAGAAATAAATAAATAAATTTATTTTCCTTGATTTCCTCACGGTGTCCTTCAGCCAGTTCAATCAACCCTATTGCCAGGCCCATTCTTCTTTTTACCTTGGGCTTTTAACCTAATTCTAAATTTCGTACGTAACAATCACAATTTTCTTGTTAAAAAAAAAAAAAAGCACTACACCAAAAAAATTATTCAAATTAAATTCAAAATTAAAAAAGAAAAACTACAATTTGATAATACTTATTAAAATAATATCTCAAAAAAATAATTAAGAAATTAAATAATAAAAAAAAACACTCGATATTTCTTCTAATTAATTAGTTTGAGCCGGTCAAAATCTACTTTAACATTTCTTTTGGTTGACCATCCTAAATTGAAAAAAAATAATAAAATAATAGATCCGACCCGATTATTTGAGAAATGGGTTCGGGCTGTTGACGCGACTAGCGACTTTAGGGTATTGTCCAGTGCGGTCTGTCTCATTTTCCCAATAAAAATTCCAAAATCGTGATTAGAATCTGGTTAAAGTTGAAGCACGACTTTAGTTATTAGTGGCGATTATTACAAAGCCCAAGTTGCTCCTTTTTGATTTGACGCTCTAAGCACGGGTTGTCTCCCATTGTTGGCCCCACTGATTTCTGCGCCGTCCGATTCAGATCCGACGGCTGGGATTGGCTCACGCAATTGTGGGCTTTTGGGAAATGGTTGACGTGACACAGAGGTGCCGCGTGTCGCGTTTTGAGTGGACGCGTTTATTGTTGTACAAAAGTCTCTTTAAAATGCGCTTTTTCTATTAAATTTGCTGAGGCTTTTTTGGCCGTTGATTATTCCTTTGTCGGAGATCCACGGCTCACCGTGTCCGCGCTGCCACACGACCTTCTGGGCCCACTCGAGTGGACACGTGGCATCCAGGAAAAGTGCAATATTTTAAGTAAATATTTAAATAATTGGGTAAATTATATACTCTTCGTGTTACATAAATAAAATATTAATTGGGTTGGACACGAGATTTAATAAATATTAATATTATATTAATAGTTTGGTAAAAAAATATGGATAGAAGATTTCTTTGTCATTGTGAGTATATTAGTGTAAAAAGTAGTGACAACTGGATAATAAAAATGAAAAATAGAGGTAATTTTATGGTGACATGATTATTTATGAAAACAAGATTATTGTTTTAGGGCGGACAAAAATGGTAAATAAGACTATTGTATCGAGAGGGAGGGAGTAATACCAATTGTGTTTTTAATAAAAATGCACAAAAGCAAAATGTCTGTTATTTATTGCGTGAAATCCGTTATGTTAATGTAAAATTTGCGGCATGAAACACCTTTATCTAAAATTAATATTTGGTTGTAAATAAAAATTTAAATTATACAAATTTTATACAGATAAAAAAGTAAAATATCGTGAATAATTTTTTTAAATAAATAAATAATTGATCAATCATTTATTTTTTATAAAAATCAAATAACAATTTGTCTTTATAAACTATAAAAATGAATGATTAATCAATTAATTATTTATTTTATTAAAAAAATTAATAAAACATATTTTTTTTTATTTTTTATTGATATAAAAATTTAGGTATTTATTTAGAATCAGTTTCGGACAAATAGAATATTTAGTGCGAATTTTATATTAACATTAGGGATTTCATGACGTTATATAATTTATTCTAAATAATTCTAGGGTTAAGGTTTGTCTATTATAAATATTTTTTTTAATTATAATAAAATATAAATAATTAAATAAAATATTATTCTACCATTTTTAAATAAAAAATAGTGTTAAAATTGTTTTTTTAATTTTTTGAAGCCCTGAAGTCTTTTAACTCAAAATTTTATAATTATAAATCATTATATATATTAAATAAATTATATATACTCCCTTCGTCATGCAAATATGTATTTATTTGACTAGGTACGAGTTTTAATAAAAGTGACTAATAATTGTTAATTTTTTTTTATAGTATAAAACAATATAAAAATAGAATAATTTTTTATTAAAAAAATAAGAATATTTTTCGATTTTTTTTTAAAAAAAAGTGAGCCTAGATTTGAACGACGGAGGAAATATATAAAAAGTATAGATAAGGAAAGGCTTGTGTGGGGCGTTGGATTATTTAGAGTTGGGACGGTTACGTTCCCAGCCGTGAGATGAAGATGAAGAATGAAGTGTAGAGTGAGTCATCGTGTTTAGGGCACACCACTGTTTTCTACTCTTTCCATGATTGACTTCCAAGCTAGTTTTCATTTTTCATTTCAGGCGAAGGGGGATGTATATAATATATTATCAAATCAAATCAAATCAAATCATTTCCAAATAACAATGCTATGCTGGTGGGTGATTTTTATTTTTATTTTTATTTTTTATTTTTAGGGATTAGGACACTGTTGGATGCTGTCCTCTATCTTCTTGTTTTACTGTTGTCTGTTTGACGTTGTCTTTTCTAAAAGCCCTCTTTGCTCCATCTTCACAGCACGCGTTGCTTCCTCAAATCAACAACATATAAATATTATATATGTCGATTGTCTCGAATGTCGATAGGATATTGCGTTGGATTAAAAATTTAATTGTGAATTAAACGTAATTATTTGGATTATCAATCGGATTAAGTCTATATTAAGTAACTTATTAATTTATTGAGTTTAGATGTATTTAGTAAGTGCAGGCTTGCTATGTACAGAAACTCGATAACTTATTAATTGAGTGATGAAATCAATTAATTATAAGGTTTAAAAATAGGGTTTGTGATCTACGTCTAGACACAACAATCATTACGTTCCATATCTATCGTGAGAGTAATCGCAAAAACCCTAGCTGTTTTTTCATGAAGGGTTAGTGCCATAGAGTTGAAGAATACAAAACCCTCCGATTTACATATCCAAATCCGACTATGTTGAAGAATAAGATTAGATCGAATTTGCTTTATTTTATCTCAATTATTTTAACACGGTAGATCCTTAATTTAGAGTTTAAATTTCAACATATTGGTTAGCAAAGTACTCAATATGATCAGAAATACATAATATATAGATATAATATAAATACAATGTAATGTATGAACTAATAATAGTAATAATCAATTTACAATTTTTACAACATAATAAGTATACAAAAAGAGTAGACTACATAAGGTATAATCTTTTCAAGCATTTTAACACGACACATGTTGTATTCTTAAAATGATATATTTATACAAGCATCATATCAAAGTTGTATATATACTTTGTTGCGGAGAGTAAAAAATACATAAAAAAGCAAATAATAATGAAAAAAAAAATATTATTATCCAATTCGATATAAATGATCTAAGCTTGAGATGACTAAATTTAAGATATAAATGACAAAGACTATACCTAAGTATAAATATAAAAATATAGGTAAAAACTCTAATATTCATAATTTTATATAGTCACGAATTCATTCCAATATCATTATGCAAATCTTTACGACTCGTTTATATAGATATATACTTCTTCAGTCCCATAAATATAATTTTAATTGGGTTGGACACGACATTTTATGGATAAATTTTTTTTTTGCCTTTACGAGTGTATTAGTGTAAAAAGTAGTAGCAATTGTATAATAAAAATAAAAAAGTATGGATAGTTTTACGATAATATAGTTATTTATGGAAACGACTATTGTATTGGAACAGAGAGAGTATATTTTTAGTAATGCCGGAATTTGCAGCCGCTACTTGTCGAGTGCGTTCTTAATTAATTTTCGATTGAATCTAATATCCTGCAAAGTAAGTCCGATTTATATAGATATATTTGTGTGTATAGTGAGAGAGGGGGTGGGGTTGGTTGCGTGCAAATTTTTCTAATCCTCCATTTTCTTGATGTTGGGGCCCTCTTCTTCACTCGAAAGATTCTCCAACCTTTCTTAATTAATTAAATTCATTCACTTTCTGTTGTTTCGAAAAAACACAACCCTAATTCTGTGTGTGTTTATGAGACACCCCAACAATGGAAGATTATCCAAGAAAACACGACGACGCCGGCTGTCATCACTTCTTCGATTTGGTTCGAAAAGACACAGAATGGACGAAGACGACGACTGTCAAAGAGGAGGACGACGAATACGACGACCACGACACAACCTACGGCTCTCCGAAGCTCGACCTCTGTCTTGGCCCTCCATCTGCAGATCATCATCAATCTGTCTTCAAACCTCCATGGCAAAAAAGGTTGCCCTAGTTTTCATCCAATATATACATACACATATAATTGTATCTATTTTTCAGTTGTAAATGTAATAATCTTGTTATTGGTGTGGAACAATACGACAGGACAGCTGCCGGTCCGGTGGTCGGATGGCCGCCGGTGAGGTCGTTCAGGAAGAATCTTGCAACCGGAAATTCATCCAAAATGGTGTCTGAATCAATTTCCGGCAAGGTTTCCGATCGAAAAGCCGTGGAAAGCTGCCCGAAAGGGCGGTTCGTTAAGATCAACATGGATGGCATTCCCATAGGGAGGAAAGTCGACCTCAAAGCATACGATAGCTACGAGAAGCTGTCGTATGCTGTCGATGAGCTCTTCCACGGCCTTATTGCAGGTTAAATTAGATTCAAATACAATATT
This sequence comes from Andrographis paniculata, assembly GCF_009805555.1. Taxonomy (NCBI): domain Eukaryota; kingdom Viridiplantae; phylum Streptophyta; class Magnoliopsida; order Lamiales; family Acanthaceae; genus Andrographis; species Andrographis paniculata. Next base: position 1,957,822 of record NW_026137634.1, on the reverse strand, counting down.
TTTGTGAGAAAAAATAATATATTTTAATAAAAAATATGATTTTTCGAAGGAAAAGAAAACTGATGGTACGTAACATTGGACTGAGCCCGTTTGATCTATTATCTTAGTTTATTTGAACACATATATATGAAATCAAGTTGTTCTCAATAAATCTGTTCTCCGTTGTCTTATTGACATAGACAACACGTTGTTGGTGGACTGTCTTCTTACGTTTATGTTATTCGATCATTAGTCCTAATCCAATCCGTCACAACAAATATTTTGACAATGTTTTTCCTTTTTTTGTTTTTGTCGTGTAGCACAAAGGGATTCCTCGATTAAGGTCGAGGATATGAAGAGAAGCTTAGTTAACAAAAATGGCGAGTATACGCTTGTTTACGAGGACAACGAGGGCGATCGGATGCTAGTCGGGGATGTCCCTTGGCAGTGAGAATCTTGAATCTTAATCAATCCGAGATGCCTTATTTGTTCGTTAGGTCCTACGTTGTTTTCGCGTCTTCTTTCAATGGTTAAAGAGACAAAAACGAATACTTGAATTGTTCGCTAGTTGCATTCATAGTCTTAAATTAATCACATCGTCACGAAACTCATTCGATCTTCATCGCTGTCTGAATTCTTGCAGCATGTTCGTCTCCACCGTCAAAAGGCTGCGCGTGCTGCGAAGCTCCGAACTCCCTGCTCTGTCGCGCTCGGGGAAGGACGTGGCTTGAAATCGGATGAGCCCGAATCGAATTAACCGGGCTGGCGGGAGATCGAATCGTTCGATACAATAAAGCCCGGAAATGGTAAAAATGATGTCTTTTAAGGTTAAAAAAGTGATTGATTTCTTGTAGTTTGGCTTGTAAGATAGAACTGCGATTGTAATTTGTAATCTTAATCGAAGTTTTAAGCCCTTTTCTGGGCTGCTGTAAAATACCATGAAAGTGTTAATGTTATTACATCATACAATCCCATGAAGAAATGAAATAAAATGGGATGATCGACGAAGTTAAAAAACAGAGCTCTCTTCAATCTTATTCAATAGCCTAAAAGGAAAGAAAAAAAAGAAAGAAAAAAATATCGAGGCTTCGCCTCATCCTCATTCTCGCCGGAATCGAATCGATTCGATCGATCGATAAAAAAATAAACGCTCGAAAAAATGTTTCGCTCGAAAAATTTACGACGAACTCACCAGCGATATAGCGAGTGCGACGCCGCGAGGAGGGCTGCGCCGATTCCAGAGCCGTCGTTCGAGTGCATGAACTCGATGCTCGAAGCGAGCCCCTCCCCGAGCAATTCGCTTATCGTGGTCTCTAAACATTTCCGGTATTCGGTGTAGTGCTCGTACAAACCGCCGTCCATGGCGATCACTGTCTTCCCGCCCCCTTCTCTCGGACCGTCCCGTCCCATTTTCTTCAAGACGCCTAAAATCCCCGCGGCTGCGAGACGAGCCCCGCGCGAGGCGATGATGTTGCAGAGCTCGACGACGACTTTCCTTGTTTGCAAGGAAGTGTTCGAAATCTGAAAACAAATAAAGTACCGACGTAAATTAAGCGCAGTCGAGAAAAAACTCTGTTTCGGTAAATTTAAGTACATGACATACCTCGAGTATGCTCTTAAGCTTGTCCTTTACGACGTGAAGATCAGGCGACTTATCGTGATGCATAGATGACATTTCAGGCGTGCTGCAGGTTACATTATCGAGCTGAAGTATATAATTTGGGTTTCGTCGACGGCGTAAATTTAAGTAAAATGTATGAATTACCTCAAAGTTAACGGGATTTTGAGTTTCGCTGGAATTTTATCGCCGAAGAAAGAGGCTTCTTCGGCCATTTTAAGTAAAATTCGGCGCAATATTTCCCCCAAGTACATGCCGGAAATCAATTTCTCGAATATCTGCATTATCAAAGAATCGTAAGTATTTGATTCGCCTGAATGGATAATAGAAATCATCGATTGAAGCCATACCTGTTCGCCGGGATTTACGCTTTCGACATCCAGCGCAATGTCGAATTCGGTTAAGGGAAGAGCCAATGCTTTGAAGTTACCCCATTCCATGTTTATAACCTGCGTCGACGCAATTCATTCATGGCTTCAGTAGTATCTTCGATGAATTTTTTTTTTTTTTTTCTGATCGATCTTTTTAACTTCTATTAAATAAAACGAGAGGGTTTGCGACGCGCATGAATACTTACCATTTCTCCGGAGTCGGGCAAAGGACCGCGCCACTTTGGAATAGCGTTGGCGTGTTCGATATACGCAGCATTACTTCCGGTACCCAAAATCACGGCAATGGCTACATCATTATTAGCATATCTTCCCCCGGCCAATGTTCCAATCGTGTCGTTAACCTGAGACAAGAGAACAAAAAAAAAAGGGAAAAAATGTCGACTATCGGAAAAGTAGCGAGTTCTAAAAAAATTCCAAAATTGCACAAAACAAGCTTACCAGAGCTGAGACTCGCATTTCGACGCCCTTTCTTTTCAAGGCTTTGTCGAGTTCAGCGACGACATCTTGGCCAACCTACGAACAAACCACAGTCGAAAAAATCAAGAAAGTATCGAATTTCTTGAAATGACGACAAAAACGCTTATCAATTCGGCAAGATGAGTTACAGCATCGTCTATTGAGAAGCCCTTCGTCCACCGGATCAGAGTTCCGGAGTTTATCGAACTCTGCAACACCGGGAACGAGAAGGTGAAGCCCAACTCCCTCTGCCTCCCTTCAGGTTGATGAAACCTCTGCTCTTCTTCAGCGACAAAATTCGCGAGTTTTTCGACAATATAATCGAAAAGTGCCTGGAAACGACTATTTCCTGAGTATTCGACCGTGGCGCGAAAAATCTGTATTACAGAGTAAACGATAATTCCTTACATCAGAACTACCACTCATCAACGCTGGGGGTATTGTCGCCTCGGCAAACTCCTGATGCTCAATGCCGCTTCCCTTTCCACCTAGTTGAACTCGCAAGACGCGGAAGTTCGTCCCTCCAAGATCTAAAGCATAAAATATGCCTGCCTCGTCGCTGAGTCGCGACAAAAATTTTTAAAAATAAAATCCAAAATATATTCGACTCAAGAAGGAAAACCTCAATCATCGCCAACTCGAAATGTATAGGACAAACCTAAGGGAGCTTTTACACACATTTTTTCGCGACGAATTCGTTATAGCAAAACACACTAAAGATAAGTCTCTATAAACACAAATTTCCTGTCACAAATTAAATTCGATCATCGATCATCTACACTATTTAGGATCTAATCATACATCCATGAATTTCTAGGATCATAAATGCCACTACATTATTCGAAATCAATGTACATATACATACTACCATTTCAAAAATCGAAAGAGCAAATATTATAGTCTAAGCATGGAGATTGAGAGATCTTTTCATCCATTGAAATTTCCGGAACTTATGCTCAAAAGATCATCACATCAAATACAATTTTCATAATCAAAACATCACCATTACCTCAAATCCTCAAATTCTTGCTCCCAAAATTTTGAAAACTTCTGTCTAAACAGGGAGAACGTTCACTTATTGTTTTCAATACTGTTTTCGACTTGTTGGACGAATCAATATTATATCCAAAACATCGCATTAAATATATATATATATGAACATTTTACTATTGCCAAGCAATCTAAAGCTCCAATTCAATGGAAAAGGGGAAATTGAAAATTTACCCACTGGGGAGGCTATCGACATAGCTGATCAACATCTTGAGCTTACTCCCGCCGTCCGATGCCAATCCAGAATGCATCTCGACCGTCATTGCGTCGGCGATCTGCCTCAGCTTCACCAAGGGCGTCGAACAATTCTCCTCAAATTCCTTCACGATCGCCATCGCGCTGGACCACCTCCCGGAATTCCTCATCCGCTGCCTCACCACCAGCGCCGCCACGCCGACCACCGCAGCGGCTCCGACCACCGCCGCCCCTACCGCAACACGACCCATTTAATCTCCGAAAAAATTGGATCCTCTCTACAGGCGTTCAGTTATAATTTCACGTTGCGGTGGATGGGGATTGAAAATGGGAATAGAATCGGGAAATTGGGATTGCGAATGGGAATGGAAATGGAGAGGAGAGGAGAGATCAATTATGGGGAAAGTGAAGTGGGTAAAAGGATTGGGGAGAGTGAATTGAGAGGTGGGGAGAATGATGGAAGGAGCATCAATGGCGGAGGGCGAATTTGGACCGATCCCTAAAAATTGGAAGTGGTGTTAGAAATAATGAGATGAGATGAGATGAGGTGAGATGTTCCATTGTTTTGTTCCTTGTTGCGAATCGGTGAATCAATTGATCGATCTATAGACACATAGAGACACACACACACACGCACAGTGGGTTGAGTCCATGGGTCAATTTTGCAGCTTATTTGTGTTGGAAATGGAGCTTTCACTACTGTCGCGATTTTTCGGCAATTGTTTTTTCGCCACGTGCGGCATTGTTTCACTTCTTTTGTCTTTTCTCTGAATATTATTATATATATATATATTGTGTTTTCATATCTATTTATCCGATTATTTATTGCACAAAATTTTATCATAATATAGATGGTTAAGAAATGAAGAAAATAAGAAGTAAATTACACTCCCTTCGTCCACTGTTAAACTTCTTATTTTTTATTTTAGTATGTCCAAATCAAAACTTTTAATTTCATTTTTTACAAAAATAAATTACAGAGAAATACCAAAATACTCATATTTTTTATGTTTTCACATTACTTTTTATAGATAAAAATAGATATTATATTACTTTTAATACTATATATCTATAAAATAATAATTTTTTTAATTCAGGTGCAAAAGTCAAATGAAAATATTACCCTACTGAGTATTGCATATATTTTATGAAAAGTACACAATATATAGGGGTTATATCATATAATATATATATACATACATTTCAAATTAAAATTATTACTATTTTTACGTCCAATTTTGTAACCATTTCACTGGATATAAATTTTTTAAAAAAGTAAATAAAAATATATACTTTTATTATTATTATTTTCTTTTAAAAAAATGATACTCCTTCGGTAGCCAATCTATCTATTTTGTTATTTTAGTTTGTCTATAAGAAATATATTCATTTTTATTTTTAGTAAATGTATTTCTGCTCAAATATAAAAATACATTCACCGTTCATATAATATTATACAAATATCATCAAATAATATCATATATGTTAAGAGTATAATAATATTTATACATATCAATTGTACTATATATTTATATAATATTAATATATTAAAATTTACTTGCAAAAACAAATAAATACATTGGTGATGGACGGAAGAAGTAACAACAATACAATTATACGAAAGAAAGTAAAAATAAATATGGATAGAAAAGAAAATATTATTTATTCTTACTAATTTTTAATAAAAATATATTATTTTTAAACAAAATATTATATTAAAATATTATTTAAACAAAACTCATACATCACTTTATTGTGAATTAATTTCAAACTATAATCAAACAAACTCATTTTATTTATAATATTAAAATATTTATTTCGTTAAAAAATAACAATAACTAAAAATTTTAAGTTTAGTATACAAATAGTTTTTAATCTTTTAAAACAATAGTCAGAAAATTATGAAAATAATTTGTCAACATCAACTATATTATTATTATTATTAATAATTTTCAAAAATAGATTATTTGTTAAATTTTTTACAATATTTATTTTTATATAATAGCATAAGATTATCTATACGGTAGACATGTATTTTTTAGAAATTTATAATTTAAATTTGCTGTAAACTTATTGACAAGATTCAACTCATCGCCTATTCGACGACATTGGAATGTGATTAAACATATTTTTCGCTATCTCTAAGGAACAATTGATCTCGGGTTATTCTACTCGAAAGATTCTCGACATGAATTAATTGGTTTTGCCGATACAGGATATTTATCGGATCCTCGTAAAGCCAAGTCGCAAATTGACTATATATTTACTTGTAGCGAAACAGTGATCTCTTGGAGATCGATGAAATAAACTTTAACTGGTACTTTTTCAAATTATGCTGAAATATTGACAATACATGAAGCTAGTCGAGAATGTGTTTGGTTGAGGTCAATGACTCAACATATTCTGAAAAATTGCGGGTTAATACCTGACGTTAAAATTCCCCCAATTACATTGTATGAAGATAATACAACTTGTATAACACAATTAAAAGTGGGTTACATTAAAGGAGATAGAACGAAACATATTTCACCAAAATTCCTTTTTACTCATGATCTTCAGCAGAATGGTGAAATTATGTGCAGCAAATTCGATACGATAATAATTTAGCGGATATATTAACCAAAGCATTGCCGACGACAACATTTGAAAAACTGGTGAAAAAAATTGGGATGCTCGGTTAAGGGATTTCAAATAATGCTCAGATTAGGAGGAGCGAATCGATACAAGAATAGTGTACTTTTTTTCCTTTACTAGGATTTTTTTGTCCCACAGAGTTAGTAAAATTTTAACGAGACACATTCTCTGTACAAAAGCATTTAAGGGGAGTGTTATACACGTAGCACCTCCGTGGGTGCTATGTATTAGATATGTATGCTTTTCCTTATCTTCTTGTTGAGGTTATCTGCCTATATATGTATGTTTGTTAATCAAAGAAAATAAACACACTCATTTTGCTCTCACCCTGCTCTCCTTATCATTATTACTTTTATATCATTATATACATATACACTAACGCACACACCCAAGATAATATATATATATATACATACATACATTATCTAATATATATTATATTTACCTACTGCATACACCGTATATCTATTTACATATATTATATACACAATATATATAATATATAAAATAGTGATTAGCAGTAGAAATAATTAATATTTTTATTGGCTAATCCTATACCAATATTACTAACATTTTGGATTTATATATATATTATATGTTTGGAAATATTTTAATTTAGGTCAACATTTTATTGTATTAGTACACTACAAAAAAATAATATATTTGTAACGGAATTCCGTCTCTAAAGTTCATGTAGCTAACGTAATTTCATTCATAATTCCGTCTCTAATGTCATTAATAACGGAAAAAATAGATTTAGAGATAAAAAAAATTTGTTACAAAACTGATTTTTTTTTGTAGTGATATTTTGGTTTGTTGAGCATTACTTGTTTTTATTAATGAATTTATCTATTTTTCTTCCTATTAATTTTTTTTTTTTGCTTTGTTTAAATATATGTTTTTGAAATTTTGAGAAAAAAAAAAGAAAAATTAATATTTGGTATTATATTTTTTTTCGAAAAATAAATAGCGCCAAATTAGTAAAAAAAGAAAAAAAAAAGAGTAATTCTTTACACATGTTATACCACTTTGGACTTCTTTTATTTTCTTTAGATTTTATCATAAATTGATTTGAACTTATTTTTTCACAAAACATATTTGTTATAAAATTTTGATTTAATTTCCATTTTTCTCATAAATTAGACTATGATCCGATCCAGTCGGTTAAATATTAAAGGGAGTTGGACTAAGTTAATCATTATTGTAGCATGAAAAATAAAATCTCAATAATAATAATAATAATAATAATAATATCAAAAGTATAATTTCTTCGGGACCCAAAACCCTAACAAGTGAAAAATTGGCTACCCTAAAACCCTAACAATGGAATTTTGGGATAAACTTAGTAGACGTCGACAAATTGTAAATTGAATCACAAATCTCGTCATTCCAACCAAAGTCTTTCTCTCGCTGCTTGAATTCTTCTTCTAGGTTAACCGATTCGACAAAAACCTCACCCAACAGATCGCCATCGCCAAACTTACCTTTATTCACGTGCAGCTTAGCTGCTGGTTCACCTCCAAATATGAAGCATATGTCCAATTCCAGGCTGCCGCTGACGGCGCGGCCACCATACCTGATAATTCCGCCGCTTCCTTCTCCTCCGGTAGGGTTCGTCACATAGCAGTAGACGAAAAGCTTGCCTCTATGGAATAGGATATCCACCATACGCGCTCCCTCCATGTTCATCTCCACAACCGTCCACTGCGAATCTTCTGGCGTACAGACAACCAATAGAGACGGCGTCGAAGCCAAATTTTCCCCACTTCGAAAAAGGATGGCGACGGCAAGGCCGATGGAGTTTGTGGAGAAGACGAGCAAATTCAAAATATATAACATGGCATAAATCCAACCAAAAATAATGCAGTTCATGGTACCCTTGAAAATCTGATGAATCAACGATAGAGAAGGTAGATTCCGAACCTTGCCGGAGAGCGGATTCCATAGCACCGTCGCCAAATCCGAATTGTTGTTATCCCTATCGATTATAAGAAGGAGCCAACCATTGGAAGAGCCGCAGCAGCGCGAATATTGGAATTTCGGACATTTGAAAGTGTATGTTTTCTTCCCATAGAAGCTTTCGAATTTTACTTCGCTCAGGATATGCCTCGGGATGAACCATGGAGGTTCGGAAGGTGCCGCAGGGAGAGTCTTATCGGTTAGAGCCGCATTCCATGCCTTCGATACGGTTCTTAATTTAGCGCGATCGATTGCCCAGAGCTTCTCGAATATTAGCTCTGCAATTTGGTTAGGGAGTCCGGAGATGAGGATGGATTGAGAAGTCGAAGAACTTGACGCCATTGTTAAGGGGTTTTTGTTTTTTCTTGATGCCCAATGTGAAGCTGCTATGAATGATAACTATGATGATGTTAGGTTTGGTTTATGTATTATAATAGGTAGAGAAATTAGGGGATCTTGTTTGAAAAATTAATATTGTGAGTTTGTTAGAATAATGTCATTTTAATATGAAATTAATTAATATCAGTTTAGGGTTGTTTGACAAATTCAAAAGGTTTTAGCTTATTTAAGATCATCTAGGTCAAATAAACTTATCAAAAGTTTTTCTTTCATTTCTAGGTCATCATTTTACTTTTTTTTTCTTTTTTTTTTTTAAATTTTAACAAAAGATTACATATATATATTTATTTATTTTCATATCAATATAATTTATTTTAAAATTATATTTAAATAAAAGTATATCAATATATATATCATTTGATTAGAAAATAAAATTTTATATAATACAAAATTATAAAAAATAAAAAATAAATAAAATTATTATAAATAAATACACATTTTTAAATACACATTGGAGGGGATGGATTTTATTAAACAATTTTTGCCTATTATACCAATTTTAACATTTTATTAAATTTTTATAACATTTTTAAATTTCAATATTTATTTATTTTATTTTTAATTATACGAATAAATATTAATGTATATTGTGTATATATCTAAATTACATTATATATTTTAAGATATTTTAAATTAAAATTTACATTAAATTTAGTTGTAATATTTTCAAAAATTAATATACTCCCTCCGTCCCATTGAAATGTTATTATTTTCCATTTTCGTCTGTCCCAAAATAAGGTTACAATTTCCTAATTTAGTAATTATACTACCTACTTCACATAATAAATACCCTCTCAACTTATAATATATTACACAAATTTCATCACTTTTATATTACACCGTACTAATATGAGTATTTTTGTCTTTTTTACTACAATTCAATATTATACTAATATTTAAAAATCTACGTATAAAAAGTAAACGCTACCTTTGTTGCTGGACGGAGGGAGTATAATATTTTTTTAAAAAAGAAATAATTTTAAATTGATTTAGTTTTAAATAATTGAATTTAATTATAATAATTGATTTTATCAACGAAACATATTTTAAAAAATTAATATAATTTTTATAATTGATTTAGTTTGTATAAATTTTACCATATCTATTGTTATACTTGTATATAAAATTATTATTTTTCTTTATTTTGATTTTAAAAAATATTTACGTTATCTAAAACAAATCACGTTAATTTAGTTTAATAATTAATTTAATTTATATAAGTAGATTTGATTTTGACATGATAAGATAAGATTTGGTCTTTATTATATACTTAATTTATATATGATTTTATGTTATGTTGTTACTATTTATAAGTAAATATGGTTTATCTATATTGGTAATGTTAATAAATATAATGATTAAGTAATGTGGAATTGAAACAGCACGATGAGCTCAGATATATTGTTTTCTTATGAATAATTTAGACCAATTTTGAACGATTATTGAATGTCCACCTGAAGCACGCATATAGGTCATTATGTATATAGTATTTGGTTCTTCCGATACTTTATAATATAGTTTTTGTTTTATTATATTACACAAAGAAATTTTGTGTCATGATTTATGAATAAATTAATCAAATTTTATTAAATATTTTTATTTTTCTTTATTTATATGATATAAGGGGCAAATAGTAAAATTATTCTATTTTTCCCTTCCTCTTCTGCCTAATTAAATACAAAAATACTATTTTCTCTCATGTCGGCTCAATTCCCTCCCATATGAACTAAACACACTATTACAATTTTAATATTCTTTCCCCTCGGTTCGCCTCCCCTCCCTTCTTTTAAAATCCCTCCCCTCCCCTCATTTGAACCAAACAAACCCTAATGGTTTGAGGGTTTAGGAGGAAAGGGGAGGGGAAGGGCTAGAATTCTAAATTTTTTTGTGTTTGGTTCAAGTTTTTTTAGAGGGAAGGGAATTTAATTTGGTTAGATTTTTATTTCCCTCTAATTTGGGGGAATTTGGAGGAGATGATTTTGTTAAATAATTTTTGCCTATTATATCATTTTTAACATTTTATTAAATTTTTTATAATATTATATAAATTTTAAAATATCTATTGTTATACTTATATATAAAATTATTATTTTTCTTTGTTTTGATTTTAATAAATACTTAGGTTATTTAAAACAAATCACATTAATTTAATTCGAATATATTTTAAATAAATTTAATCAAATTTATTTTATAATTAAGTATATATTTTAATTAATTCTGTTTAATGATTTGATTTACTTTAATAATTAATTTAATTTATATAAGTAGATTTGAATTTTATACGAAGACTTGGTTTTTATTATATACTTCATTTATATATGATTTTATGTTATGTTATTATTTATAAGTAAATTATGGTTTATCTATATTGATGATGTTAATAAATACATAATGTATGATTAAGTAAATTATCATTCAATCTCTCATTAGTATTCTATTATCTCATTCCTTCTTTTTCTTATTATTTTTTTTTATAAGTTCAATTTTTGAATTAATTTGCTTCTTTACACCATTTTATAGGTTTTGATGAAATTAAAGAATTGCCTGAAATTGTCACTTTTCTTTTGAACCAAATACACAGAATGTAAAGGTATGTTGAACATTTGTTATCATTTTAGTTTTCACATACATTAATTTGTATTTTTAATGTATTTTTTCCATGTTCGATGTTGTATTATATAATTTTTTTTATTTAATTATATTATTATGAAGTGTTGTTTTTAATAAAAAAAAAAAGAAAAAACGCATCATCATATATATATTTTCTATCAATTTTCTTTCTTTCTTTTATGGTGTGCTTGTAAGAGAACTAACCAAATGTGGTTATATTACGATCGTGATATGAATAGATTGGTTATTATGTATATGGTGTTTGGTTCTTCCGAAGCTTTATAATATAATTTTTGCTTTATTAGATTAGACAGAAATTTTATATCATGCTTTATGAATAAATTAATAAAATTTTATTAAATATTTTTATTTTTCTTTATTTATATAATATAGGGGCAAAATGATAAAATTATTTTATTTTCCTTTTCCTCTCTATCCAACAAAACACAAAAATATTATTCTCTCTCCTCGCCTATCTTTCCTTCCATATGAACCAAACAACCTATTAGAATTTTAATATTGTTTTCCCTCACTTCCCTGTCATCAAATTCCCTTCCCTTTTAAACAGGTGAAGGGATTCGCTACCCTAAACCCAAGCAATGGAATTTGGGCTTAAACACAAAACAGGTTGCAGCATTGCTAAGTGAATTCCAAATCTTGCGATTCCAAACAAAGCCTTTCTCTCGCGGCTTGAATTCTTCAACCGATTCGACGAAAACATCGCCTTCGCCAAACTCACCTTCATTCACGTGCAACTTAGCCTCTCGTTCACCTCCAAATATGAAGCATATGTCCAATTCCAGGCTGCCGCTGACGGCGCGGCCACCATACCTGATAATTCCGCCGCTTCCTTCTCCTCCGGTAGGGTTCGTCACATAGCAGTAGACGAAAAGCTTGCCTCTATGGAATAGGATATCCACCATACGCGCTCCCTCCATGTTCATCTCCACAACCGTCCACTGCGAATCTTCCGGCGTACAGACAACCAATAGAGACTGCGTCGAAACCAAATTTTCCCCACTTCGAAAAAGGATGGAGTCGGTGAAGAAGACTTGCACTTTCGAAATATGTAATCCGGCATAAACCCAAGCTATAATATAGTATCTCGGGACGGACCGGAAAATTTGATGAATCGACATTAGAGAAGGTAGATTCCGAAGCTTGCCGGAGAGTGGATTCCATAGCACCGTCTGCAAATCCACATTCTCGTCACCCCCTTGGCATAGAAGAAGGAGCCAACCATTGGAAGAGCCGCAGATGCGCTTATGTTTGAAATTCGGATATGTGAAAGTGTGTGTTTTCTTCCCATAGAAGGTTTCGAATATTACTTCTATCCGGAAATACCTCGGGATTAACCATGGAGGTTCTGAAGGTGCCATAGGGAGAGTCTTATCAGTTAGAGCCGCGTTCCATGCCTTCGATACGGCTCTTGATTTAGCGCGATCAATTGTCCACAGCTTCTCGAATATTAACTCTGCAATTTCGTTAGGGAGTCCATCGATGAGGATGGATTGAGAAGTCGAAGAACTTGACGCCATTGTTAAGGGTTTTTTTTTTTTTTGATGGCCACTGTGAAGCTGCTTTGAATGTTAGATTTGGTTAATGTATTTATAGCTAGACAACTTTGGGGAATCTTGTTTGAAAAATAAATCTCGCGAGTTTGTTAGGATAATATAATTTAATATGAGATTTTATAATAAGGATTAAATTAATATATCTCTCATATATATAGACGTACCATTAGAATAATTATTATTTTCCTTGTAAACAACTACATAAAATCAATGGTGTGTTTATTTTGGTTGAGTTTGAAAAAAATTGATTTAAATTTGATATTAAAATAATATTTGACGAGATATTTTGTGATTTTTTTGAAAAAAACAAGTTTAAATAATGAAAATTGGACAACTTTGATTAAAGCAGCGTATCACAAATTATGTTCTTTAAAGGTAAGTTAGAGAAAGGAATGAGAATTGATCAATGGAAGGAGTGGCAGCCATTCCTAGTAATTCCGCCTTCTTCTTCTCCGGTAGGGTTCAACAGATTGCTATGGACGAAAAGCTTGATAGACTCTATTGAAGAGGATATCCACCATGCGCACTTCGCCCGTGCTCATCTCCACAACAGTAGTCTCCCGGCGTATAGACAACCAATTGAGAGGCCTTCGGAGTCGACGCTGATAGAGCCCAAAAAAGGGACAACCACGGTGAGGTCAATGGAGTCCGTGGAGAAGACATGCAATTTCGAGATATATTTTCTTGTATGGAGGAAACCTGAAAATATATAATTTTGAGAACCCCGGAAAAACTCGATGAATTGTAAGGTGTGTTTCTTTATGTTGGGTTTGAGAAAATTGGGTTTGGGGCTTATTTGAATTTGTTGAAAATCGACCTAGATTATTTATATTATTAAAATAAATTATATTAGATATAAAAATAATTCCGTTAAATTTACCTTTGTTTAACATTTATTTACAACAAATACCACTATTTTTATTACATTTTCAATAAGGTATTTATTTTTCTTAATATCTCTGTAGACCCCCCAATTGTGCTAATTTTAACGAAGAGAGTAATAAATACGAAGAGTAATAAAAAAGAAAGAAAATGAAATTAATTATGATAGAGAAAAAAGATATAGAAAAAATGCTGGTACTTATGCACAACCATGCATGTGTTTTTGAAGTTGTTGGCTGCTTCTCATAATAACGAAACTAGCATAACACAATATGCACGGTCGTGCATGGCGCTTCGCATTTGGTCAAAACCTATAAACCTATCCTACGAGACGATCTTGCGCCCAATTACACTCCTATATAATATTACAGTAGGTTTCCAAAACTTTATATCAAGAAATGTTGTCCGCTTTGGGCTGAACTCGCACGGATTTGTTTTTGGATATCCTCAAAAATGCCTCGTACTGGAGTTCACTTGGGACCTATAAAGTGTGAAATTTTTTTCATAATTTTCGATGTGGGACTTGGATTTGCACCCCAACAGTATCTTTATCGACATCAATGAGCTTATGATCTTTGAAATTCGGATATGTGAAACTGTGTGTTTTAATTTCCAATCCAAGCTTTTGATTATTATCTCTCTCTTTCTAGAGTTTGAAAACTCATTGTTCAGGGAGGGAGAGTCTTATGAGATCATAGAGCGGCATTCCATGCCTTTGATACGGTTTTTAATTTAGCCCGATCGATTGTCCATAGCTTCTCCAATATTAACTTTTGCAATTTCGTTAGAGAATCCGGAGACGATCGAGGATCGATTGAGAAGAAGTCAAAGAACTTGACGCCATTGTTAAGGGTTTTGAGTGATCACAAAATGTGTTTTTTTTTTGTTAAAATTTATGTGAAATATAAAACATTAATTATTTTTCAAAATTTATATATTTATAAGGATAAGATGAATGTAATTGATATATGTTACACAGTTCAAGAATATTTGCCACAATTAGTGGATTTAGTTTTAGAAAAAATAAATTATCCTATTTTAGTGATATATCTATTGAAGATTTATAAAACATAACTGATATATATATATATATATATTTTTATCATATTGTTTTTAATGAAAATTTAATTATATTAGATAAAAACTTATTCGATCCACACAAATCGATCCAAGCAACCCACCGTGATTATTCATCTTCCATTCCATACTGTGGGACCAAACCAGTTTGTAGATGATTTTTACTTTTTATAAACTCCAATATTCGAACTAAATTAAAAATTAAAATTTAATTTCGAACTTTTGAATTTTTATTTATCCGATAAAAATATAAAAACGTATTTAACTTGATAATAATAATCATAATAATAAAGATAACAATAATGTCAAAAGTATCTTCTTCTTCGGGAAGAAGCAGCAACTCTAAACCCTAACCATGGAATTTGGGCTTAAACAGAATAGACGTTGAAAAATTGTCAAGTAAATTCCAAATCTTGCGATTCCAAACAGCTGGCGACTTGAATTCTGCGTTTAGGTTAACCGATTCGACCAAAAGGTCGCCCAACAAATCGCCTTCGTCAAACTCACCTTCCTTCACCTGCAGCTTAGCCTTCGGCACACCTCCACATATGAAGCATATGTCCAATTCCAGACTTCCGCTGACGGCGCGGTCATCATACCTGAAAATTCCGCCGTTTCTTTCTCCTCCGGTAGGGTTCATCACATAGCTGTAGACAAAAAGCTTACCTCTATGGAATAGGATATCCACCATGCGCGCGTCCTCCATCTTCATCTCCACAACCGTCCACTGCGAGTCTTCCGGCGTACAGACAGCCAATAGAGACGCCGTCGAAACCAACTCTTTCCCTTTTTCAAAAAGAATGGCGACAGCGAGGTCGATGGAGTTGGTGGAGAAGACGAGCAATTTCGAGATATATAATGTGGGATACTCGCGGCCTGGAAAAACTTGATGAATCGAGTATAGAGAAGGTATGTACCGAAGCTTGCCGGAGAGCGGATTCCATAGCACCGTCTGCATATCTTCGTTCTTGTGATCCCTTTCGCGCATAAGATGGAGCCAACCATTGGAAGAGCCGCAGCAGCGCCATGATTGGAAGTTCGGATATGTGAAAAAATTCGGATATGTGAAACCGTATCTTTTCTTCCCATCGAAGCTTTGAAATATTACTCTTCTCTGGATATTCAACGGGATGAACCATGGCGGTTCGGAAGGTACGGTAGGGAGAGTCTTATCGGTTAGAGCAGCGTTCCATGCCTTGGATACGGATCTTAATCTAGCTCGATCGATTGTCCATAGCTTCTCGAATATTAACTCTACAACTTCGTTAGGAAGTCTGGAGATGAGAACAGATTGAGAAGTTGAAGAACTTGACGCCATTGTCAAGTGGTTTTGAATGATTACTATGACAGATGTTAAATTAGGTTAACATATTTGTAGAGAAATTAAGGGGAAAAAATTTTGTTTGAAAAATAAATTTAAAATTTAAAATATCTTAAGTTATTAATCCATTATAATCTCTTAGATTTTTATTTTAGATAATATTTGTTTCTGAAATATTTTAATTTTCGTCAATGTATTTTGGTTTGTTGGGTTGCTTGTTTTTATTAATTAATTTATCTAAATTTCTTCTTATTTTTAAAAATTGGACTTCTTTATTTTGTTTAGATTTTATCATAATTTGATTTGATTTTACTACAAAATTTTGGATATTCGAATCTTAAAGATCTAGAACTCCTTGACCAGTTCTATGTTCTGTAATTTTGATTTAATTTGTACTTAGTTTTGATTTAATTTGTATTTTATCCGATTCAGGCCGTTAAATAGTTAAATATTGAAGGAAGTTGGGGTAAGTTAATTTGCCGATACGATTAAAATTATTATTGTAGCATGAAGAAAAAAAAACATTTATTTTAATAATAATAATAATAATAATAAATAATAATGTCAACAGTATCTTCTTCTTCAAGAAGCAACCCTAAACCCTAACAGGTGAAGGGATTCGCTACCCTAAACCCTAACAATGGAATTTGGGCATAAACATAACAAACGTTGAAATCTTGCTAAGTGAATTCCAAATCTTGCGATTCCAAACAAAGCCTTTCTCTCGCGGCTTGAATTCTGCTTCAAGGTTAACCGATTCGACAAAAACCTCGCCCAACAAATCACCATCGCCAAACTCGCCGTCGTTAACGGCCAGCTTAGCCTTCAGTTCACTTCCAAATACAAAGCATATGTCCAATTCCAGGCGGCCGCTGCTGCTGACAGCGCGACCACCACTTCTGCTAACTCCGCCACTTTCTTCTTCTCCGGTAGGGTTCATCACATAGACAAAGCTGTAAACGAAAAGCTTGCCTCCATGAAAAAGGATATCCACCGTGCACAATCCCTTCTTGTTCATCTCTACAACCGTCCACTGCGACTCTTCCGGCGTACAGACAACCAATAGAGACGACCCTGAAATTAAGCTTTCCCTTTTCCGAAAAAGTATGGCCACGGCGAAGTCGATTCCATGGGGGGAGAAGACGAGAAATTTCGAGATATATAATGTGGCAAATTCAAAATCTGAAAAAAAGCTTTTCTGATGAATTTCAGATAGAGAAGGTAAATTCCGAACCTTGCCGGAGAGCGGATTCCATAGCATCATTTCAATATCTTTCCCATCATATTTCTCACGACTGTTGTAGAGAAGGAGCCAACCCTTGGAAGAGCCGTAGCAACCCGACTCGGCGGCCACTATCGGATATTTGAAAATGTGTTTTTTCCCACCGATGCTTTCAAATACTATTTTCCTGAAACTTTTATACTCTCTTGAATAGTCCAACAAATTTCGGGTAATTATTCGCCATGGAGGCTCGGAAGCTGCCGGAGGGAGAGTCTTATCAGTTAGAGGGGCGTTCCATGCCTTGGATACGGATCTTAATTTAGCGCGATTGATTGTCCAGAGCTTCTCGAATATTAGCTCTGCAATTTCGTTAGGAAGTCCATCGATGAGGATGGAATGAGAAGTCGAAGAACTTGACGCCATTGTTCAGGTGTTTTGAATGATCACTGTGAGGGAGTATGTTAGATATAGAAATCGTGAGCTTTGGGAGAAGTGGACGGACAGAGTCTTTCGGACTGATTCAAATTTTTAGTATAAAATTCAAAATTTATAAAATTTTCAATTTAAGCTAATTTGAAAATCCAAAAAATTCGAACTAAAATTAAATTTGAATTTAGTTTAGATAAACTTTCAGATTTGGAATATCGTACTAGCGAATAGGGTGTATATAGTGTGTTAATATACATATATTATATACTTTTTTCTAAAGAGGGACGAAAATGACACAATGAAACTATTATTTTAAAAATGAGGGATTATTTTTTAATATTTATGAAAACCATACTTATAACCAAAAATTTATCTAAAATATAGAAGTATAAGTAATTAATTATAACGACAAGATTTACTCCCTTAGTCAAACTAGAAAGTATACATATTTCTATTTAATATTTCATTTTTTTCCACAAATACATTTACTTTACATCACATATTACCTTTACCAAAAAAAAAAAAAAAAAACAAGGGTAAAAATATAATTATAGTACTTTTATCTGCGCCAAAAGTAAGTGTTCACGGACCGAGGAAGTATTAATTAAAACATGCTACACTACACAATTAAGAATAGTAAGTTTTATTTATATTTATTATTATATAAAATTTTATTTTTACAAAATAATATATATATATTTATATACTTTTATTTGTGTTTAATTTTAAAACTAAATAATTTTAATATAAATATAAATATATAAGAAATAAATAATAATTCAAAATTCAGCATGAATACCATGTTGAATGCATAAATCAGCATTTTCGGGATTAAATCCATCCTTTAATCTCATATCTCATTTAATATCTGATGACAAAACTTTCATATAAAAATAAACATGTAATTTCATAAAAAAATCAACTCTGTTGAAATAAAATACAATCTCAGATTTTTTTTTAAAAAAAATTGAATTATTATTCGTAATAAAATAAAAGCTTAATAAAAATAAACCTAAAACAATTAAATTTAATATAAAAAAATAACAATAATAATAATAATTGTAATGTAAATAAAAACTCTTTTCTTGATGGGATGGGATAGGATAGTCTAAACCCTAAAATTGTAGTTTTGGCATAAACCACCCAACATCAACACCACCTTCGGTCTCAAAACTTGAACGCAAAACATTGTAATTCCATATTATCCCTTTCTCTTTCTCTCTCAAGTTGAATCCACCTTCTAGAAGCATCGACAACGTGAACATATCGTCGTTTCCGTTTCGAAAATCATCTCCGGCGAAGTAACCGCCGTTCAAGGCCGACATAGCCTTCATTTGACTTCCAAATGTGAAGTATATGTCGTCGCCGGAAACCCCAAATTTCTCATAATCATTCACTCTTACCGCCACCGCCTCACTCGTTCCTCCGATGAATATCGCCTGCCGGCCGACGCTCCCGAGCTTTTCCGGCAATAAAAAACCACCGGCGCCGCTGACATTAACCTTAAACACCTCAAATCCGGTCAACCGATAGCGCCGCTGCCGCGAAAGCTCCGTCTCAAAACCTATCACGGCGCTCACCACCAGAATTTCACCTCCGGTCGCCGCCGCCGCCACTAACCGGTCCGGATATACAGCTTGAACCATATCTTTAACCTCTCCATATCTAATTTCTGGAGCTGCTCCATACGCCATGGTCACCTGCTCCACTTCCACTCTGCCGCCGTTAACCAGGCGGACGGTGCGGCCGCCATTCCTAATAACTCTGTCGCTTCCTTCTTGTCCGGCAGGGTTCTGCAAATTGCAGTAGACGAAAAGCTTGCCTCTATGGAAGAAGATATCCACCATACGCGCATCGCCAGTGTTCATCTCCACAGCCGTCCACTGCGAATCATCCGGCCTAGAGACGATCAATTGACAGGACTTCGGAATAAAGCGCGCCGGAGCTTTAAAAAAGACAGCCACGGCGAGGTCAATGGAGTCGGTGGAGAAAACTAGAACTTTCGAGATATAATTTCTGGCATTAATGGCGATCTTCCAAAAGATGTTGTGGAACCGCTGGAAACATTCAATCGAACATAGCGAGGGCAGATTCCGAACCTTGCCGGAGAGCGGATTCCATAGCATCATCTGCAAATCCTTATAATCGATACATTCGTCGCCGCAGAGAAGGAGCCAACCCTTGGAAGAGCCGCAGAAACCCCAATCTCCGGTCATCGGAAATATGAATCTGTGTGTCTTCCCACCGAAGCTTTCAAATTTTACAATTTTCCTAGGGCTTGGACACTCTCTTGCGATAGAATATTTTTCTTCAATCATTCGCCATGGAGGTTCGGAAGCTGCCGGAGGGAGAGTCTTATCGGTTAGAGCGGCCTTCCATGCCTTGGATACTGATCTTAATTTAGCGCGATCGATTGTCCATAGCTTCTCGAATATTAGCTCTGCAATTTCGTTAGGAAGTCCATCGATGAGGATCGATTGAGAACTTGACGCCATTGTTAATACGATGTTTTGAATTGATCATCACGATGGAGTTATATAAACATACATTAGGAAATATATCTTGTTTGAAAAGTAAGTCTTAAAGCTGTGCTTCTTTTTGGATTAAATTTGAAGATTTGAGTTTTTCTTTTTAAATAATATTTAATATAAAATTTAATTAGAGAAAAAATATATTTATTTGTTATGACTCATTGCAATTATTGTTTGTTGCCTTTGCCTAGTCATCTATTTAATGACTCATCATGTTGTAATGTATGTATAAATGTCTATTTTGTGAAATAAAAGATTACAAACAATTGATCTCTGTTCACGTATTCTTTCTTTTTTACTTTATCTCTCTAAATATATATATATACACACACGTATATTATTGTTGTTTTTGTTATATTATTCGGAATGTTGCAAAATTTTTGGTAAGTATTTATTTTCTGCAAAATTTGAATGTTCTCCACATACAGCTTCGAGCAGACATTCAATTCCTCCATGTTTAATTGCTCGAGCTGCTCCGTACAACATAGTCACCTGCTCCACTTCCACCGCTAACCAGGCCGACCGTTTGGCGGTCATTTCTGATAACTCTGTCGACATTTTCTTTCAAGGTAGGGTTCTGCAAATTACAGTAAACGAAAAGCTTGCCTCTATGGAATAGAATATCCATTATACACCCTTCGTCGTTGTTCATCTCCACAACCGTCCTCTGCAACTCCTGCGGCATAGAGATGATCAATTGGCAGGAAGAAGGGATATATTTTGCCGGACCTTTCAAAACGATGGCCACTGCAAGGTCAATGGAGTCGGTAGAGAAGATTAGAACTTTTCATATATAGTTTCTGGCATTAATGACTTCCATCAAAGAGCGTTTGATACGCGGCCGGAGAAACTCAATCGACCATAGCGAAGGTAGATTCCGAACCTTGCCGGAGAGCGGATTCCATAGCACCATCTTCAAATCTTTTTTGCTGCCGCAGAAAAGGATCCAACCCTTGGAAGAGCCTCAGAAACCCCAACTTCCGGCCATCGGAAATATGAATTTGTGTATATTCCCATCAAAGCTTTTAAATGTAACAATTTTCTGGCGACTTCGACAGTCTATTGACTCCCACCACTTATCTCCAACGCTTCGCCATGGAGGTTCGGAAGCTGGCGGAGGGAGTTTTATCAGTTAGAGCAGCTTTCCATGCCTTCGATACGGTTCTTAAATTAGCGCAATCAATTGTCCACAGCTTCGTCCATATTAGCTCTGCAATTTCATTAGGAAGTCCATCGATGAGGATGGGTTTGGATTGAGAAGTCGAAGAACTCGATGCCATTGATGAGAATTGTTTTGAACGAACCTATAAGGATGTTAGGGCAATGTATATATAGCGATAAATTAGGGGGAATCTTGTAAGAAAAATAAATCTTGTTAAGTTGTTAGAGTGATGTAATTTTTAAATGAAATCTTATCCATGCTTACTAGATTACATTTAATATTTCTCGAATCTCTTCCTCCAAAACAAACCATATCTACAGCATATTTTTTATTTAATATATTATAAAATAAATAAATAAATTTTCATTGAAACATTCAAACGTTAATACTTCATGAAGAAATATATTGGTAATTTTAGCGTAATTGGATTTATCCTAGACCAATGAATATTGGAATTAAGTGAACTTCGGGATGAGATGCGTGGAGTGTGTAGTGTGTACTCGAAGAAGCTAATTTCGATATGATTTTGACAAGTAACACAAATTCTAAGACAGATTGTTGATACGGCTTTAGTCAGGGGCATGACTAAGCCCGCGGTCTACAAATCTGAAAGTTCCATAATTAAATTTATGGACATAATGTAATAGCTAACTTACTCATGGCCATGACTAAATGGTACAAGCTATTATGGAATTTTCCTGAAATTTT
This sequence comes from Andrographis paniculata, assembly GCF_009805555.1. NCBI lineage: Eukaryota > Viridiplantae > Streptophyta > Magnoliopsida > Lamiales > Acanthaceae > Andrographis > Andrographis paniculata. The sequence goes on along the minus strand of NW_026137634.1, from coordinate 1,935,624 downwards.
AATTTCAAAATTGTGTTTATTTATGAATTGACCTGTCTAATAATATTTAAATTATGAATTCAAACTTTTGTTTATTTTGAATTCAAATTAATATTTGAATTCAAAGAACATGCTCAGCTTCATTTTAAAATTGAAATTGAAATTGAACTATTGTGTCCAATTTGAATGAAAGTTAATTATGATCTTTAAATAGGTGGGTTGGTCCTATTTGCAGAACATATTGATTGATATAATCGTGTTTTATCACTGCAATAAATTATAGTCATCATACTTATTTTATTTTCTAGATTCACCTTGTCTGGATATTTTATACCAGAATTCGATATTGAACTTTGTATTATCCCAATACGAAATTTGTGTAACCCTGGCTAGAAACTGGGTCAAAACATCGTATTCGAAAAATGAGCTCATCACTATATAGAGTTATATCGGTTATTCTGGATGTTAACCCAATAAAATCCCCAACAAAATATAAAAATAAATTGATGACAATTCAATAGACAAGTAGATGAACCAACGGTGTGGATTCGTCGTCCTTATTTGGTTTTAAGAAGGGGTCCCAAGAAACACAATTCAATTCAGTGCAAGTGGCAATATAAAAGTAAATACCTAACCAACATTGCATTATTATTGAATGACTTACAAGTTCTTGGGTCAAGCTCACAAAGAAAAATCATACTAATAGTGTTTGCAAATACTACACTGCAATATTATTATCCTGTGTCTGTGTGTGTGCTTGAAGATTTCTGGAAATGGCGTATTATGCTGCTCTTGTTTCTCTTGTGCACTTACTCTATGAAACAGTCCATCGTGATCGATACCCAAACTTCCATCTTGGTAGGCAGCCAATCATAAAATCACTCTTCGAAAAATTCAGCCTTCTAGAAGCAATATTGGAGGATTACTCATCCAAAGGCGACGAAGCTAATGACCGTGTCGAAGCACGTATAAGAGATGTGGCGTATCGAGCACAGGATGTTATTGAATCCGAGATCTCGAATCAGATTGAACCAGATGGGATAGACCATGAGTCATATGCTTTTATTAATCAATATGCTGTGGATGAATTGGAGGAGGTGGATCAAGACTTGAACTTTGTTATTGAAGATACAATGGCGATGAAGGAAAGACAATTAGGTATCGGAAGTTTTAAATCAACAGAGTATTATTCTGCAACTGGTGTGTTGAAACAAATGCTCGGAAGAAACACCATGGTGGGATTCGATGAGCAGCTGACCACCATAAAAGATGAGCTTTGTGGACATTCATCACAACTTCAAATCATCCCGATTGCGGGCATGGGTGGAATAGGTAAGACCACTCTGGGTAGACATACCTTTAACGACGCGCTTATTGTATATCACTTTGATATTCGTGGGTGGGTAACCGTGTCTCAAGATTATAACGCGACCAAAGTTCTTCAAAGTATCCTAAACTCCATGGGTATTGCATATGATCCAATGCGCGTAGAGGATGAAAAATTTTTAAAGGAGCTTATATATAAGTCTTTGAAAGGTCATAGGTACCTCATTGTAATAGATGATTTGTGGAGTACGGAAGTTTGGGATGATTTGAAGCATATATTTCCGAATGACTCTAATGGTAGTCGTATCTTGTTAACCACTAGATTAATAGATGTGGCCCGTTACGCCGGTAACTCTTCTTTTCTTCATGAGATGCAATTCCTAAATGTGAATTCAAGTTGGATTTTACTTAGGAAGAAGGTGTTTGTACAAGATCATTGTCCTCCGGAATTGGAGGATATTGGAATGGTTATAGCAAGTAAATGTCGAGGACTTCCACTTGCAATAGTTGTGATTGCTGGCATACTTTCACAAGTCCGGAATCCACAACATTGGAATATGGTAGCAAGGAATGTGGGCTCGTTCTTGAGTGAATCGGGCGATGAACACTTGTCCAATATTCTATCTCTTAGCTATAATCACTTGTCTCATTCACTAAAAGCTTGCTTTCTATACATGGGAAGTTTCCCGGAGGACTATGAAATCAATGTCCGCGGACTTACCAGGCTGTGGGTTGCGGAGGGGTTCTTGAAATTGTCTGATGGATCGAAAACATTGGAGCAAGTGGCCGAGGAATGCCTAGAGGATCTTGTTAAAAGAAATCTTGTTATTATCACAAAGAAAAGGGGAAATGGCCGATTCAAGCAGTGTGTTGTGCACGACATCTTGAGAGATTTCTGTCAACAAAGAGCTGTAAGAGAGTGTTTCTTTCATGGACTCCAATGGTTAAATTGTTTCCGTACGTATGAGAAGGCTTCAAGCTCCTCGACTTCTTGCATGCCATGGGAAGCATTTGGCACTCGTAAACATGTTCGAACAATCCTGTGGTTTAGCAAACGAAACCTTGAAAATACACATGTTTTGGAATCGCGCAGGTTCAGACTGTTGAAAATATTAGATGCAGCCGATGCAGAGCTTCTGTCTGTCCCACGTTTCTTGGATATGATACATCTCAAATACCTCACTCTGCGATTCGATTGTGTCAAAAATGACTCCTATCTTCCAATATTCAGGCTTCCGAATCTTGAAGCCTTAAACTTATATTTTACTTCGATCCACGAAATTGTAGTGCCATATGAAATTTGGAAGATGCGGCGACTAAGGCATCTTATAATTGGTCCGGCGATGGTATTGCTGCCTATTCCAGTGTTTAGTGGCAGCCCTTTCCAAAGACTAGAACATCTGCAAACACTTGAGATGGTAAGGAATTTCGAATTCTCTAATAAGGTGATTGAAATGATTCCCAACATTAGAAAACTGAAGCTTTTTTATGGTGGATTGGACACCATTCATTCTTGGGAGCATTACTCCCTCGACAATCTCTTCCATCTGGTTCAACTTGAGGAGCTGAAAATCAGGTTTAATGTCTTCAGGGATCGAATTTCTCGCACCTTTTGGAGGAGTTTTGTGCTCCTACAGAATCTTAATAAGTTATCTTTGTCTGGTAGCTGTCTCCAATGGGAAGAACTGACAGCCATGGGTTCCCTTCCGAGTCTGCAAGTGCTCAAGCTCGAATGGAATTCATTTGTTGGAGAAACATGGGAACCAATAGAAGGGGAATTTTTGCAGCTCAAGTTCTTGTTCTTAAAGCAATTAAATCTCAAGCACTGGAGAGCAGACAACACACACTTCCCACGCCTTCAACACCTCTATATTCAGGAGTGCCCCCTCCTAAAGGAGATTCCCATCGAAATTGGGGATATTCCAACTCTTGAATCCATTACTGTTCTTATTTCTTGGATTGCAGGATATTCGGCGAAGCTTATTCTAGAAGAACAACGGAGACAGGGAAACGATGTGCTTCAAGTGCATGTTCGCAATTGGGGTTAGTTGGAGTGGACGCCGTCTCAATGACCTAATTTGTGAATAATTAGGTATGAGTTATGAACTATATCTAACATTTTCTAATGATCTGCTTCTAATGTTAGGAATGTTCACTGCATTATTCTGTGATGGAATGGGACAGAGTTGTATTTTTCTCTAACATACACCATTGTTTTGCTTTGCTCATAGAAGATGTATTTGAAATATGGTTACATATATTGATATATACTTTCACAAAAATTATCATATATACTCTAGATAAATATAGTTTGAAAGATAAATAGAATAAGTTATGAAAAATTACCCCATGCTTACCATTCAAATAATTAGTTCGTTATTAGACAAATCCATAAAAAAAATTTAATTTAAAATAATGTGAAAAATATACATATATTTGATATATACTTTCACAAATAAATATTCAAATAATTACTTCATTGAAGAATTGCGCAGATAATCAGTAATCTATTAGAAATTATTGTCAATGTTGAAATAATACCATTGCAAAATAAATTCTTCAGATCATCCAACTCATGAAAATAAAAATCAAATCAAATAAACATAGCTTGTGCTCCTAGTTGTTGGGGAAAAACAGGAAAGATGAAAATATATATATATATATATATCAGATTTGATAGCAATCCTTACTTGGGTAGGTTTTGTTAGATAATCTAAATGACCACTCACATATAAAAGCTTATGTCATCTAACATGCTATCGGAGCAAGTTTCATATGTTGTTGTCTACGAGCAAGTTTCGTCTGTTAGCGTTTATCATCTTGCATACTAAGTAAATGATGCGTACTAACTGCTTAATTTTTTAGATGAGACGGTCATTTACATTGTCTAACAGACTTACAACAAATAACTACGTGAAGATAACAATACAAGAAAACATTCAAGATGATGAAGATCGTCCATAGAAGTTGGAAGAAGAAATCACATATTGCTCTTAATTCTCTTCCAACACTAGTCATCCCAATAAACTCCAAATTAATTTTGCAGTAGCTGCAGCATCCGAACTTCAATCGCGAACGTCGACTTGAAGCTTGTTGTTATCGTAACTCCGTTGATCATTCAGAATTTCGATGGCTGAATTCCCCGCTCGCTGGCTGAACTGCACTTTTATTGACTTAAGAGTTGGAATATCCCCAAAGTTCAGAGGGATCTCCTCCAGCTCACTGCACTCCATGATTCTGAGGTGTTCGAGTCGAGGAAAATGGTCGCGATCTGCTTTCCATTGCACGAGATCTAAGCTTTCCATGAGAAGGAACCTGAGCTTAAGGAACTGATCGTCTTTAGGTTCCCACTCTTCTCCCACCAGCGCGTCCTTTCTCAGCCGAAGAACTTCTAGAAGCTTAAGCGAACCAACTGTGGTCAGCTCCTCCCATGGAAGTCGACAACCTTGTAGAGACAGCTTTGTAAGATTCTGAGGAAACACAAAACTGCTCTGGAAGGAATCAATGTACGAAGAATGCGCTGCATCGAATACAATATTCAGCTTCTCAAGTCGGAGAAGACTGACTAGATTTTCGAGGCAGTACTGTTTCCATATGCCACTGGCTTCTGCACCCCGGCAACTTAATTTTAATTTTCTGATGTTGGGAATCATCCGTGTTGCTTCGTTGGTGAATTCGAAATTTTCAACAGTCTCCAGTGTCTGGAGGTGTTCGAGTTTTTGGAGAGGGATATCGCCGCGTGAAGGGGCAGGCGGTAAGGTGACTCTGTCGATTATAACGTGCCTTAGTTGCGTCATCGTCCAGATTTCAGATGGCAACGAGACCGACGCGGATTGTGGGGCGTGAATATTTATGGTTTGAAGATTCTGAAATTTCGATATTGATGGAGGGAGGCTTCTCTTTTTCCGGGTGGCGAGTCGCAGCGCGAGGTACTTGAGATGAAGCATCCACGAAACTGTAAGCGGGGCGACCGGAGTTTCTATATCAGCTACATCGAGGATTCTCAACAGCTTAACTCTGCTCCAATCCAAACCATGAACATTCGAATCGGTTGTTTTGCAAAACCAGCAAACTGACCGGACATATCTGCCGTCATCATGTTCCCACGGCATAATAGGAGAATGCGGATCTAGAATGACGCGACGTGCTTTCTCAACTCCACTTGAATTAGTCCGGTCTTTGTCGTGAAAGAAACACTCGGAGGCTCCTTTCTGTTGGCATAAATCTCTCAACCGATCGTGTAACACACAAGTCTTGAATTGGCCATTGGCGCTCCTCTTCATGACCATCACAAGACTTCTTTTCACAAGATCGTCTAAATATTCCTCCCCGACTTTCTCCAAGCTTTTAGCGCCGTTAGCAGATTTCAAGAACCCCTCGGCTATCCACAACCTGATGAGCTTTGGGATACTGATTTCATAATCTTCCGGGAAGCTTCCCATGAGTAGAAAGCACGCCTTTAATCGAGAAGGCAAGTGATTATAACTCAAGGATAATATGTCCAATACACGTTCGTCATCTTTACTCAAAACAGAGTCCACATTCCTCGCAATCTTTTCCCAGTTTCCTGGCGTCGTATCACCAGAAAGAATTCCGGCAATAACAACAAGCGCAAGCGGAAGTCCTCCACATCTACTCGCAATAGACCTGCCGGTATTAACCAGTTCAAGAGGACAGTCTCCTTCTCCAAACACCTTCCTTCGAAGCAAATCCCAACTCGACTCCGGGCTTAGGGAATGCATTTCGTGAAGAAAGTTAGGAATATCAGGGTACTCCGCGACATTTTTTAACCGAGTGGTTAAAAGTATCCGACTGCCGGTGTTCTCCGAAGGGAATATATGCTTCAAATCATCCCAAACTTTTTTGTTCCAAACATCGTCTATTACAACGAAGAATTTCTGGCCTGTCAAATACTTGTATATCTGAACCTTCAATGCTGTTTCCTTTCTCCTCCTCTTCTTCTCCAACTCTTCTCTCCGCCTTCGCCGCTTCTTCTCGATTTCAGCTTTTTTCCTTAGTCGCTTCTCCATTTCTTCCACTTCCTTCTTCAGCTTATCGTCTCCTGTTTCTAACATCTTTTTTAATTGCTCGTACAAAGCGAATGTTTCCTCTGTTTCGACTTCATTTTCATCTTTTTCTTCACTGTCTCCCATGGTGTCATTCTCCTCTTCAGGCAATTCATCTATTTTTGTGATACCTAAAGATTTGGCTACGTTTAGAAGAACTCTGATCACATCGTAATCTTGAGATATTGTTACCCATGCCCGACGGCTGAATACACAAACAATGTAAGCATCTTCATAGGTGTTTCTAGCCAAAGATGTCTTTCCTATCCCACCCATACCTGCAATGGATATGCCTTGGAGTTGGGTCGATTCACCACAGACCTCTGCTCGAACTGCGTTCAGGTAATCTTCAAATCCCACCATTGTGTTTTTTCCTGTTTCGAGCTTTTGTTCCGAAGAAACGTAGTCTGCGTGCAGATCTTCTCGCGCCTGGCTTTCTTTTATTGCTTTCACATCTTCTGCAATTGAATCCACTTCTTGCCCCACTTTCTGCAACTCGTCGTCTTCCTCGCATCTATTTTTGGTAGTAAACCCTGATTTTGCGTCGATCTGCTCTATGATTTGGGATTCGAGAATATCCTGCGCTTTATATGCTGCAACTCTGATTCGTCTTTCCAGACGATCTGCAATTTGATCGCCTTTGGAGGAATAATCCTGTAATAATTCGAAAAGAAGGATGGATTTTTGGAGGAGGGATGTGAGGGTGGTTTTGTGGGTTTCGTGGAGAAGATTTGGATCTCGACTGCGATGCAAGATATCGTTGAGTAATTCTACAAGCGAAGCAATAGCTGCATAAGACGCCATTGAAGCTGGTTTCTTTTTCTTCCAAGGGCACAAACACAGAAGTAAGGTCAAACAGAAAAATAATTACGACCCTGTGCTTTGTAAAAAGACATCGATCGATCTTTACAAAGACTGTTGGCCAGTGTTAGACTTGTTGCTTTTGGAGTCGTGGTTGGACAGTCTGTCCAATGTACTTTTTTATTAGTTACTCTTCCGTCCACAGACAAAAAATAAAAAATAAAAAATAAAAATAAAAATAAAAATATATAGTGTAAAGATATATATATATTTTTTTTTATATAAAAATAATGATGTGATATAAAATAAAAGTATTTGTAAAAAAAATTGGATATTTAATGAAATAATTATTTTGGAGATCGAGTAATTTGCAAGTTGGAAAAAGCATCTCCATAATTCTGATCAATATTGCCTCATCGATCACTGTTTTCGCATTATTGCAGCGCTCCTGAAACCCCTTTGTGTTTACTTTTTTGTGTGAGACGAGGAAGAAGATCTTTGGAGGCTATGGCGTATTATGCTGCTCTTACTTCTCTCATGGAGTTACTCGATGATATCATCCATGGTGGTCGATATCCAAACTTTCTCTTGGGGAGACAAGAAATCATGAAATCCCTTCGCAAGAAATTCAGCCTCCTGCTGGATTCGCTGAAAGATTATTCATCCAAAGGTGACGAAGCAGCGGATCGCGTGGAAGGACGAATCAGGGATGCCGCATATCAAGCACAAGATGTTATTGAATTTGGGATATCCAATGAGGTCGATTCGTGTTTCCTGCAGCAGACAGTTGAGGATTTGGCAGAGAGCCTGCGTGAGGTGGAGGAAGAAGTTGATTCGACCTTGGAGGAGCTGGCAATGGCGATGGCCATGGAGGAAGGAACCCAAAGAAGCCAAGATTTGCCACTGCAAAGACCTTATTCTGGCGCTGGTGATATACTGGTGGGAATCGATGAAGATCTACTGAATATTAAAGAGCAGCTCTGTGGACATTCATCCCGACTCCAAGTCATTGCCATTGTTGGGATGGGCGGTATAGGGAAGACCACTTTGGCTAGAGCTGCCTTCGATGATCCGCTTATTGTGGAATACTTTGACTGTCGGGCTTGGGTGACTATATCTCAAGTGTATAGTATGGAACAAATTTGCCGAAGCATCCTGGAATCATTTGGTGCTAATAAGAATAATAATATTCTTGCAGTCTCAAAGGCACATTTAATGGAACTTTTACACAAACATTTGTTTGGTCGGAGATATCTCATTGTAATGGATGATATCTGGGCTAGAGACGCTTGGAATGATATGAAGCGCGTGTTTCCCGACAACTCTAATGGAAGTCGCATCGTGTTAACCACTAGGTTATTAGATTTGGCTTATTATGTCAGCTCTGGTTTCATTCAACAGAAGAGCTTTCTAGATGAAGATAATAGTTGGCATTTGTTGCAGAACAAAGTGTTCGGACAAGAAGCATGCTCGCCGGAATTGGAGGATATTGGAAAGCTTATTACAAAGACCTGTGGAGGACTTCCTCTAGCAATCGTTGCAGCTGCAACTATCCTATCTACGAACAGGACGCGGTATCACTGGAAAGCAGTTGCGGAGAATCTGAATTCTAAATTGAGCAGAGATAATGACATGATCTTTCACGTATTGTTTCGTGAGAGCTACAACAACTTGCCTCATCACCTAAAAGCGTGTTTTTTATATATGGCAAGTTTTCCGGAGGACTGTGAAATCGATGTCTCCAAACTCATCAAGCTGTGGATTGCAGAGGGACTTGTGAGATCAGTTGATGGATCGAAGAGCTTAAAACAAGTGGCCGAGGAATGTTTAGTCGATCTTGTCCAAAGAAGTCTTGTTATGGTCTCGAAGAAGAGAGCCAATGGTGAATTCAAGTCTTGCATCTTGCATGATCTCTACAGGGATTTCTGCATACGTAGAGCTTCCGAGGAACACTTCTTTCATATGGATCGAGACTGGGTTGAAAATGCACGCCACATCAATATCCATGGAACTTTTCGCTATCATGTAAGGCCATACAACATTGGTAATCTCATACGTTCCATACTCTTGTTTGGTAAAACATTTGGTTCGAATTTTTCTGCCATCGAGCCGAGTAGTCTCAAACAGCTGAGAGTATTAGGTGAGCGCGTGACTACAACTTGGCCGATTCCTGAAGAAATCTTCCAAATGTTACATCTAAAATACCTCGACCTTTATCTAGAAGGCCTTAAACCGGGAGCATGCCTTCCTGCATCCATATCTGCACTCAAGAATCTCCAGACCTTAATTATTTTTACTCCCTATGCCTATTCCGTCGCAGTACCTCCTGAAATTTGGAAGATGACGTGGCTTAACCATCTTATAATCAGTGCAATGACGTTGCCGTCTGTTCCTCTGGTTGATGCTCAAAAGCTAGAACACCTGGAAACATTGATGACTGTAAAAAACTTCTTATTCACCAAGGAAGCCATAGAAGTAATCCCCAACCTGAGGAAACTGAAAATAAGTTGCCGTGGAGACAAAGAGAGTGATATTTGGGAGATGCATTGCCTCAACAACCTCGTCCATCTACACCGACTTGAGGAGTTGAAAATCAGAATTCTTTCTACACTATATTCGAATGTTGATTGGATGTTCAGTAGGTTTGTGTTTCCGCTGAATCTCAGGAAGTTGTCGTTGCAAGGCTGCAAATTCTCATGGGAGGAAATGACGGTGGTGGGGTGGTTGCCGGAACTTCTAGTTCTCAGGCTAAGGGAGGATTCAGTTGTGGGAGAAGAATGGGAACCAAGAAAAGGTGAATTTCGTCGACTTAAGTTCCTGTTGATTGAAAGGTTAGATCTCAAGTGTTGGCGAGCACAACACACAAACTTCCCGTGCCTCGAACACTTAAAAATCAAAGAGTGCTTCAATCTGGAGGAGATCCCTGCTGGGATTGGAGATGTTCCAACTCTGGAATCCATCAAACTATACGGAAGCGAACTTGCAAGAAATTCAGCTATCCTAATTCAGGAAAATCAACAGAGATATAAAACTGGCTTGCTTCAAGTTCACATTTTCGACTGATAGTTTTGGTGAAGGTAGTCGATCATATTTTTGAACCGTGTCTTAAACCATTCGCCATCTTCTTAACAAGCTTGCTTTATAATTGTCTTTGTAGTTTTCAACAACTCTTCTTGTATGATCCTTTACAGTCTTTCGAAAAATATGTGCATGCATTGTTAGGATGTGGAGCCTATAAGAAGCTCGAAAAAACATTGAGCTACGTACTGGTGGATCGGTTTCTATTTATATTTTTTCGCAATTTCATCTAAGGAATCGAATTGAGTAACCAAATCTTGTATTTTTTGTTTTCATTAGTTCTTCATGGTATAACTTGCACACGAGCACGCCAAATCTTGAATTTTTGCTATTGCGCTGTGTTCGTTAACAGGATTTTGTTCGAACAAGTGAATGGAAGAGGAGGCAAGCTCAAGAACGACTGCGGCGCAATGTAACAGAGCAGCTGCAGAAGCTGGAGAGTAGCTTGTCAATGAGCACATTCACTTCCTGTTCTTACAACATTATGTGAGTTTCAGGACAAGTCTTGATTCGGTTTTTACCCTGCCATATGATCGATCATCTTTTTTGTAAGAGAGCTTTCGATGAACTATCCAATGAGTTTGAGATTTGATTTTCATCATTTGTTTCTTTGATCATTATGATTCATTAAACTTAATCAATACGTATTTTGTTACAACTTTCTTTACAATAGAATTGTTATAAATGAAATAAAAATTTTTACAAAATATTATCCTCCCTCCGTAGAAATGTTACTATTTAGTTTGCAGATAGAATTTTCAATATTAGTATTATATTAGATTATAATGTAAAAGACAAAAATACTCATATCGTAATATTGTGTAATATAAAAAAATAATAACATTTGTAATATAGTGCAAGTTGGAAGGTATTTATTATATCAGATAAGTAATACAATTACTGATAACTTGTTTTTGGACAGATAGAAATGGAAACTGACAATCTTTCATGGGACTGATGGAGTAAAATGATCTAACTCGAGAAAAAATACTTCTACTTAAATAATAATCATATATTCTCTCTGTTATTCAATTGTGTGTTCATTTGACAGGAAGTGAATTTTAAGAAAAATAGATAAAAATAGAAAATTTTATTTTTTGGTAAAGAAAAAAAATAGAAAAAGCTGGTATTTTGTTATTAAAAAATAAAATGACAATAAATTTTGATGACAATTAAAAAAAAAGAATAAATTTAGATAACGGAAAAAGAAAGTAACAAATAACAATTGAGTATAAAACAAACACCAAAAGTAAGTTAGTTTGTATTCGAATAAGTTATCTGTGAGTTATTTAGATGATGATCTGAGTACGAATAAACCTGCGCACAAATAATAAATCAAATCGAACATCAAATTTATTTATCTTTGTCCTCCAAATTGACCTACCTTTAGGGTTTTAATCCAGATTTCTTTTTTTACTAAAATTTTCATTCAATACATGATTCAGTTCATCACAAACACAAATTATACAATAGGCACACACAACATAATTAAAATGTAAATGTAATCTTTTCGAAGCCTCCAGGTCCACCTGTCACACATGGTTCGTCTAGTGTGACTTGTCTTGTCGAGCCTAAAGTACAGGGCATTAGGTTCGACCAGTAATTTACCCAGAGCGCATCTTCGGATAGCGATTGTAGATTCTCATATTATTAAAAAAAAAATGTAGGTTGTGTTTACATGTGATTTTGATTTTGGATTTTAGTTTTAAATAGTAAAATAATATGATAAAAAACGTTGATTTGATATTTGAAAAAAAAAAAAAAAAAAGGTTAAAGAATAGCAAAACCAAATTTCACAAATAAATTCCTCAAAGAAACGATTTTTAAGCCACAGCTTCTGTAACTTGTGAAGTCAATAATAAGGACAAAAATAATAAAATAAAATAAAATGATTGAAATAAAAATGGATCGAATCTTATTCAGATCGAGCATGTTCGTGTGATTAATCTATTGGATATGCCCCACAAATACGACAATAAATCAATAATAAACGTGGTTACTGCTGCATGCATATTTATGGCCATTGGTTGATTCTTTGCTCGAAAATTTTTATTTTACTATTTTAATTGAAATACCACTAATGTATTTACAATATTATATCTCTTTAATACATGTATTTAATACTTTCAATTTCTATTGTCCTAAAATATATTTGCACAGTTTTTTAGGTGATTATTTTTTGTTATAAATGGACAAATTTGTCTTAAGTGTATGGTAGAAGGGACTGTTTGGTTCATTGATTTTTTTGGTGGGATTGAGATTTCACAGTATGATTTATATGTGATGAGATTTATTATATTTAGAATTTGGAATCACATATTATGTTTGGTTGGTAAAATGTGGTGGGATTTATATTTGGTGGATTTGAATTTTTTATATTCTAAATGACATAATTGTCCTCTTATGGATTTTATTTATTTTGACAAATTAAACATCTAATTCATTATTAATATAAATTGAAAAGATATCAATAATTTTATAGAATGATAATAGATTAGCGTAAACTCGAAACCCGACCGAGTCCGACCTATTTACTTGAAGTTGTGTCCAATTATTTGAGTATTAGGTCTGGATCTGGATCATGATTAGGGTAATATAATAATAATATATCAACCATACATATCCAAAAAAATAATTTCGAATAATATAATAATATTTTTCTAATAAAATACATAAATTTTAATATTCATTGGATCCGGTACATGTATAATTTTAAATTAAAATTTAAGAATTGTAAAAAAATGGATTTTTGGGATCCATCAAGTCTTACCGGGTATAGTCTCAGTCGGATCTAATATAATCGGATCCAATTTGAATCTCGGATTTAACAATATATATTTGGGATCAGTTCCGACTGAACCCGACTTATGATCGTCCCTATAATTTTATAATTCAAATAAAATTTATAATAAATAATAATTTAAACAATAAATTTATTAATTTATTTAAAAAATATTTACAATAAAAAATAATATAAATTTAATTAAGTATATAATTCAAATAATAATTAATGTTAAAATTATTTAATTTTTTATATAAATATAATATTTTTTCTTTATAAGAGGATATAAATGTAAAAATTAAAATTTTAAGAATAGGATTTAAAAGTAATAGGAGTATCCCATTACAAAAAAATTCCTTATTTGTAGGATTTTAGACTTTTTTCAAATCCCATCATTTTAAATTCCACTTTTTTTTTTCTTAACCAAACGGATTTCATAGATTTTAAAATCCAAATCTCATAGAATCCCATCAAATCCTTGAACCAAACAGCCAAAAGAATAAATAAATGAAGAGTAAAAATGTAAAATTTGTGTTTAAAAAATAAAATAGGACAATAGTTGTTGGACGTTTCAAATAGGAAAGTAAAATATTAGTTTGTGGACGGAGGGAGTATAATATTATTTTTAAAAAATAAAATTATACTCTCTCCGTATGACTTTTTTTTTTTAGGTTCACAAAAATGATCTCTTTAATTTTATCAATCTTAAACATACTTAACAAATATAAATCAATTTAATTAAACTTCTAACATTTTACACGTAAGACCCACTCAAAACTCTTTTATTTCTATCTCTCCTTAATTAACATAATTTTTTATCTATATTTAAAACTCTTCATTTTTTATAAAATTAATTTATGGTAATGATAAATAAATAAAAATATATATAAAATTTTACTATCTATAGAATATCTGCATATATTTTTTTAGATATAATCTTAAAAATTTTTAAAATACCAATAATATTATTCATATAAAAAAATAATAAATTAATATCATAATTTATTATTAATAACTTACTAATCTACACTATCTAAAAAATCGTGTCCCTAATAAAAAGATTCATCCCTCGCGGGACGAAGGGAGTATATAATATAAATAAATAAATAAAATATATAATTAATATAAAATAAATTTTTTAAAATATAAATTTTAAATTATGTATAAATAAATATATTTTTTATTTAAGAAAGTAATAAAAATATAATATATTTCCTCAGTTCTACCAAAATATACATTTTTAATGTTCTCATTTAAATGTCATTATTCTAGTTAAAATTGATAAATTTTGATAATTGATTTTTTACTAATTCAAATTAATTTATTTAATTGTTTTATTAATAATTATGTCAACCAATTATTTTTAATTATTTTTTAGTTATAACTAATAAAAATAAACTTGACCAAAAAATCCTAAAACTCATTCGAGCTATAATATGAAAAACTAAACTTTAGACCGAACCAAATTGAAACTTTTATAAAACAAAAATAATTCTTTAGGGTATAAAAATTCAAATCTTAAACCAAACACATTGTTCAAATATAAAACTTATCCGTGCCAAAATTAATTTATATCAATTTTACTCATAAATATTAAATAAGCAAAAAAAAAAAAAAATTCGTCGTCCCAATTCAAATTCTCCTTCAAAGTATTCTTTAAAATAATTATACATTAATACTAAAAATATATTTAATTTTAATTAAATTATAAATATATTATTACATATATTATTATTTAAAAAAAAAAAGAAAAGGTCAAAACTCTATATATTTTACTGAGATAAAACTATCAAATTAATTAAATTAAAAATAATTAATTTTTTAATAAACATTGAGATACCACTTTGTTACAATAATCATATTAATAAATTAAAAATAATTAATTTTTAGTTTATTTCATATTTCATGTTATTTTTATTTTTTAAAAAATATATTTTAATTTTATTTTAAATTTTAATTTTTTTTTAATTTTAATTAAACTAATTACTTATTTTAATTTTAATTTATAATAATTTATATTAAAATTTAATTAGTTTTGTTAATATATTTTTAATTATTTATTAATTATATTTCTCGTATATATATAGTAACGAGAACTTCTAACTTTAAAGACGGAGGGTGGAAGTATTTTTTTAAAAAAGAAAAAAAAAAAGAACAAAAAAAGTCGAGAATAACGTGGCATAATTGAATTATATATAACGTTACAGTACTCTGCACCTTCCCGAAGGAACCAATCAAGTCAACCCACATCAATTTGCATTCAATCAGTGCAACCCATTCCTCCGGCGGGCCCGCCTCCTCCCGGCACCACCCAATCCTCAACCAATCTCAGCTGCCAAAGAAGAGAAAACCCAATCTCAGCTCCCAATCTCGGCCGTTCCCTCCGCCACATCTCCGGCGTCGCAATTCCGGCGAATCAGAACCAAAAATAGCGTGTAGGTCCTTGTGTGGGCAGCAGCCGCTACCTATTTCACTACTTCACTTCATTCGCAGCTAGGAAAATCTGTAAATCGCTGAATCTCGAAGACAGGATTTTTTTGGCGGTTTTTCAGGTGTTCGAAGCCTAGCTGAAGATGCAGGTGCTGAGGCGGAGGAGAGCGGCGGAGAAGGAGCCGGAGAGAATCTCCGACCCGGACGAGGTGAAGCCGGACACTCGAAAACCGGAGAAGCACAACAAGTGGTCTTGTTTGGATAGTTGCTGCTGGTTGATTGGGTGCATATGCGTCGCGTGGTGGGGACTGCTGTTTATGTACAATTTGATGCCTTCCTCATTTCCCCAATATGTGGCCGAGGTCATAACCGGTCCTATGCCCGATCCGCCCGGCGTGAAGTTGAAGAAGGAAGGTTTAACTGCCAAGCATCCTGTGGTTTTCGTGCCTGGAATTGTGACGGCGGGGTTGGAGCTGTGGGAAGGGCATCAGTGTGCGGAGGGGTTGTTTAGGAAGAGATTGTGGGGAGGAACATTCGGAGAGGTCTACAAGAGGTAATTCTGCGTTTTGGTTGTTCTATATGTGTTCTTCATTGATTTAGGTTCAATTGAATTGACTGATTAGGGAAGAAAGGGGTTGGAATCCTGGAAAGGGAATGAACACGTTGTTACAATGTTTCCTTACAAGGAAATGCTGAGTTTGTTAGATCTATAAATTTTTCCCTAAAAAGAAATCTGCATTTAGTGAAGGATAATGTGAAGTTGTTGTTCTTGATAGAAACTTGTTGAATTAGGAAATATCATATATTGAATTGTAGCTGGAATTGCTTCAATGGAGGTGTGTTTGAACTGTTTTTATGTTGCTGTGTTTGTTTAATCCGATTGTATTGTTAGCGATTCTGTCTCGCCTCTTCATTAGCTTGATTATCGAATCTTTTGGTATGGTTTGTATAGTTTCCTCATGGTTAGGGGCTTATGGTCCAAGTTCTTGAAGTCTTGAAATGTCCAAAAATAGGAATGCTGAGAATGTTAATGATCTTTCGAGGATTTAATTGATTCGCGGTGCTTCTAGTTCCTATGATATCTGCCGTTTGCCGAATTCTGCAGGCCCTTGTGTTGGGTGGAGCATATGTCCCTTAACAACGAAACTGGTCTGGATCCTTGCGGTATTCGGGTCAGACCGGTAGCTGGTCTGGTCGCTGCCGATTATTTTGCTCCCGGGTATTTTGTCTGGGCTGTTCTGATAGCTAATCTTGCTCAGATTGGGTATGAGGAGAAAACAATGTATATGGCTTCATATGACTGGAGACTTTCATTTCAGAACACTGAGGTTAATCATTCAATGGTTATACATACATTTGTGTATATATATATATATGCTCGATTTGATAGGATCGTTGATTTTGGATTTGATGGCGTGTTTACTTCAGGTGCGTGACCAGGCCCTCAGTAGAATAAAGAGCAACATAGAGCTGATGGTCTCTACGAATGGCGGGAAAAAAGCTGTGATCATTCCACATTCTATGGGAGTCATATACTTCTTGCATTTTATGAAATGGGTAGAAGCGCCTGCGCCGATGGGTGGAGGTGGCGGACCGGATTGGTGTGCCAAGCATATTAAGGCGGTGCTGAACATCGGTGGACCTCTTTTAGGCGTTCCGAAAGCTGTCTCTGGGCTCTTCTCTGCAGAAGCAAGGGACATCGCCGTTGCCAGGTACATTTGTGAATGTCATTTCTGAAAAATCGTTGAACTTTGATGTCTACGAGATTAAATGGTTTAGCTTGAAACTGCTGAATCATATGTCGGATGTGTTGTTGTACTACAGAGCAATAGCACCAGGTGTTCTCGACAAGGATTTGTTCCATTTCCAAACTCTACAGCATATAATGCGAATGACGAGGACATGGGATTCGACAATGTCTATGATACCTAGAGGCGGCGACACCATTTGGGGTGGTCTGGACTGGGCGCCCGAGGAAGGCCATGTCCCTAGCCGAAGAAAGAAAAACAATAATGGCGATGATACTACCGAAAATTCTGCAAGTCCTGAGGATGAGGCGAGTGAATCAAAGGGGAGCTGTGTACATTATGGCCGGATTATATCATTTGGGAAAGATTTAGCAGAGGCAGATTCTTCTGAGATTCAGAGAGTCGACTTTCGGGTAGCCATTTGCTAAAAATCGAAGTTCTGTGATATGCTAAGGATGCTCGGCGTTTACTTGATTTACGATAACTCAATGCAGGATGCCGTAAAGGGTAACAACATGGACAATAGCACCTGCAGCGAAGTGTGGACCGAGTATCACGATATGGGTATTGGCGGCGTCAAAGCCGTGGCTGAATACAAAGTCTACACTGCTGGAGACATTGTCGACCTCTTAACCTTCGTCGCTCCAAAAATGATGGCTCGTGGTAGCGCTCATTATTCGTATGGGATAGCCGATGATTTGGATGACCCGAAGTATAGTCACTACAAGTATTGGTCGAATCCTTTAGAAACAAAGTGAGACGGTGCTCTTCTTATCTACGTTCGATATTATTACTATCCGCGATGCTTTGATACCTTCGATTTGTATTTTATTTTTGAAACTCCGCCTTGCAGGTTGCCTAATGCCCCCGAAATGGAGATCATCTCAATGTACGGAGTCGGGATTCCAACTGAGCGCGCGTATGTCTACAAGCAAGTTCCATCAACGGACTGCTACATTCCATTCCAAATCGACACATCTGCAGATGAAGAACACGAAGATATGTGCTTGAAGGACGGCGTCTACACTGTGGATGGCGACGAAACCGTGCCTGTTTTGAGCGCGGGGTACATGAGCGCGAAAGCTTGGCGAGGGAAAACTCGATTTAACCCTTCGGGCATCAAGAACTACGTCAGGGAATACGACCACGCTCCCCCGGCTACTCTTCTAGAAGGCCGCGGCACACAGAGTGGCGCCCATGTCGATATCATGGGAAACTTCGCCTTGATCGAGGATATCATGAGGGTTGCTGCTGGAGCTACTGGCAACGAGCTGGGAGGCGACAGGGTGTACTCGGACATCTTCGACTGGTCGGAGAAGATTAAGCTACGACTTTAACAATTAGACTATGCAAGAATCTGATATAAATGTCGAGGAGCTCAATGTGTTGTCATCTGCATCGAAGAAGATCGAAATTTGTGGCATTGTTTGTGTTACAGTAGTTGGTATTAACAGCACAGACGACAACGATCGGAAGCGAGGTGGATCGACGATTTAGCCTCAGCTGATGCGAGTTTTTGGTGAAGAATATCAGCTTGGGGACATTGCAAGAGCTCTGGTAACGTTGTTGTTGTTAATGTTGTATTGTAATTTTTATTTGTTTTATAAGAAGCTGCCATAGAAGATAGAATGGTTTCGTATGTGAAGAAGGTATGCTCTATGCTTGTATACGTCTCTGCATATATAGACATATGAAGTTAGAGTTTAACTTTTTTCGGATTTTGATTTCTGTTGTTATGAGTTTAAACGGTTTGATTTTGTTAGATGATGTAAATGACCGTCTTACCTAAAAATTTAAGCTTTTAGAATACGTATGATTTATTTATTTATCTACAATCGAGAGTTAACCAACATCAGTTCCAATAGGTTACTGATTATCGGCTCAATTCTTCGATCTTATATTTTGCATTGCTCGACAAAATTCCAAAGAATCTAAAGCTCTTCGGCGTAGGCACACATAAAGACAGTTAAAATTTTCATTATAAACTTACTACAGGCTTAGCTCCAACTTCATATCGAAAGCTTATTGTTAACAAGAACTTGAAGCATATCATTTCCCAGGCTTTGTTGTTCTTCTAGAATAAGCTTAGCAGAGTCTTCTGCCTCCCTGCTGCAATCATATACAGTAATGGATTCGAGCAGCGAAATCTCCCCGATTTCCATGGGAATCTCCTCTAAATATATGCACTTGATGATTTTAAGGCGTCGAAGGAGTGGGAAATGTGTGTTATCAGCTCTCCAAATCTTGAGATCTAACCCTTTCATGAGCAAGAACTTGAGCTGCCGAAATTCACCTTCTATCGGTTCCCATTCTTGTCCGGTAAATGCATCGTCGTTTATCCTGAGAACTTGCAGACTCGGAAGGGAGCCGACTGCTGTCATTTTATTCCACGAGATTCTGCAACCAGACAGAGATAATTTCTTAAGATTCAATGGGAAGACAATGTTATCCTTCAATGAAGTACGACCACGTTTGAAATGATCATCGAAACAGATCTTCAGCTCCTCGAGTAGGGTCAGATGGACAAGATTGCCGAGGCAATACTTCTTCCAGAATTCATCTCCTCCATCAGTGATGATCATTTTCAATTTTCTGAGGTTCGGAATAATTTCTACAGCCTTTTTGGTGTATACGAAATCCTTTACTGTCTCGAGCGTCTGTAGGTGTTCAAGTATCAAAACAGGCGTAAACTTAGGAATAGGCGGCAATATCATCGTCTTCGTGGATATAACATGCCTTAGTTGCAGCTTCTGCCAAAATTCAGTTGGCAATTTCGAGCAGTGATCAAGAATAACAATCGTTTGGAGATTCCAAAGCTTGAATATGCGACGAAGGTGGAATCGTTGTCTCCCAGCTCGTTTCACAGCAATGTATCTAAGATGGAACATCGACGAGACTGCCTGTGGGACAGAACTAAGCTCTGCATCGGATACATCCAATATTTTCAGCAGTCGGAAGCTAAGACATCCGAAGAGGAAGCCATTGTCGATGAATGCTCTGCTAAACCATAGGATTGTCCGGACACGGTTGCGAGCACCATAGTCCAACCACGGCTTGTGAAAATCATACACTTCCGTGTTTTGGCGTATGGATTCCTCGTACCAATCGAAGCATTTTTTCCAATCTAATCCGTGAAAGAAACATTCTTGTACAGCTCTTTGTCGACAGAAATCTCTCAAAAGATCGTGCATCATGCAGTACTTGAATCGTCCGATCGCGCTTTTCTTTAAGACAAGAACAAGATTTCTCTTCACTAGATCCTCTAGACATTCCTCGGCCACTTGCTCTAATGTTTTGGAACTTTCGACAGATTTCAAGAACCCCTCAGCAACCCACAACCTCGTGAGCCTACAAACATTGATTTCATAGTCTTCAGGAAAACTTCCGAGGTACAAAAAGCAAGCTTTGAGCAAATGCGACAGTTGATTGTAGCTTAAAGATAGAATATTGGACAAGTTTTCGTCGCCGGATTTATTCAAGAAAGAATTCACATTCCGAGCAACCTCTTCCCAATGATGTAGTGTTCGGACATCTGAAAGAACACCGGCAATTACTACGATTGCGAGAGGAAGCCCGCGACATTTACTCGCTATAAACTTTCCAACCTCTTCCAATTCTAGAGGACATTGTTCTTGCGCAAACACTTTCTCCCGAAGTAAATTCCAACTTGTATCAACATCCAAGAATTGCATCTCATGAAGAAACTCGGAGCTGCGTACATAATGAGCGACATCCGATAATCTAGTAGTTAACAAGATGCGACTTCCATCGGAGACATTTGGGAATGCATTCTTTGTATCATCCCAAACTTCCGTACTCCATACATCATCTATTACTAAGAGATATCTTCGACCTATTAAGTGCTTGTATATATGCTCCTTTAAAAAATCCTCGTCCTCTCCATGAAAGCCGTCAATATTAACACCCATATTTTTTAAGATGCTACAAAGAACTCCGATCACATCATAATCTTGAGTTACAGTTACCCAAGCACGACGATCAAAATGATACACAGATCGCGGATCATCAAAAGCAGCTCGAGCCAAAGTGGTCTTGCCTATTCCACCCATTCCAACGACGGGAATGACTTGAAGTTGCGACGAATGTCCGCAGAGCTGGTCCTTAATTATGGTCAGATATTCATCGAATCCCACCATAACATCATCTCTTCGACTACGGCCTTTTGGGAGTTTAGCAACACCAAGAACAGTAGAACACCCACGAATCTGCAAATTTCGACTTATTTGTTGCCTTTCCTCGGCTACAGCCATCTTCAGCTCGTCGACAACATAATCAACTTTTTGCTCCACGTCACGCAGATTTTCATTACACTCCTCAGTTCTCAGATGCCAAAACAAATCTTGGCAACAAAAAATCAGAGGATAAATTTTTTTTATTGTTACATCTGATCTGAAATCTATGTGACCTGTGATATTAGATTCAATAACATCCTGCGCTCGATATGCCACTTCTCTTATGTGAGCTTCCACGCGGTCACTAACTTCGTCGCCTTCGGATGAATAATCTTGCAATGATGCTTCAAGAAGACTGAATTTTTCGAGAAGTGATTTTACAATTGGATGTTTACCAAGGAGGATATTTGGGTATCGATCACGATGGACTATTTCCTCGAGTAAGTGCACAAGAGAAGCAAGAGCAGCATAATACCCCATTTCCAGCGATCTTATTGCAGTGCAGTAATGGCTACCAAATGGTTTTCCCCTTGTGATATGAAGAAGAATGTTCAGATTAGAACACTTGACCTGGAGACACAATTGAGATTACTTATCTCAGCACTTTGGAAATTTATATTATAGTTTGAATCGGTCAACAATACCTCTATATATAATAATATTGTAGTTAGGCATTTAGTAGCAACTTGCACATTCATTAAGCCATCAATAGCTATGCTTCTTGGAATAGTTCAATATACAATTTATTTTCTTTGTTAACTAAGGGATGATAATATATATATATATATATATATCCGTTCGATTCTAACGGTCTCGTTGATCTTTGAATATTAATTATTATATCAAAATGTAATATAAATTAAAAATATTTTTAATATTAAGTACAACGACGGCAAAAGATAAATGTGATCCTAAGCAAGCGGATAGAGTATATGTTTGTATGTTTAAAGGAATGTTTGTTGTATTCTTAGTTTCTAAGATATAAAAATTTTATAACATATCATCACGGTGAATCAAATAAATTATAAAATTTTTGTTGACTTTAGCCTATTATTAAAAAGAAATATATCATATAATGTTTACCACTTCTCTTGTCCTAATCATATCTACCAAATAAGACCATCTCCAACCGAGATGGAACATCCCCGCCACATATGGAGGGAGAGGGCGAAAAATCATCTTCCAATGTATCAAATGAACAGAATAACAGTGTCACCTAAAAATTCAAGAACGGAAGTTCCAACAAATGAATTTCATGCTTTTGTGTCTCCCCAAGAGAAAGTTTGAATGTGGACAGCCATGACAGAAGCAAGAGCAGCATAGATAATCATATATTCCAAAGATCTTAATATCTAAAAATCAGCTTAATATTTAATTCTATTTTCTACATGAAAAAAAAAATCCAAAAAGTATAAAAAGATTCCTCTTCCAAAATTCGAACCCGAAAATTGTTGAGGATTTTGCATTCATAAATTGGCAACTTGATTACTAGCAACATCCAAAATTGTAAAAATTAGGTTTTCAAGAACTTTTCATCCTAAACCCCGTAAATAACTAAAATATGCATGCAGAAATATAATAAAGGAGAGTAAATTTTGAATGTGAGCGTAGTTGAATTGTTTGTTCTTGATTGCCAACAGAACATGCATATCACATCTATAATTTTTTTATACACAAGCGTAACTAATAAATAAAATAGGGTTATTAACACTGACTTGTCTTTTTAGTATAAATGACAAAACACTTTTTATTTTATTTATTTCGTGAAAGTCGATCGTGTTCATATAAATTTTGTATACACCGTTATAAATAAAGATCTAATTATACAAATAAAAACAAATAAAAACACAAGAGAGTAAATTATGTAACATTTTTTGTGAAATTAAAACAATATGTTTTATACATTTCTACTAAAATACAGAGTATTATATAATTTATCTGATAAAATAATATATGAAACAAACTAACCTAACGGGATAAAGAAATATTAAAATTTTAAAAAATTCTATTAGATATTTTCGATAAAATTTAATTTTTAATCTCTGGTAAATAAAGTTTAACCACCTTTTTCGGTCCATCAGGCCTGGTCCAAAAATATTAATGAATTTTGAATTATTTAAAAAATAGAATGTATTTGTTTTTTTATTTTAAATAAAAACTACTAATATTCAATTAAAATACTATTTAAATCAACAATCTATTTTAAATCAATTTTAAATCAAAATCAAACACACATAATATACTTGATTAATAATAAATTAAATTTGTTAAAAGTATTTATAAACAAATATATATACACATACCTAAACTATTTTAGTAAATTTAAAATTTGTTCTAAGTATTTCTAAACAAATACATGGCTTTGTTTATTTAGTATTTTGATTTGAAATTTTTTATACCATGAATATGAATAGATAACTGTATTAATAATATAAAATATAATGTTCTACTTAAAGTATTGACTTTAAAATATATATATTGAAAATTGCTTTAAAAAAATGACCAAACAAATCCATATATACATACCTAAAATATTTTAGTAAATTGAAGATTTGTTAAAGTATTTTATCTAGGGAAATATATATATGTATATATGTACCTAAAATATTTTAGAAAATTTGTTAAAATATTTTATATAAGGAAATATATCTATATATATATATACACACAGCATACCTAAAATGTTTTAGCAATCGCTATATTTAATTTTTTTTATCATATCCTTAATTTTTGGGGTTTTTATAATTGTTAAACTAAACATATTTAGTTGGTGATTTTTTTTCAATAATAATGTAGATGTTGATAAAAAAAAAATAAATAAATAAATTGTATTTTTTAAATAAATGATAAAAAATTAAATACTAAAAAAAGTTAACAAAAGAAATAATTAAATTTATTAATATTTTATTTAATTTATAAGATATTAATATAAAAAATCATATTTTAAATTTAATTTTAATTTTTTTAAAAAATAATAAAATATATATTATATATATTTAAAACCGTGTAAATTAAAAAATTTATATAAAAGAATTTATTTTTAAAATATAATTTTATTTTATTAATAAAACAAAAAAAATCAATAAGGCCCAAAACTATAGTAATCAACGATCCCAAAAAAGCCAAAATAGAAGCAAGTTTAACAATTAAATAAAAACATTCAAACCCGAATATAATTCGGGTCGGATCACCGAATCATATACAATACAGATTATAAATCTCTAAACTGAGGCCTATATATAATCATCGGTGATCGTATTACTACAGAAGGCTCTTGATTTTTCTTGATTTTCTCTGCTACTAGTCCAGATTTGGCGTGGCACTACCATATCGTCGTACTCTCCGGTTTTCCTCTATGATCTAGCTTCCGTCTCGATCGCTTCTTCTATTTCCATAGTTAGTGTCTCTCCCGAATTATGCATGCAGTTTTGTTAATGATTTTTTTTCGCTGATCGGTGGGTTCGGATTCGTGGTGTTGTAGGGAAGATTTCTCTAGGGTTTTTTCTATTTAAGGGAAAAATTGGTTCTAGGTTTCGGGGGTTCTACTTAATTTTCGATTTTTTCCGATGAATGCTTGGATTAACGAGGAAATTAAATTGCCGTGATTCTATTTACTATTTGTGTCATGTCTGATTTTCGAGATATTTTTCGAATGTACGTCCCTATTTCAATTTGATTTTGGTTAATGGGTGATAGTAGAGTTAATTGAGTTTGAACGGTTGAGGTTGTTGTTCTAGGCAAGGAAATTGATTTGAAGATGCATGGCGGCGGCTAGTTTACTATTTATGTGAAAATTTTCCGCCCTTTTCGAATCTTAGTTGTCAAATTACGTTTTTTCAAAATCTTGGGTTGATTGTGATTGTTGATTGTTGATTGAGTGAATACAATTGGATTTTACAGCTTGGAGATTATTTCTAGTCAAATCATATATGAAAAGGTTTGTGTAACAGTAACTACTGTTTCTTTTTACCACCTGAGGGGTTTTGATTGGTAGGTAAGAGATTTGCTAAGAAATTTAACGGTGACTTAGAGTAGGATTGACTAAACGAGTGGGGTTACTGACCAGGTATTTTGATGGAAGTTTCTTTCTTCCTATGATTTCTGAAACTTATGGATACACTCTGCAATATGTATGTTACATACATTGGGATCGAATTACGGGTTCTGGATGAAATTGTATTTTCTATTTTTGAGTGTATAAAAGGTTGAAATTCTGAATTCCATGTTCGATGCACCTACAAATTGAAAAAAAGGAGATAACATCAGCATTTTATTTTGCTGGAAATTATTGGATATTGTCACTTTTATATTCTCTTTGTCATTTATATTAAATTGACTGTTTTTTGTTTACACGCTTCTGTTAATATTGTAGTCATTTCTCCCGAGTCATCTGTTGAGTGAATATGCATAAGGTTGTGCATCCTACATATCCATATAATGGATATAACCGTCATAAAGTTGAAAGAGATGCTGTATCCAGAGCTGATAACAAGTTACAGACAATGAAAACAAATTCCAGCTGGACTAGTTTTGGTATGTGTTCGCTACAATTTAATTTCCATCTGCAACATTAATGTTACTGTGCTCTACCGAAGTGGTTTTAGGTAAAATGGGGAGTTTTGAATCATCTTCGAGTGAAAGATTAGTGCATATAACCTCATGCCTCATTGGTCATGAAGTCGATGTTTGCTTGCTGGATGGATCTATATATTCTGGGATATTTCAAGCCAGAAATGCAGAGAATTGTGGTATGCTAACATAGTTCTACATTCGTGTACATAGTAACTGCATTTGTGTAAAAAAGCAATGTTTTCAATCACTATAAATTGTAATGTAATTCTCTTAGTTTGTGCAGAAATTGTTTTGGAAAAGGCTGGCTTAGTTAAAGGTGGTTCTGGTTGCTCAAAAGATATTTCAGGAAATACTACTGGGATGTTGGTTATTTCTCTTGCGGATCTTGAACAAGTGAAAGCAAAGGTTTGCTTGTCTCCTTCCACCAAATTGATTCAACTCTTGTAAATTGTGTCAGATCTAGGCTGCGAAATCGACATTATGAAAATTCCACTGTGTACACTGATGTTTGTAGAAATACTGAATCGATGGTTTTTGTGCAGCTGTTCAAGAATTCTGAAAAGGTTTTTATGCTATTGGATTTTGTTCGACAATGCAATGACTAGCTTTTTTTTCATTGAATGCAATAGGGGGTGCCTTTAACGAGGGATGAGCAAACAACCGAGCTGTTGCAACAAAATCAGCTAAAGCACTTTACTGATTCCTGCCTATCAAAGTCCCAGAAAGTGGAGAGAGAATTAGAACGTTGGGTCCCTGATGCAAATGATCCTTCGTGTCCTGATATGGAGAATACATTTGATAGTAACATGAATAGGTTGTGGATATATTCCTCTTCTCAGATTTTTCCTTGAATGAATGACCTTTGGTTTGTTTGTTTTTTTCGAAAAGGCTCGCCATCATATTCATTTATACCATAATTTTAGTTGTAGTAAAGCCATGGTAAATCTTGCTGTTTAAGTTTTGCTATATTGTTCAGCTTTCTGAAGAATTTTTTTTTTTTTGTGTTCTGACTTCTGCTATGCTTTGCTATGTCCATTAGAAGCTGGGATCAGTTTGAAACAAATGAAACTTTATTTGGAGTGAAAACCACCTATTGTGAGGAACTTTACACAACAAAGCTTGAAAAGGGCCCTTGTACAAGAGACCAGGAAAGAATGGCAGAACTTATAGAAAGAGAGATTGAGGAAACCTCTGATCTCCATCTGGCAGAGGTGAGACATTTTATGGCTAATTAAGTGTAATTTTATTTTCCTGTGTTCTTTTCATCTGAAATCTATTGTATTCACAGGAGAGGGGTATTCAAATTGCTGAAAATTTTGAAACTGACGAGGAAACAAGATATTCTTCTGTTCATCGGAGAGTTGATGACAATGGAATAGATGAGAGTAGTGAGACAGTTGGTGATGGAACTCAAGTGTCGTCAGAATACTCATCGAAGGTAAGTTTGTTCCAATAAATATATTTTCCTTGTCATGCTACCTTCTGTCTAATGATTTAACAACTTCAGATGTTCGATTTTTTTTTTCCTTTTTCTTTCTCTTCTTTTTTCTTTTGCTTTCCATTCTTCTATATTCAGTAGATGAACATGCTTTCCAACCTGTCGGAATTACCTGAAATATTTTATTCCATCTTATATTATTATGAGACAAATCTTATTTTGGCAGAAACAGCAGTATTATAAATTCTAAGAATCCATTCTAGTGTCCTATCTCATCTTTTACTTTTAAGAGAAAAAATTAAAAAAAATAAATCTTGAATCCACTTATTCATTTGTAGTTTTTGAAGTGTTCTGCACGGGACAATGAATCATTAAAATGCTTCTAGCTGATGAATGTAATATTAATTGGCAATAATCTGAGTTTGCACAATTCTCGGTTTCCTTGTGCTTTAGGAATCTTATGTGATCTTTGTGTCGAGATGATGGATCAAGTTTCTTGTTTTTTCCTGATTTATTACAGGATTTTAAAATTTTGAACTGAAGTGACAGTTGTTAATTGTTATTTAGCATCTGAAACGCGTATGGTATTTATTTGCATTGAAAGTGAAGTGGCATTTGTATATCTTTTTGTTCAACATAGGTTGTGGTTATGTTTTGCCTGGACTGTTGTTATTATCCTATTTTAAATTTAGCATACACATTCTTTCACCATTTTCAAATTGCATCCATTGATATCGTTAGTTCTTTTACCGGCCTTTGGCAGATGTTGAACTATGTTTTTTTATTGGTTTCTACATTTTCTGCTGTAGGGATCTTCTTGGACTGCTACGAGCATGGGTGTGCATTCTGCCTCAGAGGATTATGGAAAAAAATCAATAACGGAACAGAGTCTTAAACAAACCTCTGTAACTGAAATGACCAGGTCTTTATTTTTTCATGCTGAATTTTGAAATTTCAGTCAACTCCAACGGGAGCGAGCTTAATGTATAAACTAATACATTGCTTCTTAGTTGCAAATATGTACTGTCGATTGAAAGATTAGGATTGTGCTTATTTTATTCAAACCATACTTTTATTTGAAACTCCAGTGAGCGGCTAATTTGAATGTTTTTTCTGTGCAGGATTTCTGATAACCAATTCTCTGGAACATGTGAAGATACTATGGAAGATAAAGAAGTACCTCTGGTTGGTGTTTGTTTGAAGCTACTAAGCATAGACCTATTTTATAGTTGAAAATATGATGACTAACTACTCCACTCTCAATATTTCCTTTTTTCCCCAGATGCTTGATCAAAATCAATCTTCAAAAGCTGAAGGTGAGAGAATGTCTTGCTGGTGTTTATTTTCTTGTTTCCTGATTTTAGGTGATCCATTTATAAACATGAATTATCGATATGCATTTCTGCCCACTTTTATTCTTTCTCCTTTTGGAAGGGCTTAATCAAGAAGGATGCTTGCAATCCTTTATTTTATTTCATTAGTATTATTTTGTGTGTGTTTGTGTGTGTTCAAGAATTTTTTCCTCATCTTTTATAAATATGCATGTTTTCCTACACATGCTAAGTTTTTCCCTCACTTTTGATGAACCAAAGTAGGATTCATTAAAGCCAACACATTGCTTTGCACATTGTGAGTGTTCTATTACCCCTCCAAGTTGTTAATCTTCATTCTATAGAGGTTATTTTGCACCTATTTTTGAGCCATTCACGCAATCCATTTAGATTTTCTTCTTTAAAGTTTCAGTGTATTGAAAATGTACTTATATTTGAAGTTTTTCTGATTTTTCTAGATTCTGTTCTCTTTGTCATGCCATCAAGTCCTTTGGATGTTTTAAGTCTTACATGCAGTAATCTGTTTCTACAGATTCAAATTCAACTCAGAATTCAAATAAAAAAAGCTTGGGTAAAAGTAAATTATCCCCAAATGCTATAGCATTCTATCCATCACATGATTCAATCAAGAATCAGGAGAAGGTCAGCACTTCTGGTGTATCGCCAGAGGATCCAATACCTCCCACAATACAAGTGAATACTGGCTCTCTTGCCCAACCTAGTAGTTCTGCTGCACCAACTATATCTGATTGTGGAGGTGTAACTTCAACTTCCACTGGCCAAGGATTGTCGGCAAGTTCATCTTCTGGGTCGTTGTCAGCGGAGAAACCGACATTGTATATAAATGCTAAGGTATGATGTGGCTTTTGCACTGCTGTTTCTGTGTTCACAAATGTGACGTATGTATTTCTGTAATTCCTACCAAATTCTCCCTTCAACGTTACTCTATTATTGTCCCTCTTGACCATCTTGCAGGAATTTGAGTTGAATCCGAATGCAATGAGCTTTTTTCCATCTCAGCCTCCTTTGAGGCATTTGCCACCTCCTGGCAATAATCCTCTCTATCATCAACCTAGCATGCCATTCATGCAACATATGCGCAGCATGCCGGTTGGTATGGGGGTGAGTCTTTGTTCACTGTTCAATTATTTTGTCACAAACTATTCTAGCTGATAATTGGAAAATGTGATTTGAAGATTTGAAAGCCTAGCTCTCACCTTCTTGTTCCTCATTGGTTTATCCTGAGTCCAGTATTCTATCTCTCTGTGTCTGTTATCATGGCTTTTTCCTATCGGTGGCTAATCCCATAACTGACATTATCCTTTCTTTTTGGTGGCGGGTGCAGCCTGTTTTATACAACCCTTATGCGCCACCAATGGCGCACTCCTACTATTATCCAAATGGACCTCAGGTTGGTTATAATTGAGTCATACAAGCAACATTCTGACTTGTTTTGTAGTAGATGGAAATTTGACTTAGCTTCGATGCAGTATGGGCAGCAGCAGGTGATGTTCGGGCAGCCTCGGCCATTCATGTATATGCCTCCATATCCCGCGGTATGTCTATTTATTCTTCTGCTGTTCCTTTATTATTGTTGTGGCTGTAATTGGAGTGTCAATGTTACTGAACGCCTATGGCATGGACAGGTTGATAAAATTCATTGTCCCATTTTACATACTAATTTTAACATCAGTTGCAGAAACTTCTTACTAGCGGTAAAGCCCATGTTTATAAACACTTTAGAGTATTCTACACACACCTCTTCAAACCAATGTGCTCTGAATATGCTAGGATTTGAACTTTTCATTCCTTCAATAAGTTCAAACATAGATTGAATAAGAGAAAAATAAGGAAGGGGACGAGAGATAACTTCACTAAAATGGAAAACTGCATTGTGTTTTGAACGTTCTTGGCATTATCAGACGTCTGATACTCTTGCATAATTTATTTTTTATTCTAGAGAATTTGTACAAAGTGAAGAATAATGTAAGGATCGTAGTGAGAATGTAATGGCACGATAGGTTCGTTGATATCATACCTTTGTGATAGTCAATTAGAGAAACAAAACACCTACAATAGAGAAGGTAGAAAACATTTAAGATTATAGGCACATTAAGCAACATTTTTAATACCATATAGTTAATTTCTGCTAAAACTATCATGTGGCGAAAGGAAATTTTATTGTGTGAGGTATGTCACTATCTTCGAGCAGATTTACATTTGGAGAATGCATTTGTTTTACAAATGAAATAGTCGCGGGATGGTATATTGAAAATTGGTTACTGATTGATGTCTTTCTCAATGTTCTAATCCCATTCTTAGCTCCTTCGTACATTTGTTATGCAGGACATGTCATATAAGGGAAGAGGGAATTCTAATTGATTCTTATAAATAGCATCGACAAATCTGCAATAGGCATGGGCGAATAGTATTTTCGGATGCTAATAAATGACTGCAGCTTGGGAATGATGTTTAGGATAGAATGACGCCGAAGTTGAAGAAAATTGACGGAGACACCTACAGAAAATTTGATCCTCCAATTATTTTGATATAAAATATCTATATTTTATTAGATTAGCTATAATCATAGGTTCTTGCCATGAAGTCTGATGATTCTTGAAGATTGAGTCCAGAGTTCTGTTTATGCTTTTTTTTTTTTTGTTCTTTTTGTTTATTTTGTTTTTGACCTCTTGTTTTTGAGATGTGAATAATTTCGAAGCTTTTTAAGTTTATTTTTGTAGATAAGATGCTGCGTGTTCCGCCACCCCACCCCACCCCCTCTTTGGTTTTGGCTTTCTCTCCATTGATCTGCCATGTTTGTGATCTTTTGAAGTGGTTTTCTTTCATTGCATCTTGGCGCCATGAATCACTTTTCTTGCATATGAGGGGTGTTTTTTGTGTTTATAGTACTTCATTCACTACTGAGATATCCTCAAGATATAAGATATATTTTATTTTTTTATAAAAAATATTTAATATAAAATATTAATTTTTATATTATCAATCTAATTTTTTATTTAAAAAAAATATGTTTATCAAATTAAAACATCTAGGTTGTGTTTGTTTAAAGAATTTCAATCAATTTTTATTGTTCTATCAATTTTTTTTCTCAAAAATATCAAATTAAACACTATATTAATATATATTTATATCACATTATATAATTATATTAATTCAAAAATTTTATTGATTAAATTTCAAATTAAAATTCAACCTTCAAACAAACACATCTTAAGTAGACAAAACAGCAAAAATTCTCATATGGTTTTCAGAATGCTAAAAACCTCTTGGATTCTAAAATTTCCAAAATTATATTTGTACTTGTGGTTTTCAAAATTTTGTAGATTAACTATACCTTTATTTATATATTTTTAATTTATTTATCTTCCTTGCTCTTATTTTTCTTTTCTTCTCCCCAACTACACCGTATTCTTTTTCCATCTTCTTCTCCAAATTCTTGTTCACGCCCTAAGCTCTTTTTCTCCAATTCTTCTTCACCCCGACGGCAAATCTTTTTCTTTCTTCTTTATCTCCAATTTTTATCTGAAGAATAAATAATTTGAAAAGAATAAAAAAAGAAAAAAGACGATGAGTAGAAACGGCCACCTCGAGGAGACGGAGCCACACTAGAGTTTTTCTTTTTTCTTTTTCAATTATCTTTCTTTTTTTTTTTGCGTCAATTATTCCTTCTTCCTCAGGCATCCGGTGGCACCAGCTTATTTTCCTTCTTTCTTTTTCCTCCTTGTTCTTTATAGTGGTCGTCAGTTTGAATCCGATTTTTATTTAAACCATAACTAAGAACCGGTGGTTTGGAACTAAATGGGCAAATTTGGATGTGAATTTGATTTGTTAGATTTTTGGGTTTGGTGAAATACAAGAAGAATTGTATTATAAATTTGGTGTGCAGTAACTCAAGCATTCTGATCTCCATTTTCGTCCGATCGATTAATCGTTGTTTTTAGCAGATTTAAAATGAAAAAAAAAAAATAGAAATTAAAAACAAAAATCGTATTTCAAGCTTGTCACATTCAACCGTTGTTAAATCTTAAAGGAGATGATATTTTTTTGCAACATTTTTTAAATCACAATTAGGTTTTTTAGAATTTTAGAATAAGATGTTTTAATTTTTTACTATGAAGTATGAATTTATTTTAGTTTTAAAATATATATTCCTTAGAACTAGTGTGACTTGTCTTGTGTTTACATTATATTAGATCCAAAGCGCATTCAAAAGAATAACAAATGCAGATTCTCACGTTATAAATAAATATATGTTCCTTAAAGTATTTATAATATTTATATTTAATTGTTATTTTTACTTCAAAGTATTAAAATATAAAATAACTTTATTCATTATATCATCATAGGTTTGGCTAAAAATAATAGTGACATCAAAGAGATATTTTAGTGATTCTCGTGTTTGTGTTTCTAAATTTTGGCAGACTTCGAAAGTTTTACGGAATTGAGAGAATATTAATACTCATTTAGTTTATGTTAAATTATTATTGAAATATTAATTTTTTACTATTTTTAATTTCACGTTCAATTTTCAAACTTACATTGTAGTGCGTTACTAGATTGTATTTGAACTGGAAAAAAAAAAAAAAGTTTTGTTTTTCTACTATTAATTTTGTGCGTTTAAATCAC
Source organism: Andrographis paniculata (assembly GCF_009805555.1). Classification (NCBI taxonomy): domain Eukaryota; kingdom Viridiplantae; phylum Streptophyta; class Magnoliopsida; order Lamiales; family Acanthaceae; genus Andrographis; species Andrographis paniculata. The sequence goes on along the minus strand of NW_026137634.1, from coordinate 1,902,233 downwards.
TATCAAAATTAAGAAAATATATAATAAATTCCAAAAAAGCAACACTTAAAAGTAATGAAATAATTATCCAATATATAGAAAGGGTATTGGTTTGGACAGCTATTGATTAGTTACAATAAAGTCCAAAGTTTCGAATTTGTTTAAATATGATTTGATAGTTTAAAAACATTGTGTTTTTATATGATACTGCAAGGGTGTGTTTGTTCGAAGGATTTACTTGAATTTTACTATTTACACAATTTTTTTTTAAAAAAATATGAAATCAGACATTTATTTTTTATATTATACTTAAAATCAAATTTACATTTAAAACATCACAACAATACATATTTATATCACATCATGCAATTATTCAAAATCAACTTTTTACTATTCAAATCTCAATCCAAAATCCAAACCCCTAGACAAACACATCCTAAATTAAAAAAAAAAAATTAAATATAATATAAAACTATTACGTGAACACATCCAAATTTAATTTTCAAATTTCAAAATCTACACTTATAACGTTTAAATCAATAATACTCTTGCACCATCAAAATTTTATTATAAATATAAAATTTTAAAAAAATTATTCTCTCCGTTCCATAACAAATTATTCATTTTTTTCATTTTAATCGTCTATCTATTTCAATTTTTTTTTAGTAATTGTACTGTCTAGCTAACATTACAAATACCCTTACAACTTCAATATATTACAAAAATATTACCTTTATATCACGGCATACCAATAAGTTATTTTAGTCATTTCTATTGTGCAAAAAAACAAATGAATACCTGGTTATCGGACGGAGAGAGAATATAATTATTAAATATTTTTTTTCTGTCCGCTTGTATATTTTTTTGTACAATATCTTTCTATTAGTATTATAAAACACTAATTGAAATAATTTTGTAATTTTTTCTTAATTTTGTACTATATTTTTATATTATAATTAATATTAAAAGATTAACACACAAAAATAAATAAAATCCTTAAAGCCAGATCTAATTAAAAATATATTAATAAAAATAATTATTTTGTATAATAAATATAATTTAAATTAAAATTAAAATAATTAATTAATCTAAATAAAATTTAAAAATTTAGAAAGAAAGAAGAAACCCATTAATAAAACGAGTGACGCAGCACAAAACATACGACAGTGATGCGATGATGTGATCCCACCACAATATAACGTCTCGCCCTCTCTCTCTCTACCACAAAAACACAAATTCAATTTATTAATTATTTATTTATTTCCCATAATAAATTATAAAATAAATAAAAACTAGGTCTGCAGAAACTAAAAAAAAATTATTTATTATAAAAATTTATGCAACTTAAAATATTATTATCATTATTATTATTTTATATTTAAAAAATAAAATTGTGGGGTTTGTCGGACACATCATATAACTCTCAAATATAGTTAAACCCCTCAATCCTCATCAGATTCAAATCCGCCCCCAATCCCCAATTCCCAATTCCCAATCCAAGAAGACCAAGAACAATTCCCTGCCCTTGCCCTTCTAAGGGTTTAAATCTCCCCTCCTCTCCCCGCCCCACCAGTTTTGCTCCACCTTTTTCACTCTGTAAAGTCGCCAACTGAGAATGGACGCGGGCTACAATCCTCGCACTGTTGAAGAAGTTTTTAGGGATTTTAAGGGTCGAAGAGCGGGGCTTATCAAAGCCCTCACCGCAGGTTTTGGTTTTGGTTTTTCTTTTCTTTTCTTTTTCTTTTCGGTTTCTGCTTTCTGACCTACTGTTTGTGCCCTTTCCCCGATTTTGGGTCGGGGTTTGTTTGTCGGCGGCTTCGTCTTCTTCCTGGGTTTTGTTCTATCTTCTTGACTAATGCGGGCTTTTTTTCGTTTGCAGATGTCGAAGAATTCTTCCAGCAGTGCGATCCTGGTATATATATTTATATGTATACAAAAAGATTTGTTTAATTTTTCTCGCGCTTAATTTACGATTTTTTCTCTGAGTGCTGCGGTGCCTGTAATTGGGGGAAAATTGATGGCGGTACTTTTCGCGGATACGGTGTAGCGAAATTGTGTGTTTAGGGTTTGATTGAATTCGATTGAGATCTTAGTTTGTGTTTTTAGGGGAGTGTGTTGGGTTTCTGGATGCTGTTCTTTGCGCTCATTGATTTTCCGTATGACTTTGCTATTTTTGCCTGATTTCTTTTAGTTTAATTTCTTTACGAAGAGTTTTGTTTTTGCGTATAGCTTCCAACTGAGGTTTTTATGTGTTGACTATCTATAGTATCTATGGATGTGTTGATTTTAGTTATGGAAAAGGATTGGCAAGATAGCTGTGTTAGGTGTTATTTAACAACAAAATCTTTTGGGGTTCGATCATTGATTGCAGGAAGTGTTCTCTTTTCGTGCTACAAATTTGCAGTTTCTTAGTGGAAAGTGTGTTGAGTATTGGTGCATATTAATTGAGTCAGAATCTGATGAGTTTGGTTTGTTTCATTATTTGGAAATACAAAGTGTGAGGGGAATCGTTTTTTAAGTGTGCAATGAATGGTATGAAAATTCAAATATTTTAAGTTTTCAGGTCAAAGAAGAAATTTTCTGTTACTTCTTAGATCTTGTTGTGTCTGTGTCTAGAGTTCTGTGAAATCGTTTAAACAAGTGGCTAGTTTATATTCTTTAATTTGTTTGTTGGTTGGACATTCATTCAAAGGGATGAAGCAACACATGCTAGGTTGATGTTTTGTATTTTTCGTAGTTTGTTCTGTTCTGTTCAATCTTTTATTGAAACTCTGAATTTTTGGGCGTAGCCAATGAAAATGGTATTTACTGTGGCTTGGTATGAGATCCTGATGACTGATGGTCATGATTTGTCTCATAATGATACCATCATTAGTTGGAAAATCACATTGAATGAATGTAGCTGTGATTGGAATTTTATGTTCTGTTTTCAACTCCAACTATATTCCCTGTTGATATATTTTAAGAAATCTTCCATAGTAGCTTTTTCTGTTGTAGGTATCCTTTTTTGAGATGGTTTCAGATGTAAACACGTTGCATTGCCTAAGTCGTAACAATATATTACTGTTTTAAGAGGTGTTTATTGGCCCTCATGTATTAACTTTAGAGGCAACATGTTTCTCTGTCTAGCACTTTTTGTATGCTTGTGTGATTGCCTGTAGTTTTTAGTTGGTGTTCGCTGACATTCCATCTTGTTACTCAATTGGATTGGAAGAGACAACATTGTACACTTTTTAATTCATCTACTGATTAAAATTAATTGGATTTAACAGAGGTTAAATCATCCAATCTCTCTGATAAATTTGTGTTCCAATCGTCCAGTGTTCTTTAACTTATTCATCATTCTATACTTGTAAGTCAATAGAGTACAGTAGCGCCACTATTGTTCTGCCATGTAATGGAGAAGCTGTTTGCCGCCACCACTGCTCCATCACAGTGATTAATGCACTTGTGGCAATAGCTGCTTGTTGTGGTGGGGCGTGACCGGTCGGACTGAAGCTAACTATAGAACAAAAATGGAGAGTGAAAATGAGGAAGAAATTTGCCTAGTAGATTTTGAATTAGATTAATTTTGATTATTTATTTATCAAATTAGTAGTAATTCAATTGTTTTTATCTATATAACTATCTATCATAGTTTTGACATTTTGTTTTGTTTAGGGTAAGACCTTTTGTATTAGTTAGAATGATAAGTATGAGATTAATTTCTAAAATTTTCATATGCTAAAATTGTGATTTTGTATGTTAATAATTTTTTTACATGTACAGTTCTTTAAGTTTTCAAATAGCTTTTATCTTGCTATCCAGCTATAACATTTTAGGTTAGATCGCTATTCAACCGCTATCCGAGATTGACCAACGTTTGTATTTCATGTAAACTCTGAACCAAGTAAAAACTTACAAATGCATGTACTGCACTGTAACTTCAGCGTAAGCTTCTAACTGTGAGCACAGATTGTCTGAGATTTTTTGTATGCTTCATTTTCATTTGAGACAACTCCTTGTGCCATTTTGTCATTTCCATAAAATCATTTATCAAATTCAACACTTAATTGTATAAATCTATCTTCCATACATTGTTAAATTCCTCATTTGGATTGTATTATCCCATGAAACCGGACTACGGCATTGTCTACTTCTGGCGGGTTAAATTATATATTTGTTTCACTTTGTTTAGCTTAGTACCTTCACGCTCATGCTCATATTGCTTATTTATGCTTGTGATTCAGATAAGGAAAACTTGTGCTTGTATGGATTTCCTAGCGAGCAATGGGAAGTGAATTTGCCGGCTGAGGAAGTCCCTCCTGAACTTCCTGAGCCCGCCCTGGGCATCAACTTTGCTAGAGATGGGATGCAAGAAAAAGACTGGCTATCCCTCGTTGCTGTCCACAGTGATTCCTGGCTGCTTGCTGTCGCCTTCTATTTTGGTGCTCGATTTGGATTTGACAAAGCTGACAGGTTGGTCTACTGCTTTTCCTATTGTGTCAATTCCCTTTACCGACACTATGATGCCAAGTTTCTCTACCAGTTTATGTCGAAAATATACGTTTTTGTTTCTTTTCGAATCAGAAATGACCTTTACATGGCTATGTTAATTTATGCTGCATATCGTTTGCTTCTGGCGTATGGTAACACTTTGCTCACCTTTGCCATTTCTTGTTGCAGGAAGCGTCTGTTCAACATGATCAATGATCTCCCGACTGTTTTTGAAGTTGTGACAGGTGCTGCCAAGAAGCAACAGAAGGAAAAATCTTCGGCCTCAAATCACAGCAGCAACAAATCCAAGTCAAACTCTAAAGCGGTAGGGATGGGTTTGATACCAGTTTATTTTCCTACACTGATTCTCAGATTTTATCAATTTAGGGCCGTGAAAGTTTGATAACATTATTTCCATGTTACTATATGATTTTACGATCAAATTAATCATCAGGGAAAGTCTTCAAAGCCACAGCCAAAAGACGAGGAAGAAGGCTTGGATGAAGAAGAAGACGAGGAGCATGGCGACACCTTATGTGGCGCCTGCGGCGAGAACTATGGAACAGATGAGTTCTGGATATGCTGCGATGTCTGCGAGAAGTGGTTTCATGGAAAGTGTGTGAAGATAACCCCAGCTAGAGCCGAGCATATCAAACAGTACAAATGCCCTACCTGCAGCAACAAGAGAGCCCGCCCATAGCTGCTGCGCTGCGCCGCCATTTCTTTTACCCCCGGAAAGAACTTCCCAGATGTCATCGTCGTCACTGCTTTCCTTAATTAGATCCTTTCTCTCTCGTTTGGTCGTCAAATTTAGTTCTTAACCTGTGAATGTGAATGCGTAATTCCGGTTGCGGTTTCAGTTTCGGTTTCTCCGTTCCTTGGTACAGTATTATGTCCGAGTAAGACACCTCTTATTTCTTATCAACTATATGGTCTTGTCTTAATAGGTCACTTTGTGATGAACTGGTTAAGAAAGCTCTTTCTTTAGCTACATTTATCATTTGGCTATGTTTTTATTACAATTTTTTTCGATTTTACTTGTGTTGATATTGGTTTTGTTATGCTACTGGTTAGAGTTAATCGGCACAATTATAATGGTATACACACCCTACGATGCTTGTTGAAACAATAGGTTGTGTATATCATAGTATGTGTTGTCGATTATATATTATATATAGTGTTGTGTTAGTATGTTAAATGTGATTAGATTAATGATGATATATAATTTATATTTGTCGAGATTAATGTTAATATGTGATGTCTGTATAATAAAATAATTTAAAATGTGATTAAAATATATAATTATATTTTCTAAAACAGGCAAATAAAGTGAAACGAACAAAAATAAATAGAACTTTAGCACAGGTCATTAAGATTATATCAATTGTTCCTACACGACCAAAGACACATACTAATCACTACTGTTTTTTTTTTACCTTTTTTTCTCATTACACCTTCAAGCCCATGTCAAAAATGGATGGACTCTAATAATGTAATAACAAGACAGAAAAACACTTGATGCAAACTACATTTTGGATATTATAAATTCAGTCGATCATATCATCATCTTCTTCTTCACGACTTACTCTTGATTTTCCTCTGCGCTTTCAAGTCTACAACAATCACAGATATGTTGTCTTTGCTTCCTCTCTGAAGCGCGAGGCTCGATAGATACTCCGACGCAGCTTGAGCTGCCGGGTCGACTCCTTGGCCCCTGTCCGGCAACGGGTTCGTGCCGTTCTTCTTATGCCAAAGAAGAATACGTTTTTTCGCCACTTCGCATACTTCCTCGTTTGTCATCGTATCCCACAGCCCATCGCTCGCTAGGACGAGGATGTCGTCCTCTCGGGTTCGGGGCATGAACATTGTCTCCGGTTCGGGTATTATCCATGGCTTCAAGTACCGGTCGCCTGAAAACCAGAAGAAGCATTGAATAATTTTTAAAGAAAAATAAATATTTGATCTGCAAGAAACCAAATGGTTTTGTAATAACATACCAATAGATCTTGACATTCCAAGAACTCCGAAAACACGGTACCCGTTCCATTGTATGACCTTGCCTCCTGACGCCTCTATCCTTGCGTATTCGTCCTCCCGATTTGGCTACCAATTTAATCGCAAAGCAATATAAATATCGATAGTTTTGTCTCAAAGTACCATAAGGAATCCAATGTATGAATATCGGCTTACTTTGTGATCGACCGATAACGGGATTGCTTCTTTACCGCGGTAAAGAACAGCCCTCGAATCTCCACAATTGGCGACGACAATGTGGGATGAAGAAACCACCGCAACCACAGCCGTCGATCCCACGGTTTCCGGCGCAATGGGCTCTTTAGTAGTCTCTCCAGATTTCCCCACGACTTCGTCGTCGATTTTCAAGAAGCAATTAGTGAAGACCTTCTCCCACAAAAGTTGTCGGATATCGATGCTGCTACCGTTCACGATTTCATGTTTGCAATCATTTAGCTCCTCGGATAAGGCCAGATGAAGCCGGTCCCGACAGTAATTCGCAACCTATAAAAAAATTGTGTTAGATTTTGTTCTTGCGAGTAATCAAGAACGACAACGAAAACGACGAACCTGAGATCCACCGTGACCGTCGTAAACACCGAAGAAATGGGAGGTCATGTGGCTTAAACTCTTGCTAATCCCGTCGACTCCGCGGTCGCCAATGAACATCTTGATCGGTATTTTCATGAAATGCGGCGCTGCCGTGACAGCGTCTTCCATCTCCGGCCTATGTCCGCAGAGCGACGTCGAACCCCAGAGCGGCACACAATCCAGCTCGAAGACGCTCTTAACATGGCCTTTGATTGGATCTTTCTCGCTCGGAAGCTGTAAAGCAACTACCGAAGATTTTATAGTCGGACCAGCCGAGCATTCTTCATTTAGCTTAACATAATCATTCGTGACATTATTCAATGCCCTCTTGACAACCGCTCGTTCCTCCACGCTAATGACCTTCGCAAGAATTCGACCATTCTCCGTGCCTTCGATTTCGACAGCAATCGGTAAGCTCATCTCCGGCGCGGCATCTAGAGGCACGCTGATGTCTGAATCAGACAGATCGACACCGGTCGTTATGTTAGAATCTTCCCTGGCCGAGATAATTCCGTCTCCTCCGCGGACATCACGGCCGCTGCCGGAAACATTTTCCGGCAGCATCAAGGATTTGCCATTCCCCATCAACGCCGGATCCGAAAGCAAGGCTGCCGTCCCCGCCACCAGCTTGAGGCGGGTGATCTCGACATGGTTCGAAATTCCGGCATTTTCGCAGACCGGATTGCCCAAGCTAAGGGTAACCACGGCGGCGGTGGCCGCCGGCGGCAGCTCTTCCATCATTCCTCTTTTCTTGATATAATTAATACCTAAAAGGTTTGTCTTGAATCTATTCAAACTATTTATTATATATCAATCTTGATTCTTGAATCCCAATATTTAACCCCCTTTTTAGCAATCAAATCAAATTGTGAAGAACCCTAATTGGTGATTTAGGTTAAAATCAGATCTGGATATCAAATCAGAGCTACGACCTTCAACAAAATATAAAATCAGAGATTTGGCTTCAAACTTTCCCCCAAATACATCAAATAGGGCAAAATCAGAACCCTAAAGTAATTGATCAAAGGGCTTAGTGTAAGAACAAATCAAGAAACCAATCAACCCTAAAGATTCAAAACAAACCCTTTTTGCTAACAACTTCTTGCAATATAGAACACGGATTTCATGGATCTAAGACAACTTTTTTTCTCATCAAGAAACATATGAGATTCTTCATTACCCCACAAACACAAACTTTCTCCAACAAATTTCCACCAAAAACAATCAAGATTCAATCTTTACCAACAAATTCTTCACACACCAAGAAGGGTTCTCACCCAATCATCAAAAACAACCAAATTTTTACAGAGGGCTAAATGAAATAGGACAAGGGTTCTTACCAAGAATTCCAAGAACTCATCAAAACACTCCTAACAATAGAGCCCCTCCATGGATTTATTTTTCTTCCCTTTCTTTTCTTTTCTTTTTTTATTTTATTTTTTTATTTTTTTGAGCTCAAAGAAGAAGGTGAAGAAGAAATGAAAGAAGAAAGAGAAGAACTTGTGTAGAAATGCCTTTACTAATTGCAGCACATATTCATAGGACACGTGTAGATTCAATTATCTAACTCCAATCAATGCTTCTGTACCTACACTGCATCTAACAAATAAAAAATAAAAAATACAAATATAAAAAAACTATAAATATAAAATAAAAATATAATAATAAGATAAATTGTGGCTGCAATAAATAAAAACAAGAAATGGAATCATTCATTCATTCATGGACTTTTGAGGAGGCAGACTTCAAGAAGACCACGTGTCCTTTCTTGATAGGGAAACTTCACAAATTTGTCAAAAATAAAAATAATAATAAAAATAAAAATAAAACAGCCCATCATTCTAAACTCCTTTCATGGCTGCATTCATATTAAGGAGATGATAAATTTTCAATAATTTCACATATTGTGTGTTTGTCCAAAAGTTCACACAATTAGAGCACATAAGTTAATAATATATTTTCTAACCACTCCATCCAAAGTCTCAAGTTATTTTTTGTATTTGAATTTTACTTTAAATAATATATTAACGTAATATTTTATTAAAAAAAATATTATAATTTTATTAAAAATTATAGAAATTGAATATGAAAAAAAAAAAAATCTAAAGCCAATATCTAGCTTTTACTATGTTTTCAATTTTATTTTCAAATAATTCATCAAATTTTTTAGTTTAAATACAATATACTTCATCCATATTTACATCATATTTTTCAATTTTTTTTTTTACTTTTTTTAATGTAATATTAAAATACTTTCAAAATATATTAGAATGCACTAGTATTACGTGTTTGGTTTTGGATTGTTTTTATGATTTGAGTAACAATGGGGTGATATAATATTTTATATAGAAAAAATTAATATATTTGTATTAAAAAAATTATGAATAGAAAATAAAAAAAATCTCAAAAGCAAACACAATTTTGGCTCCCTCTAAATAAAAATTTTAAATATTTGAATTTCTTTTATTATAATAGAAATTTTGATATTAAATATGTTATTGTATAAAAAAAATATTTAATATGAAATATTATTAATAAATAATATCATAAATTTTAAAAACATATTCTTTTGATGGGTTTGAATTTTTTTTATTTGAATTTGTATTAAAAGAATGTATTACGAGATATTTTATGAGAAAATATATACTATCTTCATCCGCCGCCAATTTATCCATATGTATTTGGCGTCATTATTTTTAACATTAAAAATATCCTTATATTTGTATATTTTTTTTTGTAGAAATATCGTTATATTAGTGTTATAAGACACCAATAGAATTATTTTTATTATTTTTTTTAAATTTATATATAATAATTCATATTTAAAAATTAACATGTAAAAATTAAATGAATAGAGTCGCGTTGGACGGAAGTAATATATTTTTTTAAAAAACACAAATTCAAATAGTAAAATTTTCTCAAAGTAAACAAACCCTTATTTTTTAGAGGTCAATTGTGTCATTTTACATTTCTTTTTTTGAAAAAAGTGTAATAAGTTGGGTTGAGTTTGGGAAAGGCAATGATTGATATGTAATGGATTGTTAAATGTTGGGGTTTGTGATTGTGAAGGTAAAATTGTTAGGTGGCTCAATGTGATTGGCTGCTTGCCTTTAACTACAAACTTTGCCTTTGAAAAAATATATATATATTAAAAATAATGTAAAACTTACTTTGGAATAATAATTATTATTATTATTAGGACTAGACCAACTCAACGCTAAATATGATATTGTTTATTTTGGGTTGAATCGCACGGATTTGTTTTTGAATATTTTTCAAAATGCCTCGTACTAGTGGAGTTCACTTTAGACTTATAAAATATGTAATTTTTTTCATAACTTTCAATGTTGACTTAAATTTGCACCCCAATTATTATTATTATTATTATTATTATTATTATTATTATTATGTTCAATATAATGCAATGTGGGGACTATTTGATGTTACTTGTCCCAATAGGAATGTTACAAGAAACCATTTCATTTTATTTTTAGGTTAGGATGCCAAATTATCAACTCTCTATAATTATAGATATGTATAATCAATACTTTAATTAGGTTGAATTTTGTCTATTAATAGTAATTTTAATATGATATTTTATAAATATTCGGGAGCGTTCCATAATTGAAATTGAGTGTTTATTTGAATTTTTATTAAAAAAATATACAAGATATATAATGTTAATTTTGCTATAAAATATTAGAAGAACAAACTCTAAGTAATAAAGGACGGGTCTTTTCACTTTTAATTTGATGTGTATCTTATGTTAGATTTAGAAAAATATTACTCACTCCGTCCCACGTACCGTGTCTGCTACACTGTAGACGCAGTATTTTAGGATGAGTGTAATTAGTAAATAATTAAGAATATATTAGTGAAAATAATTATCCGATAATATAAATAATTATAAATTAAGATTAAGGTAACTAATTACTTTAATTAAAATTTAAAAAAAAATAAAATTAAAAAGTTTAAAATGAGATTAAAGTGTGTAATCATTTTCCAAAAAAGAATAGTGACATAGTATGTAGGACGGATAGAAACGGCAATATGTACATGGTACGTGGGAGGGAGGGACTAGTTAATATAAAAAAAATAATATTTTGAATTGAATTATGAACTTTACAATATTAATCGAAAATTGTAAAATTTTTATCTTTGATTTTCGTTATTGATTCTTTGCATCAAAATTTTCAATATATATAATTCATCATTTTCTTTAATTATAATATTTAATTAATTATTTACTTATAGTCCATCATTTTCAATGGAAAAAATTACTTAATTCAGTTCTAATTAATTAATTTTGCTTAATTGACCAAAATTGGAAACAAAACAAAACATATCAATCCAAAAAAATAGAGCCAAGACATTTCCAAAAGATGAAATTAGAAAGACCATAGATAAACTTTATCCATATAAAAAATTGACTCTATTTATTTTTTTCTTTTAATTTTTACTATGCAACTCTAAGTGATTTTTATTTTATTTTTTAAAAAAATACACTAATTTTCTTATAAACACCACATCATAAAACACAAACATCAAACCAAATTAGAAAATCTTTTTTCCCTTTTTAGTTCAAATATTTGAATTTTTTTATTTAAATACTAATATTTAGTGTAACATTTTGTTATAAGACAATATAATTTTTTTTTTCTAGAAATATGGAAGTCAATAGTAAAACACTTTTTAAGAAGAACAAAAATGAAAAGAAACACACCCTAAAGATATTTAAGTTTTAAACTATTAAAGTTCTTTTCACTTATTACCAATCTTTTTAACAATTAGGTTGTTTATCCTAATTTGATATTTGAAATTTATTGATAATGATTTTAGTATTCACAACACATTGGATAAGTTGAGAATCCAAAATCTTAATTCAAGAATTCAATAAATAATAAAAAAATATATATATTTGAAGTAATACTAGCTATACCTATTAAAAAAAATTAATTATTCCTAATTTAATATTTGCATGATGAAGTAACCCATGCATATATATATATATAAATCAACAAAGTAAAGACTAAAATCATGTTCAACATCATAACCACATTATTCATTTAAATAATTAAGATGATTCAACATATTCGTGATATAACTTCAATACATTTTTCTTTTTTGTATATATAAGATTTATTAGATGTTAACCACACACATATATATATATTGTAATTCAAATATATTTTTGTTATTAAGTATACAAGCATCTCACATATTTATAATGAAATTTCAATATATACACTTATAGTATGATTCAAGAATTTAAACCATGATTATGTTTCATACCATCAAATATATATTTTTTTAAAAAAAAAATGATTCAACATATATAATTTATACAATCAATAATTAGGGTTTATTTGGTTTGTTTCTAATTTTAATTTAAATAATATTTTGATATGAATTTTTTTTTTGGTAAAAAGCATATATATATTTATTAAAATTAATATGAATTGAATGACAAAAAAAAAAAATTGAAAGAAAATACAAACAAACTCTAAATTTAAATATAATCCCTTATTTAATAAACGAAAACAATAGAGCATTGTGCATTTATAACTTTATTTTTTACTATACAATATTCATATTTTTTTATATAAAAAAATTATTATTATTATTTTCACAAAAAATTATTACACCTCTTATAACTATTTCACCCAAAAATCAAAATATAATAAGATATAAAACTAAACACATTTTTACCAATTCAAAGCACACCCACAATAAATTAAATTTTATTTTCTTCAAAACTCAATAATTAAATTGATGATCTCACATGGCCCACATTTCCAACTCCTCCAAGTAAAAAAAAACCAATTTTTAGTACATTGGTTATGAATAAAATACATGTTTGTCAAAACCTAATCCCAAGTGATATATTCAACAAATTTCATTGTTTGCCATTTGTTGTGTCACCAAATTTTTTTTATTTTGATTTATATTTTTAATTATGGATGATGCAATTCATTCTCAAATTCTATTGGCCACAATGATTTTCCAAATCTTTTGATTCCATGCCTTTGGATACCTCTCCTAATTTTTTGGACCATCCATATCTATTATCAACTTAATTTTCTGAAATTGCATTTTCCCTCCCCTTTTACCCCTAAATTGTAATCCTTGCCCCACAAATTGCGGATTGGGCTAATAGACCCCCAAGTTTGACCTTTGGGCAAAAGGTCATTTCACACCATGAAGAGTGATTCAAACTCCAAAGTACATCCATTTTCCTTTTTATTCATGGCCTTTTTTTTTTTTTTTTTTTTTTTTTTTTTTTTTTTAATGACGTGAAACCCGCAGTCGTTATTCGAAAGTAATCTTCGATCAAACTTAATATCCTACAAATTAGGTCCGACAGACAAATCACACTAGGCGAACCATGTGTGACAATCTAATGCGTCGAAGGTTTGAACCCATATCATAAGTCTAACCCCACACTACTAAGTTCGAATTTAATGAAAATTTGAAACCAACAGTATATTAGGACAAATAATAAGAAGAGAAAGTTTAATATGTTAAAAACCTTCATCCATCTGTATATAAGTTGCAGATAACTTTTGTTGCATTAGTTGAAAAAAATATTATAAAAACATTTCTAATATAATTTTCTCTTTAACTAATGTTGTTGGAGCTTCTTGTATACGTAAAAATACGATTGACAAAATATGTAGAAAAATTAGTTTAAGAAATTAAATGTGATTTTAATTTCTTGAGATTGAAAAGAGTTTAAATAAACAATTGAGTTTTAAGAGGTATGGAATATATGTCGGATGTCTCGTTCTAAATCATTATAGAATTGGTTGCTTTGTTCACTTTTATTCTTGAAGTTCTTAAAATTTGTTTGGTATGATACTACATATTTATACATAAACTTAAGTGTGTAGATTATTAGGATATTTGCAAATCATTTGATTTTATCTTTAATGTGCAAATAATATTAGTTATACTTGGTCTTACACATAAATTGTCAAAAACATTGCAACCAAAAGATTAGAGTAAGCAAAAGAATATTGTACGCAATCCAATAAAATAAAAAATTGTACGCAACAAGAAATGATAGATGTGAATTTCTAGTCGGTAAGATCACAACTTTTTGTGACGAACATAAGACTGACTGTATAGATATAAATGATAAATATATTGATCGTCGCTGTCTTTGGCGTAAAAGAAATATTACTAACGATTTTTTCATTATCCCGTGGAGTATTTTAATGACATTAAAGATCAACAAATATTTGAAATTAGCGATTGATTTAATGAGATCAATTGTAAAATGTTGGAAAAATTATAATATCACGAAAATATCAACTAATTATCGAAAAACAAAATTTGATATCAAAATTATTTATCGAAATAAATTTGATAATCTCAATGATTTTATCGCAATAAATTCGATAGTCAATAATAATTTATCGATATAAATTCGATAATCTCAATAATTTTATCGAAATAAATTCGATAATCATCACAATAATTTATCGAAATAAATGCGATAATCACGTCGTGTCGAGGTAGAACCTATTTCCGTAAAAACGAATACTCTCCGGTAGTGCCTCCGGTTCGTAGCGTAACGTTCCGAAAGATAAAACGACGTTCGTCTCTAAATTAAATAGCATCCCAATATTTCAGAGTTTCGGTGAACTAAAATAAGAGGACTTAAGCTATATTGGAAAGCTAGGCAAGAATAGATTCCGGAGCTTGCCGAAAAACTCGTTGGAAATTATGTGGGGTGGAGAGGATTAGAGAGGTAGAACTCCTCTTGGTGTGGTGTATCAATGGGGTGGTGGAGAGGGCCTTTTATAGGCACCTCCATCAAACAAGACAATTAACGCCCGAGTCGAAATCATCGTAACCGACGATAATTAAATTTCGGGAATGTCCGGTCATAAACACAATACTTAATTCCGGTCGTAAACATCAATTTAATTCCGGCCATAAACACCAAATTTAATTTCGGTCATAAATATATTATTAATTATTTATTATATATGCATGTAATTATCTGGTCCGGACAGATGGCACGCGCGCATGTTGCTTACCGGCATTTATATGCCTAACCACATTATCAATAACTAGCTTGAATAATTAATCGATTTTCCAACAATAAGTTTCTTATTTGTGTTGCTAGCTTGAATTCAAGAGATGGTTTTTCGAATTTCAATATAGCAAAATTACGAAGATTGTATCAATTTTATCTGACCGATTTCAGGCTGCTTGAACTTATGATGCTTGAGGGTAAGCTAGTGACATATTATGAATGAATGATAGATTTGGTTAATTGGAGGGTATTGTTGATCTGATAATATTCTCTCCATCCGTTAAATTTATTTTTATTTTTCTTTATAATTCATTTGTAATTTATTATATTATTAATTTTTACAAATTAATACATTAATATTTAATTATTACCATCAATTCAACGCTTATTTACCATAAATATAACTAATTTTATTACATTTAAATTTTCAAAAATACCCTCAACTACCAATAGCTTTTTCAATAAAATATTTATTTATTTTTTTATTTGCATGGAGATTCGAATGAACTAATTTTAATGATGAAAAAAACATATTTTATAATCTCACAAACAAGTAACCTTCAATATAACATATCATTTTTTATATTAGTCACACAACTTTTTATACAAATTCTTTTTCTTTTTAAGAAAAAAGGCCCAAATATAGCAGTGAGAAATGCAAGGATGACCGTACAATTTGGCGCCTCGAAATAGGTCAAGAAAACGGTCAAAATGATCTCAATCACCACAACCGTTGCACCGCTGCCGCCGGAAGGCGGAGAACTGGAGGAGGAGTGGTGGTTTCTGGTGCTTGTGCCGGTGGCGCCGCTCTGCTGCTGCTGCTGCTTCAATAATGGCCAAATACGGAGAAGCCAATGCTATTTCCACCGCGGTGGCCATAGACCGAGAAAAGACCAGCCAGCAGGCCGTCCGATGGGCCGTCGATAATTTGAGGTCCAAGGACAGCGGACTCATCCTCCTGCACATTTGCACCCGCCCCTACTCCGATCCGCGTAGGTACCTCGCTCCTTGTCGGTGATAATCAGTTAGCATAATAGAGTTGGATCGAACATCGCCTTTCAGGCATTTCGCCGTACATGTTGCGTGCACCTGCGTAGAAACCTGCCGCAGATTTGCAGGTTTTGTTTTCTTCAACATATCCAGAAATAAATTGTGCACGTGTGTTTCGTGTTGATGCAGCTGATGGCAATGGCGAGGGAACAAAACATGAAGAGCTGGTGAGGCAAATGTTCCTTCCTTATCGAAGCCTTTGTGCTCGCAAAGGGGTAAATGTCTAATTATCGTCGTTTTCGTTCAAGTCACGTCTCTATAGGATTGCATGTATATCTAATGGAAATTGAAATCAAAATCCACTGTAAAAGTGCTTGATCGTTGTTTGTTCTTTCAAATTTGGTGACAAAATTAATCTTCAATTGTGCAAGGCTATTATAGCATTCTGAATCGATAATGAGTTCATATGAGGATAGTATTTCATTTCTTCGATTCACATGTATATATAATGGACATTGAAATTACCTTCACTGTAAAAGTTCTCGATCTTGCTTGTTCTTTTGAGGCTATTATAACATTCTGAATCATCAATGAGTTCATTTAAGGATAGTTTTTGAGCTCATCAATTTTAGAAACCATTGGTAATCTGCAATCTTTGATTAGTCCTTAACGATTTTATGGCTTCAGATTCGAGCAAAAGAGGTTATCCTCTACGACATTGATATTCCCGGCGCATTGTGTGAGTATATCAACGTCAACTCTATCACTACTTTCGTCCTCGGCACTTCCCAAAGAAATGCCATAGCAAGGTACCAAATACACTGCATCATATACTCTGTTTCTCGGCTTGTTGGTTTGTTTCAACTTCTAAAGAACATTCTTGAATCATCGATTGATTTCAAGCTTGTTGCCAGGGCATTCAAGTCTGCAGATGTTCCGACTTCAGTAGGGAAATCTGCACCCGATTTTTGCTCGGTGTATAGCATCTCTAACAAGGGGAAACCAAATTTGATCAAATCTGCTAATGGATCTGTGGCTTGCCCCATCTCTGGCAGCTCATTTATTTCCGGCCCTCTCTCCTTTGTATCTGCCACCAGTTCGACATCACAGAATTCATTTTCGACAAATTCGTCAGCTTCGTCGTCTAGCCAGAGTCATAGTTGGTGGAGTGCTAATTCTGAGGCATTTTCCATGGATGGAGTTAGCCATTCCAAACAATCACTCAATGGCAAATCGTGGGAAAACAGCAGAGAGTATCCGATACCGAAGCCTTCTGTCCGCGACACAGCTTCATCTTCAAACAACGGCGAAAGTTTGAACATCTTTGCCCGGGAAAAGCGGCCCGGCGCCAAGAATCAAAAACCTGAAACTAGCTATGATTACAGTTCCTTTGGAAGCAGTTACCATTCGTCGGAGAATTCAGGGACTAGAGACAGCGAATTCGGGCGTAAAAAGAAGTCCGCAGCCGGAAGGAACAATGCACTCCAACAGTCTACACGATATCGCAATCTTAGGGGCCGGAATTTGGATGCTTTGGTTTATATGCCATCAGAATTTTGTGATACCTCTGAAGCACAAAGTTTCCAATCCGACGATGTTTCCTACGAATTTCTTGATCAGAGCCATGTTTCTGATTCATCCAGGACCTCTATCTCCTCACAAACAACTGTAAGTTTTACGATACGTTGCAGGACAAAACAACAATCGAAGAAGCTAAACATTCAAAAACATTCGATTTTCGCTGCAGGAGATCGAAGAAGAAGTAAAGAGAATGAAACTGGAGCTGATGCAGATAACCGAGAAGTACAATGCAGCTTCTCAAGAAGAAGTTAGGGAAATCTCGCCGTGCGAATCAGAAGAGGCGAGCATCGATGATTCCAACCGCCCGCAGCTGGTGGCATTAGCCATGGTCGAAAAGGAGAAGCAGAAGTGTAAAGCTGCAATGGAGATGGCGCAGAAGGCGCAGCGTCTAGCCGAGATGGAAGCCGAGAAGCGAAAGCGCGCAGAGTTGAAGTTCAAGCAAGAATCCGAAGAGAAGCAGAAGGTTATTGGCGCAATAGGACGAATCGGACCTCAATACAGACAGTACACATTCGCAGAAATAGAAGCTGCAACCGATAACTTCTCCAGCTCGAAAAAGATCGGCGAAGGCGGCTACGGACCTGTCTACAAAGCCTCTCTAGATCACACCTCTGTCGCGATCAAAGTCCTCAGCTCGAATGCAACAGAAGGCCAAAAACAATTCCAACGCGAGGTTACGAAGCTCCTTACACCGAATAATCATCGGATTACATTATCAATCGAATCAAACTGATCTTTCGACTTTCCACAGGTCTCGGTTTTAAGCCAGATGAGACATCCCAACATCGTTATCCTCCTAGGCGCCTGCAACGAGCGCGGCTGCCTCGTCTACGAGCACATGGAAAACGGAAGCTTAGAAAGCCAGCTCTTCTCGAAGAACCGAGCCACCCCAGCGTTACCATGGCGAGCAAGGTTCCGGATCGCCGCGGAAATCGCGACCGCCCTGAATTTCCTCCACCAGACGAAGCCGCAGCCTCTGGTGCACCGCGATCTCAAGCCCGACAACATCCTCTTGGACAAAAACTACAAGAGCAAGATCAGCGACGTCGGGCTGGCGAGGCTGGTCCCGCCGGCCGTAGTCGACTGCATCACCCAATACCACATGACTGCAGCCGCGGGCACGTTCTGCTACATCGATCCGGAGTACCAACAGACGGGAATGCTGGGGACGAAATCGGACATATACTCCTTGGGCGTAATCTTGCTGCAGATCATCACGGCGAAGCCTCCGATGGGCCTGTCGTACAACGTTGAGCGAGCGATTGAGACGGGGAGGTTCATGGAGATTCTCGATCGGAATGTGCCCGACTGGCCAGTCGATGGCGCGCTGTCGCTGGCGAAGCTGGCTTTACGGTGCTGCGAGCTGAGGAAGAAGGACAGGCCCGACCTCGACTCCGAAATATTGCCGGAGCTGGACCGCCTTCGCAACCTTTGATCGGCGAGAAGGTACGTTAAACATTGTCGATGCTATGAAATGGATATCGAAAGCTTTTTTTTTTATTTTTATCGGCAAGTTTTTTAAGGCTTTGGAAGACTAGGATTCGATCATTGTTCCGTTCTTAGTCTTTTTATTTAGTCGAGCTCGAGCTGATCGACTTGGCGAAGCAAGTCTAGTTCGAGTGATCATGGTGTATTAGCAATGTGGTCCGGTTTGTTGCTTTTGTCTCTAACCTCTACTATTTGGATTATGAAGTTTTCGAAAAATGCATTTTTTTTTTCTCATAAAACATTTTATTATACAATATTTTAATAAACATTTAAATCAAATTTTTCTTAGACTCATCAAAAAAACATCGGTATCCTTTGACTTCTAACAAAAATGATGAACCGGAATGTTTTAGTGATAATGGTGTAAAATGAGCTTGTGATTGTTAAGTTATTCGCCATTTTCAAATCTACCAGCAACACCAAAATATAAATTTTCAATCGAATCTAATACCTTGCAAATTAAGCAAAACAAAATAAATCACACTAAGCGAATTACGTATGGTAAGTGACCGGAGGCGTCGGGGTATGAACCGAAGTTAACCCCGTACCACCAAACCATCCTTGAGGGACTTGTGGATTTATTTTATGTATGTTGAATGGAGTAAATAGCAACACACTTGTAACCATTCCACAATAATGATAGATCTTTTAAAATTATCTAATTAAATCCTCGGCCAAGTCCAATCACACCATGCTGCCTATCCTTTCGGGATAAATTATCTAATTCTTTTGCATTTGAGTACAATAAATAAGGAGTACTATATATATAAAGTGAAACTAACCCTAGAAGCGTGCGGAACAAACTACACTCGAACCGGACCGGTAGGAGTAGCCGCCTCAGGCTTGTAAGCCGGACCGGCTCAGCGCTCATTTTAGACTCTCCCGCTGGAAAAACCTAAGACGAAGCTTCTTCGCTCTCCGCTTTCCTCTTCGTCTCAATATTCGGGTCGTCGTCGAACCCGAACCCAAATCCACATCCGGATATCCGCCATGGCATGCCAACCTCGAGGAGCGGATCAGGGCAGCGCCAGCGAAGAGCGCAACGGAAATCGCCAATTCTACAATCCTTACCAGGAATTGAATCTCCCATCTCGCTCATTATACAAACTCCCCGCCTCTCCGGAGTTTCTATTCCAGGAGGAAGCCGTGGCGCAGCGTCGATCTTGGGGAGAAAACCTGACCTACTACACGGGGATCGGCTATCTGGCCGGAGTGAGTGGCGGCGCCGCCAAGGGTTTTGCGACTGCAGTCAAGTCTATTGAGCCGACCGATACGCTGAAGCTGAAAATAAATCGGATCCTCAACGGGTCGGGTCACGCCGGAAGGCAGATCGGCAACCGGTGCGGCGTGATCGGGCTGATGTACGCCGCCCTGGAGAGCGGTATGGTGGCGGCTAGGGATACGGATGACGTCATCAATAGCGTTGTGGCGGGGCTGGGTACTGGAGCTCTTTACAAGGCGGCGTCGGGGCCGAGGTCCGCCGCCGTGGCGGGGGCGGTCGGAGGAGTGCTTGTGGGGGTTGCCGTCGCCGGAAAACAGGCTTTGAAACGATATGTGCCGATTTGAGTGACATTAAATTTGAATTTGTTTAATTTAGTTTCTTATTCGGCTGTTTTGCTGATCTATGAATCTTATGAATGGATGAATGTGTCATTGGAGGTTCAGTTTTGATTATTGCTTAGTTTGCTGTAGAACAGAAATAGAATTAAGTTTGTAGCAAATTAGGTCTGTGATGTTTCATACTTCCATTGGCTTTTTAGTATATATATATATATATATAATGATTAAGATCTTGAACTAGTCCATTAAAAGTCCGATGATTTTGTGTTTGTTTAAGGCGCCGCTGGCTTATTTATCGTATAAAGATCAATTCAGATTTTGATCCCTGTTTATTTCCTTGAAGAAATGTGTTTGTGGGCTTGTTTTGCTTTGTGTTATTGCAATTATCTGTAGGTTGCATCTTGCCTGGACTTTACGGCGCCATACTTATTGTATAAAAATCAATTCAGGTAACTATTTGAATTAAGGTCTTTGTTTATTCCCTCGAAGAAATGTGTTTTGTGGGTTGTTTTACTTTATGCGTTGATGCAATTAGCATATGATTTTGCCTAGATTTAACGGCGCCTGCTTAGTTATTGTATAAAAAACAATTCAGGCAACTATTTGATTTTGATCTCTGTTTATTCCCTCAAAGAAATGTGTTTTGCGGGTTGTTTTACTTTATGTGTTGATGCAATTAGCATATGTTTTTGCCTAGATTTTACGGTGCCTGCTTAGTTATTGTATAAAAATTAATTCAGGTAACTATTTGATCTTGATCCTTGTTTATTCCCTCGAAGAAATGTGTTTGTGGGCTTGTTTTGCTTTGTATGTTATTGCAATTTTCTATAGGTTGTGTTTTGTGTTGATTTTACAGCGGCTGCTTACTTATTGTATAAAGATCGATTCAGGTAACTATTCGATCTTGATCCCCGTTCATTCCCTTGTAGAAGTGTGTTCTTGGGCTTGTTTTGCTTTGCTTTATGTGTTACTGCAATTATCTATAGGTTGCATTTGCCTTGATTTTAGGGCGCCATGCTCACTTATTGTATAAAGATCAATTCAGGTAGCTCTTTGATTTTGATCCCTCTTTTTTTTACCTTGAAGAAATGTGTTCATGGGCTTGTTTTGCTATATGTGTTATTGTTTATCTATAGGCTTGTTGCGTTGCCTGCTGACTTATTATATAAAGCTCATCAATTATTGTAACTAATTGATCTTGATCATAGTTGTCAATAGGGCTATGGCGCGGCAATAGCGGCGTAGCATAGCGGAGAGGCACTCTGCCGCTCCGCAATGCTGTGCTTATGCAATAGCGGCCTATAGTAGCACTCCGCTAAATAAAATCGCTATTGTAGCTCGTTGACTTATTTTTTACATGTAAATAATTGAGATATAATTTTAATTTATAAAAAAATATTTTGTTTTTATTCTAATATAGACGAAAAAAAACTTAACATTTATCTTAAAATTTAAAATTCATTCTAACAAATTAGATCGTTATGAACGATATTTATGAGTCGTTTATTAAAGAAGTTGATAATTATGGAGAATGAGTTTGGTACTTTTAGCTCTAAAAGAAAAAATGATATTATGTAAAGTGACGAACATACAGTAGAATGAAGAAGATGATGAAGACTTCTTGAATCTGATTAGTTTTTATATATATTGTTTTTGCTTATATAACTATCTAACAATTATGATCATATGCATATTGACATTTTATTAGTTTGAGGTTTTTGTTGTAATTTTGTATATATAATAATTTATATATATATATTCTTGAATATTTAAATAGCGGCCATACAGTTATCCACTATCCAACTATAAGTGATTGACAACTATGATCGTGATCTCTCCGTATTTGCTTGAAGAATGTCGATTTTTATGCTTGTTCATGCGCGTGCTATACTCTTATCTAATTATTGCATTTATGTATTGGTTGCATTGCGTTGCCTGCCCACTTATTACATAAAGATCATCGATTCCTTAAACTAGTAATGTCGATCCCCTTTATTCCCATGAAGAGTGATGATTTGTGTGTGTTGTTTTACTCAATATGCACCGTTATCTGCTTGATATTTGTCGTCTCATTTCTTTTCTCTTCATTTTTCTGCATATCTTGCAAGTTGATTCTTGCAAGATGTATAAATAGTGATAAATATTTCTTGCTTCGAGTCGTACGTACTATGGGTGTTGTAGAGGCTAAAGTTTTGTTTGTTAAAGGGAAAGGTGTTGTTGTAGAGGCCAAAGTTTTGTTTGTTAAAGGGAAAGGTGTTGGTCCTAAATTCACTCAAAATCAAACATAAGCAATACCTCAACACCAAGAACAAACTTAAACTTTGAACGGGTTGTTTGTTGGACGATCAGATTGGAGTGTACACAGATGACAACAAGAATAGAAAATACAGAACAATTGATAACCAAATTTGGTCATCAACGACCTACATCTGGGAGAGATTTCAACTAAAGCCTAATTCAATTGATCAAGAATCAGATTGAGCTTATAGAATAGTATTATGATATTCGACCATAAGAAATTTCGTTTTTTTCTGACAAAAAATTTCTTAGTCTCTAATCTCACCATCGTTCATCCTCATAATTTTATTTTTTTCTCACGAATGATTTCTTAATCTCTAATCCAACCACCGCTCACCACCGTCACCTAAGAGACCGGTGCTATCACCATATTCAATTCTTCATCCTACCTAATAATAACATTATGATTTTTCTATTAACTTTATCTCATTCTTTTTTTTAAATTTATGTATGTAGGAGCTCTTCAACCGTTTTATCTTATTCTTTTCTTTAAATTTATATACGCAGGAGCTCCCCAACCACTTTATCTCATTCTTTTCTTTAAATTTACTTACGCAGGAGCTCCCCAACCGTTTTATCTCATTCTTTTCTTTAAATTTATGTACGCAGGAGTTCCCCAACTGTCTTATTTGCTGCTCTGTTGTATTTATTCATCTTCTTCTTTTTTCCATTTGTTTTTCCCTTCTCTCATTTCTAGACCTAACAAACTTTTGGTTGCATCATCCACATTGAATCAAATTTGTTACAACCGAATATTGTTATTCCACCGCATGGGGACCAGCTGCTCAGTAACTCTCGATCCATTCTGTCTAAGTCTTCATTTGATTTGATTGATAAATTTTGAGTCATCTGCGCGTCTGTCTATTAAAGTCTGTTCGTTGATCGGACCATCTGCAAATATCAACCAAAACCAAGTACAAACTACGATTCATTTTTCAACAAAAGCTATGTAGCATTGGATCACATTTTGGTTCGATTAGAAATTAAAATATGTGACCATGTTGCTTTATTATTTGTAGCGGAAGTGCTTGCTAGAGGCTTTAAACGAATCACGTAATCGCGAGCAAAGTTTGATCAAATTTGTTACCAGCTCGATTCGACTTGTTTATAAAGATAAATCAGTCGAGTTCGAGCTTGGTTCATAAACGATAGTTTGATTGAACTTGTTAATAACTGCATATTTGTGTTATTTTATATATTATTATAATAAATATTTTCCTATCACACTTTATATTTCTTTTGTCCATCAAATATATGTATAATTTTTTGTATCCATAAAAAATATACTCTTTATTTATAATATTTTTACTATTTTTTAATTTATACTCTTAAATATTTACTTACATATATATCATCAATTTTTACACACTCAATTTATATAAAATTTTATCTATATTATATTCATTAAAACATGTCTTCAACTCATGAACATATTTTTTTTAAGACAAAGAGTATTTATTTATGAAATTTGAATATTTTATTATAATAATTTGTGAATAAAATTATGTATATTCAATTTATATATTAAAATATCTCTAATATGTGTAAAATTGGAGCTGAAGTTCGAACTAATAACTTGAGCTTGAGTATTATTTTAACTCAAATTTTAAATAAGCTGAATTAAATATGTACTTATAATGTCCTACATCTCGATAGAGAAGTAAAATATATAAACTACAATGTTCTAAATTAAATTAAATCAAATTATTTTATAGTAATAAGTAGTGAAAAAATAATTTTAAACACAAACAAAAATACATGCCTAAAAGTTGCCATTGAAACTATCGCTTCAAAATATTTTCCCAAATTTATCAATGCCAATAATAGCCTTAATAGGGATGGATGTATATTAGACAAAGGACAAAAAAATTTAGGTCAGCAGTCTGACACATGACACGTGTCACTCAACTGCTTACACACTACACGAAAACTTAAAAAAAAAATAATACTAAAAAATAAAATAAAAAAATAAGGGTTTAATCCATGGTATAAAAGGGGGATGGGCCATGGCCATAGGGGTCGAGTGAGAGTCGCGGGAGGCAGCAGAGAGAGAGAGAGTACGGACATTTACGCTTACTCTGTCACTCCTCGCGGAAATCGCCCGAATTTCTGGCGGTGGAGATTTCCGTCGTCACGTTGCTGAAAATGGGGAATCAGAAGCTCAAGTGGACGGTGGAGGAGGAGGAAGCGCTGAAGGCCGGCGTGGCCAAGCACGGCGCCGGAAAATGGAAGACTATCATCATGGATTCCGAATTCGCCGAGAAGCTTGCCGGCCGATCCAACGTTGATCTCAAGGTTTCGTGCTTTCATGTTTCTTCGATTTTGTTTGGCTTTTTTACTTGTTTGGATGGGTGATAGCTTCGTAGATGGAAATTTAAGTGCGTTTTTTAACACTGAACTTGCTGTGATGCTTTTTTGTATGGCTTTGGAATTGAGCGGTGTTATTGTTTAGCCTGCGTTAATGTATATGCTCTGGATTACGTATTTTGTTGTTTTGTTTTGAGTTGTAGCTTTGCTTCCATGATTTGTGTGAACTTTAGAATGTGTTGTCTAGTTTAAACCATAGGATTATGAGCTGGTTGTTCGAGCATTCGTTTCTCATTTGATTTGTTGCTGTTGTTTTTGAATTTGTGAGTTTAGGAAAACTTGTCTGATCTATTGTTATGTGATCCGGGGAATTAAGGACGCGTTTACTTCTGTATTGGATTGTTTCGAGTGTTTTGAGTTGGTTTGGATTTAAATTTCTTATTGATGAAACTTAGATATGGATTTCATGTTTTGAGTAGTTATTAAGTGTCCGGTGTGATGTTTTTGGATGCAAAAAATAAGTTTAACTGCTGTAGATTGCTTTGGGAAAGTGCATAACAAAGAGCATGATTGAGTAGTATTCGAAAAGGTGTTCGGTTTGTCATCATTTGCTTCAAATGCACGTTCGGTATGGCTGAGGAAAGAGCTACGGACAAGCTGATCAGATTTTGTTTGAGAGCGACAATTTAATGCAATTTTTCATGCCGTTGGCCGTTTTTCTTGTTCTATATCGACAAAACTTTACGTCATTAGAACATTACTTATCTGATTTTGTTTGAGAGCGACAATTTAATGCAATTTTTCATGCCGTTGGCCGTTTTTCTTGTTCTATATCGACAAAAGTTTACGTCATTAGAACATTACTTATCTGATTTTGTTTGAGAGCAACAATTTAATGCAATTTTTCACGCCGTTGCGCATTTGTCGTGTTCTATATCGACAAAAGGTTACGTCATTAGAACATTACTTATCTTGATCCATATCGACAAAAGGTTACGTGATTAGAACATTCCTTTAAAGTACTTTGGCTCACTGTTGAGTTGTTGTTGCTTTAAATGCATTTGTTTTTAGCTAATCGAAAGTATTTTCCATTAATAAGAGAGAAATTGAGGTGCGTAATCTATTTAGGCAATTGTCCCCCACATGGTGTCTCTATTTAGTGGATACAATCAGGTTTTCTGATGGATGTTCTATCCAGAAAGTGTAACTTTTCTAGATGAACCGTATCTTCATCCATAAACTCTGCTTCACAAGAAGATAGAGCCACATTGCGATACACTTGTTGCTTTACATTTTCATTAGTTGTTTCATGTTTCTGCTAATCAGGATAAATGGCGGAACATGTGTGCTAACCAAGGGCAGGGGGATAGTGCTGCGACCCCTAAAAGCGATAGCGACAGCAAGGCTTCTGAAAGCCCGCAAGATGATCAAGATATCCCTGAGTATGTGTTGCCTTATTTGACTTCAATCACTTTACATTCTACTATTAAAATTCCGTATTTTCTTCGATCAAGAATACTATTAAGTCGCCACGGCACGTATATACTTTTGGCACTTGTCTGGATACAGTTCATACTTCTCAATCATATCTGAAGATTCTGTAGAATTCAGTGTTTCCCATTGAAGTTTTTATCTTTTTCCGAAAACATATGAACCCCTTCTATTAGCCGGACACTCGGATCTAACATTTCAACTGTAGTGAAATGATTCTTGAAGCAGTTTCGTCAATCCAGGGCAGCAATGGAGCCACTTATGGTGAAATCGCAAGCTTTATTGAGGTCAGATTCTCTATTTTAGCATATTTACTTTCTACTTTAGCTCAAATAGAAATCTAAAATTCGAAATCACACTGCTATTCGATTCTAATGATGGTATGTCTGTCGAAAATGGATATTCGTTGACTAGGAAGCAATATAGGATCGATTTATAAATTTACTTTCGAGCTAAATATACTAATGCTAAAAGGTGTTTTGTCGACAGCAAAAACAAGAGTTAACCCCAGACCTTCGAAGGACACTGGGCTCAAAGCTGAGGAAACTTATTTCTGAAAATGCACTTGAGAAGGTAATACAAATTCATTATTCCCGATGACTTCACATCAATATACTAACACACGTAAATTGTTCTTGTGACGTCAAACAGGGGCAGAACCGCTACAAGATTAAAAATGCTGCAACTGATACCAACGCACCTGCGCAAGAAAACCCGAATGCTGAACCAAGTCCACCACAAGCGCGCGAGCATATCATCACTACTACAGATGCTAAAGAAGCAGCTGAAATAGCAGCTCAGAGAGTTGCCGAGGCAGAGAACAAAACTTATCTGGCAGCTGAAGCGATGTTGGAGGCCGAAAGAATCTCTCAAATGGCCGAAGAAGCGCATGAGCAGCTTATGCAGTTGGAGGAGATCATAGAGCAGTGTAAGCCTCTTTTTTCTTTTATTTCTTCGATTTTTCTTATCGAGCTACGTCTGATAGTCGCGGCAAGAATACGATTTCATTTTTTTTTTGTTTTTCGACGCAGTTATGCCGGGGTTAACGGGTGGAAACAGAAACAGAGACTGAAGGTCGGATCATAACATATGATGTTATGTCTAAGGAGTGATTGAGATTAAGCAGTGATTGAGTAAGTTGTTTGTCATTGAACTGCTCCATTTTCATTTCAATCTTGAATTAGAATTTGAATTGCTGAATTTGTACATAAGATTGGATTGCTATGTTGTTCTGGTGCTTGTTGGAGACCAATTATCTTGCTTTAATTTGTGTCTCTGTTTTTATTTTGGTGCTATTTAGTCTAAAGGGGAATGTCTTTCTTTTTTATTATTATTTTTTGTGTTTACAAAATATTTTATCAATCATTATTTTAATATCTAATTGAAATCATTTTTTTTTTTTTTTTCAAACCATCAATAGAAACACCCCTAGACTACTTGTTTTCACCGAAAAGTTTCGTGACCTGAAAATATCAAAACATGTGAGTGCCTCTCGAAGCTTGAGTTTAATACTTTTTGGTTTTGCATTTTATTTGTGAACGGTGATTTTGAATGTGACAGTTTTTGGATTTAGATTTTCTGTCAGTTACTATATCCCAATTCAAGTTTATTTATTTATTTATTTTTAGTAATTATACAATTTCATATGATTTCACTAATCAATAACATACTAATATTATTATCTGTATATTTGGCTCTACAAGGGAGTACATTTTTTCTATTCACAAAATATACAGTCCAATTATATGGTAACTATTTTAAAAATATAACATTTGTTTATACAAATATTTTTATTTTATTATCGTATTATTATTTTTATATAAAAAGTTAAAGATAAATTATTTTTACATCACTTTTAATTATTTATTATAATTAAAATACTATTAATTTCTTAAATTATATGCTAAAAGTAAACATATTTTTTGTTGGACAGATAATATGTAAAAACTCAATATTTAATATGATATTTTACACCAATAGCTGATACGAGAGCACATTAAAAAATTGAATTCGTAAGTAAAAAGTTGAGATATTTTTGAAATTTTGAAATAGTAAAATATCAATATTTAATATGATATTTTCAAAATTTCGAAAAATGTAAGAATTTTCTATCTAAATTGTGCTAAGTCACTCTTGCCAAACTCTTGCAAATGGCATGAACAAACTAGGACAAAGAAATGGGATAAAGGTGAAAAAATATAAAAAAAACACACAAGAAATTGAAGCTCAAAGCCACACCTCTTTGATTTATCTCTTCAAAATCTTTCAAAACTAAAAACGCAAGAATCCAATTTCCATCTCTCTCTCCCTCCATAGATTCAACGGAAATTTAACCAAAATAGATTTGAATAACGAGGTTGCAGTTCCCGCATCATTAAAGAAAAAAAAAAAAAAAAAAATCTAAGCCAAAGCTGCAAGAAAATTTTTATGAAGTACTAGATGATATAAATGACCACTCTCACCTAAAAACTTAAAACTTAGGAGAATATATCATTTGTTTATTTATCTACAAACGGGAGTTAATATCAACACCTCTCCTCACGTGCAAGAGGGATAAACGCCACTAAACGAAATTTGCACGTAGACAAGGACAAATAGGAGGACGGTAGAATTCGAACTCCAAACCTAAGGCTCTGATACTATGGTAGATGAGTTGGTTGTTTACATCGTCAAACAAAAGGCTAGGCAAAACCAGCAAAACATGAAAAGAGAAAATACACAAACTTTAAAGCTACAATGGCGAACGCTCATTATAGAACTCCATTTGACAATTTTTTTTTTACTGTAAAAACACACTTCAATAGACAGGTCATCCTATAGACGGGGCGGGCATGCGAGTCGAGTAGGGTCGAGTCGCGTAAAAAAGAATGAGAGCAGTACAACATAAAACATAAGTAAGCTAGATGAGGAAGAGGAGGAGATCTAACAAAACTCATTAACTCTTAAAACACAGAATCAATCGTACCTTTCTCATCTTTGCTTTTCACCGATCTCTTCGTTATTAAATGTTCCGACTGTCATCACTATATCCTGAATCCACGTCGATTAAGTAAGCCGTGGGGAAGACTACGTATACGTATACATACACGTACTCTCCACAGTTGTTCTGATATTTACACTGGGAATGCGCTTAGAAACATTTTTTGTCGTCTAATGCTGCACCTTCTCATCCTTCAAGTTCATGGCCTCGATACCCTTGAGGGTAGAGTCGTAGTTTTTTAGGTTCGAAGTCGGGGTTCTGGTAGAACCTGCGCGCTTCGGGTCTAATGGTAGTGGTGGATTTGAATTTCTCTGGAGTGTGTCTGTATCGTTCCCGGAGATCTCCAGGTCTCGGCTTATAGTGATGCCAGGTCGCCTTGCTGACCCGAATTTCCGGAAAAGGCTGGAACCGGAGAGCTGCACAGCGACATTAAAATGCAATAAGCAATAAATCGGGTCTGTTACTTATGAGTTTCCATCTAATTTTTTGTTACCATTTAGACTCTCCGCTCCCCTCAAAATTAAATATAAATATATTTTTCTCATAAAATATCACATCAAATATTATTTTAATAAAGAACACAAACCTCCAAACTCGATCCAGACTTAAAAAAGAATAAAAAACATGTTTTGAGTAAGAGGGTTGAGTTAATCTTACTTCTTTGGTCACAGAAGCATCTGCAGCAGGACCTTTCTGAGACGAGTTTCCGGAATTCAAAGGATTCCTTGTTCGAGCGCCCTTGCCATCCTCGCCGCCTGTGTAACAGAAATTTATAAATTTCGACAGAATAGCATGTTAATGAATGTGCCGTCACTGGAAAATGAGGATACCTGATTGCTTGTCATTGTTAGCATGTTGCATTCCGCTACTTGTCCCTGCAGCAATTGCCTGTCGAGGAAATTCATCACTTCTGATATTTTTGGCAAAACCGTGAAACCTAAAAAAAAATTGCATGTTACTCACAAGGGCGCGGGATGGAGGATTGGCAAGCTGCGACTGCTGATATTTCAAGATAGTCCAGTCAAATACATAGTCGAATTGAAAGCCTGTTAGGGTCAAAACAACAAAGATATAAGCACGAAATGATGCGATATAGCAGAAAGGATAGTGACACTATGATAGCTGTAGAAACCTTCGCGAATAAACAGGTCACGGAAAATTCTCTTAAGATAAGCATAATCCGGTTTATCTTCAAATCTAAGTGAACGGCAGTAGTGAAAGTACGAAGCAAATTCAGTGGGATAACCACGGCACAGCGCCTAGAGAAAGATTGGATTTTAAGGTCAGTATTTTACCACAGAAAATAACATAATGTGAATGCAGGGTAACTTTTTCGATTACCTCTATGGAGGTAGAAACTTTTTTTTCACTAATTTTCTCGTACTTCTGTTTCTTGTTTCCAGCTTTCAATCCCTGCCAAGGAAGGCTGCGCATTTTGGGGAGATGAGTAGACGTAGAGAAAATTAAAGTAACGAAAAGCAATAAAGCGAATCCGCGTACACACCTTCCTCTTAAAAAGTACATGAGAACATATCCAAGTGATTCTAGATCATCCCTACGGCTTTGTTCTATGCATTGATCGATGCAGTAGAGCATAATCGAACACAGAGTAAATGCCTAATTAGATATATTTGAAGGATAAAAGAATCAGGAAAGGCCGTATGCATACCAATGCCGAGATGAGTATTCATGCTCGCGTATCTAGCTGTTCCAGTCAAATTCTTATTCTCTCTGCATTATAAAGGATAATGTTGTCGTCATTCGAATCAATTTTCCGTGAAAACAAACAACACAACAAAACAGATAAGACAGTTGGAAAGGAAACAGAAGAACTGCCTATTACTACTTGAAATTAATGTTTTCGTTTTTTTTTTTTACCTATATGGAATATGTTGATGAGTTGAGGAGTCTCGATATTTTTTGGCAAGTCCAAAATCAATGGCGTAAACCTATGAACATCGGAGGGATTATGAACACAAAATATCATCATTTTGAATTAAACAAACCAATGTGGAAAACATTGAACAAAAGGGCTACCTGATTTGCACGCCTTCCTAAGCCCATGAGAAAGTTGTCGGGCTTAATATCTCGATGGAGGAAAGATTTGGAGTGGATATACTCAACACGATTAATCTAGAAACAAAATTTCACCAGTTTAAAAAAATTTGCTCTATCATCTTTACGATGCATAAACAAACTAAATACCATACCATTTGATCAGCGAGCATGAGAACAGTCTTTAGAGACATCTTGCGACTACAAAAGTTAAACAAGTCTTCTAGACTAGGTCCCAATAAATCCAAAACAAGAACATTGTAGTCTCCCTCGACCCCGAACCACTTGACATTAGGAATTCCAGCTACCAATTTCGTAAATTACCACCCAATGAGAAACTACTAACACGAATTAAAACTATAATGGCCGAAAAGCAAAATTCACAGTGAAAAGAAAGTGTATTACTTCCTCCGTGAAGTAATTTGTACAGCTTAGACTCATACAGTAGCTGCGGATGCTTCGTCTTCACATTTTCCTACACAAATCGAAACACAAGTGAGCTATAAGACATACTACAAAAGATATACACAAATTTGCGACGAAATTATAGGGTAAGTAAATGAGCTTTCGAGATTACACTTTCCTTTTCAGTATTACCAATTTACTACAACATTCAGGCAGTGCAAAGACACTCGATACTCTCGACTACTAACACCGATGATAACATTCAGAAGCTAGACAGGCATTCATGTTCCTTTTTCTTAAAATCAGCTAATAATGGTGTTGAGAAAATTTCAATATGAAGAGGTGAGGATCGATGGAGGATACAGAACACTCACATCCAAACAACACGCACAATTATAATCCATTCAGCAACAATCAATCAGATCATAACTGATACAGAAAACTCATTGATCTTCAAAATCCAAAACGAATCATACGAGCATAATCATAACAGAAACAACAAAAGTAAGATCACCGAGAAAAGCTTTCAATCCACTTACGAGCTTAATAGCAACCTCCTCATTCGTCTGAGTATTCGTACCTGCAAACATCCAAAAAACAAAATTACGAATCACGTAGCCCTAATTTTCTCATCAAATCGGAAAATCTCAAACCAGATATGGAAATAAATACCTAAATAGATCTCTCCAAACGAGCCGCTCCCAATTTTCCGGCCAAGGCGGAACTTATTCCCCACGCGAGGCTCCATCCAGTTTCCGCAGAAATTAAAACCCCAGATTTCCCCAAATCAAATCAAGCCGAAGATTGCAGAATTGTCTGGGAAGAAACTAAGGAGGGGGATTCGACATTTCATAGAAGTCAGGAAGAATTCATCCGCGCCTGCTTGCGCTTCGATCCGATCGATGGGTTAGCAGATTTTGTTTGGTTGCATCTACACCTTATAGCTTAGGAGGGGAGAGGAAGGACCAATCATGGCTACCATTATTCATCCCCAATTCACACCTCACCACACCACCATTAATACGTGTATATATATATATATACAACACCATAGTTTGATCGATGCTGTCTTCTTTCCCTTTCTTCTTTTTTGTTTTTTATTTTTTAATATAATTGAATCTGTACTACGTTCCCTGTTTTCGGTTTTGACGTTATTAATTATTATTTTATACTCTGTTTCATATAATTTATTTTTTAAATATAATTATACAATTTTTAATTTTATTTTAAATTTTAAATTTTTTAAATTTTTATAAAATTATTTAGTTATTTTAATTTTAATTTATAATTATTTTATTATATTACACACTTTAATCTTATTTTAAATTTTTTTTTTATTTTTTTTTAATTTTAATTAAATTAATTAGTTATTTTAATTTTAATTTATAATTATTTTTACTAATATATTTATAATTATCTACTAATTACATCCCTACTAAAATGTCTACAGTATAGCAGATACGATATATAAAACGAAAGAATAATTATTTTTACTAATATATTTTTTAATTATTTACTAATTACATTCTATTTATGAATAGGAGGGAGTATATAATACGATGCCGTTTCACACCACTCCCCCGTTCCGTCCACCTGTTGTTCCAATAATAGCCTGCTCCGACATGGAGTGGCCCACCATTTGTTTGTCTAAATTAGGAAATTAATAAGAAATTATTATTATTATTATTATTATTATTATTATTATTATTATTATTATTAAAGTTAGATCATAGAGAAATAGAGACGATGTATTGAATCAGATTTTAAGATTTCGTAATATCGATAATAGAAGCATGTGTTATCTTTATGGTTGGATATTTCGAAGAAAATACTGTCGGCTGAGAATACCATTCATTTATATTGATTCATTTATTTAACAAAAATATTAAATAAGGAAAATGACTTGTTAGTGTGTATTTTTCGAAACTCCAACAACTTTTAAAACTTATATTTAAATGGGACCTTTTTATATAAGTGTATGTGTCTATATATAATTTGGGTTTTTTTTTTTCAAGGAGTTCGGAAAAATTTGAATTTGATTTTGATTTTTATTTGAATTTTGGAATGAATTTGAATTTTGTTTTTGTTTTTTTTTTTTTTTTTTTTTTTTGTATTTGACTTTGATTGGGGTTTTGAGAATTTTAGATGTATATTGATTTGATGGATAATGAATAAAATAATATAAATATGTATTAAATTTAATTGATAAAATTTATATTGTATGATTTAATTATGAATTTATATTATACTCAATATATATATTTAAAATTTTATTTATTTGTATTATAAAAATTTTTGTTCTCTATAAAATTGACATATATATTGTATATATTTTCTTCCCTTATAATTATAATATGTTTCTTTATCCAAATTTTCTCAAATTTTACTATTTAGACTATATATTTCCCGAAAAAAAAAGAAACAACATTTTCAGACTTTGTCCCCCAAAACACAAACAGACCAGATTTAGGTTGTTTGCATAGTAAAGACGCCCAAACCTGAGCTAAAGAAATAAGCCCTTAACATAAATGAGTGTCAGCATATATATACCAACAACATAAAATGTATAATAAAGGTATGTGCTACTTTTTAATAATAACAAATATATTATATATAAATATGTCATGTGCTAAAATCGTGTATGCTGTATGAAATTATAACATGCGTTTGTATGTAGTAATATTGTGTAATATTGAGACTATAACATATGTGTTTAATTCATGCGTTGTATTATTAATATATACATTGTGATATTTGTAGTAATATTATGTGTTGTCTAATAATACACTATGTGTTGTTCAGCAGCACTGTAGACGTTGCGACAGCCAACTTCATCATCAATTGTCTAATTTCAATCATCAACAAAATCAAGGGTTGTGTGTTTGCCAAAAGAGTCAGTTCAGTTCCAAAATTAATTTACAAAAGCAATCCTAAAAAATTATTCCAAAAGTAAACAAGCAAAGAAAATAAATAAATAAATAAACAAACTACAATTATAGTAGTATGAATTTCAAAATTTGAAACCAAGCAAATCTGTGGCGAACAAAATGCTCTTCTGAGACTCAAAAATCACAATTTCTTATTCAAATGAATTGCATAAGCTTATTGCAAAAAAATATAAAACAAAACCAAACAGAATTTAACAACAAAAGAATGACCTTTCTTCTCTTTAGATAAGCTACAAATCTGCCTGTCCGATGATTGAATTGTAATGCTGCAGAAATTACGTGTAAGAAGATGTAGTTCGAGACGACTGCGGGTGCCTATCACTCATCTCAGAAGTGATCGAGTCAAATGTTCGCGAGCTGTGGCGAGCGCATGAGATATTGACTGCAACGATCCGTGCTTCCAGTTAGGACAACATCGTGTGTGTGTATATATACATATATAAATATACATTACCTGCTCGGACATTGGTGATCCGTCATCCATAGTGTGACTAGCTACTTTTCCGGCAATGACACTTCCATCTGTTTCAAGAATAATCCTGAAATATATTGGACAAGAGTTTACACAAATTAGCTCACCCGGTTAATTATTAGGGGTGGAAAAATGAAAAAATCTAATGAAGCCTACCCTCCGTCGACAATCTCATCAAGGCAAAGAAGAATCAGATCCATGTTCTCTAGTGCCTCTCTGTGGTCCACATTGTTCCTAAACATATGAATATCTGGTTTGTCATCAAGATAAGCTATCGGCATTAATTCAAGAAGAATAAAATAAAAAAATAAAAATTTGGAACCTTAGAAGAAGAGCAACTGCATCAAAGAAACCCTGTAGAACACTAGCCAGGATCAGCTCATTTTCCCCATCACTTGCAGTCACAAAGAAGTGCAGATCTTGAACAAATTTATACACGATAATGTTGTTCTCCAACATTGTTATCTCAGCTGCACACCACCACATTTATACAACCTTTTTAGGATTCGAATGGAAGTTCTACAAAACTAAATAGATGAAGGCTGAGCAGAATGACATGAGTTAGCGATCAGCAATACAAATTTAATGAAGATTGAAATGTACCTTCACTACGAGCATTCGTTTTTTGAGTCTTTGAAAATATTGTCTTTTCGAAAGCAAGCTTTGTGCTGTTTGTAGGCCATTCATCGGAATAGTACTTGACAGCAACACGTTTACCTTCCGAATCCAATAAAAGTAGGTTCTTAATCGTTGGACAATCTCCCTACATTTCCACAAATCAGAAATTCACCATCTCAAAGCATCAATTTCAAATCCACCACAACGAATAATCAAATATCAGAATTACACAACACATCACAAATTGCAATTCCAAACATCGCAAAACATGCATATTCAATACTGCATCGGATCAGAACAAGCACCGATCGTCAATCAAACTTACCATTTCGCTCGCTCTCCGCACACGCACACTCCAAAATTCCAACAATCAAATCACTAATCACATCCTATTAATCCACACGCACATAAAAGTCCGAATCTGATGTCACAATACATATATAGATCTCAAAAATCCCTCATTGAACAAACACAATCATCGCAGCAACCACAACAACTGCTCGCATAATTCAGATTTCCAATAAAAAAAAAAAATTGCGCGCACACATACATTAGATCCTGCATGTCAGACAGAAAAACAAAAACAATAATGCATAATGAAACCTAATTACTTGACTGAGAAAGTTGGCCATTGCAGCGAACGATCTTCAGGGAGAAATCTTGCCGTTGGTTCAGATACAACTGAAAATTGTTACAGCAGACGTCGTATATATTTTATACTGCTGGGCCATTATTCCACAACCAAATGGGCCAAAATTAATAAAGAAAGGCCCACTTAAATGGGCCATATTTAAGCCCATTATAAAATTTTATATATAAATGTAAATAAAAATATCATAAACAACAAGCTGGAGTAGCTCAGGAAGGTTCAAGCCCTTCCTCTAGCGAACTTTTCGTTTATTTAATTTATTTAAAATAGAAATTTAATTATTATTATTTTTTTAAATTAAAGTTGAAATACATATCCGTTAAACTTTACTTTTCTTGTCTATCTTTTATTTCAAATTTTCAAAATTCGAAAAAAAAAGCTACAGTCGATTAATCTTCATCTTCTCTATTAAATTAATTTTAATGTCTGAATATTCATCTCTTCTTCAGACAGCAGTTCTTGAATCGGCAGAAGAATTTGCTTGTTTTATTTGCTCAAGGTTTTTCTTCTCTGCGTGAAAATGGGTGCTTCAGGAAAGTGGATTAAATCTCTGATCGGTCTCAAGAAACCCTCGCCCCATGAATCCATCGTAAGTCTCACAAATTTTCGACTCGAATCTTGTTTCCTCAGAATTCCCAAATTTGTCCATTTTCTTTAATTGCATTCTTAATTTGAGAAAACAGAGAAATAAAAATTTGATCTTTGGGCAGGAAAAGGGAGAAGGTAAGGGGAGGAAATGGAAGCTATGGAGGACCCCCTCGGGGGGCAAAACCACCGCCGGCGGCGGCGGTGGCGGTGGCGGTGGCGGCGCGGCGGAGATTGAGGGCTCGGAGGTGTCTTCTTATTTCATCGACGGCGAAATGGCCGCCGCCGTAGCTGCTTTAGCCAAAGCTTCTCCAAGAGATTTCATGGCTGTTCGAAGAGAATGGGCTGCTGTTCGAATTCAGACAAATTTTCGTGCATTTCTTGTAATTATTTTTTTATTACAATATATATATATATATATATCAAATCTTATATGATCTGATCTGTGTAAAATTGTTAAAATCTCCGATTGATTGTTAAATTCTGTAATTCCTTGTAGGCACGACGAGCTTTGAGGGCTTTAAAAGCATTGGTTCGGCTTCAAGCTATAGTCCGAGGTCGATTAGTTAGAAAGAAAGCCGACGTAACTCTACGATGTATGCACGCTCTGGTTCGGGTCCAGGCTCGGGTCCGAGCTCACTGCAGCCAAGCCTCAGGTTCGGAGCATTCGAAGGATCGAAATCGACTTGATCCAATCAAACAAGCCGAGGTTCGAGTTCAATATCAGACATGATCGAACATTGTATGTTGTAGTATTGTTTCGTCGAATGTGGTTCGATGATCCTATGTTTCGACTCTGTTTTATTACAGAGCGGATGGTGTGATAGCCGCGGGACTGTCGAGGAAGTCCGGTCGAAGCTGCAAATGAGGCAAGACGGAGCCATCAAAAGGGAGAGAGCTATTGCCTATGCTCTTTCTCAGCAGGCAATGAATTAACTTTAAGTTTAGTTTCGGAATTCGATGATCGTTTTTATCGAATCGAATGTTTGTTGTTTCTTTGATTTCAGCAGCTGCAGAAAACCCCAAAATCGTGCTTGAAATCGAGCACGCCGAGCAAGAAGCTAAATTGGTTAGAGCGCTGGATGGCGAACAGGCCGTGGGAGAGTAGGCTGATGGAAGAATTCCCGGGGGAGTCATCAAATTCGACGCCGAAATCTTTAAAATATGGCGCCGGGTCTTTGTCGAGCGCATCCGATTACGATTCGGTGACGATGAGGCGCAACAACGTTTCGAAGCGGGTCATCGCAAAAGTCCCGAAAAGCTGCCAAATTACGCGCTCGATCTCCGATCCATTTACGGAGTCGATCTGCGGCGAGAGCACGAACTCGAACTTATCATCGACGACCACATCGGGAAGTCCGGGATCAGGGGAGATAAATGGCCCCCGGCGTAACTACATGAGCCTCACGACGTCGATCAAGGCGAAGCAGAAACCAGGCAGCACTTATTCCTCGAATCCTCGATCTATCCAAAGGCATTCGATCGAGGATGTACCATGTTGTAGGAAACCGAGTCCTTTGTCTAAAGGGATCGCTCGGAGGAGCGCCGATGCTGATCTTTACACGGTTGATTTATGCAAAGATCTCTATCCTCCGGTGGGCGGAGGTAAAGGTTATTACAAGTGAGGCGACGAGGAAGATCGATCGATTGGTGTTGTAAGAGTCGAAGTATTTTGATGAGTTCAACGTCTTGTTGTTCTTGGTACTTCTTTGTTTTTTTCAATCTTTTATTTTTTTTCTTCGATTCGAGATTGCCTTAGTTATCGGGTAGTTAGGTGTTTACGGTTGGCTCGATTTTTATGCGAAGCGTTGTTTTGGATACGGCGCGATTGCGAGGGATTATTGGTCGTGTAGATTTGTCGATTTTGAGCCTTGTTTTGTGAGGTTTTTGTGTGTTTTTTGTGTATATTGTTGTTGTTGTCTTCTTAATGACGAGGTTTGTGTCTTAAATCATCGATGTTGTAAGAACACGGGGTTCTTTTAAAGTTTGATTTCAATTTTTCGC
The DNA here is from genome assembly GCF_009805555.1 of Andrographis paniculata. NCBI lineage: Eukaryota > Viridiplantae > Streptophyta > Magnoliopsida > Lamiales > Acanthaceae > Andrographis > Andrographis paniculata. The sequence goes on along the minus strand of NW_026137634.1, from coordinate 1,862,699 downwards.
ATTAGTCATCTCATTGCAATGACATTCCATAGTTGCAAAGAAGAAAATCAATGGTCCGGTAAGAATATCACTGTGGCGTGGGGTTGAATTTGTGACCATGAGGTCATGGGTGTAAACTCCGACGCTTCAGGTTATTTGCCATATATGGCTCGTCTAGTGTGACTTGCCCATCGGATGGTAATTACTCCATCCGTTCGTTACCCGATCTAAATGAGCTATTTTTAGTGGACGGAGAGAGTATTTTAATTTAATGTACTGACTTGATCAAATAAGTTGGGATAGCTTACTAAGTACCACCCACCTTAATATTATTTTATCTCACTTCATATAAAAGTACCATAATACATCTTTCAACGTGTAATTTTTGTTAGTTATAACTAAATGGTATTCCTTTTTGTTACACATAGATCTTTATAACTAAATGGTACTCATTTCGTCATTTAAATTTATACTTATTTCTGTTGTGTCTAAAAAATATTTTTGTTTTTTCTATTTCGATACTACTGTAGAAGGAAAATTTTCTATTTTTATATATTATTTTTTTTAAAATTCATGTATGATCAAATGAGCATAATTTTAGATGATGAACATAATATTTTATTCTCTACACAATTACTCATATATACCAAATATAAAAATCGCAGCAGATCCTGTACTAATTTGACCGGATCAATATACAGTATATGATTGACCAACATATGTTTATACATATGTCATCGCATATTGTATTATAAAATAACATACGTTAAATTATAATATTCCATCCGTCTCTGAAAGGTTGTCATTTTCTATTTTCGTCCGTCCTAAAACAAAGTTATCATTTCCTAATTTAGTAATTGTACTACCTACCTAACATAATAAATACCCTAGCAACTTACACTATATTATACAAATGCCATTATTTTTATATTACACAATATTAATAGCAGACATTTTTACCTTTTTCACTACAATCCATTATAATGCTAATATTAAAAAATTTATATGCAAAAAGTAAACTGCAACCTTGTTCCGGAGGGAATATAATATATATTAACATTATAAATATGTTAAAAGATATATATATAATATTGTTGATTACCATTATAATATATATATATATATATTTATCACGTCAATAAAAAATACTAAAAATTATGTTTCTTTTCCTGTCTCTAAATTTTTTGTTACTATTTGATCTCACTTTTTCTTTTTTGACAAATATTACTTTAAACATTATTTAAATCCAAAAAAGTTTAAAATATCCAAACTATTACAAACTGACTATTATTACATTGTTGGTATTCAATTCAATTCACCAAATGAGAAATAAAGGTTAGTCCAAAAGCAGGCAAGAAATATGGGGTTTTGGGATTTGTGTTTGGTTGAGAATTCCAGAAGAGGTATTGCTTACATAAGATACATACAAAATTTGAGGGTAGGGAAGGTGTCATTTTAAAATACCAACAACACATCCAAACACGTAGTCAATTATTGCTTCCCTATCACCAGATTATGTACTTTACATGCAAACTATTTCTTGCTCACTAAACTTTGTTCTTCAAGAAAATAATTTTTGTCCTCATTTACACAATATATATATTATATAGGTGAGATTGATAGTTGTGATCATCTGTTGTTGCATTTAATGCTTGACCAAAATTGTTTATCTTTTTTTTTTATTTCTAAAAAATAAAAAATAAAAAAATTTTAAGAATTATATATATATATATATATGGCTGTCTGTTGTATTGTTTCATGAAAATGGAAAATCTATGTTGCATTTGTGTTCATTTTTTCACCAAACTATGCTTTCTTTGATATGTAGATGTTAAGCATATTTTTTTATATTGTTTTTTGGGCTACAATTCTCATTTTTTTGTCATAATATAATTTTTATTTTTTGCAAATATTTAAATATGGTATCAGAGCTGAGTTAATGTTTATTTTGCCCCCATGGGCCATTTCTATTTTTTTCGCAAATATTCATACAGTAGTAAAAAATATTTATTATATATATAAACATTTAATGTTAGAGAATTTACAAATTTATATTTATATCTATATCATTCACTAGAGTATTATTGTTTTTAATGGTTTACATAGTGATTTCCAATCAAATTCGAGCTTATATGAACATACATTGCTTATTCAAATGAATGTTTTTCAATAAGTACAATATTTACTTTGAAACAGATGTAATGAGATCTTACAACTTAGTATTATATATTGAATATCAGAGTTACTATCATTTGAATTGATCTTAAAATCACTTAAATCGAATGGATTACACAAACCATAAATTGAATCGAATTTGACTTTCATCGATCGATTGGCCCAAATTAATTAAAACATTATCGTTCGATTATTACTAAATTTCCACTCTACTAAATTCATAGGTTAGAATTTAATCTCTATTTAGATTTGATTACTTTCATTTTTATTATTATTATTATTTTTAAAGTTTTCATTAAGATATATAGAAAATCATTTGACACATTTTGAAATTATGGCTATCATGTAATGAATGATATTTTCTTGATCCAACAAACTAGGAAATGTCTTGTCAACCTACTCTTGATTGATCAACTAATATAAAAATAAAAAAGTGAGAAATTATATTTTTGTTAAAATAATAATTATGCTTGACTTATAAATGGAAATTACAAGAGCTTTTCAAAGCCTAGTTATATTAATCAAGAAAAGTGAAAAAGACATTTTATTATCATAATCATAATAATAATGTCATTTTTTCAAGAAACCATAATTTCATTACTATAAATCAAATACCGTCTAATATAGAAAAGTACTCATTATTGTTGGAATCTGGAAATGTATTATCTCCACACTTATTTTTAGAAAATATTTTTATTATGCAATGTTCAAACTTTTTTTTTTTTTTAAAAAGAAACAATTTATGTAAAATCACAATTTCTTATCCACAAGTATAATTTATAATCGGTATAACCATTTGTCACAAAATATAAATGCACTGAGTATAGAATTTATGGTACAATCTACGATGTCCACTTTTAAGTGTTATATTTATCTTTTGCATAATTCTATTAACATTAAAAATATCTTTTTATACAAATATAATTAATATTTAAAATCCAATCCGTACGAAATAAGCACACAACCAGATGATGGAAGTGAATATAAAATTGAATGACGAAAATAGTATATAATATATACACATAATAATAAAACCAGTAAAAACATCATTACTTGTTATACTTTATAAAACACCTAAAACTAAAAAATAAAAATAAAAAAATAAAATGAAACACTCTTACACAAGTCCAAAAAAAAAAGAAAAAGAAGGCATAATTGATGATGATCTCAAGAGACAAAACCAATGTAATTTTTTCCTATATATTCACAAGAAAAAAATAAATAAATAAATAATAATGAGAAAGTAATATCAAAAGAGGAATTGCATTTTTGTAAACCAAGGGTAGAGAAGAGGGCCCTAATCGCCATTTCTGTACAACTCTCTCTCTACATTTAACTCTCACTCTACTCTTCATTCACAGCCTGATCATATCACCACATTGAACCCTTTCCCCAATTCCTTTTCATACTCCTTCCTACTTTCTCACACACACCTGCCTCTCTCTGCATGTGTGTCATCTAATAATCTTTTGCAGGAGTTTATATACATATACATACATATATTATATATATGTGTGTGTGTGTGTGTTAGAGAGAGAGAGAGAGAGAGGGATCAAGAAATGGGACACCGTCACCTATGCTGCAACAAGCAGAAAGTGAAGAGGGGCCTTTGGTCACCTGAGGAAGATGAGAAGCTCATCAGCTACATTTCCACCTATGGCCATGGCTGCTGGAGCACTGTCCCTAAACTCGCCGGTAAATACATATACATATATATCGACATCAATTAGATCCACATATATATACACACATTCATTAATTACAACTTCTCCATTTCCAGGGCTGCAAAGATGCGGCAAGAGCTGCAGACTGAGATGGATAAATTACCTGAGGCCTGATCTCAAGAGAGGAAGCTTTTCCCAATGCGAAGCATCCCTAATCGTCGAGCTCCACCGCATCCTCGGCAACAGGTACAATGCAACATTTCAATCAAGCTGATCACATACATATATATATATGTATGTATGTATGTACAGTGAGTACTTAAGTATTAAGTAAAATGCTCACAAATGACTTTATATAAAAGATGGGCTCAAATAGCAAAGCATCTCCCGGGAAGAACAGACAATGAGGTCAAGAATTTCTGGAATTCAAGCATCAAGAAAAAGCTCATTTCTTCGAACCAAAACAACCATTCACAAGATCATATTGTTAAAAATCCTTACTCTCTTCCCAATAGCGCCACCAGCAGCAGCAGCAGTGGCTCTTCTGCTGAGAATCTGTACTTCCTGAATCCAAACAGCAGTAACTTCATCATCCCAAATCCCCAAATGGATCGAATCATCGGCTCCTCAGACTTAGACCTACCTCCATTGCAAGAATTTGATCCCTTTGATCAATCCAGGCTGGATCAGGTAATGAATTTTCAGGCACCTTTCACAGAACTGTCCTATCCTATAAACATCCCACAAAACCAGCAAGGTGATGATTATAACTCCGCATTTACCTATGAAGATAACAGCACCAGTCAAGTTATGATCGGGAATTATATTCAAACCCTAATCCCCAAATCTGTAACAACAACTTACAATGAACAAGAATTAGCAGCAATGAACAATTCCACTGTACCATCACTCAATCCATCTGAAAAGGGAATTGACTGTTTCATACCCTTTCCATCATCTGTTACACAAGAGCATCATCCCGGGGGTGAAATCCCCGGCCACTCAGGACTCCCATGGAACATAGAGGCAGAAACTGCGCCTCGGCATCTGACTCCTCCTATTCCATTGGACTACATTGAATCCTTCATGACACCATTTTGATCATCAATTCCAGCTGCTCTGGTATACAGCTATCTTATATATATATATATATGCATGTATGTATAATTCCTATATTCTGTTTCAACATGGATATACTTTGCTATACATTTCTCAAGGACTATTAATTCTATTCTAGTTTGGTGATTTTGGCAGGTGTCTTGCCAAAAATGAATGTTCATAATAAATGCTGAAGCTCTTTACGTAGTTTTATCAAATGCATACTTACCTAATCGAGAAATACCTTCAACAGAAATGCCATATTTCATTGTATTTGCCTTTCAAGTGATTGAGATCTCTTATCCACTCTGAAATAATTCTACGTATATAGACGACAATCTTTAGAGTGGCTTCATACAGATTATTATTATTTTTGTACAATCTACAATGAAATAGTTTGTTCACCTAAAAGCATGATATCCAATGTATATTTCCATCCAAAACATCACATTCGACAATTTTTTCATGCAAAACAACCCAAAACACAAACAAATTCAAACTAAGAATTGTATAGATTGGAAAATAAACAAAAATAAGTCATTAAGCTACACACATAGATTATAAATCAAAATCATGTAAACAAGTCTGTGTCAAGCACAAATGTTTTACTGAACCTTAAAGCAACATAGTCAGTCCTTCCTTCATAAAATGTGGATCAAAATTATTTAAATGCAAAAGTAGAAACTAATATTCATTATGCTGTGATCCTAAAGCGACCCTTGGCGATTCTTCGGGCAATGACTCTTCTGCCTCCCTTAGTCGATTTTCTGTTCAGAATGGAACATATTTGTCACTTATTGAAGGAATCATCAGAAAACACGTTTCAAGAAAGATTTGGCAAGTGAAAAAGGGTCTTCGATGGAAGTTGTAGGATGAGAAACAGATAGAGATCTTAGGGAAGAAAATGGATCCAGAAATTTGTCTTATTTCATGACATGCATAATCATAATGCCATTGAAGGCAAAAAAAATGCAACAGTTTAAGGTTTTTTGAGCAATTGTATGACGGTAGCCGTACATGATATGCTGCATCAAGTAGGTGTGTACTTTCGTGTACAAACATGTATGTGTGAGAGTGAATGAATAAAGACGTGTAAGTGAGATAGAGAAGTTCACCGAGCAAAGAATCCATGATTTCTTTTGCGCCTGATGTTGCTTGGTTGGTAGGTCCGCTTTGGAAGCAAAAGCATAGGTTCACTTGATGAAGACTCATTGCCTGTGGAGAATCAGATAGTAAAATTTCAAGAGTCAAATCCTGAACTCACAACCAAAACAACAGAGGAACAAATTTAACCTTTTGAAATCTCGATATCTGATTGAACAGGAATTAGCATAATGCATGGTGCCTATTAACTCCTCATGAACGTAGAGAAGCATGGTTGGAAAGATCCAATTCAAAATTTACATTATTATGGATAGCGAATGAAATGATGTCTGAACTTGATCCAGATAACAGCTTCTGACTAATAATGAATGAATGATCCTATAACATACAATGTCACTAATTACAGCAAAATTTTGTAATAGCAGACTTGGTTTAATTAACAAGAGAATATTAGCACGAAACATCAGAGTGTAAATCAAAGACAAATTTGGTAATCTGGCATCTAATGTAACATCTATGAGACTACAACTATTTTTCTCCACTCACCAATCTACTGATTAGAAATATAACTGAAGCTCAATCCAATGTGACGAGCAGAGTACAGAGTTTGTGCTAATGAACCCCACAAACTTTTCTTCGCAACCTATTCCACATCAATGGCACAACTAAAGGTACAAGAAGCTCACAAGCCCTTCTATATCTTTTATTGGGATAGGACTTTTAACATAATGGAGGTTTAAAACCTCGGGGACACAAGGTGACGCCAACCTTTAGTTTTCTAAAATGAAGCTACCAAACCAATCAAAACAATGATAGAATCATCTCTCCGGTGTTTCTAGATATTACATGTGATAGTTATACAGCTAAGAAACGGAGTTCATTACCACAGCTAATGAGAAGCCAATGAATTCCATCCACAGTACACCATGCAGTTAGAAATTCGACTATGCCGAGCATATTATGTTCGATTAATCACACCAATCTCATTAAATTGTTGACATTACACTAACCCCTGAACGAGGAAATGCAAAGTTCAAAGCGCTCAAAATAGCAATCTATAATCCACCTAACAGTTTTAATCCACAATCAAAGGTAAATACAAGAAAAACAGATCGTAAAATTCAAAAGTTACCGTCGGGAAGGAAGAATGGAAGAGAAGGAAGGCCGGAAGGGTATAAGAACCCGGCGGAGGAGAGCTTTTGCAGCGGATCAACGCCGTTCTGATGCACCGGAAAGTATAAAGGCGTCGTCTTCTTGTGGAGCTCAGGTGTGAATACAGAAGGCAAGAACTTCGGCGGAGCGACCAATTCGGAGCTCTGAGAGACGACTTGACTCGAATTGGAGAGGAGATTGCGGCTAAGGCATCGGGACATGAAAGAAACGCCGGTGCGAAGTAGGGCTTTGGACGACGCCATTTTTGGAAGAATTGAAGGGACTGCGACGGAGGCGCCGATCTGAAACCTTAAACCCTATGTTCGATGGCACACAGCACACTGTCGATTGCGGAACGCATTTTTCGACGGTCCCTTTGGAAGCTCCGGGATCCCAATACCAATTTCATCCAACCCGGTTTTTTGTAAATTGAGTTTATTTTTTTGTTTGAATAATGTAAAATAATTTTGACATTTTATTTTTATAAACAAAAGAAATTAGATTTTTGTAAAATTCATAGCTATTTTGGTATTTATACGATATTTTTTTGTTCGTTGTTATTAAAAAAAATTATATTTCCTCCGTTTTAATTCAAAAATATATTTTTATTATTATTTTCATTTGTCTATTTCAAAATATTCTTTACATATCCCATTTTAAAATATCTCTTTACTTATTTTAATTAATTATATTAATTTTAATTTATAATTATTTTATTATAATAAATAATTTTCTTCTATTATTTTAGATGTAATTTATATTTGTATTCAAATTTAACATTGAAATTAAAATCAATAGATTAAATCCGACTAAAAACAAATGTAACATTATTTTCGAAATCCGTACCAATTTTCAACCGGCGGTGAAATTTTATTTACCAACACTCAACGGTAAGCCTCCCGAAAGAAATTCACCAGCACTCTATCATCCCTGCTGTTCTATTTTCACCTTCAGAGCTTCAATCACTGCCGAGAAATCATCGTCGCTGAGGCCGCGGGATTTCGCCACTTTGTAGAGCTCATTCGCCGCCGCGGCAATCGGTGTCGGTTGCGACACCGACTCAGCCAATCCGAGCGCGAGTCGAAGGTCCTGCCACAATCGAACACCGCCGTAAAAAACTTTTGTCCGAACATGACTAACCGGAAGTTTTCAGACAGCATACCTTCTGCTGATGCTTCAACGGGAATGCCGTAGGATATGACGACTGAACCATCGAAGGCCCTTTCATGGCGTACATTGGCGAGCTGATCGCCCCTTGCGAGATAACCTGCAAGAACGACAGCTTTAGCTGCTTTTATCGAGGAGATTTACGTTGTACTGGTGGGTTTACCTGCACCAGAATACTTGGATCGAGCCCGACTTTTTCACTGAGAATCAGACCTTCGGAAAAGGATGCCATCATGCTGCCATGGTGAAATCGAAGTGAACTTGCATTAAAAAATGGTGGTGAAAAATGAAGTATAATTATGCAAAGTACCTTCCCATGATCATATTGACGACGAGTTTCATGGCAGCACCATTACCAACGTCTCCAAGGTAAAATCTTGACTAGAACAGTTGTGAAAATTGAAAATCAATATATCAGGAGTGGACATCGAGGAGTGAAAGAACAAAGTAGACGATTAATAACCTTTCCCATGATGTCTAAAAAGGGGCCGGAAGTTTCGTACAGAGATTTGTCGCCTGTGATAAAAAAGAACAAACATGGATTCACTTCATCGTACGGGACTTTTTCAGACCAAAACTAAGCTAGAAGATTCTATTAAGTTAATTCGAGGCATTTACCTGCAGTAAGGAATATTAACTGTCCGTCTTCAGCTGGTTTCTTCGATCCAGAAACTGGAGCCTGTCGAAAAAGTGGTTGTGTTCCTTTATTTTGTAGGCAATAGAGTCACGTCATGACTCATGAGTATTTAGTTCTTATTGAGATAAAAAATGTGAAAAAACTTAACCTCCAAAAATTGTGCTCCAGTCGATTTTATACTCGAGCTGATCATTTTGGAAGTGGCGCCGTCAACAGTTGACACATCTACATAACTGCAAGCAATGATTTAAAGGGAATCGAAAGATAAGGGCAAAGGAGACAATAAAATTTAGAAAGATAGTGGAAATAAGAAGTTCGGGTTTGAAATCTTTCACAGTTGGAGTAAATAAATTGCAGGCAAGAACTAATGAATTGTATTTCATGTGGGAATTGTCGAATATTACCCTTTTCCAGGGGCCATACCACTCGCAGCTCCGTTCTTTCCACAAGCAACATCAACCTGGAGGCGTAAAAAAATCAATGAACTGAAACTGTTACGACAAGGCAGCTATGTTGAACAAAACAGTAATACCCACTGCACTTTGGGGATCGGCGAGCATTGCAAATGTGACATCACAAGAGGCAGCTACTTCCTCGGGTGAGGGCTTATATCTGCATCGAAGTCCCTTTTCTTATTAAATTATATATTGCAAATCCAAAATGCCTGGTGTACAGAAACCATGGCAGGCAAGATAATGCAAACTGCCGAAATTCTTCTCTCATGCACAAACGATGAAAATCAAGAAATTCTATAAAAAAATCTTGTAAAATGCTATATGTGATAAAAATTAGTGAGGTTAAATGCAACACTTCGGTCTCATCAGGGCAGCCCGGATGACTTCTTGAATAGGACAATGGCGTTATAGATTAACTCAAGTGTACATTGAGAAACTTTCTAAGAGTCACCCACCAAGTTGTTAACTCTCGAGAAACCATGTGCACTTATATATGTATATATAGTCATATCAAGCCTCCTAAACTCTTCTTGATTTTCGATTATTACATTAATTCTAACAAAAACTATCCGCATCTTGTCTTTAAATCAACTGCAATTTTTGTATTCTAAACAAAGATATATGAAAGAGTAAAAGGTATTCTTTTCACACAAGTAAGTTTTGAATTACTTACTTCGCACCCAAGGAGATGAGGGGGTCACATTTGCCTTTCGTTCTATTCCAAACAGTAACGTCACATCTATAACACAAGTCCAATCAGTAGCAAGTTAACGATCATAATAACCGTAAAAATTTCTCTTATGGATAATCAACAAGAGACTAGCCAAGAAACATACTATCATTAAAGTTAACAAAATGAACTATTAGGAGATTGAGACATTTTGCATGAGTCCAATAACAGAAGCTACGAAAACTATACTTCTACACAAAATTGCACGACTACTTAAACATAATTTTGTGAAAACTATCATCAAATGCTACTAAGGACACAATGCTACAAAAGAACACATATACAGTGGTGACCTGTCGGCAGCATTGATGATTTCGAAATCCTTAAACAATGATACAAAACCGGTAAAGATGTTGGAAGACTAAACAATAAGTTCGGCTTATTAAGATTGATTCATACCCTGCTTTTATGAGATTTTGTGCCATCGGAGATCCCATGATTCCTAGACCAAGAAATCCAATGCGCACCGGTGATCCATCTGCTGCTTTGGAAACATTAAGTACATCAAAATTTCATCAGATTTTAGAAGATTTATCAAAAAATCATTTGTAAAAAGCACAATTATATATATACATCATCTGCTTTGGAAACAGTATGCACTTAAAAATTCAGCAGGTATTCCAAAATTTAGAAGATTTATCACAAAATCATTTGTAAAATGCACAGCTATATATATATATATATATTCTTATCCCCATCATCTCCCCTGATATGCACATCTGCAAGAAAGTGTATTGAATCCTCCAAATTAACAATTAGGCATTACAGTTAATGAACAGGCCAGACAATCTACAGACATGGTTTCTCTTGACCTAACAGAGTAAAATTCAATTGGAAGCTACCGGCAATAAAATTACCACCTGCAGCACTATTCGAAAATGGCAAAAATCACAATGAATACAGCAAATCCACCGCAAAGCAAGGAACAATCATCAAATGAATGGCCATCAGACAAAAATGCGAACCTAAAACTTTACCCTTGGAGCCATCAGAAGATAAGGCCTTAACTCGAACCAAACAATGCGGTTGAGTGGAGAGACAAGGAACTGGCGTAGGTCTAAAACAGATAGTTCTCCGGGGGCAAAAGCTCGAGCGCAGAATCATGGCTTTCGAGAGTGAAGCTGCAGTGTTAAAGGGCGAAAACATTGCGGCAGTGGTTAGATAATGGCTCCGGCAGCTGGTGTTCGCCACTAAACCCATAGAAATTCCGATCACAGTGTATCGCAGTATTATCTTGGTGCCAATCGAAAGTGGATTGAGTTTTATATAGGTGTGGGAGCTTTAATGGCTGTGGCAGACTGTGTCTGACATTGATGTCGTCGTCTTCTCCCTCCCTAATCCGAATTGCAATTCAGGAAGAAGCCACGTCGCTTTGAGTTCAGCTTTTCACGGGCTTGGGCTTCAAAGAATTTTAAAATATTTGGGCTGAATAACTGGACAATAAGGATTAGTGGGCTGGGCCAATTTGGCTGTATAATTAATAATAATAATAATAATAATAATAATAATAATTGATTTCATATTCAAATTGCAATTTAGTATTTTATTTCTATCTTATTCTAAAACATATTACTTCCTCTATCTACTAAAAATATCCCATTTAGATCGAGCTCGTAGTTTAAGAAAAATGAATAAATTTTTGAAAAAGTATATATAGTTGGAGGTTTTTTTGAAAATTTAGTTAAAAATAAAAAGTAAATAAAGAGAATGTAATAAAGACAGAAATATTTGTTGTAAATAAGTATTGAAAGAATGATATAATTAAACATTGTTGTCAAAATTAGTAATGTGATAAATATAGCGGACAAATTAAAAAAAAAATGATAACAAATTTGGCGAATGAAGAAAGTATTTGAAATATATAATATATAAATATAATAATAATAATAGAATTCAACGTAAACAAAAAAGATAAAATAAAATAAAAAATTATGATACATCTATGAATACTTCTACAACCAAATTACTGTAAGAGGTAACTTTCTGGTGTAACATGAGTTCATCCATACCCTTGGCCTAATATGATTTCTTTTGTGTAGATTCGGTCGGAGGTTTACTTAGAGAGTAACAGCAGTAGTTTCATATCATAAAAAAAAAAAAAAAAAAAAAATTGAAAAAACACATTGGTTGTGTTCGTTGTGGATTTTAACACAAGATTTTTAGATTTGTTTTTTCTCAAAATATCAAATAAAATAATAATTATTTTTTTTATATTATAGTACAAATCTATTCTACATTCAAAACATCATATCTACGTCTATTTATATCATATCAAACAATTATTCAAATTCAACGTTTTAATATTAAAAAATCCAATCTCACAAACAAACATATTCATTATGTTCTTTTTGTGTTTTTTATATACTACACACATTCATTATTTTTATATCATCTAAATAATTTTTAATGTCTCATATAAAAAACATATCTTTTCAAATTATTTTACAAAAAAAAAAAAAAAACACACGAATTTGTAGCATATCTCAATAGTTTACGTTGTGTTTAAAATAATAATTTTGAAAGTTTTAAAATATATTGTTTTGGAATTTAATTAGAAAATTGAGTGTATTGTCATAATCTTTTTTTCGACATACTTTTCAATGAATATTATAAAAAATACTTTATCTTTGCGGGATAATTGTATCATATTTTATTTTTTAATTTATGTTAAATGTATGCATCATTCATCTATAATAAACAATTTTATCTAACTGACAATTTAATCATACTTTAAAAGTATTTGAACACATATTCTAGCTTTTTTTAATCATTTAATAAAAATCATCATAATATAAATAATTAATATATACAATATAAATTCTTGTGCCTAAGCAAAACGCTTCATCTTTGGTGGGACGGAGAGACTAATTAGTTTGTATTTATTTTTTCTACTTATCCTACTATTTTTATTAAGTCTTTAATAATTTTTTTATAATATTTTTACTTTATATTTTACCTACTATATTTTTACATCTTGTTTGGTTGAGTTAGGGAAATAAAATAAATAAATTATGCATAAATTTTAAAAATAAGGAACAAAGAATGGGTGGACAAGGTGTTTGGTTCTATTTTAAATTTATATTAAAGTATTATTAATTTTTAATATAAGTTACTTACACAATGTGAAGTAAGCATGACCACATAAGCATGACGAAAGAATCTTTTTTAATACATCCAAAAAGGTCAAATCTTATAACAGCAATATTGTACAGATAATAATACTTTAATTAGGTTGACACATTTTAAAAACTTTTTACCAGAAATAAAAGTAAAACAGTTGGGGTTGGGGTGTGAGAAATGGTTGTTGGCTCAGAGTCCGAGTTGTCGTCTTCTCCGCTTCCACCCGCCAATTTGTCTATTTCCACCCATTCTCAGTTCACCACTTTTATAACTCTGAATCGGCACCAGACCGCCATTGTTTCCGGCTTCAACTCTTCCTTTTTCGACCACATTCAAACCCTAATTTATACCCCCCAACTTCTCCTCCACCAGTGAGTGTGAAGAGAAATCGAAAAACATAAACCAATTTCTTTCGGTTCTCGAGTGATTTTGAAAATTATCATGTCGACTTTGGGTGCAACTGTTCAACGCGATCAATCCACACCTGTGGCGAGGAGAAAGAGAACCCACCCAGGTCGAGCTCCACAATCTGCACAAAAACCCTAATTTATAGATATAAAAAATTGCCCTAATTGTTCACCTAAATTAATACGACAATCAGCAAGAAACTCGATTAATTAATCAATTAAAACCCTAGTAATGCAATAATGGTTTCATTTTTTTCTGTTTTTGGATCAGATCCTAATTCAGAAGTGGTGGCGTTGTCGCCAAGAACCCTACTCGTGACCAATCAATATATCTGCGAGATCTGCAACAAGGGTTTTCAGAGGGATCAGAATCTGCAGCTGCACAAAAGGACTCACAATCTGCCGGCGAGATTGGAGAGGAATGAAACGGCGGCGAGTAGGAGGGCACAGGCGCCAAAGAAGGTGTATGTCTGTCCGGAGAGTAGCTGCGTGCACCATAATCCAGAGAGGGCGTTGGGGGACATAACCGGGATCAAAAAGCACTACCGGCGGAAGCACTGCGAGAAGAGATGGGAGTGCAACAAGTGCTGGAAGAAATATGCCGTGATGTCTGATTGGGAGGCGCACCGCAAAACGTGTGGGACAAAGTACTACTACTGCGGCTGCGGAAGCCGGTTTACAAGGTAATTTTATGTTGTTTTTGTTGGTGCTCTTTGTTAGGGTTTTTCGGTTTGCTTGAAGGTGTTTGTGTGTTGTGTGTGTAGGAATTTATGCACGAGCGTAGTGCGCACGCGCCTGAGATTTAATTTTTTTGTTAGGGTTTTTGGTTTTTTTTTTTTAATTTTTTTGTTCGATCAAACATGATTCAATGTGTTATTGTGTTGCGTATAGGGATTTATGTATGTGCGTAGTGCGCATGCGTCTGGCAATTTTATATGGTCTGAGTTTATTGTTAGATTTTTATATTATTTTTTTGTTCGAATTTTTTGTTGGGATTTCTTGATTCAATCGGTCCTGGATAATGTGTTTAAGTTTTATGTTTTTTAGGATTTATGTATGCGCGTAAGGTGCACGCGTCAACAATTTTTTATTCTTTTGAGTTCTTTGTGATATGGTTATATTGTTTTTGTTGGAGTTCATTATTATTAGGGGTTTTGGTTTGATTGAATGTGATTAAAGGTGTTTAGGTTTAATATTTGTAGGGATATATGTATGTGCATAATGCGCACGCGTTTGAGATTTAATATTGATTGAGTTCTTTCTTAGGTGGTTATATTGTTTTTGTTTAGGTTCATTGTTGGGTTTTTTCTTCTTTCTTTCTTTATTTGATTGCTCATTATTGAATGTATTTATGTGATACGTGTGTAGCGATTTATGAATGCGCATAACGTGCACGTGCCTAGAAATCTATATTATTAGGCTTTTTTTTTTCTTTTTGTAATGATGTTATATTGTTTTAGTCGAAGTTTAATTATTGTTAAGGTTTATTGGTTTAATTGAACATGAATGTAGGCATTTGTGTTATGTTTGTAGGGATTTATGAATGTGCATAACGCGCACATAGCATATAAAGGCAAAGCGCGTGTGGAACACGCGTGCATAACTTTATTCTTTATGTGAATAGAAAAATGTGAAGCACACGCGACATGCAATTCTCCGTAAAACACACACTCACTAATAAGCTTGGACATTAATAGATGCGTATAGTCGCGTAGATTTATACTTTTCATCTATAAAAGAATAAGCATGCTTGACATATGCGCGCGCAATATGCAATTACATGGAATTAACAGGAGTAGAAAAACACACACTAGTTAAAAACACTTGTAAATTAGATGTACACACATATATACCCTTAGTAACTTAAATTGGCATGATTTGAGCTTCAAATGTATTCATACAACATTGATGAACACTCACATTGATTTTCTTTGCTCGCAATCCTAACCATTGAAAATTTTATGTGTTTATATTTCAGGAAGGATAGTTACAAATCCCACAAGGTATTTTGTGCATTTAGAGAAGCTTCTTCTTCGACGCCGGTAGCCAATGACCCTCGGAACCAAATCCCAACGAGAAGTCCCTATCTCTATCCCCAAAATCAGTTTCCACCTATCACAGGGCACCTTCAACAGGCCTCATCGTCGTCTTATTCGGGAGCCCTTCAGCATTTCTCGAGGAATCATGACCATGGTGACAACCAAGCTGCACGGTTTTCTTTCCGGCCTCCCTCACTGCCATTTCCGGCAGCAGGACAATCAGGTGCAGCAAGTGATCATCTTATGGAGCCCATGGGCGATTATGATCGAATGGTCTCGACTGTTTTGAGCCTGAATATTTCATCCCGTCACTGTGAAACTCGCCCAGCATCAATAGGTATTAATTAAACCCAAACCCTAACCCTAATTTTTTATTTTTTTTTTAATTTATGTTCTATCTCACACACACATATATATGGTAATTATAGAGCTCGACATGCTGTCGAGATTGGAAAACAACACTAGTTTTGGGGGCGGGATCTCCAGTGGTGATGGTTGTGGCGAGGGAGGAGCAGACGGCCATGGTGGGGATATTGTGACAAGGGATTTCTTGGGGTCGATCTAACTTATTTTTTGAGCTAAATTCGTTGATGTTATTGTAAGTTGGGCGGAAAGATGTTTGACGGGGAACTATCCGAGTGGTTACATATGTTTGAGTTTGATGCAAGTTTTAAGTTAGAAATTGCACGATTCATGCTAAGGGAATGGACAATGTTTATATATATTACCGTGAATTCTTTTATAGCTTTCAATTACCGTTGAATACTTTTATAGCCCTTAATTAGTTGACGTTGTTAGAAAATGATGATGCAATGAAATGGAGATAATAATTTTTTTTTTCTTGCCTAATATAACTTGAATATATTAAATCAATCATTTATATGTTTTAAAAAAAAAAAAAAGTTTTGTAACTCCATAACTATTATTTGCCTAATCTAATAAACATTTTAATTTGTACTCTTTTGTGTACAATTGATATCATTCCAACCATCAATCATTCATTAAACAATCAAATTAATTTACTTCCTGGAAATACTTTCTATATTTGTGTATGCACGTTTTCAACTAGTTTTAGGATCTATTTTCTTTAATTTTTTATAATATAGATTATTTAAAAAAAATATTTAATGAGTATAAACGATAAAGATACTGAAATTTGACAGTCAAAATAAATGTATTCAATGTTGTACGTCTAAATTCAAAAATTTTCCATCCGTGATCCACTAGAAAAGTAAAAAAATCAAATAATTTTGTTCGAATTGAAAATTTGATATTTGTATTTAAACATTTCTAATTCAAGATTGAATTTAAATAGTTGATTGGATTTGAATATTAATCAAATATACATATAAAACTTAATATTCGACTCGATATTCATAAATATTTAATTCGATAATAAATAAAATATATTTTATCTATACAATTATGTATATACATTATACTCCCCTTCGCTAATTTGTACGTTTCGACAGTTTTAGGTATTAAAAATAATTATAAATTAAGATTAATATAACCAAATAGTTTAATTAAAATAAAAAATATAAATTATGAATTTTAAATGTAATTAAAGTGTATAATTATATATTTTCAAAAATAAAAAAAGACAATTTCTGTGGGACAAACAAATATGAAAAAAAACCGACAAAAAAAATATCACTAAAAATAATTATTTGAATTTGTATATTAAATTAAAACGAATGAAATCTAACTTTTATTCATTTCAAAATATAATTTTAATACAATTGAGATCTATGAAAATAATAATATACAAGTTTTACTATTTCCATTTATCAAATTCAAAATATAAAAGTAATTCATATATAAATATTAAAATACTTATTATTTTATATTTATTGAGCAAAAATATTAAAATAATTTCACACTTTTACTATTAATAAATTATTACTATTTTTTAATATACTAAAAAAATACTCCTATTACTTAATTTAAGTTGAAACAACTCCAAAAATATATTTATAAATATATTTAAATACAATCAAAATATAATTATGACATCAATCATATACAACAATATTGTACAAATAATAATATTTTATTTAGATGCTTTCTACCAAGAAATAAAAGTATTAGTAGGATGCCAGAAATAATTGTTGGAGTCATCAGAGTGGTCATCTTTTTCTAAAATTAAATAAGTTCGATGATTCCAAAGATGTAACAGACCACAAAAACTACACACAGAACCAGAAGATGTCATAACCAACATTGCACAGATGGAGACGACGACGAACAAATTATTAATAAACAACTGACACACAAACCTAATTTTAGGACTTAAAAGAAACTTCAATTCTCCACTTCCCAGCACCATTTGTCTGTTTGCATGCACCTTCTTATTCAATCCCGCCAGCCAATTTGTCCATTTCCAGCTTTTCTCACTGTTCGCCATTTTTATACCACCCATTGTTTCGAGCTTTAGAAATTTTCATCCTTCTCTTACATTGGCTTCACCACTGAGTGTGAAGAGAAATCGAAGAACATAAAACAATCTCTTTCTGTGTTTTTTCGAGTGATTTTGGAGTTAATCATGTCGAATTCAGGTGCAACTTCTCAAAATGAGCAATCAACGCCTGCGGTGAGGCGAAAGAGATCCCACCCAGGTCGAGCTCAACAATGTGTCTAGAT
The DNA here is from genome assembly GCF_009805555.1 of Andrographis paniculata. Classification (NCBI taxonomy): domain Eukaryota; kingdom Viridiplantae; phylum Streptophyta; class Magnoliopsida; order Lamiales; family Acanthaceae; genus Andrographis; species Andrographis paniculata. The sequence continues at coordinate 1,844,329 of NW_026137634.1, read as the reverse complement.
CCCGCCACCAAGACCAGTGTTGTTTTCCAATCTTGAACAATATAAAATCTCCACCGCATGTGCATTACGAACATTCATAAATCCCTACAAACATAAAACCTAAACACTTTAATCACATTCAATCATACCAAAACACCCCAAGAATAAACTAGAACAAAAATAACAATAAGAACACATAAAATACATTCAATCACACCCCAAAAAAAGCCATCAACAAACACGAAACAAAAACAATATAACAATATAACAAAAAACTCAAATAGCATAAAATTGTCAGGCGCACACACTACGCTCATGCATAAATCCCTATGCACGCAACGCATAAACACTTTCAATCGCATTCAATCAAACTAAAAAGACCCAACAATAAACTCGAACAAAAACAAATTTAAAGAACTCAAATAATAAAAACATTCCCGACGTGTGCGCATTACTCGCACACATAAATCCCTACATAAGAAACGCATAAACACCTTCAATCACGTTCAATCAAACCAAAAAATGCTAACAACAAACACGAACAAAAACAACATATAATCACCTGGTAAACCAGCTTCCGAAGTTGCACTAGTACTCCTTCGTCTTGCAGTGCACCTTCCAATCCGACTTCACAGTGTACTTGTTCAAGAACTTGCTGCACTCCCACCTCTTCTCTCAATGCTTCCGCCAGTAGTGCTTCTTGATCCTGGTCAAGTACGCCTTCACCGGATTATGGTGCACACAGCAACTCTCCGGGCAGACGTGCACATTCTTCAGCTCCGCACTCATATTGTCCACTAGCAGTGGAGGAGCGCAACCGATGTGTGCACAGGACTAAGGGAAGAAACAATAATGGCCCGTATGAAGCAACACAAATAGTGAATGGGAGAGCTGGTCAAGCTGAGCAAGAGCCTTGCAGCATATGCCGGGAGGATTATAAAGCTGCAGAAGATGTCGGAACACTCGAATGTGGGCATCGATTTCATCGGGACAGTATCAAAGAATGTTGAACGGGTCTGTCTGTCTACATGAGGGAGGAGGTGCATGCCTTTTCTTGTCGAGCATGTGTTGAAAGGAAACCTAAAATTGTTGGAAATATGATTGCTCGAGTTGGAGGAAGCATGGTGCTTCCTCTTTGTGCAGGAATGTTGGATAAAATGATTTCATGATTTCTCCAAGTGAAGATTTGTTTCATTTTCTTATCTACTCAGTATGGTTTGTTATAAGATTATTGTTGATTTCCATTTTGTTCCAATCCATTGTTGGGGTCTTTTTATGTTTGTAAGGATTTATGTATGTGCGTAATGCGCACGCGCCTTGCGTTTTCCTATTGCTTGACGAGTTTTTTTATAATGTATAATATACATACACCTATCATGTTTGGTACATTTATATAAGCCCGTGTTCACCCGCTACATGTGTTGAAGCGTTGCAAGTACATGTGTCTACAATAAGTAAACACAAACTCACGAGATGCTTGTACATTAATAATTGCGCACATGTGTGTAGATTTATAGTTTTCACAAATAGAAGGATGAACATGCATGCTTAACATACCTACGTGCAATAGGCAATTACGTATAATTAACACCTAGACAAACACACGCTAGTTAAAAATGTAGTAAAACATTAACCTAAATCACCATGGTTCAAACATCAAATGTATTAAGCGTGCGGTGCGCGTGCGTTCATACAAAACTCATGAACATGCGACCCTAAAGAATGAAAATTTCTTGTGATTGATATATATTTCAGGAATGATAGTTACAAAGTCCACAAGGTATTCTGTGCAATACTTCGAGAAGCGAATTCTTTAGCGACGCTGATTGCCAATGACCCTAAGCACAAGATCACAGCAAGAAGTCCCCATCTCCATCCCCAGATTAAGCAAGAGCCTCAAGATCAGTATCCACCGATCGCGGCGCAGGTTCGACTGCCCCATTGTCATCTTATTCAGGAACCCTTCAGCATTTCTCGAGGAATCGTGACCATGGCAATGTCCAGGCTGCATTGTTCCATTTCCAGCCTCCCTTAGGAATAGTACTCATTTTCCTCTGTTATATCTATTTATTTATTTTTTTACATGTTAGATTTTAAAATACTAATATTTTATAGGATAATAATAAAATAGAATGATAAGAAACTTTTTTTAACCATAAATATATATATATATATATATTTTATGACATTCTTTATAATATTGTGTAAATTGCAGTAGTATTATATATTTAAGCAATAAGGACAATTATTAAAAAAAAAAATAAGTAGATTATTTGTTGAGATCAAAATGAAAATAATGAAATAGATAAATATATAATGGACAAATGAACAAATTAGATTAAATATATGTAATTATACAAAAGTAATATAAAATATTTATAGAATATTTAAATGCAGCCAAAATATGACTGATAGATCAAATCTCTTATAACAACAATGTTATATAATAATAATATTTTTATCTGAAATGACACAGCTTAAAAACATTCTGTCAAACATTCTCAAGAATATAAATACAATACTACCAGGAAAAAAAATAAAAAATAAAAAATAAAACAATTGAGTGTCAGAAATTATTGTTGGCTGAAAGTGAGAGTTGCCTTCTTTAAAAAATAAACAAATTCTATGATTCCAAAGGTCAGAACAAAACAGAAAAATACTGACCAGAAGTTGCCATAAACGATAACAGATAATTAATAAATAAAAGATACACAAACCAGTTAGGTATCAGAAACGATTGTTGGCTGAAAGTGAGAATTGTCTTTTTCCAAAAATAAACAAGTTCGATGATTCCAAAGATCAAAGCAAAACAGAAAAATACTGAGTGTGAATAGAAATCAAAGAACATAAAACAATCTCTTCTTGTATTTTCGAGTGATTTTGAAATTAATCAAATCGAATTTGGGTCCAACTTCTCAATATGAGCAATCAACTCCTGTGGTGAGGCGAAAGAGATCCCACCCAGGTTGAGCTCCACAATTTGCGGAAAACCCCTAACTTTTAAATATAAAAAAGGGTAAATTATATAACACTTCTTCTACTAAGGTGTATATAATTTATCCAATAAAAATCTACCCTAATTATTGTTCACTCAGATTGATAGGATGATCAACAAGAAATTAGAAACTCTGATTAATTAATCAATCAAAATCTTTGTAATGTAATCTGTTTCAATTTTTCGTTTTGTTTTGTTTTTGGATCAGATTCTAATTCAGAAGTGGTGGCGTTGTCAAGAACCTTACTCGTGACTAATCTGCAAGATTTGCAACAAGGGTTTTCAAAGTGATTATAATCTGCAACCAAAGGGTTTTCAAAGTGATTATAATCTGCAACTGCACAAAAAGAACTCACGATTTGTTGGCGAGATTGGAGAGGAAAGGGACAAAGTGCTCAAAGAAGTACGCTTTGAAGTCGAATTTGAAGGTGCACTTCGAGACGTGCGGGACAAAGGAGTACTACTTTGGTGGTGGAACCCCTGTTTACAAGGTAACTTATGCTGTTTTTGTTCTTGTTCGTGTTCTTTGTTAGGCTTCTTTTTGTTTGATTGGATGTGACGATTTAAGGTGTTTATGTATTGCGTGGGAAACCGGCTTCTGCAGCCACGGTAGTACTTTTTCGAGCACTTGGTGCACTCCCACCTCTTCTCACAATGCTTCTTCCGGTAGTGCTTCTTGATCCCGGTCAAGTCCCCCAACGCCCTCACTGGAGGACCGCATCAGAAATGTGTGCACGGGACTAAGCGAAGAAACGATAATGGCCCATATGAAGCAACACAAATATGTGCATGAGAGAGCTGGTCAAGCTGAGCAAGAGCCTTGCAGTATATGCCGGGAGGATTATAAAGCTGCAGAAGATGTCGGAACACTCGAATGTGGGCATCAATTTCATCGGGACTGTATCAAAGAAAGGTTTTTGCTTAAAACATCGGGTCTGTCTTACCTGAGGGAGGAGGTGCATGCTTTTTCTTGTCGAGCATGTGTTGAAAGGAAACCTAAAATTGTTGGAAACGTGATTGCTCGAGTTGGAGGAAGCATGGTGCTTTGTCTTTGTGCATGTGTGTTTACATATGCCCAAGGATAAAATGATTTAACGATTTCGCCAAGTGAAGCTTATTTTTATTTTCTAAATCACCATGGTTCAAACATCGAATGTATTAATAAAATGAAGCGTGCGGCGCGCGTGCATTCATACAAAACTCATAAACATGCACATTGTAATAGATATTTTTTCATCGCGATCCTGACAAATGAAAATTTCTTGTGATTGATATATATTTCAGATAGTTACAATTCCCACAAGGTATTCTGTGCAGTTCGAGAAGCGAATTCTTTGGCGACCCCAATTGCCAATGACCCTCAGCACCAGATTACAGCAAGAAGTCCCCATCTCCATCCCCAGATTAAGCAGGAGCCTCAAGATCAGTTTCCACCGATCACGGCGCACCTTCGACAGCCCTCATTGTCATCTTATTCAGGAATCCTTCAGCATTTCTAGAGGAATTGTGACCATGGCAACGCCCAGGCTGCACTGTTCTGTTTCCAGCCTCCCTCACTGTCATTTAGGCTGTCGGACAATAAGGCGGAATGAATGAATTGTTTTGGGCCGGAATATTTCGTCCCTTCACTGTGAAACTCACGGTGCATCAATAGGTATTAATTAAACTCTCACCTTAACAATTTGTTTGAAAAAATTTGTGTTGAATATATTTATAGTGTGTTCTTAAAAAAAAAAAATTGTATTTTTCACTTTGTAATAAAATTATTAATATTTCTCATAGAATATTAAGGGTTTGCTTGTTTCGTGTTTTGATTTAAATTTTTTTTATATAAAATATAAGAAATTGTGTCTATAATATAAAAAGTAATATTTTAAGTTGAACTTTTGTGAGAAAATAAAATATATAGTGAAAAAAAAGTATGGAAAGAAAATTGGAAGAACAAACTATAAATCAAAATTTGGACTAGATCAAAATTTAAATTAAAAAATCTGTAATTAATTTTAAAATAATATACTTCCATTCCAAATCTTTGTTACTCTCTCCGTCTCAAAAGAGTTGCGTAGTTTTTTTATTTTAGTTTCACTACAAGAAATTATCAATTTTGTAACGAGGTTTTTTCGTTCCTAAATTTACTTTTTCCGTTACTAATGGTATTAGAGACGGAATTACGTTAGCTATGTGAACTTTAGGAACGGAATTCCGTTACAAATATACTATTTTTTTTTTTTAGTGTTTATTCTAAAATAATTGTCATATTTACTTATTTAAGTGATTGTATTCCACTATACAACAAAATTATTCACTATCTTTTAAAAATTATCCCTAATTATTATTTTAATCTATATTTTAAAATCTTTAAAAAAAACAAAGATAATTTTGTCATTTACATTCTATTTTATATATCATTCCAATTTAATACTTATTTAATTTGTGCATCCACTCCACTATGATGACGTATTATTCTAATTTGAGACATCCTCAAATTTTACAATTTTTTATTTATACATAATTTTCACTTCTAAACCCAAAAAAAAAAAAAAATTATTAAAAATATATATATAATCAACAGTAAATAAAAATAAAAAATTAAACTCTTAACAATATCACTTAAAACAATCTGTGCTAAAATTAAATCAATTAAGCAAATTAATATTATCTTTATCCCACTTAAATTATTCACTTTTATGTTGTTATAATTAAATAGTTCATTTTTATTTATAAGCTATATGATCTCCATCTAATTATTAATTTACTTTTACTCTTACTTCTATTTATTCGAATATTATTTTGACTTCACTAAACTCAGTGATATTTTAGGTTTTTTCTACATAATATATTCATTAAGATATAATACACCCCTCACACCCCTCTCGTATGCTATCTATCTTTTTTTTTTTTTTTTTACATGTAGATTTTGAATTATATATTTGGTAAGTAAATAATCTAATAGAAGGATAATAAGCATTTTTTACCCCTAAATTAATTTTTTGACATTTTTTTATAATATTATATAAAATGCAACAATATTTATATTTAAGTGATAAGGATAATTACTAAATAAATGAATAAATTTTTTATGGACATAACAAAATGACAAAGTGAATAGATAAATAAAAATAATAGACCAATGAAGCATTATTTTTATTAGACAATTTAGACTGAATATATTTAATAATATAAAATATTTATAGAATATATTTAAATACGTACAGTAAAAATATCACTGACGGATCAAATCTTATAAAAATAATATCATACCAATAATAATATTTTATCTGCAATGACACATCTTACAAATATTCTACCAAGAATATAAATACAATAAAGAAATAAAAGTAAAACAGTTGGGTGTCAGAAATGATTGTTAGCCCAAAATCAGAATTATTGTCTTCTTCTGAAAATAAACAAGTTCGATGATTCCAAAGATCAAAGAGGACAAAACAGAACAGAATTACGTACAGAACCTGTCATAATTTCAAAGATGATAACAATAGATTATTAATAAACAACAAACACACAGACCTAATTTTAAGAATTTAAGTAACTTCAATTCTACACCTCTTACCTTCTTGGTCAATTCCATCCGCCAATTTGTTCATTTCTACATATTCTCACAGTTGGCTCCTTTTATCGCTCTAATCTGAACTAGACCAGACCACCTAACATTTAGACCTTCAATTTTTCATTTTTCTCCAACATTCAAACCCTAATTTATACCCTCTCCCAATTTCCCACAATTGCTCCACACTGAGTGTGAAGAGAAATATTCCAACTTCACGGCGTACTTATTCGAGCACTGCACTCCCACCTCTTCTCGCAATGCTTCTGCCGGTTGTGCTTCTTGATCCCGGTCAAGTCCCCCAACGCCCTCACCTGACTGTGGTGCAGGCAGAAGTAATGTGTGGAATTGTTGGCACTGGAGGAGCGCATCGGAAATGTGTGCACGGGACTAAGCGAAGAAACGATAATGGCCCGTAGAAGCAACACAAATATGTGCATGGGATAGCTGGTCAAGCTGAGCAAGAGCCTTGCAGTATATGCCGGGAGGATTATAAAGCTGCAGAAGATGTCGGATCACTCGAATGTGGGCATCAATATCATCGGGACAGTATCAAAGAATGGTTTTTGCTTAAAAGAACGGGTTTGTCTACCTGTGCGAGGAGGTGTATTTCTTTTCTTGTCGAGTTTGTGTTGAAAGGAAACCTAAAATTGTTGGAAATATGATTGCTCGAGTTGGAGGAAGCATGGTGCTTCCTCTTTGTGCATGTGGGATAGAATGATTTCATGATTTCTCTGAGGTGAAAGATTATTTGTTTTATTTTATTATCTACTCAGCATGGGTGCTTTATTATTAGATTATTGAAAATGCTTGTGTAGGGATTTATGTGTGCGAGTAATGCGCACGCATCTGGATATTAACTATTATTTGAGTTCTTTAAATTTGATACGAGGTTATATTAATGGTTTTGTTCAGAGTATTGTTAGGGTTATTATTTTGGTTTGATTGAACTGGATTGAAGGTGTTTAGGTTTTATGTTTGTAGGAATTTGTGTGTGCCCATGATGCCCACGCCTCTTAAGATTTTATTTTGTTTGAGTTCTTTGTTGGTTGGTTATATTGATTTTGTTTGAGTTCATTGTGGGTTTTTTTGTTTGGTTTGATTGAAGAATGTATTTAGATTCTTTGTTATGCAATTATATTTTTATGTTCCAATTCAATGTCAGATTTTTCTTTCTTTCAATTGAGTGCGATTAAATGTGTTTATGTGTTACATGTGTAGGGATTATGAATGTCCGTGATGCGCACGCACTTTGGCAATTTTATTTTGTTAGAGTTTTTTGTTAGGTTGTTATGTTGTTTTGTTTGAGTTTATTGTTAGGATTTATTGACATAATTAAATATGATTTTAGCATTTATGTGTTATGTTTGTAGGGATTTTACGTATGTGTATAATGTTGTATGTCAACGTATTTACGTAGACGGTATATTTAGTGCTTAAATAAGTTATTGATGTGTTTACATAAGCATGTAAGATATACATAAGAATCCAACAGCAAAGAACTCAAACCATATAAAATTTCCAGGTGCGTGCGCACTATTCACATGTATAAATTCCTATAATCACGTTCAATCCAAACAAAAAACACTAACAACGAACACATAATTAAAAAAAAAAAAAAAAAACGCATAAAATCACCTGGTAAACCGGTTTCTGAAGCTGCAGTAGTACTCCTTCATCTCGAAAGTCTTGCAGTGCACGTTCCAATCCGACTTCACGGTGTACTTCTTCGAGCACTTGGTGCACTCTGACCTCTTTTCGCAATGTTTCTTCCGGTCATGCTTCTTGATCCTGTTCAAGTCCCCCAACACCCTCGCCAGATTGTGGTGCGCGCAGCTACTCTCCAGGCAGATGTAATATGTGTGGAATTGACTGGAAGAGCGCATCAGAAATGTGTGCACGGGACTAAGCGAAGAAACGATAATGGCCTGTATGAAGGTACAAATATGTGAATGGGAGAGCTGGTTAAGCTGAGCAAGAGCCTTGCAGTTATGCCGGGAGGATTATAAAGCTGCAGAAGATGTCGGAACACTCGAATGTGGGCATCGATTTCATCGGGACAGCATCAAAGAATGGCTGTTGCTTAATACAACGGGTATGTCTGTCTACCCGAGGGAGGAGGTGCATGTCTTTTCTTGTCGAGCATGTGTTGATGAAAGGAAACCTAAAATTGTTGGAAACATGATTGCTCGAGTTGGAGGAAACATGATTTCTTGTCTGTCTGTTCTAACCCATTTTCCTTTTTTGAAATTACAGAGCTCGACATGATGTCAGGAATGGAAAACAATACTGGTTTTGGTGGCGGCAGTGGAGGAGCAGATGGGGATGGGAGGATATTGTGACGAGGGACTTCTTGGGGTCAATTTAACGGATCTTTTGTTGTAAATTCAATTATATTATTGTAAATTCGACATAAAGATGTTTGAGGAAGAACGATCTGACCGTTACAGATGGACTTTTTAGTTTATTGCATGTTTGAGATTTGATATGGAAATGCACGAATTGGTGCTCAAGGGAAGGGACAAATTTTACGTATTACCTTTGTTTGTTTTTTATTGCGTTAAATTACCATCGATGGAAGTTGAAGTTTTGAAATGATTTTATATAGATCGATAGGCATTGAATATATTAAATATTTATTTGTTTAAAAAGTATTGTGTAACTCATGTCAATAAATATCTCAAAGCAATTCTAGGCATTAATAATTTACCTAATTAAATAATCAACATTTTTGTACTCTTTTGTGTACGATCGATCATTCCAACCATCAGTTATATTAATTAAACCGTCAAACGAAAATGCCTTCTAAATGGTTGGAAATAACTTTCTATATCTTTATGTGCTTTTTTTCTAGAAAATGTTTTTCAAATAATAAAATATTTAAATTGATAATAAAAATTTGAATATGATATTTCTTTTAGTGAAAATAAGTAAACACAATATGTAATACAATATTGTAATAATATGTTATTGATTAAAAATAAAGATAAATATATAGCGGTTTGAATGAGTTTTGAGTTTAATTCTATGTTTTAGACATTTTTTTAATTTAAAAAAAATCTAAATGAAACTGATTTAGTTTGTTTTCAATTTCAAATATAAATTAATATAGTTCAAATATTAATTTCTGAAAATGCATTATTTTTTCTCGAAATATACATTCAAATATTATTTGAATTAAAACTCAAACAACTAATATAAAAAATCAATTTCAAATCAAAATTAAGCAAATTCAAAATTTTGATGAGTTTTGGCACAATATGATACAAGTACATGATTAAAAATAAAAAATATATATATACACTAAAATATTTTGAATTTATATTTTAATAAAAATATATTCAACTCATGAGTTTTAATAAAAATATACTCGACTATTTTGATAGTGGTCATTATAAAAAATTTGATTATTTGTACCCAAAATTAATTTTCAAATTGCGAGAGAATAAAACATATATATATATATATATGGAAGGCCGGCCCTAACTATGGGCCACCCGAGGCCACGCCCACGACCTCAAAATTTTGGGCTTTTTAGGGATAAATTTTTAAAAAATATATATATTTATTTATATATAATACAAATTTTATAAATATATGTATAATATAAAACATATATATTAAAATTTGTTTGTTTTTATTTACATTTAAGTTTTTTTAAAAAAAATATATTTTAATATAATATTTTATGAAAAAAAAATATATAATAATATATTTTTATTGATAATAAAATAGACAAACTCTTAGAAAAAATAAACAATTAAATAATATTAATTTTATATTAAAAAAATTAATAATAAGGGTGTCCATCAAAATTCACGAGCGGTCTAATAGCATGTCAAAGGCTTCATTACTCTGGTGCATGTACAAAGTAGGGTCTAAATTGTTGAATATTGTCCCGCATTGCTAAATGTGTGGGATTTCCCCTGGTATATAAAGATGAAATACCACTCCACTTATCACCAATTGGTTTTAGATTGAATATCCGAATTCCTTCTTATCAGAGCCATGGTGACTCTTACAAGTGTGAAGGATGATGATTGATATGGATTAGGTTATTTTGGGCCTGTTTTTGTCGTTATATTTTTTATTTTCGATGATGAAGACGGGTGAGCATCGAAGGAGGAAGAAGAAAATGAGTATGGAGAAGAACAAAAAGGTATAAAAAAAAAAAAGTGACATTTTTTAATTAATTGATGTATTATTTTAATTTAGATAATTATATATTATTATAAAAAATAATAATGGGTAGGTTTTTAAACAAATAGTAGCTCTCAATTAATGATATTTAAAAATATAATATACATAAAGATATTTACATAAATATTTGTTTGTATTAACGATAATAATGTTTTCATACATAATATCGAAAACACTTCAAATTCAAATCGCAAAACAATCACACTCAATATTACTATACAATACAAAATTTATTTTAATTATTTAAATATATTTGAAAACTTCCAATACTAATAATAAGTATTAGAATGGCTTCGAAAATTTCACACTTTTTAAATTAAAATATGTATATTAATTTATAATAAAATTTTATAATTTTTTAAAGTCATAACACTGATTATTTTCTTCGTTTTTAATTTTCGAAACTTATAATACTAGTTGCAATATAGATTACTTAATTAAAAATATTACATTCACTAAAAATTCGGAATTTTAAGTGTCAGCAATTTCAACACGTCACCTCGGAGGTGACAAGTATATCCTTGTGCCACTAAGTCTTTTTATGAAAGGAATATTTTTTATTATTTTTTTTTTTGACAGAAAAAATATATATAAAGCCAAAATATCATATATATATATATATAGTCACAGCAAATCTTATAACAACAATATTGTACGAATAATAATATTTTATATGACCTGACACATTTTTGTAAAAAAATAAATAAAATAATACCCAAAAAATAAAAATAAAACTATAGTGTCAGAAATAATTATTAACTCAAAGTAGAAACAGTTGTCTTTTCAGAAATGAAACAACTTCGATGATTCCAAAGTTCGACCAGAAGTACACAGATAACAGACGAATGCTGCCATAACCACCATTGCGCAGATCGAGATAACAACAACATAAAGATTATTAAAAACCATCAGACAAATAAACCTAATTTCAGGACCAAGACGATACTAACTTCCAATTCTCCACTTCCCAACTAACTGCACCCTCCTCTTCAATTCCACCCACCTTTTTATCACAGCTCGCCCCTTTTATCACTACGAATCTGCACCAGAGAGGGAGAGAGACCAGACCACCAATTGTTCTCCTTCTTCCCCCACACTCAAACCCTAATTCATACCCTCCCCCAATCTCTCATCTTTGCTCCATCCTTGTGTGAAGAAAAATCGAAGAACATAAAAGCAACCTTTTTTCTGTGTTTTTGAGTGATTTCAAAATTAATCATGTCAAATTTGAATACAGCTCCCCAAGATAATCAATCCGCGGCCGTGGTGAGGCGAAAGAAAACCCACCCAGGTCAAACTCGACAATCTGCACAAAAACCCTAATTCCTAAATATATACAATTGCCCTAATTGTTAACAAGAAACTCAATTAGTTAATCAATTAAAATCTCAGTAATGTAATAACAGTTTCATTGTTTGGTTTCCTTATCAGATTCTAATGCAGAAGTGGTGGCGTTGTCGCCAAGAACTCTATTCGCGACTAATCAATACGTCTGCGAGATCTGCAACAAAGCTTTTCAGAGAGATCAGAATCTACAGCTGCATAAAAGAGCTCACAATCTTCCGGCCAGATTGGAGAGGAGAGAGACAGCGGCGGCACAGGCGCCGAAGAAGGTGTACATTTGCCCGGAGACTAGCTGTGTGCACCACAATCCGGCAAGGGCGCTGGGGGACTTGACCGGGATCAGGAAACATTACCGGCGGAAGCACTGCGAGAAGAGGTGGAACTGCACCAAGTGCTCGAAGAAGTACGCCGTGGAGTCTGATTGGAAAGCTCACAGCAAGAAGTGTGGGACAAAAGAGTACTACTGCGGCTGTGGAAGCCGGTTTGTAAGGTGCGTGATTCTATAGTGTTTTTGTTCGTGTTCTTTGGGTTTTTTTGTTCGATTGAATGTGTTTATGTTGCATGTGTAGCGATTTATGCGTGCGCACTACGCGCACGCACCTGGAAATTTTATGTCATCTAAGTTTTTTGTTGGGTTGTTGTTATATTATTCTTTTTTGTTTGAGTTTATTGTTGAGCCTTTTTTATTTGTTTGAATAGGATTGAAGGTGTTTATGATTTATATTGTATGATTAATGTATGTGCATAATGCGCACGTGCATGGCGACTCTATATTGTGGCGATTCTATATTATATGTGTTTTGTGTTAGATTGTTAAGACTATTTTTGTTGAGTTTCTTGGGGGATTTTGGTTTGATTGAACTTGATTGAAGGTGTGTATGTTTTATGTTTGTTAGGGATTTATCTATGCGTGCAACGGTGATTTCATATTGTTTGAGTTTTTTGTTAGATAGTTATTTTTTTATTTTTTTGGTTCAAATTCATTGTTGGGGTTTTTTTGATTTTGTTGAATGTGATTAAGTGTGTTTATGTGTTATCGTATGTAGAAATTTTAAAATGTGCGAAATGCGCACGTGCTTTGTCAATTTTATTTTGTTTGAGGTTTTTTTTTTTTTTTTTTGTTAGATTGTTATATTGTTTAATTTTGTTTATTGTTAGGGTTCATTGGTTTAATTGAGCAAGACGGTAGGAATTTATGTGTTATGTTTGTAGGGATTTATGTATGTGGGTAATGCGTATACGCATGGTGTATCTATGTATTTATACAAGCGCATGGTGTACTAGTACTTAGTGTATAGATGTGCTTGTATGAGTGCCTAAGATACACATGCCTAGCTTATCATGTACTTATATAAATTGTATATATCACATGCGTTTAATATATATAATGCATTTTGAGATATATACTTCTAGTACGTATATCACATACTTATATAAATGTATAATGTATACACGCCTATTATGTTGGTGGTGTTTAATAAATAAGCGAGTGATGAAGTAGTTGTATATATTTTATGTGCATGTACAATAGCCATGGTCAATATGCATGTAATATATGAATATATTGATATTAGTGTACAAGATATATATAGAAACTTAGAGAGTAAATGTTTTTATGTATGAACATTTTCGCACAAATAACTTATACGCATAGAAACGCAAAGCCCATGTGATTCGAACATCAAATGTAGTAATACAATGAAGCGTACGATACACGTGCATTCATACAACGCTCGTTGTCATAGATTTTTTTTTCTTCATGATTCTAACGAATGAAGATTTTATGAGATCATATTTCAGGAAAGATATTTACAACGCCCACAAGGTATTTTGTGTGGTTCAAGAAGCTTCTTCTTCTACGCCAATTGCCAATGGCTCTCAGCACCACCCGATCACAGCAAGAAGACCCCAGATTAAACAGGAGCCACAAGAACTACAGTTTCCACCGATCACGGCGCACCTTCAACAGGCCTCATCATCGTCTTATTCGGGAGTCCTTCAGAATTTCTCGAGGAATCGTGACCATAGCAACCTCCAGCCTACATTGTTCCCATTCCGGCCTCCCTCACTGCCATTTCCGGCTGCCGGACAATCAGGCACAATGCCCATGGGCAATTACAATCGAATGGTCTCGAATGTTTTTGGCCTGAATATTTCATCCCCTTACTGTGAAAATCGACGTGCATCACTAGGTACTAATTAAACCCTAACCCTAACCTTAACCTAATTTTTTTTATTTGTGTTCTAACTCTTAGTTTTTTGGAAATTACAGAGCTCGACATGCTGTCGAGAATGGAAAACAACAATGGTTTTGGTGGCGGGATCTCCGGTGGTGACAGTGGCGGCGGTGGAGGAGCAGATGGCACTGGAGAGGATATGGTCACAAGGGACTTTCTGGGGTCGATGTGACTAAATTTTTTTGTCGTAAATTTAATTATTTTATTGCAAATTGAACGAAAAGATGTTCGAGGAAGAACGAATTGAACCATTACAAATGGATATTTAAGTTTGAAGCAAGTTTGAGTTTTTATACGAAAATTGCACGATTCGTGCTCAAGGGAAGGGACACTGTTTTTATATAACTTTTTATAAATTTTCGTTGAATAATTTTATGGCCGATAATTAATTGAAGTTGTTAGAAAATGATGATGCTATGAATTGAGATACTGAGTTTATTTTTTGATGGAATAGGCATTGAATATATAAAATTAAATATTCATGTGTTTAAAAAAAAAATACATTGTAATTTATAAGTATCTTTAAATCATTACAGACATTAATTATTTGTTTAATCTAATGAACATTTTGAATTTGTTCACTTCATATTTCATAAGACATGATTTTTTATAAATATTATTTGAAAAAATTCACATATATAATATTTATACATTATTCAAAATTTCACAATTATTCACCTATAAATTTACTAATATTATAATATATTATGTGAATAATCGTGAATTTATACATGCAAAATATTTATGTGTTAGAAATTGCTTTAGTTGACTTTTTTATATGCAATGTGCCGATATGTTTTATAAAGATGAAATATATTATTTATTTATTTAGTTACATTTGGTGTTTTTGTTAAAAATTTTGAATTCCTAAACCTTTTTTTATATATGTGTTTAATATGTATTTGCATCAATATTAATAATTATATCATCGGATTTTATGAAAATCCATAAAGACAATATTCTAAAATTCTACTAGCTAATTGTATTAGAATTCATATAAATCAATAAATATAATCAACCAATTCTATAATAAAATCTATATAAATCAAAAAAGATAATCTTATCAAAAATTCATATAATAAATTAATAAAACAAATCAATCAAACTCTGTATAAAGTTTATTAATTTTTTAAATTCACATATTTTTCTAAATCCAAAAAAAATCAATATAACATCTCAATTGAACACGCTCTTAAATGAAAAAGACTTCTAAATTGTTGGAAATTGTTTTTATATTTGTGTGTGTGCGTATTGAATGAGTTTTTAATTTTGGTCTATATTGTAGGGGTTTTTATAGTTAGAAATATTATAAATTAAGAACAATATGCACGTGTTCAAAATTAAATTAAAAAAATATATATATATGTAGTAAAATAATCTGCTATTAAATTTTTAAATACATACATATTTGTGTGTTTATTTTTTAATTTAAACACAAATCACCATCATTGAATATGCATATTTTTAATAAAATATATGATTTTTTAATAAAAATATTATATCAAAATAATATTTAAATTAAAATTTAAATCAAAATATCGAAGTGAAATAAAAATCAAACAAACTTCTTTTGATAACACATTAAACCATTGTGAAGAGAAATTCTAAAATATTATTTTCTTTGTATGTTTATTTTTATTTTGTATTTGAATAATATTCTACCTTAAAAAAAAAAAAATCATAAAAATTATACTCTCTCCATCCTACTATCCTACTGCAAGGTTGCCATTGACTTTTTGAATGTTGATCTTTAAATATAATTATTATATAAGACGTAGTCCAAATCAAGAAAAAAAAAAAAAAAAAAAAAAGACAAAATATGTTCATAGTCTCTTATTATTCAAATATAAAGATATTTTTAATGTCAAGTACTGGCAACTTTGTAACGGGACCGAGGGAGTATAATAATAAAATAAATAAATACAATTATTTAAAAAGAAAAAAAAAAAACAAGAGCTAGTGTTATGGTTTGAAAGGGAAAAAAGCAAACTATTCCAAATTAGGCTTAACATCCAAAGTGGAATTCCTAACAGACCTCCACAATTATTATTAGTAATTTATAAATTAAATAATCCATCAGCAGAATATTCTCTCTAATTATTCCGGGAATTTCATACCCACGATTTTTAACCACAAAAAAAGCCGACCGTTGGATCAATCTCAAGACCCTAATCCAACGGCTCAGCATATCTCAAGAGAATCCACCACAATAGTAATGGCAGCCAGCAAAAGAATTCGATTTAAAACTCTACGTACACACATATATATGCCGCCGGAGTTTATTCCATTCCATATTCCTCACCTCTACCCTAAACATCCTCTCTCTCTCTATCTCTCTCCCTCTCTCTCTCTCTCTCTCTATATATATATATAGACAAGCCAGAAGAAGAAATTACATTTCAGAATTGCAGAAAAAAAATTATAGTTATTAAAAATGGAGTCTTTAGCAGGAAGAGGGATTGTGGTGGTTTTGGACTTCGACCGGACGATCATCGAGCCGGACAGCGACGATTGGGTCGTGGAGGAGCTCGGCGTCACCGCCGCCTTCAGCCAACTTCTTGCCACCATGCCGTGGAATTCATTGATGGTATCCTCCTTCATTTTCTTATGGTCGGAAAAAAATTATTGAAAATGTAGTTTCTAGTTTATATCATGTCGAAAAAAATATTGAAAATATATATGGCTTATAAATGTACTAGTAAGTCATTATTTTTTGCATTTTGGCATTTTTGATATATTGGTATTTTTATCATGAACGGAACCATATAGGGGTAGGGAGCCCCCAAAATGTGTTTTTTGTAATTTAAAAAATAAAAAATATATTTATTTATTTCTAATAATTTTATCTTCCAGTTTTGTATTTTATTTTTATTTTTGTTTAAAATAATAAAATTTATGTAATTTTATTGGTTTGCTCTAGTAATCAATATTTTTTAATTAAAAAAAAATGACATCGAACTTATAGAAATAAACTCATATTCCCACCCCCCCCCCTCCACCCCCAAACTCAGTATGATAATTATCTATATTGGTATTATTTTATTTTCATTGAATTATATATATATATGTATATATAATACAGGATAGGATGATGAAAGAAGTGCATGAACAAGGGAAAAGCACAGAAGATATTAAAGAGGCTCTAAGAAGGGTTGCTATTCATCCCAAGATCGTCTCAGCAATCAAATATGCCTATTCTCGCGGGTACGTAGCATTGCATATATAAATACCAAAATATCCTTTTACGTACGTAAATATGAAAGTAGGCATCTTTGCTAATACTGACTATGGTTTTTAAAGGTGTGATCTAAGGATAGTTAGCGACGCAAACACGGTGTTCATAGAGACAATACTCGAACATGTAGGCATAAAAGAATGTTTCTCAGAGATCCACACGAATCCCGCCTACATAGACAGAGAAGACAGGCTGCATATATGTCCCTACGTAGATTTCGACTCTTGTCCCCATGGTTGTAATCTATGCCCTCCTAACATGTGCAAGGTATGTATGTATCTATCTATCGATCGATCTATCTTAGAATGTTCCATCTTTCAAGTGATTCATCGACAAATCTATACTTTCACAGGGTAGAATCATAGAAAGAATCCAAGCAAGTATGATGAAAGAGGGCAAGGGAACAGTGATATACCTTGGCGATGGGAAAGGGGACTTTTGCCCGAGCCTAAAGCTGAAGGTCGGCGATTTTATGATGCCCAGAAAGGGATTCCCTGTGTGGGATTTGATAAGCCAAAATCGTGAACTTGTGCACGCGCAAGTTCACGAATGGACGGACGGGGAAGAGCTGAACAGCACACTGCTTCGACTTATAGATGAAACGATGAGCAAAAATTCAAGCTCGATTCAATTGCTGCCAGCAGCGGCTGATTGCATGTTGGGGACGGCAGCAACAGCAGTCCCCGATGCCTTACCCCTACCGGCCCTCAAAGTTGGACACTAGTAGCAGTGTAAAAAGCTGTTGCAAGTCAAGAAAACAGATTAAGGGGAGGGAGGGGAGGGGTGGGGTGGGGGTAGTTTCCTTATTAATGTAATCAGTCTTATGAACTAATTTGAATCCAAGAATGCTTCACAACCAATAAAACCCATGTAAACATAATTAAGTTATAGAAGCATTTCAAGATTGTTTATTTCAATGTGTATCATTTTCAATAGGCATAGTTCTCTATAACATTTAAAAAACAACAAAAACAAAGGGTTTGTTCACCTAAATACCTTTTCTCGAAACAATTCTCGATTAATATTATAAAAAAAAAAATATAATGTATACATACATCCATATAATATATATTATATCTCCTCACAAAAATCAATAATTCTACCTCATATCAGAAAACACCTTAAACTGAAAATACAAAACAAACACACCCAAATATTTTAATAACATTTTCAAAGTTGCTAAGAAAACACAAGGCTCTGTCTATTTTCAAATCAATTTACCTTCTATTTATCAACAGTAAATTTTTTAAAAAACATCACAACAATTATTTGTTTGGTTTTGATTTCAAACACATTTAAACTATATACTCTCACTAAATATTCTATCAAAATACTATTTAAACTCAAACCAAACAAACAACAAAGCAACCTTTCACTATTCTGAGAAAGATTATGGAGAATGTAATCTTTTGTCATAAGACACTAAGCTACAAAATGATTCTACCATTAATTTAATGAATCATAATCTGACAAGTCAAATAAAATACCTCTTTTGTCTTTCAGTACACATATCCAACCATGTATATAACATATAGAGACAACTGAAAAGAGGGGTAGAGAAGTGTCTTATATACATAATACCGAAAAAACAAATTTAACACCTCATGCTTCAGTGTATTGTCTTTATCTGAACAAGTGGATTCAAATCTAGACAAATAGAATTTGTATTTACAGGGCAGATGTTCCATTGTTTGTCCTGAGTTACCTAAGAAACAAAACAATTTCTACAACCTACTAAGATTAAGCTACATTTCGTGTAATGTTGTTACAGAAAATTAGGCATGAAATAGAAGAGAAGATTTGTAAATTTCAACATAAAGTGTCATTCAGAAGATTGTGGAGGCGCATTACTTGGATCTTGTTTGGATCCGGAAACAGCAGCTGTTGCTGTTGCTGCTGCTGTCATGGCCGCTGCTGCAGCGCCAATCTTTGCTCCGCCTGCAGCTTTCATTGCTCCTCCAATTTTGGCGAAGGCTGCGACTCCCCCAACGAGTATGGCTCTCAACACAACTGTTGGTTTTACCGACATGATGATGTGCACTGATCAAGATCACCTGCAGCAACACGCATCCTATTAAAATGAAAACTGAATGACACAGGCGATTAGAGCAACATTGTTCAAAACAATATGTATACAAATTTGACAGCTTATAAAATATTGAATTTTGACTCCAAGCTATCTTCTTGACATCTAGTAAGCTTCAAGCAGTCGATCCAGGCAGGGCTTACGATGCTATAGATTTTTCATCTAGTATACCAGGTTCAACATTAAGTACAACGGAAGTAAACAAATTAAGACGATGGATAGAGCATTGATCAAATATCGAGTGAGACAAAATCTGGACGCGCATCAAATACAACTCACAAGAAATAACGAAAAGATTTAACCATACAAAAACACATGATCAAGCTTACATAAGAAAGAAATAAGAATCACATATGGTTTTAGCCTCAAAATTTCTGCTTCAGTAGCAAGGTCTGTCAAGCAAGAAAAAGTCATGAAAGCAAGAAACTAATAATTAAAACAACTGAAGAAAGTTAAGAAGAATGCTTTTCTATTCTTTTCATGAAGCAACAATGTCGCAATCTCTAAATTGCAGACTATAAGACAAAAAGCACAAGAAATTTGAGAGGAAGCTAAGGAACTAACAGCATATATCACAAAAGAATACAATAATTCAAACTGCCAATTCAGAAGCAGGCTCAAATTCAAACACACAACTTGATATATTCAATCAATGAACAAAAACACAATACCTCTACAAAAAAAAAAAAAAAAGAAAAAAGAAATCACAAATTAGATGCACGTTAGCAATACTATTTACAAGGGTTAAAAATGGATGTAATCCCAGCATCGATCTGGTTAAAAATGAATAACAAAAAATAGGACAACCGAATCCAAACCGAAATGAAAGAGGAAAAATGACAAAATCTGCAGTCACGATTCATAGCTAATTCGTTGACAACAAAATGCAGCGTAGCAAAGCAAATTGCCTGAAGCCCTAAATTCTGGCGATTCACCTTCTCGGCTTCTTCAATGCATATACACATTCGCATAGATGAGTAGACATATATAATTATAATCTTCTTGTACACGCGAAGTTTGCAGCTCCAATTGCCTCCTAGAATCGAGCTGAAATCCTCGGTGAGAAATGAAACGGTTTTCAACGGATATTCCACAACGCATCCGCCTTCAAACGACGACGAACACCTGCTGGGCTCCTCCTGGGCCTTTTGTGGACATTAATTGGGCCGTTGTTTTAATGGACCATTTTTAAATAGACTCCCAATTTATGAGATTGGAGGATAGCTTATTATATATTTTTCATCCCAATTCAAAATATCATTTACACAAACTAACGTCCTTACGTGGAACGTCCAATAACTATTATTTTATTTTCTTTTTAAACATAAATTTTACTTTTTTATCCTTCATTTATTTACTACATGTAATATCTATTTTATCATGAAGGATAGATTTGTCAATTTATAAAAATTAAAAAAAAAATTACTTAAAAATTAGTGTAAATATACTTTAAAACAATTATAAATTGAAGGAGAAAATATTATACTAATATCAAAGCACCTTTAATTTTTACTTAGTGAAATGCAAAAATGTCAAAATCGAATGAGACCTCAGGTATGGTGTGCTTTAATACCAAATTCAAAATAATTTTTATCAAGCTAGCCCAATGAAAAACACCCTAAATTTTTAACATTAAAAATAATTACTTAGAAATTTATTTGGAATTAAACTCAAATAAAAGATCACTACTCTATTCACTCTTTTGGTACTATTCATTTTTAAAAAAACAATCACATCAAATACATTTTTTTTCTCATAAAATATCAAATCAAATATTTAATTTTTTATTTTTTCCAAACTTCAAAATTTTCAAAAATCTCCAAAAAATTCTATCTAAATAAACCCCGCGTCACAAAACTTGTGTTCATTTTAAAAATGAGCCAAATTTAAAAATGAAAATTTGTGTTCATTTTGGCTGGTTACTTCCTCAAACCAATCTTTTTCACTATTCAATTCGAACAATATGCAACGAAAATTTGTTATTTGTTTTTACAAAAATATTATATCAAAATATTATTTAAAATAAAATTATCACGACAATCACAGGCCAGGCAAGCAAAATCCCTGATAGATAGATAAATTAGGACTACAGGGGAAAAAATGGCAACTTTTAATGTGGCAATAAACAGAGTAATACATAGAAGATATTAATCCCAGAAAACCATAAGTCAGGTGAGGTCTTTTGCTTCAAAGAATCAGGAGTAGTGGACTATTGTCGAACCGCAAACCGGTGGTTTACTGTGATTTAGATTTAGTCGAGGGGCTGGAGTAGTCTGTACCGTTCTCTGAAGAAGTTATTGCAGACGACGCGCTGGATGACATGTCAGAGTAGTCGTTTGTACCGCTTTGTGAGGTTCTTGCTTGAGCTGGAGGACTGGTGGTCGCACGACTTTGTCCTTCCTCCGCTAGTTTTCGAAGAAGGTTCATCACGGTAGGTAGGAATTTGGTGGAGATTGATAGGATCCCGGGTAGCTGCAGGCACAGGAAAGCGATATGAAGATCAGATGTCAACAAAATGATTTAAAGAAGTTAGAGAGAATTTGGTTTCAAATAATTGGAAAATGAATGCAACTGTGGTCCGAAAACTGTAAAAACCTCGAAAGACCAGAATAGAAACAAATGCAGTTAAGCCGGTAAATATGTCTCTGTGTGGTTTACTTACAGCTCCATTGCGAAATTCACCGGAGATATCTAATTGCACCCAGAGGGCTTTTACAAGAAGAAAACCGATAAAAATGACGCCCAATAGCAAAGGATTTCTGTCGTAAGGACAAAAAGAAGAAACAAGAAATTAAATGATAAGCAGATACATCAACCCCTCAACATATTTCAACTAAATTATCGATGGCCTCTTCCAAGAAATTAAATGATAAATGTCACTCCCTGCTTGAAGAAACAATAGATTACCTCAAAAGGGTCATAAATTCGTTAAAACCCAAAACAAGTAACGCGACAATTGCCCATGGAGGAGGCAGCCAGTTGTTGTTTCGTCTGCTGGCCTCCTGAAGAAAGTTGAAATGTACGACAACTTCAATAATCATTACGATACAGCAGCAAATAATTAGATCTACTTTAATTAATAAATGAATACTACGACTTATGGATCAATACAAAAAACGTAGAATGAAACAAACAAAAGGGATTCAGAAGCATTCGTGTAATTTTACCTGAGCAGCAATGGCTTGACTAACAGTATACTCAGTCTCTGTTTGAAATTGCCTCCACAAAGATTTACATTGCACTGGCGTAAGCAAGGTTTTTGATGACGGGATCTGGGAATTTAGATTAGCATACCAAGTATGAGTGCAATGTGACCATGTATAGCAAAGATAATTGCATTGTAGAATTATTTGAGGTTCTGATGATCTCATAGAACTTCAAGTCCATGAGGCGAAAATATTTTATAGATAAAAAACTTCAATCTTCTCCAACTAAAAGCCGATACATGAAAAGGCCTGATTTTACTGAACAGTTGAATCCAAGGAGACAACAACCATTGGAGCCATTTAACATGTGCAACAGATAAGTATAAAATTAATATCTCAAGAAAGGAAAACTTCCCTTCATCTAAATAAGCTAAAACTCCATTACTAATAACTATAAAATGATTGCCGATTACAAAGAACATATAAAGAGTATATGACTGTATTTAAGTTTAACTAACTAACAGATAGTATTGGTCATGCAATTGTTAAGTAGTTTTTCCAAGAGGAACAGGACATATGCAAAGATAAAATTCCATTACCGCCACTCTGCAAAATTAGACGATGAGTCATGAAGACCGAATAGGTAACACTGAGATACATTAACATGGTAATTTGGCAATGAGTTGCAAAAGCCACAAAGGTAATGCTGATTCCACAAAAGTTTTTTTTTTTTATTTAAATAGAGGTATAGAAGATTAGCTATTACCTCATCCCAACTGCTTGAAGCAAGCGGGTCCCCTGAAATGCCCCTATTGCTAGCTGCACCACTTTTAGGATCAATAAGAGAAAGGGCCAATTTATTCTCTACAGAATCAGCAACGTCATCCAGGCGGACCACAGCCATAACAGAAAGTAGCTTCAAAGACTTCACCACAGGAAATATAAAGAAATGAATAATATTAAACTTAATAAAATAATAATAATAACAATTGGAATAAGAAACCATTGCACAAAAGAATATCATACAGAAGAGCGAGCAGTTTTTGTAATGGCACGAATGTCTTCGTTCCCAGTCCAGACACGTGGCATTGAATCAGAATCACGACTGAACAATGTAGAAAACCTGCAAACAACAGCCCAGTCAATTCACATTAGTCACAAAAAATTAAATATGCAGAGCTTCGGAAGTGCATATATATTATCTATACAGCTTTGATAACAAAAAACAACATAAGCACCTGTCTTTCATACGGAGCAAAACTCTTCCAGCCTCTTCTCTCGTTTTTGCTTCTACCACTCCTCGCGCATATTCTTCCAACCTTGAAATCATTTTTTCTTTTGTTACATCATCCATCTCAAAACCAGAAAGAGCATCAGAAAACCCACTAACAGCCACTCGAGTTTCACGGTGTAGAAGTTTCCTTATTGCTGGCCATGTATCATCATTAGCTTCATCTAACAAAGCCTCTACAGGTCCAGCTAATGCATCAGACAATTTTTTCTGCCCATAAAATTAATTGTAAGAAAATGATTGTATAAAAACATAAAACAGAAGGTCATTATTCATCATAGTATCATCATCTGTGCAACCAAATACCCCAATAACAGAACTACCCCGTCTTTTAGGTAAGATGCTACAGCACACCCCCCAAATCTAATTAATATATTTCTTAACTCTCAATTGCATAGATGTGTTCTTAGTTCTTACAGAAGATCAATTTCAGGTACAATCTTACAAGCAGACAAGTCTCAAGATTGAGTTGGTAGTAGTATCTGTTCGACTGTACCTCATACATGGCTGTAAGCTCAGAAAGCTTGGCAGCACGAACTGCAGCAATATGCTCATCTAGATCTCGTCTAAGCTTATCTCTTACTTTAGAAGTGTCCCAATTCGCCTGTTTGATGTCCGCATCTACAGTCAAAAAAATTAACCATCAAATGATGCTTGCAACATCACCATAATATTCCATGCATTGATCGTTAAGAATTAGTTGGTATTGATGATCAAGTATTTCCTCATCCTCTACAGTAAAATGCTACTGCAACATGACTTTACAGACCAAAAAGTTGCTCTGGTCTTTTGGAGTTCGATTTCAATTTTTTATCATACAAACATTACAATTCCCTATAAATATACAATATTTACAATCACAAAACATCACATCCAAATCCTATTCAAACAAAAATCAAAATCAAACTCCAAAAGAGCACCCCTTGAGATTTTGAATCACAACTAACACTAACTCTAGTGTGCCTCATTGAAATGCTCTTGAAGATGATTCATGTCGAAATTGATTTCAGATACCTTACAAGATTATAGATTTATATGATGGGAAAGAAGACACAACTGCACCTGCAGATGCTTGATCAAACTGAGCCATGAAGAGTTCAGTGCAATCACATGCAGCCTCAGTAAACCCTTTTCCCCCAGTCAAGGCGCTGTCAAATGCTTCTTTAAATCTACCAAAGGTTCCAGAGCGAATGTGTCCCAACATGGATTGGTGTGCTGGTTGGATAAGCTAATACCATGAAAAACAAATTAAAAAATTAAAATTAAAAAATCTATAAATAGTAATAAAAAGGGATCCAAGAAACAGAAGTAAATGGCAGACAATAAACATGCACATAGATTGTATCAGTCTCAATGCACCACTGCAACACCCGAGAAAAGGAAATAAAATAACTATATATTAAACTCATATTTATCTCTTGTTTGAAAATGTTGTCGCTGTTCAGCTTATCTCACCAAAGTACCAAACTACATTTCTCAATTCATGAACAAATATAAATGGGTGGATTTTCTAAATCCTGTTCAATTGTGCGTGTGTAGAATAAAACATAATAATTACAAGTATATCATATCGTCATTTCCCACATTTCACAGCAAACAATTGCAATCAGAGACAGGTACTGAGAACACCCACATGCTAAAATCACATCAGTTATAAAAAACAAAACATAAACAGAGACAGAGACAGAGACAGCAGTACACATCAACTATTTTCACAGACATAAGAGCATTTTTAGATCCCTGCTTTTTACAATTATTAAGCTGCTGAGAGAAAAGCTAATAGCTTTGGCATTTATATTACAGGAACATTCGACTGGAACAAAATTTTATTGTTTTTTTTTGCAAGAATGATGACCACGAACAATTGTAACTAGTGGTGTTGGTCTAGCATATGTATATACAGCCTGATGAATTTTCATAAAATATACTTATATATAAGTAGAATAGTAGGTTTCATTCTACAGCTTATGAGAATGAAAAAATCTCACAAAGCATACCATCTGAAAACTAAAGCAACTCATGATCACTTTCTACAACATACACTTAGGCACGAATCACAAAATGCATTGCCTTAAATTATAGAACATTTCTCATTTAATCATATCTCAAACCCATCCCAAAAATAAGGGGGAGGGGCAAGCTGGAATGGGTCGGTGCTACAGTGTTCCGTGCAAGTGTATGAAGCTAAAGGATATTTACTTGCAAAAGTTTCTCCTCCAACTGTTTTCGCTTCGAAGATCTAACGCCCTCATCAAAATATGTTGCCTCTGCATCATACCTATTATAGGGTAGAAAAAAAATCATATGATTGCACGTATCAGAAACTAGAACTCAAGTTCTCTCGCCAAATAAACATAATTAGTTCACAACAAATTATTTCACCGCATAATGGCAAAATTCTTGTCAAATGAAGCAATAACATTTCTATGTTCCTTATAACAAAAAAAAAAAAAAAAAAAAATCTTAAAAATGATTTCACTTACACAAATGAATATAGAGAAGCGAAAGAGATATTTCAGCTTTCAAAATTTAGCATCAACAAGCATAGAATTCAAATTATCTAGGTAAGCCAGCCACTAAAATAGCTAGGATAAAAGAATCAGTTTTGAAAGTCCATGATAAAGTTTGTTGGTTTGTCCATAAAACATTCAAATTTTCAACATTTTTTACAGTGGTTATTTTCATAGCCAATTGCATGAAAAACAGAGTTTACAGAAACATAGCAAATTATTCAATAGGCACAAAAATCAACTACATTGCATATTTAATTAGGTATTTACTTCTGAGCCATATAAAGAGTTACCCTGATAGACAAACATCAAGAATGGATGTGAGCTTTTTCCCAAACCCAAGCACGGGTTCAGATTGTACAGTCTCTTCAATTTGACACCATTCCTACATATGCATGGAGTAGATAACAATTCAAAAGCTTTCAGAAACATTAGTTTCTACAAACTCTTCATCCTATAATCAAATAAGTACCTCATTTGCACTAAAAGAAGAAAACTTTTCATTAGCAATCTCTTCACAGCGTACAGTAGCAACCATGACCTATACCAATTAACAAAACATATTTCAGCAACAAGATTTCATCAACAATTTACTGATAATATTGAACAGAACAAATTAGTTGAAAACCTTGTGTGCAGGAAGATCAAGGTCCTTATTCTCCTTAATGACCTTCCATATTTCTTGTGCACTGAACGAAAAGCCTGACGCAGGGACTACACCGCTCCTATCCCCAGCAAGCCCACCAGGTGCAATTGAATTAAAAAATCTTTGTCTTAGACTAGCCACCTTCAAAGAACCACAAACCAATAATCAAATGTAGGATTTCTTATCTGCTCTTCCAAGGGAATGCACAGTTCTCCACAGTATCAAATCCATCCACGTTAAAAGAATGGAAAGAGTTCCAATGCAAGGTGAGTCATAAAAATGGAAATAAGTACAAAATTGAAGAATTGAAACAAGAGATTGTACCTGTTCTTTGAATTGTTCTTCCTTCTCTTCATAACTTGATAGGGCCACAACTTCTACCTGCAATTCAGTCATTTAGAACAGAAATACTACAAACAATATACCGCGTGCAGACTGACACATTGGATAATTGTAAGTTGTAACATTTGTTGACCTTACATTGAAAAATTCACTTAATTGAGTTTCCTTGTGAGCTTGCGGCTTAGGAACAGAATCCCATATCTTCAATGAGGGTAGGCAATGAAAAATTCAGGAGAAATGTTAAAACACTTGCAATTAGATCCATAAAAGAAATTAAACATAATAACCGGCATATGATGTACCTTATTAATATCTTCCCTTAAAACTGGCTCCAAGTTTTCTAAAGGTGTCTGCACCAATACAAGATTAAACAAGCATGGCCCAATAGTTATTAAGTTTAATAAATACATATGTAAAGTATCAAAAAGCACCATATAGAACATACCCGTGTTTTATCACGAATAACAAACATCAAAGTAGTCTTGCGAGGACTGAATAATCTCAACATGACCTTGTCATAACAAAGATAAATAAGTAATCCCGTCAGCCAAAAAACCCACACACAGAGCACTGTCGTGTGTTACCTGAAATACAGTTTTTAAAAGAGGTTTGTTTGCAGCCTGTTCACGTCCAATATCATGGCACCACCTGAAGAAGACATTTTTTTCAAGAGAAGAATCAGAATACAGAAATCAATCAACTTCACAAGAATCAGATCATTGGAATTAAACTATCTTACATATTTATCAGCACTATATCAGAAACAGCAAGGGCAAAAAGAGCACTCTGCTTTTCAAATGTAGTATCATCCTGAAAGAAGCACGATAGATATCATATTGTTGATGCTTCAAGAACGATGATGAAATGGCAAAAATATCAAGCAACAGAAAGCAAGGTATTCTTCCATAAATCTAGATCCCATGTATGATAGAAAGAAAGCTAACATCAGAAATACCATTTCAAAATTTGCAAACATCACAAGAACAACAAAAGAAATTAAGTTGGGTTAAAGAAAACAGAAGCTGAACAGCACACATAAAAACTCTAAAGAAAACCTTTATTGCAGAGAATAACAGCGTTCATACACAACCAAGGAATAAAAAATAATATTAAAGCAATGAGTCCATTAGTAGAAATCCTATTACACCTCTCCTCTTTCTCTTCCATCAGTACCCTCTAAATCCATTACAAGAGTACAAGGTTCAATTCCAACACAGTGTGCCAGCCATATGCCCTTTGTGGTTTGAGACCTAATAAAATTCAGATGTTCAGTATTCTATCAATCACATATGCAAAGGAAAGTACAATGAAATTAGGAACAGCATACCTCCCCCTAAAAGCATCCATCTCTCTGAAATTAGTACCAAAGAGATTATTCAACAACGTACTCTTCCCTGTCAAAAGCATTGAAGAGAAGGTATTCATACAAACTACTTGATGGTGGTTGACAAAGGTTTTTGGCACAAAACAAATACTGTTATTGATTGGCTAATAAATTTAGTCTGCAATTTTCAAAACTCCAATTTCATAAGCTGTTACATAAGGTGTATAAACCAATAGACGAGCTTGAGCAAGCTAAATGGAGGATTCCACCATGCATGGAGATTCTGGTTCAAAAGAAATATTATTGGGTTAGCCATCCAAATTTTATACCACTACTCTGAGGGCCCATGATAGCTACAACAGCATAAGAAAGCCCACATTCACCGAGCCTGACTTCCTTCATGAAATTCTCAACGCCAACAACATTGAAAGTGCCATCCCCATCAATGAGATGGGTGGAACAACAAGGGTCTTTAACATCTGGATATATAAAATATCAGTTGCATTAGCATCATACAGCAAATTCCCTAAATATATATATATATATATACATTCCATTACAAACAAGCAAAATTAGGTTCACCAATGACAGCTCATGTTTAGCACCATATCAAGAGATGAATCAAAGGGCTAAATAAGACTAAATATACACAGTAGACAGTAGAACTAAATTAACCGAGCATTCAAAACAAGAAAAGCCAGAAATGTGCACCCTCATAGGTGTTTTTATACTAATAAAGGGCATCTGAACATAATAAGAACTTTGATCAAAAGCAAGTTCAGTAGAAGGCTAAGAGTTAAATCTATGTCAGTAGAAACTTGATAGAACAAACCGCATACCATATGTCTTCTTTCTGCCTGCCATCCGGCAACAAACTTAGAAAATCTTCATCAAATTTCAAGAAAAATTAAGAAATGTGTAGGCTCTGTTTACATACATTTTTTTAAGTTTTGACACTATTTGTAAACAATAACTTTAAAAAAAAAAAAAAAACAAAAAAAAAAAAGGATTACATCAAATAACTATTGCTTATTTAAACTATTATAATAAAAACTTATTTACTCGCATTAAAACACCTATTTATATCAAATCAAATCATTTCACTTTCCCAAAACTCCTATCTTAGCCTTATCTATAATAAAGCACCATGCATGCGCTCCAACAACTCCATCCAACAGACAACTTATTCACAGTCTATTAAAATCACAAAGAAGCCATTATAACAGATTGATGCAATGTCTCCAAACATGAAGAAACCCAAACTTAAGCCAATTTGCAGGTGCTAGAGATCATTCAATAACACACAAGCACGAAATTAATTATGCCCCCAACCAACTGATTTACCAATTGCCGTCGGATAATAACACCACCAACAACAAAAGATTCAAGCACGGGAAAATCGCACAATTAGCTCAAAGAAAACCGGATCGGAGATGTACCCATGCGTGCAACGCGATCGGCCGACGGTTGATTCCAGCAATCGGGAGATCGGAAAAGAATCGGATGATCTGGGTTGGTTCTTGGTACGTAGTTGATGTAGAATGGCGCGCCGCGTGTATAAATGCTGGGTCTTTGAAAAAAGTACGACAGTCGACGAATCACACGCACGATGTTTGATGCAGCATCACGAGGATCGAATATACAGGGTTTTTACTTTATCTTTTAATTTATTTATTTATTTTCTTTGAACTTTTGATTAGGTAGGTGTGTGTGCGTGTTTTTTTTCTTTTTTTGTAAATTAATTAGAATGAGTGCGATAATTTTGTATTTTTAAATGTATATATTGTTTTTAATATTCATATGTAAACATATTATTAAATATATGTTTTTTTATAACTAATTTCGCAGTTGTTATCTACATTGATAAATACAATTGAATTTAATATCTTGCAAATAGGTCCGACAAGACAAGACAAATTACGTACAGCTGGATGTTTTAACCATCCCTTACGGACTATTATTAAATATGTTTAAGTGTATGCACTTTTAGCCATGGTAAAATATTTGCAATGACAATTCTACTAATAAAATCAATAGCGTGAAGTCTTTATAGATCAAGTAGTGAAAATATTTTTATTTTTTTAATAATATGTGAATTTGTAGTTTTTATTATTGGAATATGCTCCGCTTAAATTTTGGTCCAATGTAATAGTAAATAAATTAGATCTGACAAAATAAGTTACAATATTAAGAATATATATAGTATATAAAATCTAAAAATATCTAGAGTTTGAACCTAAGTTTGTGCTTCGAATTCAAACCTAATTAAATTTATTGGTGAAAAAGAATTGTTTGTCAACGAACTTTCAGTGTTTGTATAGAAGAATACTAAATATATATATATATATAAACAACTTAAAAAAAATCATTTATGATCTCAAGCAAATACCAAAAGTTTGTATGATAATTATTTAACCATTGTAAATAATAATATCAAACTGATTGAAGACTTCAAAAGATTCACTATATAGAACTTTGAAATGATCAATTTTGGTTTCGTTACTTAATTTTTGAGTATTGAATTACATCAAGATTAAGATGATTTTTTTTTTTTTTTTTTTTTTTTGTCTCAAAACGAATATACAACAAAATCTTTAAAAAAATTCATTTACATGAACAATTAAACATGAACTCCAATTGAAATAGTTACAAAGATGTCAAAAAGTAAAAAAGATGATCCTTCTGACTAATTTAATACAAGTTGCTAATAAGAAAATTTTAATACTTTACCTGGTTTAGTAAGTAGGTTTCAAGATGTTCCAATATAATTTCATTTACAAGTAGCCAAATAAATACTCCGAACGTATTTGTGATTTTCACATGTTCTGTTTTCATCTCTTGTAGGTTATTTAGACGGCGATCGGAGAGACAATACGAATGACCGGCGAACACTAATGGATATTGCTTTCAAGTATGATAACAATGTTCTTGGCCTTTAAAAATAGTATCTATTATAACAATTTTCACAAGTGAAATATAGAAAGTTAAACTGTTTTTTTTTTTTTTCCGTAATCGAACCCCCTTGTAAGTGAAATTTTTTTGCTGTTTTAGTCATCCGGCGCCGGAGACGCCCGCGTGGCTCGTCGGAGGTGACGTGTCCAGGTGTCCGACACGTGGCGGACATGTGAATTTTATATTTTTTTATTTCATTTATTAAATTTTTTTTTAAAATTTTTTTTAATTTATTTTAAATTTTATTTGCATTTTTTTATTTTTTTTATTTGGTCCAATTAAAAAAAATTAAAAAAAAAATAATAAATCCACGTGTCCGCCAGGTGTCGTTGATCTGACGGACATGTCACCTCCGGCGAGCCACGCGGGCGTCTCCGGCGCCGGAGAACTAAAACAGCGAAAATTTTTCATATATGGGACTAGTTTGCGACAAGTTCCACTTACGGGACTAAAATGATAAAGGAATCCATTTACGGGACTAAAAAAAACAGTTTACCCAATATAAAATTATTGTGCTTTGCTTGTCAACAATTTGATTATGCATATATATGTATATATAACACCTTAGGTATCAAATTGACAAAGAATTTAATGTCACAAGGGAGAAATAAATATATTGATATTAGTTATTATTTAGTTAATGGTTCAAATAACTAAAATTTTAATTAAAACTATTGAAATATGTCTTCTCTCTTAACAAATTATTTATTTTTTTTATTTTGTATATCCAAAAAAATAATATCAGTAAGTATCTACCTAACATTATAAATATCTTTACAACTTATAATATATTACAATGTCATTATTTTTATCTTACATAATACTAACAATAGTTATTTTATTTCTACTATATATTAATATAATTATAATATACCTTAAACTCCAAATAAATGAATATCTTTTTAGAGCGTGTTTGTTTGGGGATTTGGATTTGGATTGGAATTTGAATGGTAAAAATTTTGAATTTGAATAGTTGTATGATGTGATATAAATATGTGTTGATGTGATATTTTGAATGTATAATTAATTTTTAATATAATATAAAAAATAAAAAATAGGTATTTAATTTAATATTTTTTGAAAAAAAAAAGGGATGAATTGGAAATCCAATCCCCAACAAACACTGTACCATTTTTTTTTTTGAGAAATATATTAAAGATGCAATATGTGAAATATTTATAAGTTGGGGTAAAAAGTAGAAAAGAATTTTTCTTCAGGGTTCATGTTGCATTTCACCCTCTTTTAACTCCCGGGCATCATAGAAAAGCCTAAAATTCAAGACTCCGGGACTTCAACACCAGATAAATACACAGCGTTGATCTCGGGGTGTCAACAAAGGTCAGCGGTGTGTACCGATGTGATCTCGGAGGTCCCTGGAGCCCCTAAAAATCATGACGCAGGAAGCCACGCCGCGCGGACAAACCCACCTCCACCGACCCAATATAAAGTGCTAAAACCCCTTCACTCGCAGAGCACAGTAAAGGGAGCAGTCGCCGGAGGAGAAATGGAGAACGCGGCGGAACGTCCTGTGGAGGAGCGTTATGCACAGTGGAAGTCCTTGATACCTGTGCTGTACGACTGGCTTGCGAATCACAACCTCGTTTGGCCCTCCCTCTCTTGCCGGTTATTTCCTTTTGCTCTCCAAATGCCACTAGGGTTTTGTTTTGGTTGCTGTGTATTATTCCGGTTCTTGTTTGTGAAGTTTGAGTGTTGCTTGTTTGGCAAATTTTGTTTGAATTTGGAGTTGTTTGGTGAAGCTTTGGGAGTTTTGTTGTTTAGAATTTTGATGCACAAATGCATGGAGAACTAGATTTTTGTTCGACGTTTGTTGTTGAGTGTGAAATGTTGGTTGTGAGCTTGCTATGTATGTCTTCTATCTAAGCTATAACTCTGCTCATTGTTGGCGCTATGTAACCAATACTGTTATTTTTGTTTGTTTGTTTGTTTCTATTTTTTAAAAAATTGTGAGTTTCCACAAAAAAAAAATAAATAAATAAATAAAATACTGCAACTTAGGCCTCATCGATGTGCAAGACTGATGTTTAGATGAGTAGTTCCCCAACTTCTACTATAGATGCTAGGATGAGGTTTTGGGAATGATAAGAGTTTGTGGACTAGAACTAGATTTCACTTGTTTTTATTAGACACCATAAAATTATACCTTCCAACAGTCTTGCATTGCTCATTTTTATAGTGAACTTTAGGATTTGGATGGTCAATTTTTGTTATGGGATCAATGGTTGATCTTGAGGAAATGAGCTGAGACACTGGTGTTTCCAGAATTTATGGTTACAATAAACTTATTGACAATGATGAGCTTCCTGGGATTTGTTTGGTATAACTCATTAAGATATTTGGGCAAGTTAAAGGGATGGAATAATGGAAATCATCAATTCCTCATTTCAGAAAAACTGAACCAGGAATGGAAGAAACATACGCTTATAGTTCCAAAATAGTTTTGAGGCTCACAAATGGCCATTGGAAGCTTTTGTACCTACTACCTACATGCAGATTATTATCTTTCCTAAAATTTTAGTCTTTCTGATTACATATGACATATAATAGTTTGTCATAAATGTCCATCCATTTGTCTTCACTGAGAGTACTTGCCAAAAAGAATACGAAAATTGCACAAAATTGAGCAATTTTAAATTTACCTATGTTTGTATTATTGCAGATGGGGGCCACAAGTGGAACAAGCAACTTACAAGAATCGTCAGCGCCTTTACCTCTCTGAACAGGTAAGATTTAATTTATTTAATAATAATGGTTGGAGCTGGAATTTTCTTCTATTTGAAGTGTAGACCTTCATAATGTATTTAGAGAATAGAGGAGTGCTATTATGGACATGCACCGTATGTAGTGAGGACTCATTTTTGGTGGAGAAAAAAGAGAAACATAATTTCATATGGTTGTGCATTCTCAAAGTGATAGTTCTCTGGTTCTTCTGTTTCTGTTGCATGTCGCCAACATTTAAGCATGTCGGATATATCTATGCAGAAGACACTAGGTTGGCTAGCTTGAAATAAGCAACATAATACGATATTTATTGGATGCTAGGTTATTCACTTACCTAATGTGAGTAACCTGTCAGAAGTTAGAGATGGTTGATCTATAGATGAGAGCAAGTTGTACTTGATCTATTCTTGTTGCAGCAAGTAACAGTAATGTTAGATCAGTTCTCAGGTGCCTTATTGGTTGTGGCTGTTCATCACTATGAACTCTAAAATAAGAAAATATAGGAAATAAACAAAATGCTGTGTTTAATCAAATGGTTTGTCCATTATATGACTATCCTCTGGCCTTTTCATTTTA
The DNA here is from genome assembly GCF_009805555.1 of Andrographis paniculata. Lineage (NCBI taxonomy): Eukaryota > Viridiplantae > Streptophyta > Magnoliopsida > Lamiales > Acanthaceae > Andrographis > Andrographis paniculata. The sequence continues at coordinate 1,809,165 of NW_026137634.1, read as the reverse complement.
CATTCCTTATCCTTTACTTGGCTCTAATAAGAACCTACAAGTTTGTTAATTTGAAACACAGAATGTGCACGCAGGTGATCTTTTTTGCCATCTATAATATGATTTTACTTTGAAGTGCTTTTTATGGTTGCTGAGATGCGTGTGCTTTTTATAGCTGCGTACTGTCAAATATCAAATATTGGATGTCCCTGTTTACCATTTCTCCTGCATTTGTTTAGACAGATGGCAGTGTTCCAAACACACTTGTCATAGCAAATGTTGAAGTTGTAAAGGCTAGAGTTGCTGCAGCAGAGCACATAGCTCAAGTAGTAACATCTAAACTTGAGTTAAATGATCTTTGTTTGATACAGAGTATCCTTTGTATCAATTCCGATATTGATGCATATTTCTTTATTGGCTTGGCAATTTGCCTCTCATTTTTCAGTTCAATGAAGAGTCACGCTCACCTTTTGTGAAGAAGAACAAGACAATCATACATCCTGGCGAGGTATCTATCCTATTACTTACCAATTGCAGTAAAAGTGAAAAAACCTAATCATTGATATTTGTGATTATTGTTTCTTTCCTGAATGCTTGGATCAGTTTGTTGTTTTCATGGACTTATGGTTGCTTGTAGCAGATTTTAAGTTTACACATTGAAAACCTTATTGTTTGTCTAGTATGATTGTAATAGATTAATGTTTATGCTGAAACTTGAAGTTTAGTATTGAAAGTACATGAATATGTTTTGTGCCAATTGCTAAGATATTGATGCAGCTATGTGAATCTCGTGAATTTCCTTTCAAATTCAAGATTAAAATTCTTTGACGCCCAATTAGCCCCTCAATGGAATTCAAATGCATTGAACATGAATTTATCTTAAACAATGGAGAGTTTAACATTTATGACTCTCATTACAGGTGAATAGAATTAGGGAACTGCCACAGAATAGCAACATTGTGGCCACTCACACTGACAGCCCTGATGTAAGAATTCCTTTTTTTTTTTCGAAGATTCAGAATTTGGCAATCTTCTTTTAATATATATTGCTCTTTTCCCTGGTCTATGTTTAAAGTTGGAAAGTGATATGCTGCTGAATCTTCAAATTGGTGTTAGGTTCTCATTTGGGATGTTGAAAGTCAACCTAATCGGCAACCTGTTTTAGGTGCTGCACCATCTCGTCCTGATCTGGTGAGCAATCATGGAAAACTGAGATCTTCTAGTTTTGAATTAGCAGCTATCTTGCCCTACTTGACTCATTTCTATTATGACTTGTGAGCTGTTGATGATCTCAAAAAATTATGTTCCCTGATTATGTGTATTTTCATTCAAATTCCTAGCCTTTTCTTTACTTTCCAGAGTAGCAAACTATATTTCTTTGACAGGTTCTTTGACTGGCAATCCTTTTTCCTTGATAAATTGATGGCCAATATATTGCAGGTACTTACTGGACATAAAGATAATGCCGAATTCGCTTTAGCTATGTGTCCTACGGAGCCCTCTGTGCTATCTGGAGGTCCTAAAATTTCCCCCCATTGACATCCTCCTGTCTACTTATATATTTGTGTGCATGTTCACTTGCTTGCAAAAATCATTTAATATATGTTGGCTAGCTTAACCATACCATGAATAAAATGTTTTGCCCAGTGATTGATTGCCAATTTTGTTCATATTACCTTTAGGAAAATACATACAAGCAGCATGTAGTATTGGACAGATGATTTCATATGATGAAAGTCCTTTCATAGGCTTCCAGGAGATTGTGACCCTTGTAGATAGCTGGCTTTATGACATTGATCCCTTAATTATGAAATTCAATTCCCCTTTATCTAATAAATGTTTGTACTTATTGTCTATTGAAATAAGTATTCTCTGCTTGCTAACAATTTTGATTGGTGGTCATGTTCTGTTATAGTGATGTTGATTTTGCTAACTTTAGGAATCCGTGCTCGTCTTCGCACCACTTTTAAAGACTCATGGGGTCATCATCTTGTTTTGTTGCTTATTTGTGCTCTTATCTTCTCCATATTATTTTGTCACATGTCTGTCAAAATGTGTTTTAAATACTCCAATTTTTAGCTTGTCCAGCCTTTTTATCATTTCTTCATTTGTGTAGAAGTGTCCTCGGTTGTCATGTGAACATAAAGAATTTGGTGCAGGCAAGGACAGGTCTGTGGTTTTGTGGAGCATCCAGGATCATATAACTTCTTTGGCAGCAGATCAGGGAGCTCAAAAGTCTCCAGGATCCACCAAGGGCAGTTTAGTCAACGGTAAAACTGCAGATGGCCCCACTGTTCAAGCTCGTGGAATTTTCCTCGGGCATGAGGATACTGTTGAAGATGTGCAGTTCAATCCATCAAGGTACTATGCTCTAAGTTGAACCCTCCATTGGTTTTGAGTGCAACTGACCATGTGTCTTTCAGCATCAGTCATGCAGTATGAAACGTAAGGTAAGTATGTCAGTGGTTTGAGATCATGCATCAGATGCTGCTTACCTCAAACTGCTGGAGAATGATTTTGTGTTCCTAAAACTTTTACTACATATGAATGATTCATGATATATGAAGTATGACATTGGGTTCATTTTTCATATAGTGCACAGGAGTTCTGCAGTGTTGGTGATGATTCTTGCCTCATATTGTGGGATGCCAGAACGGGCAATTCTCCTGCCATAAAGGTTAATTTTCTCAGCTTTTGATTTTTCTTCAATTTAATAGCTTCATTTTACATCAATAAATTAAAGGCATATTACTTCAATACTGGCTTTTGTCACAAGACCCAAGATTCCTTCCAATTTATTACCTCCCACTCTTAAGTAGATTAAAATTTGTTGGTGAATTGTAACTTGTGAGTTTGTTTAATCAACCAATAAAAAACACATTGAACTAACAGTTTTGCAGTTATGATAACATCTATTATATTGGAAAAATCATGTGTACAGGTAATAAGCATCGTGTATTTGGGCAGAAAATAGGTTATATTGCCAATATTGTTCTGATAATTTGGAGTAATTTAGGAAATAAAATTATGGCTATAGTTGTCAATCTCGGACAACGACATAATGGCCAATCTCTGAAATGCTATATCCACTACTTAAAAACTATACCTATAACACTTATTGTATATATAATATTACAATAAAAATGCATTATAAAATCTCTAAATTAATATCATAGTCATCAGTCTTAACAATAAAATGTCAAATGATTATAGATCACTACAAATAGATAATCAAGGTTAATCAGATTCAAAGATCTATAAATATTTTTCTTCCTCATTTTCACCATCATTGGTACTAAACAATTATCCTAGACCAGTATTTCTTCTTCATCTTCATTTGTTTCTTTCATTGTATGTTCCTCACCTTGTACAATGTAATTTCTCTTTGTAGAATTTTTACATGTAAAAGCAAACATATAGCTTCCGTTGCTCTGCACTGCACTACACCTCACCAACACTAAAAGGGGCTGCTATAGCGTAAATGCAGCATTGTAGAGTGGCGGACTCCCGCTTTGCTATGCATATTAGCTATTGACAACTATGATTATGGCAAGAAAATTGAGTTTTCTACAGGGTGACTTGTGTGGTTCTAATGTTCAGATATCTCGTAATTATGAAATATTTAAAGTAAACTCTTGTGAAGATGTATTGATCTTGTGCTTATGATCCTGCACTGCCCCTGTCTTCATCTTTAAGTTTTTACCCACTAAATTTCTAGTTGCTTAAAATGCTTCCGGTATTGTATCTTATTCTTTTAGCTGCCTTGGTTTTGGCTTTTCTTGCAGGTTGAAAAAGCCCATGATGCTGATCTTCATTGTGTCGACTGGAATCCCAATGATGTCAATCTAATTTTGACAGGGTACCTTTTTACTTTTATTTAATGACTACAAATGCTTGGTAGCCACATCTGTCTGTTGATTTAATTGATTTATGCTGTATCCTAAGCCTTTGTTTTGGTTTTGAACATTCTCTATCTCTTGCAGATCTGCTGATAATACAGTACGTATGTTTGATCGCCGGAATCTTAATTCTGGACGAGTTGGAACCCCTATTCACATATTTGAAGGGCACAGTGCAGCTGTGCTTTGCGTTCAGGTATGTGCTACACCGATATCTTGTATTCTCAATTGTCAAATGATTTTATTTCTTTCTTCATAGCAATTAATCTCGAAGAAAAATACTGCAGTGGTCTCCGGAGAAGGGAACAGTCTTTGGCAGTGCAGCAGAAGATGGTATCTTGAATATCTGGGATCATGGGAAGGTAAAATTTTTGGATTATTAATTATACATTGCCTAGCTCTTCTTCCGTACAAACTTTTGTGTCTGGCTTACAATTCATTAGGTTCTAGAGAATGCCTAAATTAAACCTATTTATTCGATGATGCTCTCTATTTACTGGTACAATTAAAAATTTGATGACCCAGATTGGCAAGGTGGAGGATAACCCAGGAGCAGAAGATGCAAATTACCCGTCAGGACTGTTTTTCCGACATGCCGGGCACAGGTACTTGGCATGCAATCTCTATCTCTAACATTTTATACTTTCCATGTAATCCTCCATCCCTTCAATGTTCCTCCTGTTTTCATCAATGGTTCTCCGACCAAATTTGTAGGGATAAGGTGGTCGATTTCCACTGGAACTCAGCGGATCCATGGACAATTGTCAGCGTGTCTGAAGATGGAGAGAAGACTGGTGGGGGCGGTACTCTGCAGGTAATAAGTAGTACTCTTGTGTTTTGATGCTTTAAATATCTACGATATAATATGTCGTCGAAGAAATTATATGGGTGTGTTTGGTTGGGGGTTTTGGTTTTGGGTTTGAATTTTGAATAGTAAAAATTATAAATTTGAATAGTTATTTGATTTGATATAAATAGTGTTAACGTTATATTTTGAATATACTTTGAATTTATAATTATTAATTTTATATCATTTTCAACTTGATGTTGTTTTTGAATAGGAAATAAGTTTTGAATCGGCGAAATTATTTATAACCCACCTGGGTTGTGGAAAATCTCCCCATTCTCCCATTTAAATATTGCATAAAGCTCGTATGTTCGAAAAATGGGGTTCTATGCAATATTTTTTTAAATACAAAATACCCTCACTCAGTTCTAGAGAATTCTGGGCAATCTTTTTTATAGCACAAGATGGACTATTGCAATTTTTAAATCATGAAAAATTATGGTACAAAATTTTTAAAATATGCCTTTTGAATATTATAAACTGTATATAATTTTTTAATTACTTGTGGGTAGTGTAGCCTCATAGTCTATCAAATATGTGTCATGTTTTGCTGACGGTTATCAACATACACGAGTAATTTAAATCGTGGACTGTGTGGCAGATATGGCGAATGATCGACCTCATATACCGGCCAGAGGACGAGGTAATAGCTGAGCTGGAAACATTCAAATCCCATCTCTTGACATGCTCTGATTCTTGATTTTACATCTGGGGAGAGCCGAGCCGGTAAATCTTATCGTTGATAAATCTTGTTGTGAACTTGTACAATGTTCGAAACATTTGATGATACGACAGTTACACGGCTTGATTGTCCTCTAGCACCGGCGTAATTATATTAGTCTTCATGTTGTCAAAGTAGCTTATGGACGGATTTCTTCTTATGCAATATGCACATATAACTGTTACTTTTATTTAACCTTACGGATGCCTTCATTGTGCTACTAATGTTTCGGAACATAAATATAAATCAATTATGCTGAAATGTTGAATATTGTTCGATATTAGTAAATATGCGAAAACTCTTTTAGTTTATAAATGATTAAATTTTATGTAGTTGGAGCTATACATTGAAGTTAGTTATGATCTGACGTTTGGTAAGACAGTTTTGTCCAAACTATATTTGGATCATTTAAGTATTGCATTAATGGCGGCAGTTAGGGTATTAATAATTATTAAGGTTTAGTATATTGCTATCATAATAAGTTGAATTGGCCCTCAAATAATTAGCACTATAATGGTAGTTTTGAAGCAAAATTAGGTTCTTGTTCTTTTTTAATTTGATTTGATTATATCATATATATAAAAAAATCGAACTTGAATTAAAAAATAATAATTGATAATTAGGAAGAAAAATGAAAAAGAAAAAATAAAAATGGAAGGCTAGAGTCGCGCTTTCAAAAGTGCGATTTTGATAGTTTGCCATTAAGCTGAATGCGAAAATTGTATCCGTAATGGCAGATCGGACAACGACTTCTCACCGCATCCTTTCTTTAAATAAAATATTTACGTACATATCCTTACATATATATATATATAGCTCCATCGCCGATTACGCGAAACGTTAGCTGTTGCATCTGCTAGGAAGGATCCGGATCGAGGGAAATGGGTCGTCGGATCAGGGATCGGGTCGCCGCCGCTGCTTTCTGGTTCCTTCTTGTGGCATCATCGGCGCAAGCTTTCTATCTGCCGGGCGTCGCGCCTCGCGATTTTACAAGAGTACTGACTTTTCTCGCGTTTCTTGTTTGTTGTTTTGGTTGGATTCGGGAGTTAGTGAGTTTAAATCTAGAAATATTTGTTTGATCAGCAGATCTATGAGGGTTGTGCGTGATTTATCGAGTATTATTTGCTTGAGTGTTGATTTCTTATGTTTTTATTGGTTATTGATGGAGATCTAGGGTTTTGCATTTATGTTTCATTTTTAACTGCTGAGTTTGTGTCTGATCCGTGTCTTAGTGTTGGCGGCGATCATGCTACTTGGTTATTTATTCAGTATAGTGTCGTTTTATTATTTGTTCTCCATTATTCACGCTGAAATGTGAGCTTTCGGGCATTAGCATTTTGGTGATATTGGTTCAAATATTTGACTTGCTGACTGTACATGCGTTGTTTTGTTTGTTAATGCGATTCTTCTTGTAGTGAAGGATGCGTAACTTGTCAGCATTTGTAACATTGTGATATTATCTTCTGGATCACCTGATCTTATTTTCATCTTTGGATTACAGGAATGGTTTGTAGGGTTGTATGATTAAGGAGATGGGAATAATGGTAGAACTTATTATTTACTGGTTTAACTAAGCAGCTGTTCTATTACGCTACTTGAAATTGATCAATAGATAAAAAAATCTAGGGGGTGTTTGTTTGGGGGTTTGGATCTTAGATTTGGGTTTCGAATTGGAATGATTGTTTGATGTGATTTAAATACGTATTGATGTATGTTTTGAATGTAAAATTGATTTTCATTGTAATAATAATTAAAAAAAGTGTTTGATTTGATGATTTTGGTGGGAGAATTTTTGGAGGAATAGTAAAATACTCCAAAATCCCCAAACAAGCACACCATATAGAATCCTAATCTAGTTTGTTAATGATATTTTGGTTATGCTCTTACTGATATTCATGCATCACAGTACAGTGGCACTAAATGCTTGTCGCGGACTTGCTATAGAGTGTCATACGTTTTCACTGACATCAACTGCGAATTTCCTGGATTTTTCATCTCCTAAGTTGGATCTTCACTGAACTATGTGGCAAAGGACTTATTTGGGTTGTGTATCGTTTTCTATTCAAGTGTAATTAAATTCACTGAATACATAACAGGGAGATGAACTCCAAGTCAAAGTGAACAAGCTGTCATCCACTAAGACACAACTTCCCTATGACTACTATTACTTGAAGTATTGCACCCCAAAGAAGATAAAAAATGTGGCTGAAAACTTGGGAGAAGTGCTTCGGGGAGACCGTATAGAGAATTCCGTCTATACTGTGAGTATTATGATTGGTTCTGGCTGAGTTTTATTTTTCTATATTTTCTTTGCGCAAGCCTTCCCTGATATAAGATTTGGTGGCTTCACACTAGTTTCGCATGAGGGAGGAGAAATCCTGCACGGTGGCCTGCAAAGCAAAAATTGATGCTCAAGCAGCAAAGGATTTCAAAGAAAAGATTGATGATGAGTACAGGGTCAATATGTAAGTGCTTGTTATAGATTTCTTCTTTTGCATTCTCTTCTTACATCCTCTTTAACTGAAATATTGCATGAATATTGCTAATGATTCTTGCCTCATAACATGGTGCCAATGTCTGCCATTGATGCAGGATTCTAGATAACCTTCCAGTAGCTGTTCTCAGACAAAGGCGAGATGGAAATCCATCACCAACTTATGAGCATGGTTTTCGTGTTGGGTTCAAGGGAAACTATGCTGGGGTTAGTGTTCGTATTTTCCTATTTTTGTGGATTTTTATGTTTTATAGTTGTTAAACTGAATCTAATTGTACAGAGCAAAGAAGAGAAACATTTTATTCATAACCACTTAAGCTTCAGAGTTATGTATCATGAAGACCGTGAAACTAATTCTGCTCGGATTGTTGGGTTTGAAGTTACTCCAATCAGGTTCAATGCTTTATGAGTTTGACTTGTGAAATCTGTTTTCTGAATTTGCTTCATTTTTGTGTGTTTTGCACCGACGAACTCAAATTTATTTCTTTGTACCAATTTTTTTAAACCCATGTATGGGAATTCCTATTCTTCTGTCTTTGATTGGCCTTTGCGTGATGTCACCCCAACAGCATTAATCATGAGTACAAGGAGTGGGATGAGAAGAATCCTAATGTGGCAACGTGCAACCAAAACACGAAAAATATCATTCAGGGGGGTGCTGTTCCACAAGAAGTGGAGGCTGGCAAAGATATTGTATTTACCTATGATGTTACCTTCAAGGTACTCTTTGTTCTACCTAGTTTTCCTGCCTTTTTGTAAATATATATATATCCCACAAGATTAACACTACAGTCTGCATTGTAGGAAAGTGAAATTAAGTGGGCGTCACGGTGGGATACTTACCTGCTTATGAATGATGATCAAATTCACTGGTTTTCAATCATCAACTCTTTGATGATTGTTCTTTTCCTTTCTGGTATGGTGGCCATGATCATGATGAGAACCCTGTATCGAGATATTGCAAACTATAATCAATTGGAAACCCAAGATGAAGCTCAAGAAGAAACAGGATGGAAACTGCTACATGGTGATGTTTTCAGGGCTCCCCCCAATTACGGGTTGCTGTGTGTTTACCTGGGAACTGGGGTTCAGATCTTCGCAATGACTCTTGTGACAATGATCTTTGCATTGCTAGGCTTCCTCTCACCGTCCAACCGTGGGGGCCTTATGACAGCCATGGTTCTGTTATGGGTGTTCATGGGATTGTTTGCAGGCTATTCATCTTCTCGGTTTTACAAAATGTTCAAGGGCACAGAATGGAAGAGGATTACCTTAAAGACAGCTTTCATGTTTCCTGGTATTCTTTTCGCTGTCTTCTTTGTCCTCAATGCTCTCATTTGGGGAGAAAAGTCGTCTGGAGCTGTACCCTTTGGAACCATGTTTGCTCTTGTGTGCTTGTGGTTTGGGATATCAGTACCATTAGTGTTCGTTGGTAGTTATTTGGGTTTCAAGAAGCCCGCGATTGAGGATCCTGTAAAGACCAACAAGATCCCTAGGCAGATACCCGAGCAAGCCTGGTACATGAAACCAGTATTCTCCATCCTTATTGGAGGCATTCTACCATTCGGGGCTGTTTTCATCGAATTGTTCTTCATCCTGACCTCCATCTGGCTGAACCAATTCTATTACATCTTCGGCTTCCTCTTCATAGTCTTTGTCATCTTGATAATCACATGTGCCGAGATCACAATCGTTCTGTGCTATTTCCAGCTGTGCAGTGAAGACTATAATTGGTGGTGGAGAGCTTATCTCACCTCTGGATCATCAGCTTTATACCTTTTCCTATACTCGGTCTTCTACTTCTTCACCAAGTTGGAAATTACAAAATTCGTTTCTGGCATTTTGTACTTTGGGTACATGTTGATTGCATCGTATGCCTTCTTTGTGCTGACGGGAACCATCGGGTTCTACGCTTGCTTCTGGTTCGTTCGCAAGATCTATTCATCCGTGAAGATTGATTGATACAGCGAAGATTCATACAATTTCCTAGTAGTTTCATGTTAGAGAGCATCAAAAGGTCGAAGAACAGATGAGTTGTGAAGAGCAGTCAGATGAGGTACCACTTTTTTCCGGAGGGTAAGAGCTCAAAACTATGTAAGATCTTCTGCACCCTCAAAAGTCTTGCTTATTTCGGTATGGAAAGCATAAACTATATGTTGCATGTTTTAATTTTTGCCCCCATCAGTGGGCTTAAGATGATAATGATGACGATGATAGAAAGATTGATATTGTAGATGTATGAAACTAAACTTCACTTCACTTGGTGATGCAATTGTAGCTTAATGGATTTTTGTTCCTCCACATCTGTTTATTATGTTCATTACTCTCTTTTTTGTTATTTTAATTGTATCTTCTGTGCTTTTGTTGGTATATATTTGGCTGCAGAAGTGTTGTTTAGGAGAAATTTTAACTTTTTTAAATGGTTGTTTGGAGGCTATACTTTAAAAAGTTGGAGTTTTAAGATGATGTTTTGTGAGAGAAATAGATGTTATAAGGAATGTTTTTGGGGTTAAATAGCTCTTGTCATGTATGGCCGACAAGATCTGAAGATATAAAAAATTTGAATTCATAATTTCACGGTCATAGGTTGATGATCTTGCTTTCTTACCTCTGAAAGTATCGAAAATTTGAATACATAATTTCACGGTTATAAGTTGATGACCTTGTTTCTTCCTGTTATCATCGCTCTAGTGGTTGCGGTGGATATTATTTTCTCGATTAATTTGAGTTTGGCTCAATAAAGTGTGGATCGATCCACTGAATTCAACCCGACTCGAATCAGACCCATGCAACCCAGCCCCCAATCCATTAAGGGCCACCCCAATTCAGCTAACCTAAGCTCACTTGGTTAAGGTGGCTTTTCCAATTTCTTCGGGTCGAATCTATTATCCGTAGCTTTGCTTGGGGTGGTTCTTTCGGCTGGTGTGATTTGCAAGCAATTGTCTAGGGTGGGAAAATTCTTTGTCCATATATAAAATAAATTTGTTTGAAAATGCAAAATGTAAAAATTTTGAAGAAGAGAAAACGATATTGCGGAAAGAAATGAGAAGGAAAAACAATCGCGGTGGCTTCTTCTTCACCAGGCAGAGTCAAGGTTCGGTCGAAATTTTGTCCTAGGCCACTCCGTTGAATGTTTTTGCTATCAAAATAAGTAAAGAAGCCGTCAACAGGAAGGCGCCATTGTTTGTACTCTTATTCAGCTAGCGTGATTTGCAAGCTATTATGTCCAGCTCGAGAGTTTATCCGTATACATTCGAAAAATAAATATAAGGTGTTCTTCGCTGAGCCTATCTTCTAGAGTTTGCTTAGGGTGAATTACATAGTTTGCAAGTTATAGCATGATCATTTGAAATGTAGTGGTAGGGTGGTTTTTCCATGTATGCATTCTCCATCGAATTTGTTTCTAATAACTTTTTTCGAATAGCTTCTCTGGTTAATATAATTTGCACATTAGTGAGCTTGGCCCAAAACAATTATGTACGTATTCGAAAAATAACGGCTATAAGTTCACATAAAAACAACAAAGAAAAAGAGAACGAAAAGGGCTAAAAATGGAAATCCAAACTAAGGTTCAAAATCAAAAGGTTAGTCTAATCTCAATGTCTATGTCTAACATCCCAATCCTTACTTCCTTTCACCCATAAAACAAAACAAAACAAAACATCAAATAGACAACAAAGTAGCAGCATCAGAACTATGAAGCCATCTGCACTTTTATGTACAACAAAAGCTTCTCTCTCTCTCTCTCTCTCTCTCTAAAAACACACACTAAAAGTCTTTCCCTGTTTTGTGTTTCCTTTCTTTCATCACCATTATTGGTTAAAAACAACAACTCTACCTTCAAGAACCAAATCCATACTTCATCTTCTCTATATCCCTTTTAACCTAATCCATCCATCGATCCCGATCGCAATCCCGATCACGCCAACGCCGCGTTTATCCGACTGAAAACTACCGTCAACGGGACACAAGCTACCGACGGTCCCCTCATCTTTTCCGCGCCTTCTCCCGCTTTCTTCTTCTTCCTTTTCTGCAATTCTTTGCTCATTCTCTGTGATCCTGTCAGGGAAGACAGTTTCCGAATCTTCTTTGACATCGCCGCCACGCTCTTCCTCGGAGCTTTTCCCGACTGCCCGCGTGATCCCTGCTTTCTGTTTCGCTTACCTCGCCCTGACTTTACCTTTTTAGACTTTCCGCCACCTTTCGAAGCTTCCTTGCCTTCTCCCGGATCGTCGAGCTCTAACTTAGAATTTCCGGCGCTGATTAAGTCGTTGCAGAAGTCTTCGTCGACCGCCTCGACTGTGAGAGGGTGCCCTACAATTGGGTCGCTGTTGAACTTGCTCATAAGGGAAATGTATGGGACGTGCTGCGGCTTGTACTCCGTTTTCACTGTGATCGTCACTTCGTAAATGTTAGGTCCCGCAATGTGGTGGCTGAGCGAAAATTCGGAGGCCTCGTACTTCGGGTTGACTGTGAAACGAGACTGGCGATACGGGAGCATTCTCGGAGGAGCGGACTGGGTTTCTTTTGGAGAACTTCGGTTCCAGCCGAGCTGGATTTCGGTAATTGGCCTCGACTTTGCAGGCTTGGGATCCTCGTCGGCGCCTGGCAAGTTTGTTTCAGCTTCATTGTCGATATCAACCTTTCTCGACCTAGAATTCCTCTTCCCTTTTATCTGCCAATCAGATGCGCCTTTCTCTGGTTTATCGGTACTGATTTGAGGGATATTCGCAGCGCCCGAACTCGTTGAACCCGACTCATTGTGCTCTTCGACGCGACTACTACGGCTAGATTCGTTTTTGGCGCCGATTGGAGCCTTCTTTGACGCATTAGAAAGAGACGGGATCTTCGTGCCTGTCGACATTCGCAACCAAATTAAGACCAATTTGTCATGTGTTGCATAGCAAAATAATCGATCCAATCAACATTCGAGCATATATTCGATACTTGGAGATTGTACCTGCAGATTGCTCGGCGTCTTTCTGTTTAGTCCCCGCCGCATCCAGCGGCGTCGCGTCTTCGCATGAAGTGCCATTACTATCCGAGTTATTATTGACGAGAACAGAGTTGCTATTCTTCGACTCGTAGGATTCCAACTCAGAAGTCTTGTTGTTGTCGGAAGCTATCTGCGCAGAAGGTTCGACAGGGCTGGACGGTTGCTCGTTTGCGGCAGGAACTGGCAATGCTGTAGTACTCTCTAAAACTTTCGTCATAGTGCGCCGTCGATTCTTCTTTTTCAAGAATTCATGGACATGAGCAACTTGCGATCTTTTCCTCTTCGCCGGCAACGCTGCGCCCATCCCCAAATCCTGAAGTCCTTTCATCCGTTTCGCTCCTCCCGGCCCGTCGTCCTCAGAATCGTTTGGAGTTTTCCGCTGCTTCGGTTCTTTATCGTCTACGACCGCACGCTCGGGCTCCTCGAACGACACTCCTGACTGGGATCGTTCCTGAGCTGAATCCGAACCGTCCCCAGAGCTATTACCCTTGTCGACATCTTTGTTTTCTTTGCTAGGATTGAGCACGGAAGGTTCGTCAGCGCGATTTTGTTGCTCACTGTTTTTTGTATCTGGTGTTCCGGAAAGATCCGGAAGGTCCTTTTGAAGACGGGCATTTTCGATTTCGAGTGCATGAAGAATCGCATCTTCTCGTCGAGCGTATTTGACTCCTTTCTTTAAAAGTTGAGACGCGCCTGACTTGGCTTTCTTGATGCAGTCTTCGTACTCTCCACAGTGAAAAGGTTTAATCCTTTTTGATTTCTCCAGGTTATACCAGTCCCTGTAACGACGTAGGAATCAGTATATCTCAAGATTAATCAAATCGCTTCAAGAACATGACGAACAACACAAAGAAGATTAAACTACAGTTTTATTAGACAATCCATGTTCGCTATTTTTAAATTTAATACGCCAATGAATTGCAAAAGTGTACACGTTGTAAGTTTCTACAGGACTAAGATATCGTCTGTTACAGTTATCGACTCAAATGGCAAGTCCAATACACCTATTTCCCGTCAAAAAAAGTGCGCATAAAAGCATAAACGACACACCAAAGCACCAACTGAAGATCACAATTTTTGGCGTAATCAATCGAATCCAAACTAAACAACCGAATATTTCGTCATAATACTTTATTCCACACGATTTCAGAGAAGCGACGTATAGAAACCACACGTGGATTCCACGAGCTATTTAAAGCAGATTCGAACGTTTTAAATCGAAACACAGATCCCGACAAACACAATCAACACAACAAGAAGCTTAACAGACCGAAAATAAAACGTTTTTTAAACCAAAACATAGATCCCAACAAATGTTTTAAACCGAAACATAGACACCAACAAACATTTTAAACCGAAACATAGATACCAACAAACACAATCAACACAACAAGAAGCTCAACAGATCGAAAATCAACCGTTTTAAACCAAAACATAGATCCCAACAAACGTTTTAAACCGAAATATAGATACCGACAAACACAATCAACACAACAAGAAGCTCAGCACCTTGAAAATCTAACTTTATAAACCGAAACATAGATACCGACATAGATACCGACAAACGCAATCAACACAACAAGAAGCTCAACACCTCGAAAATCGATCATTTTAAACCGAAACATAGATCCCTACAAACACAATCAACACAACAAGAAGCTCAACAGCTCAAAAATGATCTCCAATTCTCAGCATCAATATCCTATAGCAAATTCTTCGAAGAAACTACTTAATCAGAAACCTCATTGATGCAAAAAGCATAAAAACAACAATCCAATCAATTTATCAATCAATCAACAATGGAGCAACTAAAAATCAGCAATCTATACATATATAAATGTATATATATATATATATACTTACACACTAGCATCTTCTCTACCAAGAAGCTTCACAGGAGTGCCGGCCTTGGGCGTCGGCACGCAGCCCTCCGGCAGCTCATCTGGGCTGAGGATCCGACCCGGCCACCACGACCCGTTTCTCCGACGGACCCAAACCAACCCGCCCACCGACGCATCAATGCCCTTGTTAGGGTCTTCTTCAGAGCTCACCATTTCCAGTTCCAACCCCAAATCAAAAATGGAAGTTACTTCTTCAACCAAAAGCCCACTAAACGTTAATCAAACACAAAACCCTCCCACATTCCACTGAAAACCTAGAAATGGCAATCAATCAATCAGAAAATAAAAAAAAAAAAAAAATCAGACGAAAGGGGGGAAAGCAAAGCTGGAGGATTAAATTAGGGTTTATGAGGAAGATTGCAGATCTGGTGAAGAATTTACCGCAGAGAAACTGCAGGCTGGCTCCTCAGCTATTCATCCTTTTCAATCTCCGGAAAATCCGAGAGCTCCATCCATCAATTCCTCCTTTTACCTCACCAATATTTCTGCGACTTCCAAGGGAAAAAGGTGTCAGCTTTCTTCACAGAATCAGCTTGTCGGAGAAGGCCCGGCCCGGGCCCGGTGTTAGGAAACGGTTAAGTTTTTTGAATCGAGATTCTGGAGAGGAGAGGAGAAAGGAATTGGTAGGAGCACTTTCATGTGTACATTATTTCGGTGGCGGTGGGGGGTGATGAGGGAGGCAGGAAAGAACTGCAGAGCAGAGCAGGGTTTGTGACTGGAGAGGAGAGGAAGGAGGAAATGGTATCAAACAAACTATTCGGTATGCTTATTGCCAGCGAGGAGAACTCAACTGAGAGGAAGAGAGAGAAAGGAGAGAAGGGACAGAGAGAGTTGTGTTGACAGTAGGATTTTTGATTGCTTATATTTGGGGGTGTAAGAGAGAGAGGAAGGAGATTTTCTTGTAATAATATATTTTTTTATTACAAATATATTATTATATTGGAAATATACGGAGGTTTTTTTTTTTTTAAATAAATAAATAGGCAAAATAGTAAAAAAAGAAAATTTTTTATGATTTCTCGAATTTGCTGGACACTCCTTTGGTATTAAAATTTCAATAAAATTTACTCGTAATTTCTAAAATATTGCAAAAAAATCATCTTTTTGTTAGAATTTAATTGTGGTTATATTTCACAAGCTCAGACTGCTATTCTTTGGACATAAATTAATAAAACTTATTTTCTCGCTGCTTCACCATTTTTATCATTTTCTTCCTCTTTCTTTCTTCTTCCTTCTATTATTTCAATATGTTATCTTAAAAACAACAAGGAAAAATGGAGCTCCAACGATGGTGTAATTGAGAATCATTTGGTAGTGTATTTATTTAATTCTTCGATTTTAAGAAAGAATTCAGTAATTTGCCCTAGATGAAAGTTTCTCCACCACCGAAGAAGAGCAACATCAGCGGTGGCTCAGACAAACATCTGCCGACAAAAGAAGCTGACACGGTTGTTTGTGGAGGAAATTTAAATATTTGAATGTAGATCCGTAGTTTAGTTTGTTTCTTTGTAACTTACATTAGACTAAGAATAGATTTGTTCTTGTACAGTAATTAGAAAATCCTTTCTCCCTTCCCGCTTTCAAGCTCAATTTTCTTAAATAAATAGTAAAATTCATTTTTTTTATGTGATTAATATATTAAATTCTTATTATCTAAGGAAATAATAATAATAATAAAAAAAAATAGCAAATCACCCACTGATTGTGCTTATGGAATTTCATGGATTTCTTCGGATTTCGCTCTAATTATTATATCAATTTTCAATTTTTGGGATTTTTTATTTTTGAATATTTGATGGTGCGATTCTAGAAATTGAATCTGTGTGAATGTTCATATATGAATTGAAAAATTAATTCGAAAGAAAAAGATAAAAATGACATTACCGTGAAAAATATGAAAGAAAATGGAAGAAACAAAAGTGAAAAGAGTGAGAAAAAAGAAGAAGAAAGAAGAAGAAAACTAGGGAGGGCCAAGTCTTAAATATTTTGAAAACCACAACTAAGTTTTTTTAAATTTTAAAATCAGAGGATTTTTTAGCCAATTCGAGAAACCATAAGTGATTTTTTTTCATACTTTACCAAAAAAATATAACATACTTCATCAATCCACAAACTAACATTCTAAGTTTCTATTGGAATGCCCAATAATTATGGTCGCATTTATATATTTATAAACAAAATTTAATCTTTTGTCTTTATTTTATTTACCATTTTTTTTATACAAAAAATAAAGAATAAATTTATCATTTTATAATAAAAAATTAATTACCTAAATATATATAAAAACATTAATTAGGACGTTAGAAAATAGAGGAAGACAATATTATATATATTCATTATTTTTACATTCTCTATATAAATTTTTTTGTATTTCACATTAAAAAAGTTTCTTGTGAGAGAAATAATTATGTTTATAATATAAAAAATAATAATAATATTTTAGTTTGTAAAAAATTGTCCAAAAAAATTATTGGATAAACAAATTATGTATTAAATTTTTAATATTTTCATTTTTTATTTTTGTGGGTAATTTTATATAAAAATACTGTTATTGTAATATAAAATAATATTTTTTATTCCGTAACAAATGATATTTTGATTTATGATACGATATTTAATACAGTAAATTTAATTAATTAATAATAATGTATTATTATGATATTATTATATTATTTTTATATAAGTGATATTATTAATAATTTTAAATAAAAACTAATATGATTAAGAGAATTTAGAATATGTATTTTAATTATTTTAAAAATTATAGTATTTCAAAATAATATATACTCCATGCAATATGAATATCAAAATTAAAATTTTACAAATATATTTATTTATAATTAAAATATATTAATTTTATAGAAGATGAGAAATTTTAAAGATATATATATATATATATATATAACCTTGTTTATTGAAGTAAGATGTAAAAATAAAAGAATTTTCAGTTAATCTTATATGATGTATAATATCATGAAGTTAATTGAATTTATTCATATTTTCTTTAATAGATAATTAATTAATAAGTTTTATTAAATAAAAAATATATATTAATTATGAAATATATTAAAATGAAAAACATATAATTTCTTATAACAGACAGAAACAGTACAATAGAACTTGTGTTACTATATAAATTTGAATCATTTAAACAAATTCAATCCAACAAACCCTTGGTGCAACTTTAGCTTATTTACATCATATATTGTGTTTTGTAATGAGTTGGGTTATTTCAAATAATTTTAATTATACTAAGTTTTATAAAAAAAATTGCATAAATTATTGTAATATTACTCCGGTCCCGGTAAAAATAGCATCGTTTGTTTTTTATGTTATTGTATTTAATATTAAAAGTATATTTATATTTGTATAATTTATTTAATAAATATCACTATATTTGTCTTCAAGAGACTAAGGTCTCTTTGGTTCAAATGAGGGGAGGAAATTTAATGAAAGGGAAGGGAGGCCAAGAGAGGGAAGACAATATTAAAATTGTAACAGCGTGTTTGGTTCATGGAAGGGAAGGGAGGCGAGGGTAGCGAAAATAATATTTTTGTGTTTGGTTGGACAGAAGAGGGAAAGAAAAATAAAATAATTTTACTATTTTGTCCCTATATTATATATATATATATAAGTATTTAATAAAAGTTGATTAATTTATTCATAAAGCATGATATAAAATTTATTTGTCTAATATAATAAAACAAAAATTACATTATAAAGCATCGGAAGAGCCAAACACCATATACATAGAAACCGATCTGCATATTATTCATCTAAATAACAATCAAAATCGTAATCTAACCACATTTGGTTAGCTGTAGCATATCTTACAAACGCACTTTGAAAGAAAGAAAGAAAATTGATAGAAAATATATATGTGATGATGTAATTTTTTTTTTTTTAATTAAAAACAACACTTCATAATAATATAATTAAATAGAAAAATTCTATAATACGACATCGAACATGGAAAAAATACATAATAAAAATACAAATCAATGTATGTGAAAACTAAAATGATAAAAAATGTTCAACGTACATTTACACTATGTGTATTCGATTAAGAAGAAAAATGACAATTTTAGGCAATTCCTTAATTTCACCAAAACCTATGAAATGTCGTAAAAAATCAAATTAATTCAAAAATTGAACGTATCTATCTATTTGATAATAATAATAATAATAATCATAATAATAATAAAAATGAATGAGAGAATATAATAAGTTAAATGATAATTTACTTAATCATACATTATATATTTATTAACATCACCAATATAGATAAACCATAATTTACTTATAAATAGTAATAACATAACAGAAAATCATATTTTAAGTAAGTATATAATAAAGGCCAAGTCTTCGTATAAAATTCAAATCTACTTATATAAATTAAATTAATTATTAAAGTAAATCAAATCATTAAAACAGAATTAATTAAAATATATACTTAATTATAAAATAACTTCGATTAAATTTATTTAAAACTATTTTAAAATACATTTGAATTAAATTAATGTGATTTGTTTTAAATAACATAAGTATTTATTAAAAAATCAAAATAAAAAAAATAATTTTATATACAAATATAACAATAGATATGGTAAAATTTATATAATATTATAAAAATTTAATAAAATGTTAAAAAGGGTATAATAGACTAAATTTGTTTAATAAAATCCCTCCCCTCCAAATTCCCCCAAATTGGAGGGGAATAAAAATCTAAACAAATTAAATTCCTTCCCTTCCCTTCACTTCCCCTCCCCTCTAAAAAAAACTTGAACCAAACACAAAAAATTTTAAAATTTCATCCCTTCCCCTCCCCTCCTAAACCCTCGAACCAAACAGACCCTGATAGAGTTTTTGTCTTTTTTATTATTTGTACTACATATTGATATAATAATTAATATTTAAAGATTTACGAAAAAGTCAAATGAATCTTTTGGGACGAAGGTAGTATAAAATTTCATATTTGATATTTTACTTACAATAATTATAATTGTATTCTATTCACATTATATATTGTGTTGTTATAATTGATGTGTTACAATTTTATTTTTATATAAAAAATTTTATTTTTAATATTTTATGTAAACTAAATACAACTATATTCTATTTATATCAAATGATGTATTGAAATATGTGATGGTTGCATCACCAAAATTTATTGAGTATGGTCAATAATACATTATTTTTGGTGTATTAATTGTATTGTAACTAACTTTGATTTTTTTAAAAAATTGATGTTATTATTGAAATTGATTGTGCATATATATATATACATATTGAAAATAACAATTTTTTTTTTATTTCTATAATATTAAAGAAAAAAAAATATAAAACTGTTTACAAGTCACTCAAGATTTGGATTATTCAACTATTTAGTATTTTAGTAAATCTAGTCAAATTACATATTAACAATTTCAAATATGATTTCTTATTTAAGTATATATATTTTTTTTTTCTAAATGTTCACTTTAAAGTAATTTGGATCAATTGTGTATGTGAGTTTTGAACTGAAATTTAGTTAGATGATGATAAATTTACTTAGGCCATCTCCAACCCATCATCTCCATTTATCTAGTTTTAACTCTAAATATGCGGTTGCTAGAGTAATTTTACTTCAATCATAACTCCATTTTTTACTATTATTCTTCAAATATTCAATTTTTCCTATTATTTTAAATAACTTTTTATTTTTATAATTTAAAATAAAATTTAAAATTTTTTTAAAAAATAAAAATTAAATTTATAATTTAAAAAGAAATTAAAAAAAAAATGGTGTTGCAATGTAGGAAACTCTAAATTTGGTGCTGGGAATGACGCTGGATTGGAGCAGCTCGGCGGCAAAAATAGTTTTGAAACGCCAGATATGGAGCATGGTTGGAGATATTCTTAAGCCAATGAAGTCAAATTGTAGAGAATATTGATACTATCACATTTTCATTTGCAAAAACCTTTTCATACTATATATTGTTCATATGTATTAGTAATTTGGTTTGGATTTATTTCTTTAACTCAAAACCCTCTAAATTTTACTATTTAAAATTTGCATATCTTGACATCACATCATATATTATTTTAATACAAAATTCAAATAATTTTTTTTTAAACCAACTAAAAAAGAAACACAATTTTGCTTGATAATTTGGGATATAAGTATTCAACTAAATGTAGAGCTCTTCTAGCCGTCTTTCAGTGTGTAAATTGTTTTGTAAGAGATTTTTTTTTTTTTTTCTTTTTTTCTTCGATGTTTTGTTTATTTGGAAAGATTATATATCAATAAGTTTGAGTGTATCAATATGAAATTTATTGAAGAAACGAGATGTATGTGTTAATGTCCCATTTGGATCGTTGGTTAGTATGATCTTAAATTCGACCAAATAAATAAATCATTGCATTTTTCTCGATGAACTTCAGGGATGAAATGGTGTTGATTAGTTCACATTAAGTATAAATTTATATTAAATAATGTGAATTAATATAATATGTGATGATAATTCATATCTATGTGAATATTTTGATAACTTCCATTTGTATCTATTGTTAAACATTGATAATATCAAGTGAATTTAACTATAATTTTAAAGTAAATGAAAATTTTACTTGAAACATTTATGAAAAATAATTTGTATGTTGTCAAAAATGACTATGTACATTGGTGAACAAATATATAAGTATTAAATGAGCCCACAATATATATATATATCTTTTCTTATAATATATTTATTCTATGTATCTTCTTTATCGGTAAAGAATAATTTAATAATGAGAAGTTAAATTTGTGACGTTCATAAATCTAATAATGAGAAGTTAAATTTGTGACGTTCATAAGTTTAGATTTTCAATACCTTTAAATCTTATTTGTTACACAAGTTGTGGGAATAATGTATAAATAATGAAAATTATAAAATTTGTAAGACATTCTAACTTAAAATCAATAACAAAATATTTGAGATGAATGAAGTATAAACAATGGATTTGTTCACTAAACTTTATGCACAATTTTCCATTTATATTATACTACATAAAATATAAAATATTAATACATATAATATATATTCACTCAAAAAAAATAAAAAATTCAATAAAAAAAAAATATTTTTATATTATTTATATGATTATTCCTATATAAGATAAAAAAAAATATTTATTCAAAAATACAAAATGAACCTATCTAATAATTCATTTAGTATTTTTTATTTAAAATTATAAATAATAATAGTATTAGTGTTGATATTGATGACTAATAACATCATATTCATTTTATTTTGTTATCATCTAAAAATTAATTTTGTAAATCACACTAAATTAAATGTACTATTAAATTTATTTAATATGTAAATATATATATATATATCATTGTTTGGGCCCATATGGACATAATATATACTAATATCTTGGGCCTACTTCATAGACCTTATTAAAGTCCATCTTGAAAAGGACTCCAAATTAACCAAATCATATTATACACAACCATTTAAAATATTCATTCCATCCCGCATTTTATATCACTTTCTCTTTTTTTTTTTTTTTTTTTTTTTTAATAAATCTTAATTTTATTTTAAATTTTCTAATTTAAATTTTTAATAAAATTAAGTATATAATTATATTTGTATACATCATGTTGTACTAATACATTCTAAATCATTTATTAATTATAATTCTCCTTAACTCGAACACGACCGACTTGATCCAAGACCAAGTGCTTATTACAGTACAGATAACCTAACAAGATTCCGAAGAGAAGTATAATCTTGTCTATCCAAGAGGTTTCCCGTACTTCCGGGCTTCATCGCCATCCCTAAGAGGGGCTAAAGATAACGAGCTCGTAAGGCGCCGGAACCTCTGCTGAGCTTTCTGCACGACGTTGGCCACTGTTCTTGTTTTAGTTATATGGAAGCCGATGGCGTCCAAGTACCATCCGGCCCGGCCCTTGAATCCAACAATCTGTCCTCCTTCCATCGGGAATGAAAACGGCGTGCCTTCTTCGACTCCATAAGGCCCGAACGTTCTCTTGTTAGTCTTGAATGTCAGCGACCGGATCACAGAGCTTCCTCCGTGAACCACTGGATAGTAGTGCCCGGAAACGGACGTCAAGTACTCGTCGGGAAATTGCAGCTTGATCTGGTAAAGGCAAGGCTGAGTTATGAACAAACTCGAAAAGTGTCGACAAGAAAAAGTTCTGAGATGTTCTTTGTCTAGACACAGATTTTTGAAATTTTGGAAGTTAAGAGTATAAAGTTAAAGTTGTGTTCTTTTGTGCCACACGATTTTACTATTCAAATTCTTTTTTTTTTTCTAAAAAAATATTACATCAAACAATTACTTTTCTTTTTTTTATATTATCCTACAAATTTATTTTTCATTTAAAATACCACAATCAACCTCTATTTATATCACATCAAACAACTATTCAAATTTAACTTTTTTACTTTTAAAAAATCCACAAAAAACACCCTTAGTATTCAATTTCATGTTTTGGAAGCAATAGTGTATTTGATGTGATGTTTTTAAAAAATAAATAGTGTCAAACAAGTGAAAATTTCTAAGCTAAACAAAGCGTTTCTAAAGGTTTTACTATTCAGACTATCTTTTTTTTCTCAAAAAATATCACATCAAATAATTACTTTTATTTATTTATATTATACTACAGATTTATTTTATATTCAAAACATCACGTCAACCTCTATTTATATTAAATCAAACAACTATTCAAATTCAACTTTTTTATTATTCAACAAACACACCCTTTAGAGTATTCAATTTGATGTTTCGGAAGCAAAAGTGTATTAGAGGTGATGCTTTTAAAAAAATAAATAGTGTCAAATAAGTAAAAGTTTGTAATGTAAACAAAGCGTTCCTAAATCTATGAGATATGTTGTTATTACCTCGACAGTTATACTACCGCCTACGCCTCCATGTTTCTCCGTTGAAACTGGTTTGCCATTCTTGTCGTAAACCACGTTGATGGAGTCAATACATCGAGCATACGTGAGTGTAATCTCTCTGATGCCAGTGTAGCTCCCGTCGTCCCAATAAGCGCCTCCATTGCCTCCCCACGGCCCAACGGCTATAGCTTTTGTCTCGCCTGCCTGATCCTTTCCTGTATCCTACAACAAACAAATGGTCGTGAAATTTGTAACATTATGATATCGAGGATATTATCAAATGAAGGATAAATTCGACTGCAGGATGAGTTTGGCGTACCATGGTAAACAGAGAGCTACGGCAAAGAATATCAATGGCAAATGAAGGACAAGATATATGCAGTATATATACATATACCAGCATCGTTCTTCCGTGTATCTCTGTAGCATTGATTCCATTTTCCAGGAGAAAGAAAGTATCATATTCCAATTGCACCATCGAAAATAATAGCGAATCAATTCCAACAACCGCTTTGAATCTCGTGCTCAAGTAATCAGATAAGCATGTTGCGCGAAAGTGTCAGAGCTGAGGGATTTTCCTAGCTGTGAACAACTCTGCAAAAATCATGTACACCTGTTTCCCACAGCTAAGATTGATTTGTAAAAACAACAATATGAAAAACAACAATCGTTTTTGATATTAGACATGTAAAGTTGCAGACATTCATTTCAATAGAATCT
Organism: Andrographis paniculata; assembly: GCF_009805555.1. NCBI lineage: Eukaryota > Viridiplantae > Streptophyta > Magnoliopsida > Lamiales > Acanthaceae > Andrographis > Andrographis paniculata. The sequence goes on along the minus strand of NW_026137634.1, from coordinate 1,784,714 downwards.
GTATCTTTTTGGATCATCATATCTGCCCTAAAACAAACGGCAGTTCATGCTAAAGATCCATTCCTTGATTTCCATTTAAACTGATAATAGGTCTTGTGTGCCCTGGTAGAGGTTAATGTTTTAACATCAGCTAAGTAATGTCGCCAACATTTGTTCGAATAAGCTCCACAGCAGTTTGGATTATTTTCCCTGTCCGCAATCAGTGAGTTTAACCCCTGCAACCAATGACAAAAAGGAAAATGGAAAAAAGTCATAATGAGAAAGATCTGTAAACTGCTACAACGAAGAAATAACGAGCGCATAAATACCAAGGCAAAGAGAGTAGCAAAAAATAGAATCCATAGTTATAAGTTGCTTAATATTAGTTCATACTGCACAGACAATGCAGTGGTTGCCAAAAAATAGAGTTATAGCACATGGAAACTAGCCACACTAATCTATCAGCCCAAAAAAGCTTGAATTCATAGTCGATTTAATTTCCCAGTTGTAAAAGAAAAGCAAACTACAATATCGTAAATACATACATATGTAAACCTAGAACAGCAAATATAAAAATCCAGTCTTTCTGAACAACCGAATTAAAGCTTGTACAGTTTAGTTTAATTAGCATGGATTCCAACCCTAGTTGTATAAGAAATATGAACCCAAAATCAAGGACATATCTAGAACATTAAAAAATGATAGTCACGTCTGCCAATGCGGATCAACTGAAGTTCAATGTGAATTTTGTATACCCTCTTTAATGCCCTGTCAAGAGATGACAAATTTATTATATTGGATTGGGTGCTAATTGTTGCTCTGATTCTAGCTAAATTAATCAGCACTCCAACATCTATTAACAGTAGCACAAAACTAGTTCAAGAGCTAGCACAAGGTAACACAAAATTTTGCCCCGACATATTCTTCCAGATAGGTTGGAAGAACATAGCTAATTGAACCAAAACTATTGCTATTTTATAATTCGTATCATAGATAAAGGTTTAAAATGTTGGGAAAAATTTACTCACCTTTGTCAATTCACTTCTGGGAGCTACTACCATGAGAACCTTCCCATGGTCTTCCCGCAACCAGTTATCAACGATTTTCAAAACACTTGCTACCGACAATGTCAGTTCCAACTTGCGAAAAACGTGCGGCACTTGGCAGGCCTCCTTTGCTTCTTCATAAATCTTCATACTCTAGAATCACCACCCAATAAGATGATTATATTCACATTTAAGGACATACAATGTCAGAGTATATGCATTACACAAATAAATAATCATTGGTACCTGCTTGCTGTAAATGATCAATTTAAAATCCTTAGACTGATCAAACTTTCCAAAAAGCTTATGATAATCGAAAAAGCATTGAGATGTTGTCATACTGGGAGCGGGAGCAAAACAACACTTTGCCGAGCGGATACCCAATACATTCATGGAAGGAAAAGACATTCTATGGCCACGGTACTCGAAGGAGTAGAGATTAGGAGCATCGATATTGGGTTCACGTAGATTGGCACACTGAACTAAGGTCAAGCTCTTCAATGTACTACTCAGAATTGAAAGTCTCTCCAGGGCATCACATTCCTGAAGCACCAACTTCTCGAGCAAGGGGCACTTAGAAATGCAATCTTGAAATGCAGTTTCTGTCATCCTACGGTCCCTTAATGTCAAATTCTTCAAATTTCCCGAACCTTTTAGGTTGATAAAGCAGGAGTAGGACTGATGTCTTCCTCCATAATACCAAAATGTTTCAAGGTTTTCTGCCTCAATTCTAATGGAAAGAAGATTGGTACACTCGTGCACCTCCACCCTCTTAAGCCTGAAAAGAGTACAAATATCTAGCTCTAGAAATCCGCTGCAACGGATAATCCTCAAATCCTCTATCAATGGGCATTTTTCTTCAAATTTCTTGAAAAATAACTCATTGACTATATTTGTATCTTTCAGTGAAAGTTGACGCAGATTAGCCATCTCAGCGACACCAAATAATCCCGAAAATTTCAAGGAAGTTACCGATGCAGACTTAAGCACATCCTTTATGAAGAAAAGATGTTTGGCAGTTGAATCAAAATGGACTTCCAACTCCTTCACATTCTTCTCCAAGACAGATCGAACCCAACGTTCATACAAATTTACGTTCTTGTAGCAACAAATTTTAGCGTACACCCGGACCTTGTCTATGCAAGGAATCAAATCGAGTTTTGATGCTAATGACCTCTCAACATATCTTCTGAAACTCTTTCTTTGAATCTGCCGCAATTTAATTCGATTGTGCCTTCCTTTAACCTTACCTTGCCGCAACATGAACAACCTTTCATCAAAATCCAATAGTGGGTACGAATCAACAACATTTTTCCACCTCTTCGACAAAATGCTGTTCCGCACAATATCCTTGGTGCTATGAATATACGAGAAAATATGGTGGATGATCACATCTGGAAGTTCAGAAAACTTATCTACAGCTACATCAGAATTTCTATCATCCACTGGAGCATTTCCCCCAATTCTCTGTTTCTTCCTAACCCTAGCTTCCCCTCTCAGCACCATTTTTCGCTTCTTTAAGCTTCCACCATCGATACCATTAGGTTTCGACTTCAAATTCGTTCGATTACTCTTCTTAATCTTAACATGTTTCTGGAAAAGAATTTCCCTCCACAGCAGCCTCCTACTAAACCACATATCATCCAAAATCCACCAACGCAACTTCCTTAACAGTTATTTCAAGAAAACCAAAAAACTCCTAACCACAAGGTTTCCCAGTCAAATCAACAATGGCGACAATTTCTCGCAAAAACGAACGAACCTCGTACAAAACCCACCAGACACTGCGTCAATAAGAAACAAAAGCGATGCGCGGAAAATATCAACAAATTGCAGAAACTGCCATGATTTATTACAAAAAAAACAACAAAATAACCGATCCTGGCCAGGAAATCGCTTACCTTGTTGAGATGATACAGAAATTCACGAGGGTTCTGCGTCGTTCGAAGGTCTTCGTAAAGGGTTATACATACATACATATTTATATATATAGGCGTGGTGCACACGTTTCCATTTTGGGCCGGGCTTCGTAGCTTCAACGGGCCCGAGCCCATCGAAAACTGCAATTAATGTTTGCACTTGGTAATCTCGCAATTGTATTCCCGAAACAAAACAACAATAAAGATCGCATCTTTTTCTGCACTGATTAAAATAATATAACATCACGTATTTTTATTTTTTTTGAGAGAAAAAAAAATATATTTTTTTCTTTAAAAAAAAAATCTTGATGTAAAGAAACACACCGTTAATTAGCTAAAATATAATCTATTTTCTTCTAATAGCCTATTTTATTTAATCTTTTTTCTTAAAATAGAGTATTATATCAAAAAATAGTTTATATCAATTTAATTTTTTTATTCTTTGTTAAATTAATAAAAAATATCATAGCACGTCCAAATAAAAATCACCATACATGTTAAAATAATGCATAAAGATTGTACGGATTTATTGCATGTGAATAATTTCAGCAATTTGGATGAATGCCTTTATTATGGATATATTTAGTGACATTCAACATTAAATATATTGACAATATTTATGTGATGTTCTTTATTACACCATATTAAATTCTAACACCACAATAAATGCGGCTAGAATTGTCTACTCGAGGGACTTTTTTGAATAATTTTACTATTTTAATTTTCTATTTTCATTAAAAATATATATATATATATATCAAATTAAACACTTATTTATTATATAAAACTTAACCCACACCCAAATATAAATAAACTTAAGACTTTTACCATCTAGCCTTCCTATAATTTTTTGTTGTTATTTTACTAGTTAATATACATATTAAATAGTTTAATTTTAAAATTTAATTTTTATAAATCATAGGCGTGCCGGGCCAAGTATGAGCTAAAAAATTCCGTGCTTATTTTTAAAGGTTTAAACACAAATTTTTCTTACCGTGTCCAGATCGGACTTTCAAACCGTATTTATTTTTGCCACTCATACTCTAAATAATATTTTTGCTGATACTATTTTCAATATATATTATTTATACTTTATTCTTGTATGGAAATCAACGACTCAATACAAATTATTATTTTCAATATGATTTTTCATAATTATATTCGGCATATGATCCATTTCTTAATATAATATTATATTAATTGAAACTCATATTCAGATCAAATAAGTTTAAATTTTGGAGATAGAAAACAGTATTTCCCTATCTTGTAAAATTATGTTTATTTAATCAAACGAGTTTTAGGAAAAGTAAGTAAAAATAGAAAAAATCTTCTTTTCTGGTAAAAAAAAAGTACAAAATATGGTATTTTTTTACTAAACGAAAAAATGAAAACAAATTTGGATTATATATATATATATATCAAAAGAATAAATTTGAATGTCGAAATATTATTTTTCTTTAATATCTATTACAAAATTCTTTTGAGATCATTTAAATAGGAGAGATACCATATCTTCAAACAAATGCTCTTACATAAATAAACATTTTGCCATTATATCCGTCAAAATACCAAACTATATATTTTCTACTTTATCATCCATTACAAATATACTTTGTAAAAGAAAAAAAAAAAAGAGTACATTAAACAGTATTTTTATTTATTTTATTACTTTATATTAAATATTGTTGTCGTAAAAAATCGCCACCGACGGCTTAATCGAAAAAACTTGTCGGAATTGATTTGTTCGTAGGATTTTTCGGCCTCCTCAAGAAAGGATCTGGGCTATTTCGCAATAACCGAAAAATTGATGGAAAAAAAAGGTAAAATATACGATAACAAAACTGAAAATTAAATTGAAATTAATGAAAAAAAACTGTAAAAATCTGAAAAAATTACAGGAATGAAAAAATTTCAGAGAAAGTAACGAAGAAGATGATCACATAATTAATGGCGTCTTTTCTATCTCTTGGATCTTCTTTAAATCTTCTTAATTTTGAATTTTGTTTGAATAAAGCTTTATTCCTAAATTTCCTCCAACAACTTTTTTATCCCAAAAAATTCACTCTCTCGGTTGACTTTCCCAACAAGCTACCTCCTAGACTGGGTTGCTTGGTCAACGAGCTGGTTGGACATGCAGACCCACTTGCTGATCGGGGCCGTATGTTGGTCCGCGAACCTCCATTCTGAGTTGCGCATGTATTGGGCCGGTCAAATAAAATATTTGGGTGTGTACAAATGCCCCTCACAAAATTTATCTGGACATAATTAACTTATAGTCTGGATAATTTTGTTAATTTAACTCCCATGTGTTTGGATCGACTGATGCGTGCGAGTTTTGAATTTTTCATCATAACCAATTGTAATATCCCCGGAGTTGAATAGTTATATGAGTCGGGGAGGATGAAATGCCCATGAGGTTGAATAAGAGGTTAAATTGATTGAATAGATTACTCATGTCAACAATGTGTACATTTCTTTTCGGAAGCCCCACTGAAAGAACTCCAGTGTCAAATGTGCTTGCACTAGAGTAATTTGAGGATGGGTGATCCCCTTAGATGTCTCCCAGGTGCGCATGAGTGAGGACAGAACCGCGCTGAAAGGACTCGTCTTGACCTATGGGGCCAGTCTACGACATCCCGACACGCCCAGCTTGCATGACTTGCGGACTGGGGTGTCACACCAACTCATCCGTGTCAGATCATTCCTATGTGGGGGACCACTTTCTGAGTTTCTCATCTTTGGAGCCTTCCTAGAGGACGGCCTTCCAGACCATGTCATCTTTCTGGAATGTCTGAGGCCTCACGCACTTTAGAAATGTCGATTCGGCCTTCCTCTTTTGATGCCGAATGCGTTCAAGAGCCTGTAGTCTCTCTTCGGGTAAGACGTCGAGCACTTGGAGCAATGTCTAGTCCTGCTCTCCCATCGGCAGCTGGTTCATCTTCAAGATCCGGAGAGAAGGCAGTGTAATCTCCAACAGAAGCACAACGTCATGGCCGTAGGTCAGCCAATAAGGAATGCTCCCGATTACGGAGGATTTGACATTCTGATATGCCCAAAAAGCCTCTTCCAAAATATTATGCCAGCCCCTCAGGTTGTCCTCCAGCGCTTTCTTTATAATGGAAATCAAGATTTTGTCCTCTAGCCCCTCAAATGACGACTTTCTTGACCTATTTGCGACCAAGAATCACAACACTAATAGTAGCGCCTCGTACTCAGCTTGGTTATTTGTGACACCTTGCGGAAGTTGATGGGCAAAACGCTATACTTTTTCTTCTGAACTGAAGATCACCATGCCTGCTCCGGCTGCTTCCGAGGTGCCGGAACCATCAAAATTCACCAGCCAAGGTTCCAGCCCCACGTAGTCTAAATGAACGGCCTGAACCATCACATGAAGTTCGGCCAAGAAATCTGCGATGGACTATCCTTTCACGGCCTTAAGGGGTTGGTATGTTAAAGCGAATGATGCCAACTTTAACGCCCATTTAACTAAACGGCTTCGGAGGACTGGCCTTCATCATTGTCTTGGGCAAGGAGACAGCCCGTCGTGTCGTCTTTCGCGGTTATGTACAACTTCAACTCTCTTTCACTAATTGGCGACATTAACACCAGGGGAGATGCTAACGCCTGCTTAATCTGGTCTAGGGCTTCTTGCTGGGTTGAGCCAGAGGGAATGGAAGCTGCTTCCACCTCATTTTCCCCTAGATCAATGAAGAAGGGAGACGTAAGTGGATTCTTCCGAAGAACCGGAAGCGAAGCGCACCAACAGAAAAAGGGAAAAATGCACATAACAACCGACGTAGTTGACGAGACCAAAAGTGAGCCCCTAAGTCCTCGCGTGTGGCGAAAAAGATTCTATTCTTTCGCGGGGGAGATTCCCTGCAGCTAGATTGCTCTCAACCAGATCCTGAGTTTGGTTCTGGCGCTGCTATCCCTTTGGTGTGCACACGCTGGAAGCTATTATTTTGGTGGTGATTTCACTCCATAAGACATCGACTCACTAGCTGCTTTTAGAGCGGCCTTCGGGGTCAACCCGGCGGCTTCTATGAGGAAGGCGGCGCAAAGGAGGTCAATCCGAAAAGTCAGCTCGATCAACTAGCGCCCTTGGTGGATAAGTCTGACGACTCAGCATCACGTGTATGTGCATTTCCGCCCAAAAATTCTGTAATTGAAAAAAATGATGGTATGTTCCTATTCAGGTATAAGTCGGGCATTTCCGGCCCACCAAGCAAAACCAAGAACCCGACCTCTTGTAGCCCAAACTCGCACTTCCCAATGCGCTAAGGTTATAGGTCAAAAGCAGATTCGAGCAACATCGGAATCTTCTTATTGTGCATGCAAGAAGGGGGCAGGGATGGCTATATTTCTGGGAGTGAACTCCGGGCGGGGATCCTTCCTAAAAGAATTGACTGACCTTGCTGTTTAGGACTTTCTTCTCTAAAGTCTTGTTCCATACTCGAACATGTCTTTATCCCACGCAACAATACCGAAAAGGTCTTCATTCTCTCAGCCGCATTGACAATGAATCTCCTCAAGAAATTGACATTCCCCATCAAACTTTGCAGTTCGTTAATGTTGTGTGGGGGCCTAAGGTTTTGAATAGCCTTGACCTTATTTTTATCAACTTCGATCCCCTTTTGATGGATCAAAAAACCTAAGAAGTTCCCTGTTTGTATTTCGAAAGCGCACTTTGCCGAATTCATCTTGAGGTCGTGATTTCTCATCCGCAGAAAAGTTTTCCAAAGGTCCAACAAGTGGTGATCGAAGGCAAGGGACTTCACGATCACATCATTTATGTATACCTCAATGCAAGCACAGATCCACTCCAGATACCTGCATATTCGAATAAAGTTAGCTTTAAGGATTTTTTCGATCTCCTCCTTCACTTTCGGCAACAATTCTTGGTTGAAACGCCTAGGGGGCTGTTTGTGTGGCCGAAATGAAGCTTTAGTAGGTGATCGGTGCTCCACTAAGCTCTTTGATAGCCGCAGAATCTTATGGTAATTTCATACGAAACAATCCTTGAATTCTCGGATCAAAGCAATCATTTGCTCATTCTTCTTGACATCTAGAAAGGTGCTGACATGTGTCATCCGAGGGGTTGTCTTATCCCCAAGTTGACCTCTTCCAATGGATCCTGCGCTTCGAAAGATGAAGCAGCTCTTTGAATCGGTGACTGAATATCCTTTTCGTCTTGATCGAAAATCGGCGGCTGGGAGGATGTCCCTGCCTGCACGTCAAGAGGTTGAGCAGCATGATTTTTAGCCCGTATAAAAGGACAACCGGACCTGCCTGCTCTTGCCTCCAAATCCTGTAAATCAGGATGTTAGACATGATAAATACCTGAGTTATTAGGCCGTGCGTCGGCCTCGACTTTGATTTCGAACCCCTTCATGGTTAGATTGAATTCTTTCTATATTCCAGTGTCCTTATGAATCATGGACAATATGTATACATTAGGGAAATAATAAACGGCCTCTGCGGAATGTACCTCTATAGCCAGATCAACCTCGGCCTCCACCGTCTCGACTTGATCCCCATTCCAAAACATAACTTTTTGGTGTAGAGTCGAAGGGACGCACTGGGTGGTGTGGATCCAATCCCTCCAGAGAATGACCGAATAAGTTGGCTTCCCTTTGATAACAAAGAAAACCATCTGGTCCGTCCTTGTTTCGACTGTCACTTTCGCCACTAAGATGCCTGCGGCTGTATGTGCGTTCCCGGTGAAGTCAGTTGTTCGCATTGCTGTTGGGACAAGGTCATTCCTATTTTTCCCAATTTTTCTTAAAATAGATAGAGTCATCACGTTGACCGAAGCTCCCCCATCTACCAGGACCTTGTTGATCGTCCGCCCATCAAGATGTACCGTGAGGAATAAGGGTTTCAAGTGACGTGTATTTTCATCCACCAACTTCTGAAAAATCACTGGCTCTGGTCTTTCCTTTTGAATGTCGGTATTTTGGTCCACCCTAATATAACGAACCAACTCCTTCCAGTAGAACATCTCCCTGGAGATAGTCGGGCTGGGTTGGAGGAGGTTTGAATTCTCGAGGTAACACACCTATTGTATTAACCTTGAGGTCTTCCTTATAGCGTGAAGGTTGTTCAAGGTCTTGGTCGCAAGCTATAATATCCAAGGTAGCCTTTGACGCTTCATCGCAATCAAGGGCATCAATCATCGGCTCATCCTCAGAAATTTGCTCTTCCCCGAGTGTCACAGTAAAGTGAGGTTCGATGGGGTACTCAACCCTTGCAAAAAATCCTTTTAGTCTCAATTCCTTTTGGGCCTGAAGCTGGTGATGAAGGTCCTCTTGACCAAACTTCGGTCTTTTGACGACAACCCCTTCGGAATCCTGGCGTTGCTGCCCACCGGCCTGACTTTCATGGTTGAAAGTCTGCTACGCCCCAGTCGGACACTCCTGGGAAAGGAGAACAGCTAGGTGTTGTCGTTGTATTATTCTTTTTTGAGTCCTAGTTAGAGGTTGCACCACCTGCTCCTTCCGGTTTTTTGTCTAGCTCCCGTTGTTTGGAGCCTTCCTAGGAATGCGGGTCTGATAGGGTGTGATTACCACTTGATCTATGAAGGTTACTCGTCAAACCTCGTCTCCTTTTTTAAAGCTTACTTCCATGACTGTATTCATAGGAGAAAGTCTGGTCCACACCGAACTCCTCCTCAGAGGTTTGATCGACCTTCCAAGCCTCTCAAACACTGGTTTTTAGGGCATATTTTCCTACCATCTGCTCCAAAACCTGGATTCGACTTTCTGGACCTGGCTGGATGCAACCTGACAACATTTATCGGTGCGGGGAACGGCTTCGTATCTACTTTCATATTAGATTTTTCAGCCAAATTGAGGCGGCTTTCTTTGATGGCTTTTTGGACCGTATTTCGGAAGGCAATACTGTTATCGATCCGGTGGCAATATACTCCATGCCACTTACAAAATAATGTTCCTTTCAGTTCCTATTCGGTCGGTATTTTGTGACCTTCCTTGAGGCGGAGCTGGTTGTCTTTCAACAAATAATAAAAAATCTGCTATGTCTTTGCAATATCGAACGAGTAAGATATTTTTGGATTCACCTCTTTCCATCGGAGCGGCTTAAGAGCCGAGCATGTATATACTTTTCCCTGTGAAATTTCAGCCAATAAGGTCTATTCCTGCTCATTCTCGACCTCGGCAGCCCTTTCTTGAGCAAAGACGCAATGGTTCCCACTCTGGAACTTCTGATTTAGGGCCGTTTGAGCTTCTTTGAAAGGTTGTTCGGCCTTCACAGCTTTGGACATCGGCTGTCAAAAGTCGTGACACTCCTGGAGAGCCAACCTGTCATGCAACTGGTATGTCATGTTATTTATATTCACATTCACCACATGGTCCTCTGGTATACGAACTTGGCATCTAGTTTATGCACTTCTTAATTGTTCCAAGAACTGCTCGAGCGATTCCTTACTTCGCCTATTGCCATACATCCTATGAATCGCATTTTTTATTACCTATGGATTTATGATGGGATGTGGCAACAGCCCCATCTCTGCCTGCCCCCCAGGCTGTTCGGAAGCTACCTGACCAGACGACGGATTGTGTAATGCCGGTTGTGGGAAGGCTTGATGAGTAAGTCCCAATTGTGTAAACGAATTCGGGGGCCTTCCGTAAGTTCTCTAAGGACTGGAGCCTATTGCAATGGTGTATTTTTGGGGGCTGATTGGTCAGGATATTCGTAGGTTTGTTGTAGCCCGGAACCAGCAGCAAATCGACCTTCCTCAGCAGCTCTCTTCCCCCCAATGTATCGGGATGGTGTTGGGACTGGTCCATTTGGTCTCAAGTCAATCCAGAAGGCTTTGGGACCAAGGAAGGTGCTGGTATCGCTGTCGGCCTTGCCCTCCATGCATTGGAAGTTTCTTGTCCGGCCACTGGGTTTCTTCGAAGGTCTGGAGTAGGGACTAGAGTGCTGAAAGTATTTCCAACAAATAATTATTTTGCCCATGTGGTGCTGATGGGATTGACTTGAAGGTCATCCCAAATCCATCGGTTGAAGGCGGCCCAAAGGAAGCCTGTCCGGCCGACGCCGGAGATCCTTCGACCTTCTGGATGAGGATCGGAAGTCCTCTAGATCCGGCACTCCTTCCGAACAGAGTAATATGACCATACTTAAGTGCCTGAGAGGTCGGATTTGCTGCGAAGCTGGTTGTAAGGCCCGCGGGAGGTCAAATCTCTGGCTGGCTGGAATCGACCTTTCGGACCTTGCTTTTTTGAGTTTCTTCCTTCAGAAGCAGCGCAAACTCATTCCAAATGACGGGTTTCAGAACGTCGCTAATGTATTTCGATAGTTCTTGGGCGGATCCGTGAAGGGACAACTGAATTTCCTCACGGATATGCTCCTAAATGATGCTGGCTGGAAGGCTAATGTTCTGGTCCGGCCTTTCAGCAACAACGCAAGCTTCGTCGCGTGGGGCAGCTTCTTACGCACGGCGCAATGACGAATCGCCGACGATTTCTTTATTTTTAAACATCTCTACAGTCATTGGCGGTATCAGTTTTATCTCGAAGTTGCATGTAAAAGTCGCGAGACGTCGGTGTCCTACTAGACGTTCCAATTCTGTTGTCGGAAAAAATCGCCACCGACGGTTTAATCGAAAAGCCTATCGAAATTGATTTGTTCGTAGGGTTCTCCGGCCTTCTCAAGAAATAATTCGGGCTATCTCGCGATAATCGAAAAATTGATGAAAAAAATAAGGTAAAATAAATAAGAACGAAATTGAAAATTAAATTAAAATTAATGAAAGAAAACTGTAAAAGTTTGGAAAAACTACAGGAATGGAAAAATTGCAGAGAAAATAATGAATATGATCACACGATGAATGACGTATTTCTCCTCTCTTTGATCTTCTTTAAATCTTCTTAATTTTGATTTTTATTTGGACATAGTATTGTTCTTAACTTTCTTCCAGCAACTTCTTTATCCTAATAAATTCACTCTTTCGGTTGACTTTTCCAACAAGCTACCTTCTATATTGGGTTGCTTGATCAACGGGCTGGTTGGACATGCAAATCCACTTGCTGATCGCTGCTGCATGTTGGTCTGGGAACCTCCATTCTGGGTTGTGTCTGTAGTAGCGGCACAATTAATTATTTAGGTGTGTACAAATAATAATACTATTATATATCACTATATATATTTCATACTACATCCAAAAATATGAAAAAGATTAGATTTTTACGGCGACAAATGGATTCATTTCGAAATAGAGAAGAAAGGGGATGATAATAATACGTGGGAAAATTTTAACGATACCATTGATTTAGGGGGGCGAATTCCTTGAGAACAAATCTAAAGCTATTTATGTCCACTGATCTTACATCCAAACATAGCCATATAGCTATTTAGCGGACTTTCATTGAATTGAATCGGTAATCGAAAGATATCAAGAAAAATAAATTTCTTTTCCAAGATTTTTGATTTAAAATAATATCGAAAGAGCGTTTCCATTTCGCTGCGTCTCTCCAATCGCGATCAGATCGATCTCTGAGGTGACCCATTTCATTCGGTGATCACTGATCCCCTCCCTCTCTCTCTCCTCCACCTGTGATTCAGCCCCTCACTCTCTCGCTCCTAATCTTGCTTTCTTATAAAGACACATCTCCTATCTTCAGTAATCCTCTTCCGACGTTGTTGTTCGCTTTGGACCTGCCGCGTACCCACCCCACCCCACCCCACACACACCCCACCCCACTTTCAGTTAGTTTCTTCTTCTTCTATGCGTAATCTGACATTTGGGTTCCTTGAAGTGAGTGTGCTGTTGCTCTTCTATATCTTCGAATTTTTGTTTTTAAGATCGTTTAAATCAGCTTTATGTTTTGTACGAACTTGCAAAAATGGTGTGATTTGGGGGGATTGCAGAATGTGTTGGTTGTTGATAGTGGATGAAATTAGGGTTTTTATGAAAGAGAAAGTTGGGGAATGAAAGGTAGAAAGGATGAAGGGAATAAGCCAATGGATCCTATGTTTCCGAGACTGCACATTAGTGATGCAGACAAAGGAGGCCCGAGAGCACCGCCTAGGAACAAAATGGCTCTTTGTGAGCAGTACAATGTGGTCTCTCAAAGCTCCAAATCATTCGGGTCCAGCGGATCGCCGCCATTGCTGCCATTTCTTCCTAGCAGTGGCGGCTCTACTTTCCTTTCACGATCCTCCAGTAATGTGAGTGTGCCTTTGTAGGGAATAATGTGACCGAATTATGTTATCATCAGCTTATGTATTGATTCGATGAAGTAGAAATGATCTTGATCATCACTTGTATTAACTGTTTGTTGAATTTTGTTTATCCGTAAAGTGGCCTTTGTCTTTTATCGGTTTCGCATATTGCTTATTGTCGATTTGGATTAGTTTGTTTATGATCATCTTGTACATTCGAAAAATGCTCATTTTGCAGTTGAAAAAAGTCTGTTAGTTGGCAAGTGATTTGATTCGATGAAGTAGAAATGATCTTTGATCATCACTTGTATTAACTCTTTGTTGAATTTTGCTTATCCGTAAAGTGGCCTTTGTCTTTTATCCGTTTCACCTATTGCTTATTGTCGATTTGGATTAGTTTGTAGGGAATAATGTGGTTGAATTATGTTACGATCATCTTATACATTCGAAACATGCACATTGTGCAGTTGAAAAAAGTCTGCTGGTTGGTAAGTGATTTGATTCGATGAAGTAGAAATGATCTTTGATCATCACTTGTATTAACTGTTTGTTGAATTTTGTTTATCCGTGAAGTGGCTTTTGTCTTTTATTCAGTTTGCTTATTGCTTATTGTCGGTTTGGATTAATTTGTAGGGAATAATGTGGTTGAATTCTGTTATGATCACCTTATGTATTCGAAAAGTATTCATTTTGTAGTTAAAAGTTTGTTATGAAGTAGAAATGAGGCGTAGGTTGTTTGCGCGCGCCGTGTGTTTGATTATTTGCGCGGCGCAATTAGAACCACTTGTGCTTTGCATTGCCTCTTTCTTGCTTTTTGTATCTGTTAAGTGACGGTCATTTATATAATCTAATATGGTATCAGAGTGTTGGGTCTCGAGTTCGAATTCCACAGTCTCCGGGTTTGTCGTCATCCGGGGGCAAGTTTAGTTTGGTGTCATTTATCCCCTTGCCTGTGAGTGCATGTTGGTTTACCCCTGTTTGTAGATAAATAAATAAATGATGCGTATCCTAATAACTCAGGGGTGTGTAGGTTGACTTTTGTTTGTAAATAAATAAATAAATAATGCGTATTCTAACAGTTTAAATTTTTAGGTGAGTTGGTCGTTTACTTCATTTTGGTAAGTTATTTGATTCGATGGAGCAGAACTGAGGTGTGGATTGTTCGTTTGACCTGTTTCTTTAATTGTTTGTGCCGTGCTTTCTAATTCTCACATTGATTGTAGGAAGGTGGCGACAAAGGACAAGCGCTTCCTACATCAGGAAGCATGCCTACATTTTGTCATTTGCCGGAGAGATATTATTCGCAGTGCCAGGAAGGAGCAATCCCAAGCACTATACTCTCAAAGTCCGAGCCATGGTTGTCGCTGACTGAAAGCTACAATTTGCGCGCTCCGGATGAATCAACATCTAAAGATAAATGCAATGATCCTCCCAGATGTAGCGAAAGTCCCGCGCCAATTCCTGGAGACAAGAACAGTTTTAAAAGTCCGTTTTTTTTTTCATCGGGGAGAAATCTCAATTATGGGAAGCTTCATCTGAATCCGGGGAGTACTTCCTGTAGTTCGGTTTCTTCAGGCGAAAACCATAACGTATTCTTGAAGCTGCCGAGGATTGCAAGTCGCGATTGTGCAGCTGAGGAAAGCGGGCGACTTTCGCAGGATAGTGAGAGTTGTTCTGAAAGGCCCTGTCGTATTTCTTTATTCGGGGCGAAAAATTTCTCAGATACTTCTCTTGCGCAAAATAAATCCGCTGAGCTCGGAATTAGAAAACTCCGATCTGATCAGCTCTTGAAAACGAGTCTAGGAGACGAGCAGACAATGTTACAGAATCCTTGTAAGCCGATGTTGCATGACTTGCGAGTTCTGCAAAAAGACAGGGCGTTGGGCGACGCTAAATCTGGAATTCATGAAACATCGTCTAGAAAAAGATCGGCTTTGGCAATGAATGATTCGTCGTGTAAAACTAAGATCGACTCGAGCAAGGACTTCTTCAAAGGCGCAATGCCAATGGAAAGTTCTGAAAAAAAGCAGGATTTTTCCGATTCCACAGAAGCCTCTGGAAGTGATCTGGACATATCGCCGGATGAAGTTGCCGCCATTCTCGGTCAGCGACTGTTCTGGAGAGCGAGAAAAACGATTGTGCAGTAAGTATCTCCGGCTGTTCAATGCATGTTTATTATGTTTGAGAAGTTTGAATAGCTAAATTTTCTTATCTGATAAATTTGACAATACATCTTCGCAAAAACTTAGTTTTTTTTTTCTTTTATGTTTGAGAAAAACGATGAGTTCATGTTTACGCTTACGGATGCTATACATCTCTATCAGATATGGGTATTTTGTTCGATGATTTTAGGTACCCATGTAAGTCTTTATCCCCAACCTTTTTGCAGTCAACAGAGAGTGTTTTCTTTGCAGATATTTGAGTTACATCGACTCGTTCAGGTAAGTTCTCGTAGTTATTCCGCTTTCCCATCCTATATTAAAGAATGCATCGAATTCTTCGTGGCTCAACGTTGTCGACAGGTCCAAAGACGTATAGCAAGATCCCCCGAAATGTCACACGAAAGCAATTTCGATCCTAAAAAACAGTCGATGCAATTTTCCCGGATCGATAAGTTGCCCTTCATGACACCTCTGGATCCATTGCCTTCTAAATCTAAGGTCGATGTCACGGAGTCTGATACCGACAAGGATTGCAAAGCCGAGGATCCAACCGGCGACGCCGAAAAAGGGCACTTTGGTCAGGAAATTTCCTTGAAGTCGTTAATCCCGATGCTGCCTTCTATGCCGACTGATGCTAAATTATCGCCGTTACCGGTACCAGCGTCTGTTCCTACCGATGCTAAGCTGGCGCCGTGGTGCTTTCCACCTTCGTCCGGAAATCCATGGCTCGTTCCCGTAAGGCCTCCGTACAGCGGGACTTGCTTTCCGAATGCGGGCTTGATGGCGCCGGTTCATGGGAATTGCGCGCCGATGAATTTAAGCGCAGTCGGAGGAGTGGCTTATGGTGTTCCGCCAAATCAGAATTACCTTCATCCTTACAGCATGCCGGCAATGGATCCAAACAGTCTAAATCTTGATCGCGAGGCGATTAACAACACTAATTCCGGATTCCAACTTGCTGGATCGGACAAGAATTTATCGAGCAACGTTGGTGAAACGCCTTGCAAAGTTTCGAGCGATCTGGGAAGTAAGAATGAGGGAGAAACACTGCCCCTTTTCCCTACCATGCCGTCCTGTGAGATGCTAAACGACGAAAGCGAGGCGCAGGCGACGAACAATGAGAGTAAGGTGCAAGTGATCAAAGTGGTGCCTCACAGTAGCAGTCAGTTGGCGGCAGAATCAGCCGCGCGAATTTTCCAGTCTCTAATCGAAGAAAGGAAGAGAGCATGAGTAACTTTCTTCGTCGCGCTTGCTTTCCGCGCCTCGACTGGCTGTGTTATGGGTAAATTTTCATTCCTTTTGCCTTGTGATCGATGAATTTGGTTATTCACTGTACATAAATTGCTGCAAGTGATGGATACGAAGGTAGTCGCCTCCAATGTATTATCTGTCGCCATTACCTTACAGAGTTTTGGTGATAATTCTTGCGGACGACAGTGTTTCTTGATGCAGGTAAGAGTCGCCAAATATTGCGACGAGCATTTGGAATTTTCTTTGTATCGGCTATAGCATTTTTTTTTATTTATTTTTTATTTTTTTATTTTTTCCTTTTTCCGCCTTTTAGATTGCATTGCAAATATGAGATTACATTGATCCAGTTTGCAGAGATGAGTCTTTTTTTGTGTGTTTTTGATCAAATCTTGCAATGGTGATTCTAATTTTGTTTCTTGATGTGAAATTTCTTGGATATGAATGTTTCTTTCACAAAGATTGTTTTCTTTTTAGTTTTAGCTTGGTCTCTTTGAGAAATTTAGCATTGTCGTCTGCTACAAGACAGCACATCAGACAGCACATCGTGTTACTATAATCACTTTTCTCGTCGTGAGGCTTCTTCAGCTCCTCCAGCATAGCTTCAACTTCTTGCTCCACCTTAAGCAGCTCTTCTTCAAACTCTTCTTCCTCCACATTTTGGCAACAAGTCTTCACGATTCCACGATGATGAGTACTGTTCCCTAATTCGAATTCAATCTGCTTCGAGATTTCAAATTCGATCACATCCTGTGCTCGATATGCCGCATCCCTGATCCGTCTCTCTACATCATCATCTTTGGGTGGATAAGCTTCGAAATCATCTCGCAAAAGGGTGAATTTTTGGTGGAGGAATTTCATGATTTGGTGCCTCCCCAGAAGAATGTTTGGATGTCGACCCAAATGAAGAATATCTTCCAGTAACTCCATGAGAGAAGCAATAGCAGCACAGTACGCCATAACTTCCCGCCGATCTTTTTCTTTTTCTTCTTGTTCGTGTTCTTCTTCTTCCTCTTCTCAGGCAACACACAACGGGCGGTGCGATCGATAACAGTTTCAAGCTAGACCCAAGAAGGGGAACTTCTTTGAACTTCACCACTGGAACTGTTCAGGTGAGATGAGTTGCATTTGCATCAGTGTATATATATATATAATAATTGAGTTGAAATATTATTTATTCTAATTTTAATTTATTATAAATTAGTATAACATAGTTTCTTTAATATTATATATTTTAAAATTAATTATATTTATAATTTAATATATTTTAATTGTTTATTATAATTTTTTAATAAATTTAAATTTATATATAAAAAATTAATAAGTTATGTTTATACATAATGTATCTAGAACGGATCTGTCACGCGGAACCATGAATACATCTCCCCATTGTGACTTTCTTCACTACCAGTGTAACTAATTTTCAGTTTAATAAGGTTATGGATCATTTCAATGTCTCGTGGCTTTTACCGCACAAATTTTTATTATTGAGATTTTTTTTTTAACAATATCAAATTAAACAATTATTTTTTTAATATTGATATCTATTTATATCCCATCAAACAATTATTCAAATTCAAATATTTTACGATTAAAAAATTTAAATTCAAAAACACAAACCCATAAACAAACACAATGTTGGATTGTTTTTATCTACAAATTTACTCTTGTTCCCCTATTTGAAAACAAAATCCAAAATCAAACTTCAAATAAACAAACTCATAATCATTCCTTGAAATGGTTCAAAGCCATTACAACCTGTTGTAACAACATCAGTATTCAATGACAAAAACATCCAGACATCATTCTAAAGTCGAAAACTATACATAATAAGGAAACATAAACATATACAGGAAAACAAATAACCAATCAATCAATCAAGAACATGCACTTGAAGATCAAAGTTTGCATACTCATCGTTTTGCTCCTTACGAATTTCATTAGCCGATTCTCCGGCACGCTTGCTGAATTGCACGCTGATGAACTTAAGCGTTTCCCCAATTCCGGCCGGGATCCTCTCTAGTTCTGTGCACTTGTTGATATGGAGGTGTTGGAGGTTTGGGAAGTGTTCATGTTCTGCAATCCATTCCTTGAGATCTAAGCTCTCCATGACCAGGAAGTTTAGCTTAACAAATTGGTTTTCTTCGGGCGCCCACACATTGCCACTCATTGCGCCATTTCTTAGCCTGAGAACTTGCAGAAATGGAAGGGAACCCACAACGGTAAGATTCTCCCATGGTAGTCGACAGCCCTGTAGAGACAACTTCTCAAGTTTCCGGGGAAATGCAAAGCTGCTTTGAAAGGAATCGACATATGAAAACTGCTCCGCATGGAAGACAATATTCAGCTTCTCAAGTCGGAGAAGATCGACGAGATTATTGAGGCAATACTGATTCCAGATGTCGCCGGCTTCCCCTCCCCGGCAAATTAATTTCAATTTTCTGATGTTGGGGATCATCGAAATTGCCTCATTGGTGAATACGAAATTCTCAGCCGTTTCCAACGTCTGCAGGCATTCAAGTTTCTGGAGAGGAATATCGTCGACCTCAGGAACAGCCGGCAGGTTCATTCTGTCGATTATAAGATGCCTTAGCTGCGGCATCTTCCAAATTTCCGATGGCAATGAGATGGACTCACAAACAGGAGCATGAATAATCAAAGTTTGAAGATTCAGAAACTTGGATATTGATGAAGGAAGATGCTTCTTCTTCTCGATGCCTAGCTGTAGAGCGAGGTACTTGAGACGAAACATTCTTGAAAATGCAGTTGGAGCAACCAAAGTTTTTATATCTGCGACATCAACTATTTTCAATAACGGAACACTATGCCACTTCAATCTTAGAAGATCAGACGAGGCTGTCCGGCTAAATAAACAAATAGAGTTGACGTATTTGGTGTCTTTGAGTGCCCAAGGCATCCGCGGCGCTGCTGAGTAAAGAATAATGCGCCGTACTTTCTCACTCTCGTTCCAATCTTTGCCATTAAAGAAATGATCATTGGCTCCTTGTGTCGTACAGAAGTCTCTCAAGAGATCGTGTATGACACAAAACTTGAATTCGCCATTCGCCTTCTTCTTATTAACAATTACAAGACTTCTTTCGACAAGTTCCTTGAAGTATTCCATCCCTCGTTCCTCTAAGTTTCCAGAATCGCTGTCCGAGTTCAAGAACCCCTCAGCTATCCACAACCTGATGAGCTTCGGGATACTGATTTCATAATCTTCAGGAAAACTTCCCATGAGTAGAAAGCACGCCTTTAATCGAGAAGGCAAGTGATTATAGCTCAACGACAATATGTTTGACAATTGATCGTCATCGCTGCGCAAAACAGAGCTCACATTCCTTTCGATCATTTTCCAGTATCCTAGAGTTGTGTCGCTCGAAAGAATACCTGCAATCACGACAATTGCGAGTGGAAGCCCTTTACATTTGCCTGCAATCGACCTTCCAGTATCCTCCAATTCATTTGGACATCGTCCTTGTCCGAACACCTTATTTTTAAGGAGATCCCAACTAGCATCCGCCTTAAGGAATTCCATCTCATAAAGAAACTTGGACGTGCCAACAGCATATTGGGCAACATATGTTAGCCGAGTCGTTAACAAGATCCGACTCTTATTGCCATCATCAGGGAATGCTTGCTTCAGATCATCCCAAACTTTCTTCTTCCAAACATCATCGATCACAACGAGGTACCTTCGACCTTTCAAGTGTTGATATATACAAGTTTTCGATGTTCTTTCCTCCAGTCTTCGACGCTCCTCCATTTCTTCTCTCAATTCCTGTTGTGTTTTTTTACGTCCTTCCTTAGCTTTCCCTGATTTTATCTTCTCCTTTTCAAGCTCCTTTTTCGATTTTTCATACTCATCCAATGCTTTCTTTACCAATCTACCCAATTCCTCCATTGTCATGATACGCAAGGAGATTATGATGTTCTGAAGAACTCTAATCACGTCATAATCTTGAGAAATAGTAACCCAACCACGAAAATCAAATCTCTCCAAGATAGAAGCATTATCGAAGGCGTTTCTTGCTAAAGTGGTCTTACCAATTCCGCCCATCCCAACAATGGGGATGACTTGCAGCTTTGCCGAATTTCCACATATCTTCTCTTTAATGGCTTCCAGGTATTCATCAAATCCAACCATGGCGTCCGCATCAGCTCGAGGCGTTTGACCTGGTGCGTTGACTTCAGCAGCCACTGAACCTAGCCGCAGATTTTCAAGCTCCTGGCTCTCCTTAATCGCCTTCAGTTCCTGCACTATGGAATCTACTTCTCGCCCCACCTTCTGCAAGTCGTCGTCGTCTTCGGCTTCGCAAGCAAGGACCAGATTTTGAATTATCTTCTTGAACACGTGATTTCCCTCTTCGGAATCTTTAGGGTTTGCAATTTCAGATTCGATCACATCCTGCACTTGATATGCTGTGTCTCGGATTCGTCTTTCCACGAGATCTGCTGCTTCGTCGCCTTTGGATGAATAATCTTTCAACGATTTTCGCAAGTCTGTGAATTTCTGGTGGAGGGATTTCAGGATTTGGCGCCTCCTGTGAAGAATAGCCGGGTAGTGATTTCGATGTAAGATATCCTCCAGCAACTCCATGGCCGAAGCAAGAGCAGCATAAGAAGCCATTTTTGGTCTTCCTCTCCACAGTCAAATTACAACAATGGCGGCAACCAGAAATGATTATTTTCTCAACAGATTAGCTACAAAACCTCACTGATAATTACAAAGTTAAAAACAAGAGGACAGACAGAGACAGGCTGTCTAGGAAGAACAAGTGCCAGCAATAATTTCGAGCAACTTGCAAACTCCAAAATATTATACTTAAAACACTCTTATTTGTCAGCTTCCGGCGCATGTTACATATGTATCAGACCAGACTTTGACGTTGGTAGCAAACGAAGCGAAAACGAAGCGACAAAGTGGAGCATTGCTCGGTGAAGGAGCATGCTTATGGACCCGTCACGAATGAGCATGTTTTAAGGGTACATTCCAGGCCAATGGGAAGTACTCCTAGGGTGAGGGAATATGCTCAACATTATTGGCGGGCCAAGGGTCAGAGCTTAGTTCATGAGGAAAAAACCATGTTAAAGGACGATCTTCGGGCCATGAATGCACAAGCTGCAACAAAGGATGTTCCGGATGGTGTGCGGAGACGAGCGGTTGGGACGTGGGTTGCATATGGGTTGGCTATGGAAACACCTCGCTGGCTGTTGGCGAGCACAAATAACGAGGATATGCAGAAAAGGGTCAACAGAGTGACGCTAGAGGCATACCAAGGGTGCAAGAAACAACACACTTAAGTTGCGTCGCACAAAGGCATTTGCGATTTGAAGTGGGGGAGTATGTCACGGGTTGACATTTCTGCCCAAATTTTTCGGTCATAGTCCATCCCATCCCATGTGTGCGAGCCCTTATTCTATACGGTTGATTGATGACATATGTCTCGGTGTAGATCCATGTTCTATATTATTCTTTCATATTGTATGGTATATCCCGGATGTCTGGTATGGGCTGTGGCCTAGACGCTGGGATGTTAGCTTCCGAGCATGTTACGTATTATTCAATAATTTTTCTATTGTCATATCAATTAAAAATTATATGGCATGATTAAGAATTTTCCTTCGATCCTAACCATCCAATTATTTTTTTAATCTAATCACTCTCAGCACAGCTCAATTATTGGGATGAGTGTGCGTAGACTTTTAGACAGCCTGTCCGCCATGGTTGTTTATGCTTTAATCTGCAAGTTGCTGCTGACTAATACAACTCATCTTGCCTGAGCTGTTCTAGTGGTAAAGGTTGGAAGAAGCACCCCTTCTTGGTTGTAGCTCTAGATGGAAACTGTTTGTTTGACATAATACCAATAGCACCTATTGTGTGTTGTCTGAGAGGAGGAAGTGGAAGAAGAAGAAGATCTCAGGAAGTTATGGCGTACTGTGCTGCTATTGCTTCTCTCGTGGAGTTACTCGAAGATATTCTTCATCTGGGTCGATATCCCAACATTCTTCTGGGGAGGGACCAAATCATGACATCCCTCCACCAAAAATTCACCCTTTTGCGAGATTGTTCTCAACCCAAAGATGAACATATAGAGAGGCGGATCAGGGATGCGGCGTATCGAGCACAGGATGTGATTGAATTTGAGATCTCGAAGCAGATTGAATCAGAATTAGGGAACAGTACCCATCATGGTGGAATCGTGAAGATTTTTCACAAACTGATTTCTTATTGCCAAAATGTGGAGGAAGAAGAGTTTGAAGAAGAGCTGCTTAAGGTGGCGCAAGAAGTGGAAGCTATGGTGGAGGAGCTGAAGAAGCCCCACGACGAGAAAAGTGAAGATTTGCAGCCCAGCAGGTATAGGAGTTCTAGTCCTGCACCAAAAAATACTTTGGTGGGATTCGATGAAGAGCTAATGAAGATTAAAGACAGGATCTTCGGTGGCTTATCCCAGCTCCAAGTCATTCCAATTGTTGGCATGGGTGGAATAGGCAAGACCGCTCTGGCAAAAGCTGTCTTTGATGATCCGAATATTGTGGAGGACTTCGATATTCGGGTTTGGGTAACTATATCTCAAGGGTACGATAGGGAACAAGTTCTTCGGGGTATCAGTCAATCTATGGGCTTGATGAATGATGTTGATATAGTTGGAGAGCATTATTTGGAAGAGAGAATATACAGACATTTAGTTGGAAGGAGATACCTAGTTGTCTTAGATGATATATGGAGTATCAAAGTTTGGGAAGACCTCCTAAGAGTGGTCCCAAATGACCTTAATGGGAGTCGGATTGTATTAACCACTAGGTTATCAGATATTGCCTCCACGGTTGGATTCCCCACTCTGCACATGCCATTCTTGAACGAGGAACAAAGTTGGGATCTACTCAAGCTTAAGGTGTTTGGACAAGAGCTTGGTCCGCCTGAATTGGAGGACATTGGGAAGTTTATTTCAAGTAAATGTGGAGGACTTCCACTGGCGATTGTTGTAATTGCAGGTGTGCTTTCAACTATTTCAGAGGCACCCAAAGCCTGGGAAATGGTTGCAGCGGATGTAGATTCAATCTTGAGCAATGATGAATGCTTGCCGAAGGTTCTGTCTCTCAGCTACAATGCTTTGCCTTACTACCTGAAACCGTGCTTGCTATACATGGCAAGCTTGCCTGAGAACTATGAAATAAAGGTTTCCAAGCTCATCAGATTATGGATCGATGAGGGATTTGTTAGACGATTTTCGGGAAGAACCTTAGAACTAACGGCAAAGGAATACTTGGAGGATCTTGTCCGACGAAATCTGGTTCTTGTCACTAAGAATAGAGCTACTCGTGAATTCAAGGGTTGCCGCCTCCGTAATATCTTGAGAAACTTTTGCCAAGAAAGGGCTGTTTTCGAAGGTTTCTTTCATGTCATGCCCATGAGAGATTATCATCTTCCGAGAGTGGTTGAAAATGCACGCCGCATTAGTCTCTATCAAATTCGTCCCTCGGAATCCCATCTGCATGATATAGGTAAACTTGTTCGCACTGTACTTTGGTTTGACGAAATATCAGATTTTGACACCATCAAATTGGATAGCCTTAAGCTGTTACGAGTCATGGATGTAGAAGGAACAACAGCTTGGCCGATCCCGGATGAAATTTTCCATATGTTTCATCTAAAATACCTTGAGTTGTGTCTACAAGGCCTTAGACCGCAAGTGAACCTTCCTCCAGCCATCTCTGTCCTTCAGAATCTTCAGACCTTGATTATTTCGAGTCTATCTGTCGGTTCCATCGCATTACCTCCTCAGATTTGGTGTATGACACAACTAAGGCATCTTATAGTTTCTAGAATGACCTTGCCACCTGCTCCTGCGACCAACGGCATTCCTGTTCGAAAGCTAGAACATCTACAGACTCTTATGACCGTAGAAAACTTCATATGCTCCGACGATACCATTGAAATAATCCCCAACCTTAGAAAACTGAAAATTAGCTGCACAGGAAATGAAGACAGTCTTGCGGAGGTGATGTATTGGCTCGACAACCTATTCCAACTTCGTCAACTTGTGGAGCTGAAACTTGTTCTTCCTTGTATTGTTGATTCGATCTTTAGTGGCTTCGCCTTACCTCTGAATCTTACAAAGTTGTCTTTGGGAGGTTGCAAACTTTCATGGCAAGAAATGACGATGGTGGGTTGTTTGCCGAATCTGCGAGTGCTCAGACTGAGGGAAGACTCGTTTGTGGGAGAAGAATGGATTCCTGTAGAAGATGAATTCCTTCGGCTTAAATTCCTTTCAATGGAAAGGTTAGATCTCATGCATTGGAGAGCAGAATCATTTCACTTTCCAATGCTAGAAAACCTAGAAATTATTAAGTGTTTTAACCTGGACGAGATCCCCTCGGAGATTGGAGATATTCCAACGCTTCTTTCCATTGACATATATGAAAGCAGCAGAGGCATTGAAGAATCAGCGTGGAGAATCTTGGAGGAACAAGTGAGTTACGGGAACGATGAGGTCCAAGTTTGCGTTCACAGTTGATAGTTAATTTTTGGTTAGCCCATGCTTTCGATCTGTTATTCTGTTTTAGTTATATCTGCTGATGTTGAATTAATTCGAAAAATGCCTACTTCATTTACAATATTAATGGTTTCTAGTATCAAAACATCAAGACAGGTTTTTCATAGTCCATCTTTGCATATTTGAATTTTTATTTAGGGTTTGTTCTATTTTATTGATGATCACATCACAGAATAGCAAGAGACATATCTACACTCAGCAGCTCCTCTTATGCCTGCCATGGGGATTCGAAGACAGCAAATTCGTCAACTCTGTTTGTTGTTTTAGTTACACAAAGGTGTGGACATAATATTGAGTATTAAATAATAAATAAAGAAAAGGGGCTTATTTAGGATGATTCAAGAAACCATAAATGGTAATCAAATTTCAATACCAAGAGACAACCACACAAACAAGTGGACAATTTGAGAAGAAAAGAAATTAAGGTTGCAATACATTATGATACAAGTAGATTGAATCATCATTATACAATCATCATGAGTTCGTGCTAGATGATATAAATGACGTCTCACCTAAAGTTTAGATTCTTAGGATATGCATTAAGTCGTCTCACCTAAAACCTTAAACTTTTAAGGTATGTATCAATTATTTATTTATCTATAAATGGGAGTCGATCAATATTCAGAAATGACTATTTTCTCAATAGATTGGCTGCAAAACCTCACTGGCAACTTCCATACCAGAGTAACAATACAAGAGAATCCACTGTAATAATTTCGAGACGAGGCAGAGGCAGGCTGTCCAGAAAGAACAAGTCCAGCAATAATTTCGAGCAACTTGTAAAGGGGATTTGATTGATAAAATTTGTCAGCTCCTGGGACATCAATACAAGCTGGATTCACGCCATTGGATCGACTGTAAGCATCAAAATGTCCCAATCTTGACCAAGAAAAAAGGGTTGTCTTTAACTTTTTACTTTTCTTTAGAATTCACGTTTTCCTGAAACAATATATATATATATATATATATTTATAAAACTATCATATCAACATCACAAATTACACGACGACTAGACTTTGTTCTTGCTTGTGTTTTGTGTTTATGTGTCGAGGAGAATCAAGGATTGAACAACTTCAAAAATGGCATATTACTCTGCTCTTGTTTCAACCATGGAGCTGCTAGAAGAGATTATCCAGCTCGATCGATATCCGGACTTTCTCCTCGGCAAACAGCCGATCATGAAATCCCTCCAAGAAAAATTCAGATGCTTGGAAGGATCACTCCAAGATTATTCATCCAAAGTCGGCGAAAACAACGACTGTATCGAAGGACGGATTAGGGAGGCAGCGCATCGAGCTCAGGACATCATCGAATTCGCAATCTCAGATCACTTTGAAGTGTGCAAGAGACAGACAAGTGAGAAATATATTGAAGAGTTACTTGAGGTACAACAAGAAGTAGATATGATTGTGCAGGAGATGATGATCATCAAAAAAAGGCAAAGATTCAAAGGCCCGAAGCTAAATTGTGATTTGTTCGACCGATGGGATGTCTAGTTTGCCACTTTGTTGAGTTTTAACAGGTGTCGCTGCTCGGTCAGCGAGTCGGGAGGCCAAGGGGCGAAGTCCCCCTTGCCTGGGTCCGGGGGCGCGGAGTGGCCCAGGCCGACGGTATGCAATATTGGACTTTGGAGTTGGTATTAGGTTGAGCTCGTCTATGTATTGTCTTGATTTACTTAAAAAGACTTAGAGATACAAAATCTGGAATCTGTAACTTTGTCATCCTCAATAAATCTGTTCTCCGATCTCCTAAATCACGTGAATCTGTGTCTTATCTATGCTTTATATTTGTTATAAGACAATTAACCCTAATCCCCCGTAACACGATGCATTTGAAGGACCGGCAGCAGTTGGCACGACAAAAGTTGGTGGATTTGACGAGCATTTGCCGACAATGAAAGATCAACTCTGCCGACATCCATGCCAACTCTGAGTCATTTCCATTTTTGGGATGGGCGGGATTGGTAAGACTACTCTAGCAAGAAGTGCTTTTGACGATGGCCTTATCGCGCATCACTTTGATCTTCGCGGTTGGTAACTATATGGATTCGAGCTCGTCAAAGAATCCTAAAATCAGTCAAAAAATGCGACACTCAGAGGAGAAGACGAGAGCGCAATGGCAGAGAAAATGTACAAACATTTGAAATGTGTGGAGCGCGCAAGTTTGGGACGATATGAAGTGGATCTTCCCCGGCGATTGTAATGGAAGTCGGATCATGGTAGCGACTCGACTAATGGATGTCTCTCACTATGTTGGGAATTACGGCTTTTTTCATAAGATGGAGTTTCTAGACAACGATCAAAGTTGGAGTTTACTTCGCGAGAAGGTGTTTGCTCGAGAACATTGTCCTCCGGAACTAATGCTTATCGGAAAGTTCATTTCAAGAAAATGCGGTGGGCTGCCGCTTGCCATTGTTGCAATTTCCGGAATTCTTTCGAGGGTCATGACGCCACCGGAATGGATGAAGATCTCGACATTATAATCATCTACAACATCAATTAAAAGCATGATTTCTATACATGGGAAGTTTTCTAGAGGATTATCGAATGAGTATTCCTTTTGTGACGGAGTAGGGCTCATGATTGAATAACAAACAGAAAACGTAAAGACGGCACATACTTATGTGGTTCACCAACAACGTGTTGGCTACATCTACAGGTACAGGCAGGAACAGAGAACAGATTTATTCATGACGGCAAGGTTACATGTTATAGATTTTGTATTCCTAAGTCTATTTACATCAGACGGGCTCAACGAGACCCCCGTGAAAACTCAACAAAGTGACAAACTAGATTTAAAGCATATCAACAATTCCAAAACTCATTAAGTTGTGGATCGCCGAAGGACTATTGAAGTCTTCGGACGAATCCAAATGCTTAGAAAAAGTCGGGGAGGAATATGTCGAAGATCTTGTCTAAAGAAATCTTGCTCTTATAACCAAGAAGCGACCCAAAGGCAAATTCAAGTATTGTGTCTTGCACAATATCTTGAGGGAATTATGTCGACAGAGAGCTTTCCACGAACGTTTCTTCCACGTTGTGCATTCGAATGGCTATTTGCATCCAAGTTGTGTTAAAAACGTTGCGAAGAATCAATCTAGATTCAAGTCATAACAAAAAGCTCAGTCTGCACAACGCCGGTAATCTTCTCCGATCCATTCTTTGCTTCAACAATGAGTTTCAGTCAGATTTCCGCAACATCGAATGGAACAGCTTTAAGCTATTCAGAGTATTGGATTTGTCGAAAATGAATGCTCTGCCGACTCCGGCTGAAATACCTAAAATGTTTCATTTGAAGTACTTTTAGCTGAGTCTAGCGAAAGGTATTACCAAATACTCCATTCCTCCATCCATATCGATTCTTCGAAATCTTCAAACCTTGATCATTTACGATAGACTAAAATTCGGAAGCACAACAAAAGTACCTCGAGAAATATGGAAGATGACACAGCTGAGGCATCTTATGATCAATGGAATGCTCTTGCCTCCTGTTCCATTTGACGCCGACATTCCTCTCCAAGAACAAGGAACTCTAATGAAGACACAAGGTTTTAAATTCACTAAAAAAGCCATTCAAATGATTCCTAGTCTTAGGAAATTGAAGACAGGCTACCATTGCAGAAATCCCTCAGATGCCATATGGGAATCGAATTGTCTCTACAATCTGATCTGTTTAGAGCATCTTGAGGAATTGGTGATCAACATTCTTAGATGCTTTTGTTGTCATCCTCAAATTTCGAATATTCCTCGCAGGTTAGACTTTCCACAAAACCTTAAAAAGCTGTCTCTGGTTGGATGTAAAGCTCCATGGAAACAGATAACGGTAGCATTGGGGTCACTGCCATGTCTGCGAGTGCTGAAACTGAAATCTTCATTTTTGGGGAAGAAATGGAAGCCGATGGAAGGGCAATTCCGCTGTCTGCCTTACAAGTTACAATCGTAGACTGCAATGAACTGAGGGAGATTCCTAGAGGAATCGGAGATATTCCAACTATTGAATTTCTTGGGGTGTATGCTTGTAAATTTGCAGAAGATTCAGCTGTCCGAATCCGAGAAGAGCAGCGGGATATAGGAAACGACGCGCTTCGAGTTCGCATTGTTAGCGATTGATGTTAGAGGAACCACTAAAAAAAAATAACACATTTGTAACGAAAATTAGGGACGCTGATGTTAGCTATGTGAACTTTTAGATCAAGAATGTTATTAGTAATGAAAAAAGTGAATTTGAGGATGAAAAAATATAAATGAAGTGTTACGAGACAACAAAAAAAATAAATAAAATTTTTTACGTAGTTCGATGACGGTGTGTCGACCTACGTTCATTGGCAGGAACTAGAGAAATTTTATTATAAGAGTTACTTGTTTGATGCTGGGAACTATAGTTAACTATTTATAAGCTCGATGTATATTAAATTCTTTATAGCTTCCTTGTTATTAGGCAAAGCTAACATACTCCATATCAAGATTCTGTTCTTGATACTTTCTCCCTAGTCCTAGAAAGTTGTCTCTAGTAGGGTGTAGAGCTCCATGGAAATTAAGATATGGTAGAGCTATTATTAAAATTTAAGGAAAAAAAAAAAAAGAAAATATCAAATATCAAATAAAATACTAGCCTATTGCAAATCAAGATAAAATTTGATCAAAACTCTAAGCCTATAATTGGCCCAAAAATTTGGATACTAATTCGGTGAATCTACTTCTAGGACAGCCAAGACAGTATTTTCAATAGTATGTTTTCGATTGAGTCTTCAAGAAAATATAACATATATATATATATATATAAACGTTAAAGTAAAATGTAGTGATCCAATGACTCCAAAAACTACATCGATGGGGCGGGGCGGGGTGGGGCGGAGCGGGGTTACAGAATAATATTATCATAAATCTACAATACACATATAAAATAGAATTGACAGCACATACTAATACTTTATACAATATATATTGTCCATATATTTTAATATACTATCTATAGCATTTTCATGTGCTGATCAGGGCAATCAGCATGGTACTAATAAATCTTCGATCAACGCTCCAATAGATGGTCTACGTATTTAACTCCAATACTTCTCTATACTTCAACTGGGCTCTTGGTTCATCTTTTCTTTTCTTTTTTCTTCTTCTTTTTGCTTTTTTTAAGATTGTACGACCTATAGTTTATTGTAAGAGAAGACGAACTCTTGGATGTATATTTTAAAGAAACGTGTTGAGAGAAAAGTTCTTTTAAAAAAAAAAGAAAGGGGTGGAGACAACACTACTTCAGCTACTCATGCCATAGTGCAATAATTGATCATCTTACCCCACAACCAATTCAATATTTTCCTACCCTTTACCAAAACCTGTCATTGCAATTTCTCAGATCCTTCTTTGTAAATTACAGACTTTTTAATCTTCTTCTTCGTGTTTTGTATTTGAAAAAAAAAACAAAAATCAAAGAATCGAAGCTTTTTCAGACATGGCGTACTATGCTGCTCTTGCTTCGCTCATGGAGCTGCTAGACGACATAATCGATAACGATCGATATCCGAACTTCCTCCTCGGCGAGCAACCGATCACAAACACTCTCCGAGAAAAATTCAGATCCTTACAAGAATCGCTAAACGATTATTCATCGAGAGGCGACAAAGACAACGACCGCGTCGAAGGCCGGATAAGAGATGTGGCGTATCGAGCTCAGGATGTGATCGAATTCGCAATCTCGGATCAGATCGAAATCCTAAGAAAATCAGACAGCGACAGATACGTCGAAAACTTACAGAAACTGCAGAGAGAAGTAGATCTGCTTGTGCAAGAGATTATGGTGATCAAGGAACGGCAGAGAGTCGAATGCTCGAAGCTGAAGCCAAACTGCGATTATTATTTCAGCTCGGAAGCGCCCCCAGCTGTCGACGGAACAGCGGTCGTCGGATTCGACGATTATCTGACCACAATAAAAGATCAATTGTCCAGACACTCATCCCAACTACGCGTCATTCGTATAGTTGGGATGGGCGGAATTGGTAAGACTACTCTCGCCCAAAGCGCGTTCGAAGACGCGCTTTCATCGTACCGTTTTGATATTCGCGGCTGGGTTACCGTATCGCAAGACTACAACCGGACGCAAGTTTATCATAGCATCATGAAATCGATGGCGATGCCGATCCACGAATCGCTTCGATGGCAAGAGGCGGAGGAATTGAAGGACAGAATATACAAACATTTGAAAGGTCGGAGATACCTTGTCGTAATGGACGATGTCTGGAGTAAGAAAGTTTGGGACGACGCGAGGCGGATGTTCCCCGAAGATAGTAACGGAAGTCGGATTATGGTCACAACTCGACTATTAGATATCGCGCAGTATATCGGCACTTCCGGGTTTCTTCATCGGATGCGATTTCTCGATAAGGATCAGAGTTGGAGTTTACTCCGAGAGAAGGTGTTCGGAAAAGAGCCTTGTCCTCCAGAGCTCATCTATATGGGAAAATGTATCGCAAGAAAATGCGGCGGGCTGCCCCTCGCCATTGTCGTGATGGCGGGAATTCTGTCTCGAGACAAGACGTTACCCGAATGGACGAAGATCGCAGCGGCGGTGAACGCGACTTTGAGCGAAATTGAGGACGAGCGATTACGAGGTATACTCTCGCTCAGTTATAATCACCTACCGCATCAACTTAAAGCATGTTATATGTATATGGGAGGCTGTCCCGAGGATTACGAAATGAGCATACCGAAACTCGTAAAGTTATGGATCGCGGAAGGGCTTCTGAAGAATTCCGACGAGTCAAAAAGCTTGGAAAAAGTCGGGGAGGAATGCGTCGAGGATCTCGTCGCTCGAAATCTCGTTCTTATTACCAAGAAGCGATCCAGTGGGCAATTCAAGAATTGCATCCTTCACGACGTATTGAGGGAATTCTGTCGCCAGAGGGCCTTCCACGAACGTTTCTTGCACATTACACAGAAGAACGGGTATTTATATCCGAGCGGAGTCGAAAACATACGGCGCATAAATCTGGATTCCGGTCATAACATAAAGCTCGGTCTGCACAATGCCGGTAACCTCGTCCGATCCATTCTTTGCTTTAGCAACAAGTATTACTCCGACCTCCGGAGCATCGACTGGAATAGCTTTAAGCTTTTCAAAGTATTGGATCTATCGAGAATAGAAGCTGAGTCGAACCTCGACAAAATCTTCGAAATGCTTCATCTAAAGTACCTCGAGTGCCTGTGCAGCACAGAGCGACGCCACCGGACGCAGAATTACATTCGCGAATCGTTATTCACAGTTCTGGATCGTCGCACGCTGTATCGCATTCCTGAATCCCTATCCACGCTCGAGAATCTTCAGACATTAGTTATTAATTCGAGCCAGACATTCAGAATCGTCGAACTACCCCTTACGATTTGGAAGATGACGCAGCTGAGGCATCTTATCGCCGACAGGATGATCTTGCCCCGCGCTGAAGACATCACTCTGCAAAAACTGGGATCTCTGCAAACTCTAATGACTACCCTCGACTTCAAATTCACCGACGATGCGATACAGATGATTCCTAACCTTCGAAAACTGAAGATCGTATGTTCCAGAGACAATCCGGGTTGCCTTTGGGAGTTCTTCTGCCTCCACAATCTGGTTCGATTGCAGGTGCTCGAGGAGCTGAAGATCAGGTTCGACTATGTCCTGGATCCAATTTCGCTCTGCGACGGTCCTGCAGGCGGGAACATCCCTCACCACGTCGCCTTCCCGACGACTCTTAGAAAATTGTCTCTACGAGGGTGTAGAGCGCCGTGGGAAGACCTGGCGGTGGCGGGATCTTTGCCAAACCTGCAAGTACTCAGACTAGAAATGGATTCATTCGTGGGAGAAGAATGGATACCGTTGGAAGGACAGTTCCTCAGCCTCAAATTCTTGTTGCTGGAGCATTTAGACATTGAGTTCTGGCTTGCAGACAGCGCACACTTTCCATGCCTCGAACACCTTACAATCAAAGAGTGCAGTAGGTTACAGAAGATACCTCTTGAAATCGGAGACATTCCAACTCTTAAATTCATTGATGTATACAGGAGCGAACTTGTCGAAGATTCGGCTGTCCAAATCCGAGAAGACCAACAGAACCTAGGAAATGATGTCCTCCAAGTTCGCATTCTCCGGTATTGATGTTCGGGTAAGCACTCTCTTCAGTCATTTTTTGCCTTCAAACAGCAAACATCGACTTCCCTGTTAAGTATAATTTTGCCTGCTCTACCAGAACTGCTACGAAGAACGAGAGACATACATATATATATATATATTTATATATATAGATATATATAATGAGGACTATTCTATTGTCCTGCATCACGAGTACCCGACACTCAACAGCTAGAAGATAAGTAACTTGTTCACTTTCCGAGGCCTAATTACAAGTTGCGGCTCGGTTTGATCAGTTTGCTGTATTTTGAAAGAACAATAAATCGTCTATGTATATAAATTCCGCGCAATGTCAAGCTATGTATAAACGCACATTTCTTTAGTGAACATTTGTGAACTTCTACTGCTTTATTCATCAAGCTAAAAACATAGCAGGTGCAAGAATCAGTATCGGCACAGTTCCATGTAGAAGCAACAAAGGAATCAAAGCATGTAACTCGATCAAGAATGTCATGCAATTAAAACGTCTAAGGAAAATCGATCCATCCCACTATGCAAGAAGACACTCATTGTCGAGTATAGTTCAGCCAAATCCCATAGCAAAGACTACTCAGATTCGTCATACCTGCCGGCCCTTATTAAGACCTACCCCTCTTCTGTCCACCTCTCCCATCGGATTTCGTTGTCCCAGCCGACTCGCCTTCAGAGGAAGCCTCCATCGATTTGGAAAAATTGCTTGAGAGATCGGTATAGATGTGGACCACCCTTCTGATGTTGTTGTTCAGCTCTTTAATCAAGCCCACATTTCGAGTCAAGTTGTCGGGGATCTTTGACTCGTGATTCTGGTTGATCTCGTTGATTAACAGTCTGTTCTGATCTAATATGGTTTGGACCTGCACGAAGTTTTTCTGGAATGTCTGAAGAACCTTGCTTTCAACCCCTGAAGTATTGGCGATGCCGGAAAATATATCGTCTTCCATTGCCTTTTAGTTCATTCATGAAAGTGGATCCAAACCACAGTATAGCTGTACAGATCACAAGTAAATATAAGCAGCACCGTTAAATTAGAGATTTTCATGTAATCGTCAAAATCATCAGTATATTTGGCACATTCTTAACCTTTCTTACCACGAAACACACAAACACAAAATCAAAATATCTCTAGAACATGTAATCACTTAACACTACTTTTTCCTCTCCAAAATTCACACATACAAAGCATATTGACGAAACTATTAACTATGCATATATACAAACACTTACATTATACACATTTGCAACTTTCTAAATCAACGGCATATAAACATTACAAGGTATAAACACAACAACACTTGGATTGTAGCAATAATCAAATTTTCAAAAACATCACATCAAATATATTTTTTCATACAAAACTTCACATCAATTACTAACTTTTTACTACTTCCAAAATTCCAAATCTCTTCAAAAGTCATTGTCTAAACAAAGCCATAATCTTTCACACCTAAAAATGTAAGAAAAGCATTTATTTAATTCTTTCATTTGTTTCTTGGCACTTCTTTGAAGAAATAATGAATATGAACGAGCCAAAGATACAATGTGAATGTGCTACTTGATCCTAATTCACAACACATGAAGAAGTACAAATTTCGAATCGATTCAGAGTAGTCGATGCAATTAAATCGAAAATGAAATCGACCTACGCCTTGCTCTGCTAGGAAAAAAGAAGAAGAATTCACAAGTGACTACAATGCAAACCAGATTGAGTATATGTTGAACCCTAAAACCTCCAAAATCACAACCTAAAAGGTTTCCACAAAACCAATTCAATAAATTCAACAAAATCCTTCCGACATAACCAAACAGGAAAGCAAAATCCCTATAATCCAACTGAGGCAAAAACTAGAATGAATTTTAATGGAACAGCAACCTACGAGAAATAGGATCGACCAAACCAACAAAACGAATGCTCACAGAATTCCCCAATACTCCAAAACCAAAATTAATGAACTTCATAGACTAGAGCACCCCAAGCCACAAGCAAAACTCCTCAAGAACACAAAAAATCAATCAAAAACCTAAAATCTCACTACCAAGAAACCCCACAGGCAGTAAACAAAATTAAATTCTCCAACCTCGAAATTCAAGGCAATTATTCTGAGTTTTTTCTTTATCCACTTGAAGAATGTTGGGAGAAATCAATCAAAACCGTTTGGGGACCTGAAATGATGAACCGAAGAGAGGGGGAATCCTCTCCGGGTTCTTATTAGGGATTTGACAAGACGAAAGAAGAAAGAGGTGACGAATGGGAGGGAAGGGAGATTCGATTCCTCCTCCTTCTCCGTGGGGTTGGAAAAGGGATGGAACGTCCCTTTCGCCTCGTTTACTTCGCAGCAGCTGCGGGATTCGCTCCACCCTCCATTAATTCATTCATTCATCTATCTGTTGCCCCTTTTTCTTCAATCATCATCATACGCTAAAAAGTACTTCTTTTTTTGCTATTATTGTCAAAATTCCGATCACTTTATTTCCATAATAATTATGTGTATGTCTATCTATATGTTTTTTCTATTTTATTTTATTTTTTTATTCTTATTATAAAATTTATAAAATAAATAAATAAGATTGTTGCTTGATACAATATCGGGTAGATTTTATTTTAGATCAATTAGTTGACTTTTAATTTTTATTTTATCTATGATCTATTCATTTGAGATATATATATTTTTTAATTTCTTTATTACATGATTCTAATAACTTTTAAACAAATATACATTAAAAAAAATAAAATTATAATACAAATACAATATCAACACAAACCAAATACATATATAATCTAGCATTAATGATTTTTTTTTATTATTCTAAATTATTGTGTCCGTGTATTTTATTTTAGTTTTTGCCTCCAGTTCACCTACTCAGGCACTTCAAAAACTCTATTTCCTTAACAAATTCAATACGATACTATCGGCCGAGTTGACACAAATTTGTTTTTGAACTTCCTTTCAAAGATTTCATACCAGTGAAATTCATGTTAAACTTTAAATTTTTTTTCAAATTTTTGCAATGAGACACTCTAGTTTGTATCCCAAAATTTGAAGGTATTAGAGTTTGAATTAATGATATTATGGTCATGAATGTATTTTTTTTTAAATTCAATATAGCATATACTCTCTCCGTCTGTTACCATTTTTCATTTTCTTTCGTTCCAAAATAAGTTTACCATTTTCTAATCTAGTAATTGTACTACTGTTACGTACGAAATTTAGAATTAGGTTAAAAGCCCAAGGTAAAAAGAAGAATGGGCCTGGCAATAGGGTTGATTGAACTGGCTGAAGGACACCGTGAGGAAATCAAGGAAAATAAATTTATTTATTTATTGCTAAGGAAAATACAGGTCCGAAGGTTCTCAAGTCGGTAGGTCCTCAGGACGGAAAGACCTCAGGACGGAAGGTTCTTAGGTCGGTAGGTCCTCAGGACGGAAAGACCTCAGGACGGAAGGTTCTTAGGTCGGTAGGTCCTCAGGACGGAAGGTTCTCAGGTCGGTAGGTCCTCAGGACGGAAGGACCTCAGGTCGGTAGGTCCTCAGGACGGAAAGACCTCAGGTCGGAAGGTCTTCAGGTCGGGAGGCCCTCAAGACGGAAAGACCTCAAGTCGGAAGGTTTTCAGGTCGGGAGGTCCGCAAGACGGAAAGACCTCAAGTCGGAAGGTCTTCAGGTCGGGAGGTCCGCAAGATGGAAAGACCTCAAGTCGGAAGGTCTTCAGGTCGGGAGGTCCGCAAGACGGAAAGACCTCAAGTCGAAAGGTCTTCAGGTCGGGAGGTCCGCAAGACGGAAAGACGATGAGTCGGAAGGTTTTCAAGTCGGGAGGTCCTCGAGACGGAAAGTCGTCGAGATGGGATATCCGCAGGTCGGGTAAACTGTAGGTCGGATAGAAGGCGGAGTCGGACAAACGCGGAGGCCTTTGATCAAAGACAGGGGGCGGTTGATATGGAGGTCGGCCCAAGTGGGGTCGGGCGAAGAAGTAGGTCGGACGAAGGACGAAGTCGGGCCAAAAGAGCGGAAGGTCTGTGGTCGGCTCAAGGAGTGAAATATAGGGAATTTTGGTCTGCTGGGGACACGTGTCAGCATGAGAAAGGTTGGAAGACGGTTGAGAAGGAGACGTTGTAACCGTTCGGGTGACGGTTTTCAGTACGGTTTCCCAGGGAATATTTAAGGATTTGGATCATCATTTGGCAAGGCATCTTCAATCAACTTCAACAAAGCAAAGTCAGATTTGGGGATCACCACTTTAAATTTCAGTCTTTTATTTTCCAGTTTATTTTATGTACCGTACAGTGTTTAGAGATTCCTAATCTCAGGCACTAATTAATCAAGTTTAAGGATATTTTCTATATCTTTGAATTTTACTTTATTTTTGTTGAAAAATTACATCAACAAATTGGCGACCACAGTGGGAGCAAGACAAAATTGCTCATTCCAATTCCGGCGATAATTTCATACGTCTTAGATCCGGCCGAATCATCGGAAGGGTTATGGCAGGTTCACAACCGCAAGCATCTTCGACACCGGTGGGAGAATCCGTTCCACCACCCATTGTGCCAAATGCCGGGGAAATCCCACAACCACCAACTGATTGGTGGTCTTATGTTCAACAAATGAACAACCAGCATACCTTGGTTATGCAGAATATGTTGCGTGAGCAACAAACGAACATGTTGCGTGAGCAACAGAGTCAGTTGCAGAACATGATAGATCAAGCACTGTCAAGGGTTAGTCTTCAACCCACTCAAACGCCACCAGGAGTGTCACCGTCCAGACCACAGGCAAATTTCGCAGGGCCATCATTCGTGGATAGTACATTCCCAAGTGCCACAAATCCCAACCGAATGGATAGGGGAAAATCTCCTTTGACTTTTCCCAACAATGTTCCACTGGGACCAAGGGTTACCAATCCGCAGCCGAGCAATACAAGGGAGGACAGGCCTGAAGGATATATACATGATCCTATTCATATTCCTGTGCAGGATCCGTTTCATGTGCCTGATCATCAACGCTTTCATGTAGATCCTGACGAGATTGCACATATATTAAGGGATCAGTATGGATTAACTCCTCAGATGGCTAACCGCCCTGCATATCAGAGACCTTTCCCAGAAAGGATCATTAATGAACACCCTCTCCCAAGGAATTTTCGACCACCCGACTTTCATGCATTCTCAGGGGAGGACGGATCTTCCACCATAGAACATGTTGGTCGGTTCACAACACAATTAGGAGAAGTTGGCAATAACCCTTTTTATAAGTTACAGCTGTTTGGTTTATCTCTTACTAGAACGGCGTTTTCGTGGTTTGTAAGTTTGCCTCCAGGACAAATTCAGACATGGGAAGGACTGGAGATGGCATTTCACGCTAGATTCTTTAATCCTTTACCAGTTGTTTCTTTAACTGATTTACTTGAATTGAGACAGTATCCAGAAGAAACTGCTTCACAGTTTATAGAAAGGGTGCGATTGATGAAGGGACGATGTCCTACGGTAATCAGTGAGAAAGAGATGACCAATTTAGTGGTCCGGAATATGCATAATCGTTTAAGAAAGGCACTCACTGCCCTGGATGTTGAGGATTTGGCAAGTCTTGCATCCAAGGCAGGACGTCTAGAGTCTTTGTTCAGAGAGGAAGATCAGCATAACAGGCGTAATAGAGGCCAACATATGGCGAGTATGGGAACAGAAACATGCGACTTTGATTTTAATCAGTCAGAAGAGATGGCAGCCGAAATCCTTTCTGGAAAACCGTATGTATGTCCTAAATTGAAGCCAGTACCAGGATCTGAAGGAAAGGAGCAACCGACCTTTGATAGTTCGAAAGCTGATGAAATCTTTGATATCCTACTGACTGATGGGCAGATCCGTATTCCAAAGGGCCAAAGACTTGCCACTAAAGAAGAAATCAAAGGGAGACCATATTGTAAGTGGCATAATTCTTTCACACACACTACAAGTCAGTGTACTCATTTTAGGAAGGAAATTCAAAAGGGCATCAAGACAGGTCGGCTCAAATACATCACTCTAGGTGTAGACCAGCAACCGTTTCCGAATGTAACAACGGCAATGGTTGACATCCAACCAAGTTCGGAAACAAGGAAAAGTTCGGCCAACGATGGACAAAAAGGGGAACGAAACCAGCCAAGCCCCGAAACAAAAAAAGGAAGTCGGCCAAACAGCAGCCGACCGGAAGAACGACTCAAAATTTGTGAGAAGCCAGTTGCTGAAAAGTGGGACCATCCAGATGGTTCTTTTAATGTGGAGGTGAAAGAAAAGGTTTTGATACGTGATCACCCGACCAGAAAAACGGGGTCGGTCGGGAGCAATTGGGCTCGAAATAAAAAGCCTTTACCAGTTGATATAGACCCTCGTTTCCCGGGTATGAATCGTACACAGATTCGCAATGCCAAACGCAGGTATGCTGCAAAGTATGGGAAAAGAGGTCCTTCAGCAAAACAACTAACCGACGAACAAAAAGCAGCCGACCACTTGGCAGGAGATCAGTCCATTCGGATCTTTACAGAACAAACGACCAACGAGCAGGGAGTAACCATTCAGTCTCCAGTTGGTCGGTCCAGTCGGGTCTGGTCAGGAAAGCAACCGAATGACGGATTAGGCGCTTCCGACCATTCCAAAAGAAGTTCGTCGGGACAGGGGAAAGGTAAAGGTGTGGCAGATGAAATAATTAAAGGTTTTAGATGCCAACATTGTGAACGAATCAACATCAATCCATCTCTTGAAGAGTTCCGTATCGAATCTTTGACGGTTCAATCTCGATCTCGGGATAAGACAAAGGAAGAAGTAGTAACTACAGGGGAAAGTTCAAGATCTGTTAAATCTCGTCTGGGACCACGAATCCCTTGTCGAATGACAGAGATTAATCAGATGAGTGATGAACCGACGTGGGCGAGTCTGGTAGATGAAACTATGGACGAACCTTTATGGGCTTTCTTGGCAGATGGTGAATTAGAGGAGACAGAGGGGGCAAAGACCTCAGACTCTGAGCCTCAACCGGAGCCACCTTCGATTGTGTTTCCTCCTATTCCAGAGGGTGCGATCTCCCATTTGAAGCCTCTGTATGTTAATGCTCATATTTGTGGGAAACCAATCACAAAGGTTTTCGTGGATAATGGAGCAGTTTTTAATGTTATGCCATTGAAGACTCTCAAGAAGTTAGGAAAAGGAATACATGATCTATCTCCTGTGGAATTCGAAATGACAAGTTTTACAGGGCAGCCGACCAAGCCTGAAGGCATGATGGTTGCCACAATTGAAGTCGGACCAAAGAAGATCTCCACTGTTTTCTTTATTGTGGACGCAGATACTACATATTCTCTCTTGCTGGGAAGAGACTGGATTCATGCCTCTCGATGTGTGCCATCAACCTTGCACCAACAATTAATGTTCTGGGAAGGAGATCAGGTCTTCAAAATGGAAGCGAATGACAACCCATTCGATGTATCAGAACAAGTTGAAGAGTCAGTGTTTTATGCCAGTCCTTTGGCTCCGATGTCTCAATTGTATATGGCCAGGGAATACCCAAACAAGGGTTATAAAGTCACTGGCCAGAACTCGATGTTCTATTAAAAGAACACCTTTATTGTATGGCTCATGATAAAGCCACACCCATTCCCGTATAATTTGTTTGTAATGGAAGATACAAGCTTAGAAGTATGTAGTTCTCTTATTAATAAGTTCTATTTAAAGCAGTTATTACATAAAGCAGAAAATAGTAAAGAGATTCTGGATGTTCACCTCCAAGAAGATGAACAATTTCGTTGGCCCGACTTATTAGAAAAAACAGAACCAACAGCTTCATCACAAGACCCATTATTGGAGTTTAATTTAGGAACCGAATTGGTTCCAAAAGTGATCAGGTTAAGTGGTTATTTGTCTAAAGAGCAACAAACAATGATGCTCGAAGTTATTAGAAACAACATTGATTGTTTAGCATGGGATTATTCAGAGATGCCTGGTTTGACAAGAAGTCTAATAGAGCATCGATTGCCCATCAAAGAAGGTTGTAAACCTTACAAACAACCTCCAAGGCGAATGAGTCCAGATCTGATGCCTCAAATCAAGGAAGAAATCCAAAAACTTCTCAAAGTGGGTTTCATTCAACCTTGCCGTTATGCGGAGTGGCTGGCTAATATTGTGCCAGTGGTCAAGAAAAATGGTAAGATAAGGATATGCATCGACTTCAGGGATTTGAATCTAGCTACCCCTAAGGACGAATATGTGATGCCTATGGCCGACATGCTGATAGATGCAGCAGCAGGGCATAAAATCCTTAGTCTGATGGATGGTTATGCAGGTTATAACCAAATATTCTTGGCAGAAGAAGACATTCCTAAGACAGCATTCAGATGCCCAGGGGCTTTGGGTATTTATGAATGGACAGTCATGCCATTCGGGTTAAAGAATGCAGGGGCAACTTACCAAAGAGCCATGAATTCAATCTTTCATGATTTAATTGGCAGATCTATGGAAGTGTATATTGATGATGTTATAGTTAAATCTGCCAGTTTTGACGAACATTTGAGAGATCTTGAAGAGGCATTTGAAAGGATGAAGAAGTACAAGTTGAAGATGAATCCAACCAAATGTGCTTTTGGAATATCAGCCGGGAGCTTTCTAGGATTCTTAGTTCATGAGAGAGGAATTGAAATTGATGCCAATAAGGCTAAAGCCATTCTTGATAGTCGGCCACCCAAGACGGTTAAAGAAATCCAAAGTCTGTTGGGTAAGGTGAATTATTTGAGGCGTTTCATTTCTAATGCTGCTGGCAAGGTCAGACCCATTACTAAATTGTTGAAAGCTGGAAAAATTGCCTTTGAATGGGGTCCCGACCAACAGACGGCTTTAGATGCTATCAAGCAGGCATTGGTTCACCCTCCAGTCTTGATGCCTCCTAAACAAGGTCGGCCACTCAAACTTTATTTGGCAAATACATATGAAGTGGTTAGTTGTTTATTGGCGCAGGATGGTGATGACGGGAAGGAAAGGGCGATTTACTATCTCAGTAAAACCCTTACAGGACCAGAACTGAATTACACTATGCCAGAAAAAATGTGTTATTCATTGGTCTTCGCTTGCACTAAACTCGAGCATTATTTGCTGCCCAGAAGAGTTGAGGTCATATCAAAGGTGGATCTCATCAAATTGATTTTACAGAGACCTACTATGAAGGGCAGACTCATGAAATGGGCCATCAAATTGGCTCCTTTCGATCTTCAACATTCCCCGCTGAGGGCAATTAAGGGACAAGCAGTAGCCGACTTCTTGGCAGAATTCTCACAAGTCGGGTATTCTCTTTGTGATAGTGTCCGACCATTTAGTTGTTCATCATATCTGGATAATCTACAGGTCGGATGTGTGCCTTATATAAGTACCAGAACATGGTTGATGTTCTTTGATGGTTCTACCTCTGGAAACAAATCAGGGGCAGGGGTCTTTTTGCAAGGACCTGATGGTCAAAAGATCAACTTACAACTACGATTGGAATCCATGACCCATAATTCGGCAGAATATGAAGCTTTAATTTTGGGTTTGGAGGCTTTAATTGCCAGGAAGGTCCAGTCTGTAATCATAAGGGGGGATTCTCAATTAGTAGTCAACCAGGTAAACAATCAATATGTTTGCAATTACCCTCATCTTCGCAGATACAGGGACATTGTGGGTCGGTTACTGACAAAAATCTCAGAAGTAATAATTGAGTTCATTCCGAGGAAAGAAAACCAACGTGCTGATGAATTGGCTCAAAGGGCATGTAAAGGAATTCTGGAGGATATGTGGTCGGAGGTCAAGTCGGGCATAGAAGGAAAGACAGACCCGATCTGCGAAGTTATGGTCGGGCAGGAGACTATCGGACATGACCCCGACTGCGAAGTTATGGTCGGGCATGAGACTATCGGACAGGACCCCGACTGCGAAGTTCTGGTCGAGCAGGAGACTGTCGGACAGGAGCCCGACTGCGAAACAGTGCCCGATTGGAGAACAGAGCTTATCATGTATTTACAGAATCCAGGTGCGAGTGTTTCGATTGCGACACGATTGAAAGCTTTACGTTTTCAATTAATAAATGGAATTTTGTATAAGAGGTCATTTGAAGGTCTGCTTTTGAAATGTTTGGGGTCTAAAGAAGCTCTAGAGGTAATGACAGAAGTACATGGTGGGATATGTGGAGCTCATCGGGCAGGTCTCAATATGAGATGGGCCATTCATCGCTTGGGTTTTTTCTGGCCAAAGATTTTTGAAGACTGCATACAATTTGCCAAAGGCTGCCAGGAATGTCAGAGACATGGAAACTTAAACCATTTGCCAGTAACCGAATTGCAATTCTTGGCAAAACCATGGCCTTTTAAATCATGGGCTATGGATATTATTGGGAAAATACATCCTGCTTCATCGAAACATCATTGTTTCATATTGGTTGCGACTGACTACTTTACCAAATGGGTAGAGGCAATTGCTTTGAAAAATGTGGATCAGAAAGAAGTGATAGACTTCGTTTTGAATCAAATTATTTACAGGTATGGTATTCCTCAGTCTATAACAACCGACCAAGGCCTGGTTTTCACAGGGGAAAAGTTTTCTAGTTTCTTAGCAGAGTTTGGTGTCCGACTACATCATTCTTCACCTTATTATCCCCAAGCCAATGGACAAGCGGAAGCAGCAAATAAGATTATTATTGGGATTATAAAGAAGATGGTTGAAGGGAACCCGAGAAAGTGGCATTTGTTATTGTCTCAGGCTTTATGGGCACATAGGAATACCAGAAGTACGGCCACAGGGTTCTCACCTTACCAACTTACATTTGGCCAAGATGCTGTTTTACCAGCCGAAATCCGAGTATCATCTGGCCGAACAGAATTTACTGATAGTGGTCTTACAGAGGAATACCAACAACTTATGATGCAACAGTTAGAAGATTTGGATGTTAACCGACTCCATGCAATAGGGCGAAGTGTGAAACAGAGTGAAATCAGAGCAAGGAGTTACGGAAAGAAAGTTCTCCACAGGACATTCCAAAAAGGAGATTTAGTCTGGAAGACCATCCTTCCTACATATAAGAAAACTGACCAATTGGGAAAGTGGTCACCGAATTGGGAAGGACCTTACATTGTTCAAAAAGATATTGGGAATGGCGCTTTCATTATTGTAAATCATGAAGGGAGAAGAGTACATGATTGTATTAATGCTAAATATCTGAAGAGGTATTATCCTGCCTTTTCAGATAACAAAACTGCCTGAAACAAAATATTATTCAGAACCCATTTATGGGGTTCGAACCTATTTAAAGGTTCATTTCTGTTAGTCATCGTGTATTTGTGGGAAGTTTTCTGCCTCTGAATCAGACTTTTCATCCCAGTGAGTGGATATTAGCTCTGGTTCTTCTTCAATAAGATCTTCCAAATCTGGTCGGTACCTTTCCCATTGGCTTTGCATTTCATCTAAATCTTGATGGGTACGTGCTTGCATGTCTGTTAGGGCTTGATGTTCACGATCAACGATGGTCCGCAATCTTGAAAAGACTTTTCGTTGATTGGAAAATATGTTATCCCAACCAAGATCTGGAAGTATGGTTGCTGCGTGATTTTCGATCATTTCCATGTGATGATGAAGATCAGGAATGCGGCTAAGGATGTCACGAAGAGGTTCATACCCCTCAATGACTTTTTCCATCAGGCGGATGACGCGATGAATGGTTCTTCTTCCTCGTTGGGAGAAT
Organism: Andrographis paniculata; assembly: GCF_009805555.1. Taxonomy (NCBI): domain Eukaryota; kingdom Viridiplantae; phylum Streptophyta; class Magnoliopsida; order Lamiales; family Acanthaceae; genus Andrographis; species Andrographis paniculata. The sequence goes on along the minus strand of NW_026137634.1, from coordinate 1,739,752 downwards.
CGGAATTTGAAGTCTAGTTGCTTGAGTATATGTAACAAGTCTTCTGCATGGCCTCCAATAGGGTGATTACCTACAAAGAAGGGTTGAAGAACACCCTCCCAGTTGCTTGATGGAACATGAGGTCGGTCATTCGCCATGTTTGTTAACACTTTCAGTGTTTTGATTTTTAAAATATGCCTGGGAATGTGCTTCTTAAAATGTGAGAAACAATATTCTTTTAAAGAAGGAGTTTGTTTTGATTCCTACAAAGTTGGGAATTGAAAGGTGATCCTTGTTTTGAGAAGAAAGAAAAAAAAAATGGATTACTAAGTCAAGTATTGTTACAAAGGGGGAAGTATTACAACAGTGCCCCTAGGGCAGTTTTTATATGGGTCCATTTGATTTCATCCCTGGATAGCCTTCTGGTATTGGCAGCCGTCTGATATCTTATGATGAATTGGGATCGGGCTTGGGTTTTCAGCTCTTGATCCAATTCGGCTTCATTCTTGGTGTACTGCTCAATCAGACGCTGCTCATTGATAATTTGCTTATCCAGGGTAGACTGTTCTTTCCTCAGCTCCCGCAATTCTGCCTCCTTTTTCTGAATAGCTTCATCAACTTGAGCTTTCGTGTTAAGGAGACCACCCAGCCTTCCAGTAGTCTGCTGGAGGGATTCTCGGGTCTTAGCCAAAGAATTCTCCAGCGCTGTTTGATCGAAGTCGGGCTGGGGGGTTTCGGCTGACAGGAGTCCAATGACTAATACTTCAGTCTTGAGCTCTGTAAGTCTTTCCATCAGCCGATGCAGAATGGGGACGGCTGGTGATTCCGTTGGAGTGTAAAAAAGAAGGCCACCAACCGTCTGAATGAGCTTGTCCAATAAGTCGGACCTTAATTCGGACAGGGGACGGTTAATGGCCTCAGTGAACACAGTCTGGGCCTCCGCTGGAACCGGAACAGTCGATAGGACAGCTAAGTCCGAAGGCCCCTGCAAGTCCTACAATGTCAATAAATATTCCAAGGGAGTTGCAAATTTGTTCGGAGAAAATATGTGGTACCTCTGGGCGGACTGCTGTCAGTGAGGGGGGCAGCAATGAGGTCGGTCGAGTTGGGCAGACAGCTGGTATAACAGCAGCCGACTCGTCGGCTGCTGCGAATGGTCGCTGAGGTGCCGACCTGGGTCCCTATGGAAAGTAGTATTTGAAACAGTTAGTGTTTTTCGAAAGAAAAGTTATGGCATGGATTGGTTTAATCTTACCAAATTCACAGAAGTCTCCGAATCGGATGAAGACATTTCTTCCATTTCTGGAGGTTGGGCTGCCACAGGTGGTTCTTCTGCCTGCCATTCGATGGCTAGAGGGAGCGCCGCTGCTGGTAGGGCGGCTGCAGGTTGGACGACTACATCTAGAGCCACTGCAGCCAGGATCTCTGGGGCACCTTCGATTTCGGGATCAGCAGCATCAGGGATGTCGTTTTGAGGGTCAGCTTCGGCGAGGGCGGCTGGTTCTTCCTTTGACATAGATGAGTCTGATGCCATGTATGGCGGCCGACCCATCTGGGAAGTAGTCCCCTCGCTGTCAGAAGAGACCCCTGCTGCTGATGGGATGGGTGAAGGTGTCTGTGGAAAAATCATGAAGATGTTTGTTGTTAAATATATTAAGGTTGATCATCCGAATCCTAAGTCTTGCTGATAAAGGAACTTACTGGTTCTATAGGCACTGTTGGTAAAGATTGTCTCCTGGTCGGGGGCCTGGCCCGACCACTCCTCGGTACGGGAGGAAGAGTTTGCCTCCGCGTCGGGTCCTCCGCCCGACTGCTCATTGGCAAATTGGTCTGGACCAAAGGCCCGATTGAATGGTCGGTTGGTGCTGGCGTCGGTTGCATGGTCGGTGTCACCAAGGTCGGTTCTGGGGAATGAAATGAGTAAAATCAAAGTTACGATATAGTGAATTGGTTCACGGTGTTAAGAAACATTACCAATTCGGGATCGGGTCCTTGCTGACGTCCTATTTATTCCAAGGTCTGCTAGTGTTTGCTGGTCGGTCTCCGAGGTCGGGGGTGTTTGCAGCTGGGAAGTTTTTCTTTTGCGCGTGGGACCACCAGATCCGATTCCCGGGGCGGCTGTTTGTTGTTGAGTGCTAGTATGCCTAGCCGCCCCTAGAACCAATCCTTGGGGTGGAAGGAGTATGTTCAGCAACCGACCCTCATCAGGGGATATCAGGGACCATACAACCGACCACCATTCATCGAAAGTATCTACAATCTCAGGGTTGGAGCGGAAAGGAATATAAGAATTGGAAATTATATACGTGGTGAGCTGGGAGATATAAGAAGGGATTGAATTAGGAAGGACTCGTCGGTCGGGACTTTGAAAAATTATTTGGGGACACGCGACGGGTCCAGGGATACCTTGGCAACAGCCGAACTGGCGCGCCATGAATTGAGGTTCATAGTTAAAAGTGTAAAAAGTTTTCTGCCCTTTTTTATCAAGTTTCTTGCTACTAAAAAGAGACCTGGGTTTGAGGGCGACGTCCCAGGCGAAAGGATAGGTGGGATGAGGACAAGACTCAGGAGTCGGAAGCGGGTTTGGTACTGGAAATGGCCAGAAATGGTCGGGAGCATAACCCGCATACTTTTTATACATAGAAAATCGAGAGTTACTGCGGGTATCTGTTAAAATGGCGGTTATTATTGGATCGGAAGATTGGAGTTTATTGCGTCCTGAGCAGAGTCGGTTGAGGACTAATCCTAAATGTTTTTCAGATGTTGGCATAGTGGGCGGAGATCCTAAGTTAAACGCGTTGGGGAAGTAAAGACGGAACCAAAGTTCTAAAAACCAAAAAGGACCCGACGCGGCAGTGTCTAATTTCCTATTATCGTTATCTGTTAAACGAAGGCTAACCCTGGTGAGTCCTTCAAACAGATTGGCTAAAAATAGAGTACCAAGGGAGAAGAACCGACCTGACGCAATATGAATGGCCAGGTCGAGGTGAGAAGGAAGAACACTTTTGGAAGGGGAAACAATGACGTACCTACAAAGCCAGAACAGGATAAAGGCAGTATGCTCCCGGTCGGTTACAGGAGTCCCTGGAGCCCCTTGCTGGTCGGTTGCGAACTTTGTCCAACCCCATTCCTTCACACCTTGTAAAGACCATCCCGGATGGTCTTCTGATGGCTCCTGCCCATCTAGGGCTCCCATTACAGGGTCTTCACCCACGACTGGGAGATGTGCGATCATGGCCACGTCCATAAGAGTTGGGCCGAAGGGGGCCGATGGCAAAAGGAAAGTCCCATTTTCCGCATTCCAGAAGGCGGACATGGCCAACAGCACCTTCTCATGCAGGTTGATAGGCATGGTGGACAGTAGTATTGCTTGGTCGATCTTTTGGGATCGCCATTGGGTCTGGAAGTGTTCTGCTACTCGTCGATACCAAGCACGATACAGATCTTTTGGGTCTGTGAGATGGGTCTTGATGCTGTCTCGGATGCGAACTGCTTGGTAGTTGGGATTGTTGATAGCCAAGGAGTTGCGAGATTCCAAAACTTCCCTCATCCGATTTGAATCTTCAGGAGTAGTGCAATATGGACGGATCGTCGGAGTTAGTACTTTCGAGGCTGAAAATGGACCTTCTGGAAGGGTTCCGTCGAAAGGAAGGGCAGGAATGTATTGATTCGCCATAGTTAGAATGTTTTGGGATTGTGATTCACACAGGCTTGTATTGCGAAGAAGGAAGTTAACCAGGAGTGTTGCAGTAACTGGTGTAGTTGCTAAGGGAGTTTTTCAAGAAGGTAGTGCTTTATGAACTTCCAAACATTGATTGTTAAATGGCGTTTGAAAGTCCCTTGGCGGCGGGCAAGTTGTTACGTACGAAATTTAGAATTAGGTTAAAAGCCCAAGGTAAAAAGAAGAATGGGCCTGGCAATAGGGTTGATTGAACTGGCTGAAGGACACCGTGAGGAAATCAAGGAAAATAAATTTATTTATTTATTGCTAAGGAAAATACAGGTCGGAAGGTTCTCAAGTCGGTAGGTCCTCAGGACGGAAAGACCTCAGGACGGAAGGTTCTTAGGTCGGTAGGTCCTCAGGACGGAAAGACCTCAGGACGGAAGGTTCTTAGGTCGGTAGGTCCTCAGGACGGAAGGTTCTCAGGTCGGTAGGTCCTCAGGACGGAAGGACCTCAGGTCGGTAGGTCCTCAGGACGGAAAGACCTCAGGTCGGAAGGTCTTCAGGTCGGGAGGCCCTCAAGACGGAAAGACCTCAAGTCGGAAGGTTTTCAGGTCGGGAGGTCCGCAAGACGGAAAGACCTCAAGTCGGAAGGTCTTCAGGTCGGGAGGTCCGCAAGATGGAAAGACCTCAAGTCGGAAGGTCTTCAGGTCGGGAGGTCCGCAAGACGGAAAGACCTCAAGTCGGAAGGTCTTCAGGTCGGGAGGTCCGCAAGACGGAAAGACGATGAGTCGGAAGGTTTTCAAGTCGGGAGGTCCTCGAGACGGAAAGTCGTCGAGATGGGATATCCGCAGGTCGGGTAAACTGTAGGTCGGATAGAAGGCGGAGTCGGACAAACGCGGAGGCCTTTGATCAAAGACAGGGGGCGGTTGATATGGAGGTCGGCCCAAGTGGGGTCGGGCGAAGAAGTAGGTCGGACGAAGGACGAAGTCGGGCCAAAAGAGCGGAAGGTCTGTGGTCGGCTCAAGGAGTGAAATATAGGGAATTTTGGTCTGCTGGGGACACGTGTCAGCATGAGAAAGGTTGGAAGACGGTTGAGAAGGAGACGTTGTAACCGTTCGGGTGACGGTTTTCAGTACGGTTTCCCAGGGAATATTTAAGGATTTGGATCATCATTTGGCAAGGCATCTTCAATCAACTTCAACAAAGCAAAGTCAGATTTGGGGATCACCACTTTAAATTTCAGTCTTTTATTTTCCAGTTTATTTTATGTACCGTACAGTGTTTAGAGATTCCTAATCTCAGGCACTAATTAATCAAGTTTAAGGATATTTTCTATATCTTTGAATTTTACTTTATTTTTGTTGAAAAATTACATCAACAACTACATATTTAACATAATAAATACCTTTTCAATTTACAATATAATATTATACAAATATCATTACTTTTATATTACACCATACCAATTGAGTCTTTTTTTTACTACAATTCAATATAATACTAATATTAAACTATAAACATGCCATATAATAACAAACAGTATACTATCTAGTCTCATTTACTTTTTATGTAGGAATATTTGAATATTAATTATTATATCAAAACCTAAATATAAATTAAGAAAATATTGCAAAAATACTCTCACCAGTGTCTTATAATACTAATAGGAGAATATTTGTAAAAAATAAATTATACAAATATAAGAATATTTTTAATATTAAATACAATGACAAAAAAAAAATAGATGTGACCGGATATGAAAGGAATATAAACAAATTTAATATAATACAAATAAAAGATATGGACCATTATCTGTAGAGTACTCATCGTTAATTCGGGCACATCAAATTAATAAAAATAAATTTAGATTAAAAAATAAAAATACACAGTTTAATAGTATTAAATAAATATATGTAGATGCTTGGCAAATCATATTATATATGCAAGCCAGCTCAACCCACGTGGCCCGGCCCAGTCTACAAGCCGAAGACAATGAACTGCAGCCTCCGCGGCGCACAAGCCAAGCCCGACCCACGTGTCTAGGCCCAGACACAACCCGGCCCAGCCCAAAAGGTGGTTTTCGCTTACAGAAAACTTAGAAAGAAATAAAGTCAAAAGATTGAAGCTTGAAGAGCCGATAGGGAAGCGTCAAGAACGTGGTCGGCGGATTCTTCCGCGGGGAATCATGGCTTTGGAATCTCGGAAAGGTAAGCTATGGATACTAAAATTTTGATATTAGCATTGTTGTATTAAATTGCGTGGTCTTTCGACTATGAGCAAACAGATTGTGTGGAAAGTAGTTTGTGATCGGCAATCTAATGATGTGAATTTTCAATCTTGATCTCGGTGCAGTTGTAGTTCATCTGAGAGCCACCGGTGATGCACCGATTCTCAAGCAAGCAAAATTCAAGGTGTAAATTTTCGTAGTTTGAATGGTTTGCACCGGTTATTGTTGTTTGTTTTATAGTTCAAATCTTGTATATGATTTTTAAATTTAGCTTTCTGTTAGTTTATGGCTCAAGGAAAATTAACAGATACAGTACGCTTTAGACTTGCAATGTGATTACAGTATTTCCATTCTGCTGCATAGAATTTATGAACTTTGATTGTTTTAAAAATTCGTTGAACCATGTTGTTATTGCTGATATCGCAAGTGGAAAAAATCAATATGCGCAGCATATTAATATGAGGCAACAGGTAACAGTGTGAGTTGTTTTCTTTCCATTTGAAATACATTGCACAAAGTTGGTTTTAGGTGAAATATATTGATGTGCGTATCAGCGTATGGTTTTTCTTGCAGTGTAATCAGTATCTTAGGTTGTGAGAGGGTAATTTAGTTTTTCCTTTTATACGTTTTCCATCGGTAATTTCACTAGAAGTGGTTGGATAAATAATAGAGGCCACATAGCTATTTCTCAACTTCAATGTGCTTGATCTATCTTTGGGTTCCTCAAGTTTACAGGTAGTTTTTCTTAGAAAAATAATTGTGTGTGTGTGGTTAGTGGAAGGCATAAATTCAAAGATTTTCATAGGACTCAAGCATATGTGATCAACAGAGTGGGTATATGGATAAAATATGCTATGATTGAATGTACCTTCTTTTATCAATGCAGATTGCTGGGACAGACAAATTTGTAAAAGTAATAGATTTTCTTCGTCGCCAGCTTCATAGAGAGACACTGGTAGAATCCATTGATCTTTGACAATAAAATTTTTCCTTTTAACATATTCTTTATGAAGATACTATTGTTTTTATTTTTCTTTATTTATTTCTCTCAGTTTGTGTACGTAAACAGTGCCTTCTCGCCAAATCCTGATGAATTGATCTCAGACCTGTATAATGTAAGTTCTCATTTGCCTTATATCTTTTTGGATTTGAGAATGGACTGAGTTCTTGAGTGATCAGTGATTTTGGGTTCTAGCCAGAGTGTAACCATAGCATCATATATTTTCTAGAGTCAGTTTACATGGTTCTTGTTTGTCATTTTAAGGATCAACACTCAATCATTATCTTGTCACAGCTACAATTTGTCGATGCAATTTTTTTTTCCAGTTCTTCTTTAGTAGTGTCTGGGAGATCTCCAATATGTTGTTTAATTGGATTATTCTGGTGGGGAGTAGCATATATATATACAATTTATAAGTTCAGCTGCCCAAATTCATGAAATAATAATATAGCTAATTGTTATGCAGCACTTTAGATGTGATAATGTGGTATGATTTTATCATCACTCTCTTAACCATGCTAGTATTTTTGACATCTAGTTGAATCAGTTGATTTTATTTTTTCAGTCAACCCTATTGCTAAATTCATTTTGTATAGAATGATTTTCATTGTCGAGGAAAACTCTGAATCATTTATTTATATTTGGATACATTGAAAGATGGCTGGTTGTTGCTCATAATGGCATATTCACTTATCTATTACCTTGTAGAACTTTGGCATTGATGGAAAATTGGTGGTAAATTATGCTTGCTCCATGGCCTGGGGATAAGAACTTCCAAGTTGAACAGTTGCGATCATTGAAGTGTACATAAGGTATATATGAGTCAGCAGTAAATTCATTGTAGTCTGTATATATCTCAAGATTCTCAACCATTTCTGCCCTTGTATTGGTTGTTTGACCTTTAAAGAAAATTTGAGCCCGCATATGATGAGTTGCAAATTGAAGATGAAGCTCTTGAATATTGCTTGTAATTTAGATCTATTGGTTTATTCAAATTTTTAGTACGTAGATTCGATAGGGTATGCTGGTGCACTTTATGTTTCAGAATTCTGGAGGAACAAGGTTTTCCTTATACATGTATGAATTCACATTAATTGGAAGTTATTGGCAATGAGTTTCCAGCTGCCTTAGCTGCACTTGTATTTTACCTTTCGATGGCACCCAATTCTGGTGTAATTCTTTTTACTGTCACAGATTTTGATGGTGAAATTTTTGAAATGTCTCATTGGTAATATCACAATCTTCTTTCTTATTCTTATTATTTTTTTTTAACTGTATTTCAGTTCATCTGAGCTTACTCTTAAGTTGTCATGACTCGTGTCCTTTCTAGCTTAGATAGTCACTGTAGACGAATAGAATCAATTGAGACTGATCAATCCTCAATATGTTGTGCTGCATGCATTTACAGAATTCTTGATAGTCATCGACATTCCACAAACAAGTTCTTTATTATAAATCAAAGCTTGTACTGATAAGCATAGTATACATTGAATAAATTTGTCATTCGATGAAACTAAGTTGCCATTAGGTTCATATTTGGTATTTTGAATGATTCATATTGAAATGGGAATCATTCTCATATTCAAAACTCTCCATTAGTCGATTCCACTAATTACTAAAAGTCCAGGAATCATTCAAAAAGTTCAATCCTCTCACCATTATCTAAAGAAGTAATCAAAATCATTACAGCTCCTAGTTCTTTATAGAATGGTCTGGTCAGCCATCTGTAGTGAACTTAGCGACCCACTCCATAGTCGTTGGATCTTCATTAGAGAAATCAAAGAAGTCATCAACATTAAACCCTGTTTCCAAATCCTCCACACCACTACTACTACTAGATGCATGTACTGTTTGTTGATCACTCTTACACCCCATTCCCCGTGTCGAAATCCCAGCAACCAGTACCCCTTTGTCTAACCTCTTCTTGCTCAGATGATAATTCCAGTAGTTCTTGATCTCATTGTCTGTTCGACCCGGCAGCCTTGCTGCAATCAAAGACCACCTAGGCTTGCAAAGATAACCAAATCTTTATTTTCTAGATCACAATAGAGGGAAATCATTAAGATTCATCGATTAACCTACCTGTTTCCGAGTAGTCTATGAAGCCTAATGATCAAGTCCTCTTCTTGATCGGATATATTTCCTCTCTTGATGTTTGGCCGTAGATAATTCATCCACCTTAGCCTGCAGCTCTTGGCGCAACGGTTCAGCCCTGTTCTTTGGTGTGATTTTGAAATCAAAACATTGATGATGAAAATTCGACAATACAGCAAACATATTCTAACATACTGTGTGTTTTCATTTGCAGACCTGCATTTGCAGCAATGATTGTCCAGTTCTTAGCGCCATGGATGTCGACTGCTTCCGCCAGCTTCCGATCCTCCTCTGCCCTCCATGGGCCCTTGTTCAGTCCCTTCTTCAGTTGCTTAGCCTCTCTGGTATTTGTGGTGCCAGCCATGGATTTCTCTTGCTACACAAGTACACCAAAACACAGGTGTGCAATTTTTTAGCTGTTTTATACACTCCTACTTTGTTTTGTGTTTCTAATGCCTATGTAGAACATTTAATTTTGTGTATATATATATATAATTGCATGAAAATTTAAGATTTGAGCAATTGTAGTAACAGGCAAATAGATGATGACATAGGGCTGCTAAGGAGATAAAACTATGAAGGTGTGTTTGTTCAAGATGGTGGATTTTGGGCTTTGATTTGAATGTATATTTAGTTTTTAGTATAATATAAATATAAATATATATATATATAATAATAAAAAAAAGACCAAACACACATGGTGGATTTGTACCTAAGGTTTAGACAAATATAGTTGGAGATAAGGTTCTTGTTTAATACTATCAATCATGTGTTTGGTGGAAGATGCTTTTGTCAGTTAGTGGAATTTGGTGCCTCTTATTTTCTTCTTTTACGTGCAAGAAATAAGTTAGTATTTCTTATTTCTAGTCGAAAGAAAATCAATTAATCAATAAATTTTGTATTATCCCAAAACAAATTAGTGCAGCCATTATTCTTAGATTTGCAAAAGTGTGTAATCATCTACATGTTCATGATGTCCAGTGGGCTCAGCAGCCTATATTGGGCCGGCCCACTTTAACTTGAGCTTAAATTCAGTTTTGGGTCTTAATGGAGCCCTATTAATTAGTTAGAATAGGCCTAAGATCACCTTCGTGTCTCGTGACAGATATATATATATTTTTTCTTTTTTTTTTTGTCGGTATCATAATATATATATTTTTATTTTTAATAAATTTATTCATTTTAACGTATTAATAAATATAAATCAATTTAACTAAATTTTTAACTTTTTATGCTAATGATTCGCTCAAAATCCTTTTATTTTTACATCTCTTCTCAATAAACAAATATTTTTATCTATATTTAAAATTTTATATTTTTTTTATAAAATTAATTTTAAGTTAATTATAAATAAATGAATATATATTTTTTATTTATTTGTACTATATAAAAAATAATATTTATATTACATATATTTTATTGAAGTATAATTTTAAAAATATTTAAAATATCAACAATCATATTCATATAAAAATAATAAAATAATTTTATAATTTATTATTAGTAACTTAATAATTTATATTATGTAATTAAGTACAAAATTATCATGATTAAAAATTATATTAAGAAATTATTCTTTATACATCACATCACTTTAATGTAGTAGTGCACCCATCCAGTATCATTTTCCAATCAAAAGTGTGGGTGTCAATTTTTCTAAAACAATTAATTATAATAATAAATTTTATTTAAAGGAATAAAAGTATTTCCAACTCCATCTCAAAATAGCTGAATTGGGTGTACATCTAGCCTTTTGTCATTAATAATTAGAAATGTTCAAAATTATTACTCCCTCCGTCCCACATGCCATGTTCACGTTGTCATTTTTATCCGGTTCCATATTTTTTTTAATTTTAATTAAACTAATTAGTTATCTTAATCTTAATTTATAATTATTTATATTATAGGATAATTATTTTCACTAATATATTTTTCATTATCTACTAATTACACTGCTTCTAAAATACCGCGTCTATAGTGTAGCATACACAGTATGTGGAACGGAGGGAGTATTATTATTATTATTATTATTATTATTATTATTATTATTATTATTATTATCTTGAGGTTTTTCCCACCATATTGTCAATAATTAATTAAGAGGAAAACAGTCACTTTCTTTGGTGCTTCTATCGATTGTTACTTGTAAATATTATGACAACGCTAATATATTATAATCTTAATTGGATTGAGTACGAATATTGATATTATATTGGTAGTTGGTAAAAAGTATGGATAAATTTTTTTTTTAATCAAATAAAAATAGTTTTATAGTGATATGATTATTTATGAAAATAAGACTACGAATAAAAATGGTAAAGGGTGTATATATTATGGATTGTTTACTTTTAATTTTTTCCTACTAGTTTTTTAGATGTGCAATATCTCAAAAATTTCATTCCAAATGTCAAATTTAACCCATTTTTAACTCAAAAAATGAAATAATACTAATAATAATAAGTAAAAGAAAAAGAAAAAGAAACTCTCACATTTTGGAGCTTATGTAAGATTTTATATATACAGTCCGTTCACTCAATATTTTTAGATGAATTAAGTTTTTGTGTTTGATATGGAGAATTATGTTGATAATATAAAAAATAATATTTTTTTATGAAATATTTACTTTTTGTGAGTAGATAATATATATTGTATTAATATATAAGTATATTTACATTTCTTTTAATAATATTTATGGATAATTATTTCATTAAAAAATACTATTGAATAAATAGACTGATAGTTTTCAAAAGTTTTTAAAGTTTTGCAAATTAAAAAGAAAATAAAAAAAATTATATATTTAGATATATGTTAATATAATATTTAATATTTAAAATATGCTCTGGATTTTGAATTGATATTTGAATATTAAAAATTTTGAATTTGAATAGTTGTATGATGTGATATAAATATGTGTTGATGTGATGTTTTGAATGTAAAATTGATTTTCAGTATAATATAAAAAATGAAAAATAGGTGTTTGATTTAATGTTTCTGGGGAAATAAAATTGAATGTATAGTGTAAATCCAATCCACTGCCCCAAAACAAACACACAATTAAGGTGAGCCCATGTGAGAAGTCAATTTCTGCCTATAGAAGAGAAGTGATCTAATGCAGCCAAAAAAACCCTATTCTCCAATTGAGTGGCACTTGTTGTTTCATCCATATATCTCTTCATATACACTATGAGATCGTCTGTCCCAAAAATAAATTATATTCCTTTATTTTTACACACATAATGTATATATATATATATGCATATGTATGTATAATATATATATATATACTTGTGTACAGTGACGGAACCATCTTTGCGACTGTGGAGGGGCAAAATTGTTATGTTTATTTGTTTTATTTTTCTTACCGTTTATTTTAGTTTTAACCTATTTTGAGCCTGTTTTTTATTTGAAACAGACATTTGGCTGTTTCTGTGTGTACAAAAAATAATATAAGAACTTTCTTTTCAACTTATTTATATCAATTTGATGTCATCTTAACTTTTTCAATTTTTATTAACACTATAACATGGTTTTGAAGAAGAAAAAAATGAATGGAAACAATATTTTAGATACAATCTTTTATTTTTATAAATAAAAATATTATATATTATTATAAATTATAAATAATAATAATATGGAGATTTATGTAGAATATTAATCTCAAATTAGAGGGACAAATTTGATTAATTACACTTAAAAAAAAAAAACTGACCCTCCAAGTCGCAATGTAAATCTGTCACTGTTTGTGTATGTATACACACTATTTGTGTGGAAATTGGAAGATAGAGAGCGTTAATGAGACAGATGAATCGATCTGTCATACACATACATACATAAACATAAATATTTCTATATATATATATACATATTTCTAGTTAACAACAACTAAACTACATATATTCATATATACCTCACCTCATCGACAGGCAATTCCTTCCCACCATTGATTGGATGCAAATATTTCAAAATGGATATACATATATATATATATTACATACATTTATTATACAGCTAGCTAGCTAGCTCTGTCTCTGTGTATATATGTGTCGTCTTCTTCGTCGATCCCCTCCATTATTATTTCTTGGATTGCATATTAGCTAGCATGCTTGCTTGCCTTCCCATGTGCACATTTTGGACCACTCTTTTTGCTTTTTCTAACTCCATCGAAAGCTCAGTTTAGTATTTTTTTCCCCGTCATAATCCAACCACCATTCGCTTATTATTTCCTAATCTTGTCGCGATCCGCAATTATTAAAAGAGATTTAGCTTCCATGCCTTTAATTTTACGTTGGTCTTCGTGTTTTTTTTTTAGGGTTTTTTTAAGATTTGAATTTTCTCGAATGGATTCATTAGAAGTCTATTTGATTGTGTTTAGAAGGACCGTTTTCATTCATCTGGTTTTTTCTTTCTTTCATTTAATATATTACACGAGAAAGCATATTTTCAACGTTACATCATACTTGTTTATATGGTATCAATTTAAATTAAAAGTCTTTATAATTCTCCAAACACTAAAATAGAATGAGTATTAAATAAAATGGTGTTTTATTTTTATCATTTTGTATGAAAGTAGACGTTGAATATGATATTTTAAATAAATTGGAATATTCCTTATGAAGTAGAGTTTCCAATTGTATGCTTTCCTTACGTTTTTCTATGTACTTTGGTATATGATTTTTATTTTTATTTTTGTTAGAAAAATAATACTACCTCAATCCCACATTGAGTGTCTTGGTTACTGTATATATGAGAATTTAGGATAAGTATAATTAGTAGATAATTAAGAATGTATTAGTAAAAATAATTAACCTATAATATAAATCATTATAGATTAAGATTAAGATGACTAATTAGTTTAATTAAAATTAAAAAAATTTTATATTAGAAAATTTACAATGAGATTAAGATGCTTAATCATTTATTTAAAAAAAAAAAAAAGTGACATGAGATGTGGGACGGACAGAAACGACAACATGGGCATGGTAAGTGGGATGGAGAGAATATATTAGATAGAATAAGAATTGCATAGTTAAAAAAATATGTGTGGGTGCATGTATAACATTCTCGGTAGATTAGGGTTACATATACATAAATATATTATTGTCATTATCTTTTATAGTCGAAAAACTTATAATTTTACTAATAGTTCGTAGTTCACTTTCTATACTGCCGATTAATCTTAATCAACACCGTAACTTTCTTTTACTCCCTAGCATGTGAGTGATTTATATTGCAATGAAATTATTCTTTGCCAAAAATATATTACATCCCACTATTATTTATCACTTAAAATGTCTTGTTCGATCTCTATCTAAGAGTTTTTTGCAATACTTCTAGTTTACTTCTTTTCTTAAGTCTCAACTTTTTCGCTATACGGAGTAGATTATATCGAAGCTATAGCTCTAAATAGTAGAAATCTATAAAAGAACATATATATTGGGCTATTTATCATAAATTAAGGGTTTGTTTCTTTAGCCGAAACATTATATTTTTACTATTTAGATTATGTATTTTTTTCATTTTTTTTCCCGAAACATCCCATTATATATTACTACTTTCGTCCGACTCTAAATGTCATATCTATTTTTTGTGTATTGATATTTATATATTAATTATTATATTAAAACATAATATAAATCAATGAAAAATGACAAAAATATTTTTATTTGTGTCATATAATACTGATAGAAGAAAGTTTGTTAAAATAAATTATACAAATATGATAAATATTTTTAATGTTAAGTACGATGACACAAAATATAAATATAATCTTTAGACGGATGAAGTATTTTAATATTAAATTCAAATCAAAAATTTCCAAACTCAATCAAAATTAAAGAAAACAAACACATTCTTCTATTATCGTTTATTTCAAATTCTTTTCTATTTCACAATTTACTATAAAAATACAAAACCATAACAAGAGAAAAAAACTCTACTTTCTGGCCACAGCTAACCCTAGAAAAGAGTTTTCTTGTCTGTATTCTGCCATGGCCATCATCTTCATTCTCCTTCACATACCCTAATTTGTGGCTCTCATTCCATCCCCCAAATTCCCTATGCTCTATAAAACCCTAATTCTCATCCCCAAAACAAATTAAATCAAATTAAATCACTACAACAATTATATAATATTAATAATTTATAACAATTAATTTAATTATTATAACTATTATTTAAAATTGATTCCAAAATGCTGACCAAAACCCTAATCCTCTCCCTATCCCTCCTCCTCCTCTCCACCACCACAACCACCTCTGCCGCCGATTTCTGCGTCGCCAACCTCGCCGGCCCGCAGTCTCCGGCCGGATACTCCTGCAAGAGCGCCGACAAAGTAACCGCCGCCGACTTCACCTTCATCGGATTCCGCGCCGCCGGCAACACCTCCAACATCATCAAGGCTGCAGTCTCGCCGGCGTTCGACGCCCAATTGCCCGGCGTCAACGGCCTCGGGATCTCCATCGCCCGCCTCGACCTCGCCCCCGGCGGTGTCGTCCCGCTGCACACCCACCCCGCCGGATCGGAGGTCCTCCTGGTGATCCAGGGCTCCATCGCCGCCGGATTCATTTCCTCCGCCAATAAGGTTTACACCCAATTACTTAAGAAAGGTGACGTCATGGTGTTCCCCCAGGGGCTTCTGCATTATCAGATCAACGCCGGCGGGACGGCGGCGGTTGGCTACGCCAGCTTCAGCAGCCCTAGCCCTGGATTGCAGATAACGTCGATTGCGCTGTTCGGAAACGACCTGCCGTCGGCGGTGGTGGAGAAGGTGACGTTCCTTGACGACGCGCAGGTGAAGAAGCTGAAGGCGGTGCTCGGTGGAACTGGTTGAGCTTAACTAGTGATTTGCTTTGTGTAGCCATTAATGGCGGTCGTCGTCTTCATTCTTTTGTTTCGGTGTCTTGTTTTGTTTGGATTTTAATTGTAAGTTTAATTTGTGCTGTTTGAATATGAGCACCGAGTTCTGTAGTTATTTTTTCTTGAATTTATTTATCTATGTTTATATATCGACTAAATTATGATTTTAGTACTGTAATTGAAATTTGTCCCAAATTAGTGTCGTAAGTGAAATTTTTTCTTATTTTTAATTCTCCGGAGCCGAAGATGCCTGTTTGGTTTGCCGGAGGCCAGGTCAGCAACACCTAGCCGATACGTGGATTTTTTTTTATATTTTATTTTTTATTTTATCAAAATTTTTAAAATTTATACTCCCTCCGTCCCATAACAAAGTATCCATTTTTTAATTTTAGTCATCCCATAACAAAGTATCAATTTCCTTTTTTTTTTTTTTGGTAACTGTACTATCTACTTAACATTACAAATACCCTTACAATTTACAATATATTTACACAAATGTCATTACATTTGTATCACGCATACTAATAAAGTTATTTTAGTCATTTCTACTTTATTCCTACTATATCCCAATGTAATACTAATATTTCTAAAACTACGTGCAAAAAACAAATGGATACTTACTTTTGAGACGGAGGGAGTATATTTTCTTTTTCCTTTTAATTAGACCAAATACAAAAAATATAAAATATATAAATTTAAAAAATAAAAAAAAATAATGTGTCCGCTAGACGTCGCTTACTTGACGGACACGTGGCCTCTGGGCGAAGCACACAGGTGCCACATAGGTATTTTCGGCGATCTAAAAAGGTAAAAATTTTACTTACGACACTAGTTTGCGACCTATTATAATTAAAAAACTAAAAGGAATGCAATTCCACATGTTATGTTATTATATTTCAATTAAAGTTATCACTATAGTACTGTTTTAAAATTAATTTTAAGAATATTTTAGTTAAGTATATATTTATTAAAATGCTATAATAAAGAGATAGATAAAAAAGAATAATAATAATAAAAAAGGGAGAAAATACATTAAATTAAATGTATTTTTTAGTGACTTTGAAACCACATTACTCCCAAACTACGTCCAAACAATGTGATATTTAAAAAATAAAATAAAATAAAAAGTATAAACAGTGTTTAAATTGTTATTAAAAATTCAAACTTTTAATATAAATATATTGATTTATTAATATTTAAAATACAATTTTGGGTCAATGTCCATCAACTGGACCACAACTGAACTTTATTTGATTGGCCCGTGTTTGTTTATGGGTTTTTAGTAGTTTTCATTTACTTATTTAAATAATATTTTTATATAAAATTTTATTAAAAAAATAGTAATTTTTATTACAAATCGGCGAGATTATTAGGGGTGAATCAAACGTACATAAATTATTATAAAAATATTAAATTAAACATCAATTTTTATTTTTATATCATAGGAAAAACTAAATTTATTTTTGAAATATCATAAATATATAATTTAATACAAAATCTTATATTTTATATTAATGTCATGATTCATATTTATAATATGAAAAAATATATTCATTTAAAAATAGGAACACGCATAGTTGCAAACAAATACTAATTAATGTTATACTCCCTTCGCTCCTTATTCATTTGTTTTTTTTTTTTTTTTTTTTAGGTAGTTTTAAAAATATTAGTATTATATTGAGATATAGTAGAAATAAAATAGAAATGATTTAGTAGTAAGGTAATGACATTTGTGTAATATATTGTAAATTATAAGGGTATTTGTTATTTTAGGTAGATAGTACAGTTACTAAAAAAGGAAATGGATACTTTGTTATGAGACGGATTAAAATGAAAAAATGGATACTTTGTTATGAGACGAAGGAAGTATAATTAAAAGTACATTCTTTATAGGGTTTATCTAGTAACACTTTCGGATAACAACTGCGAGTTCTATGTCATAAAAAAAATACATTTTTTATATATAAAAAATTAATACAGTATATACATTAATTATTTTTATATTCTCTACACAATTTCATATACCTTACATAAAAAAACAAATTCTTTCCAATTATTTTATAAAACAAACACACCCATATATATACTATTTATTTTTATTTTCTAATATTTTTCAGTTTCAAACTCAAAATATTATTTTATATTGTTAGTAAGAATAATTTTATATTAATAATAAAATACTAATATTTTTTACTTAAATTATAAACATAACATTATATATACAATTAATTTATATATATATAAAGTAAATATATATATATATCAAAAAAATTAACACACTTTTACTAACTAATGAAATACTATAAAACCCCCAAAAATACTTTGAAATGAAAATATGTGATATTATTTTTTTATTACATATTATATCAAGTAATCATTTGAATTAAAATTATAAAAGAAAATACAAACAAAATCACAATCGAAGCACACCTTAATATTGTATTTTCAATATATTTCTTCTTTCTTTTAACTAAATAATAAAGAAACATGACATTTTAAATTAAAATAAATATAATTATGTATATCTCATTATCACTTTTGTCTTGTATGTATCTCACTAACAAAATATATTTCACATGTTTTGCAAAAGTCGCTATTTATATCATTTGACCGCATGTTGGGGAGCAAACCCAACCGGAAGTTGGGAAGAAAATTTCACACCTTACTTCACTGCCTTTTGGAGAATATCCAAAAACAAATCCTTGCGGGCTCAGCCCAAAACGGAAAATATCATACTAGTATTGAGGATATAAATAGCAACTTTTGCAAACATGTAGGATATATTTTGCCAACAAAATAAATATAGTACAAAAGTGATAATGGAATATAAATGAAGAATATATTTTGCAATTTTCTCTTTCAATTCATATATATTTAATTTGTTATATTTGTTCGTCACAAACAAATACTCCCTCCGTCCCAGATACCGTATCTGCTACACCGTAGATACAGTATTTTAGGAATGGTGTAATTAGTAGATAATTAAGGATGTATTAGTGAAAATAATTATTTTATAATATAAATAATTATAAATTAAAATTAAGATAACTAATTAGTTTAATTAAAATTAAAAAAATAAAATTTAAAAATTTAAAATAAGATTAAAGTGTGTAATCATTTTCCAAAAAAAGGAAAATAACATGATATATGGGACGGACAAAAACGGCAACATGGACATGGTATCTGGGACGGAGAAAATATTATTTTAGTATAATTAAAACAATTACTATGTTAAATGGCAAAATATCTTTAATTTTCACATTCAACACTCAACTCTTAATGCAAGATTGGTCAATATGCTTGTGAAAGATAAATTTGTCGAAACTTTATCATACATTTCATTCACCAATAAATAATTAATTGTAGTATTATTTTTTAATTTACTAGAAAAAATGTTTGCATTTATACAGGAGTTAGAAAATATTAAATATTATCCAGTCAGATCTATTTTTTGTGCAGAGTTTCATACTCCCTCCCTTCAACCTACCATGTTCATGTTTCCTCTTATATTGTCCCACGTATCAGGTCACTTTTTTATAAAACTATAATCATTTATATATATTAATTATTTTTACTAATACATTCTTAATTATCTACTAATTATACTTAATCTAAATTCTTGTATCTACGGTAATCAAAACATCCATTGTGGGACAGAGGGAGTAGTATTTGCCTTTATTTTTGATATAAAAGTAATAATATGATAGTAAAATAGATGTATTTGTAAAAAAAAAAAAAATAAATAACGTATTTTTGAAATAATTACTTTATAATTTGAACGATTCAAAATAAAAATATATATATAATTTATGAGTGAAAATGGGGAGTAGTATTATATACTTTTAAAATAATTTTAAATTTATAAAAACACTTAAAATAAAATATAAACAAACGCTTATAACAATAAAAGAATAACATATTATGAGCACAATTTTAACTATGGGTGTTTTGATTTAGTAGTGTTTTAATGTCAAATATTTTTTTTACATTAAGATAAAAAATTATGTAGATAATATAAAAATAATTTTTTTATATTGAATATTGACCGTAAAAGAAAATGAAATATATATACTGGAAACCATATAAAAATAAAATAAAATAAAAAGCATAATTGGATCACAAACAAATATATTTCATTATATTTGAAATATATATGGCATATTACAAAATATTATATATATATATATATATGGAATAAAAATAGTTTTGAGTTTATTTACTTGAAATTTAGTTTTGTATTTTGATTTTGAATTTTTATTTGAATAAAACAGTCTGAATGTAATCTTTTATAAAACAATTTAAAAATTATATAACAAAAATTAAAATTAAAATCCAACTCCAGCAAAACGCTTTCGTCTTCTACTTTCTTTCTTCTTCTTTTTTTTTTTTCTTTCATATTAATAGTATAATATTCCGTCCGTCATCAAAATTTGTACTTATTTTTTTTGTATTTTACAAAAATATTGAATAATGAGAGAGGTAGTATATAATACAAAATATCACAATATAATCAAGTAATATTACCTTGTATGCATATAATTAGTAAATTAGATTATATATGCATAAAATGTTTTTGTAATATAAAATATTATTATAGTGATTACTCGTACATTCGAGAGCACGTCGCATTAAATAAAAGCGTTGAACCGATTATTGTAATTGATTTAGTAAATATATTTTAAAAATTTGAAATATTCGTCTTGAAACGTTTCGTTTGTCGAAATTTAGATAATTCAAAAATTCGAACTTTTCTAATATTAACACGATTTTTGATTTATGTCAAATAAAACTAAAAATACCAAATTGATTTTTTAATAATTATTTTCAATATATTTCAAATAAATAACATAAGTAATAATATCTTTCCCAAAATTATTACAAAATACACTAAAAAATTCTGCAAAATACCACACATGACCAATATATTGTTCAAATGTATATAAATTTAAAAATAGATATCTCTTTAAATAAAAATTGATTACTGTAATATATAGATAAATAAAAATATAAGGCAGCTTATTATATTATAAGATGGCTGTAATAATATTACATTAAACCTAAATGACTTTCTATTCAATGTGAATTCAAATAATTTCAATTTCTTTATTCTTCTATAAATACACAACCTCTTCTTCATCACAAACATCACCAATTTCAAATTTCATATAATTCATAATTATTTTTCTTGCATTTTCCATTTCTTGATTCAATCATGGTGTGGGATTTGGACAATGTTTGGGCTGATGATTGGAACGTTGCTGCTCCTATGGATTCTTACAAAGCCGTCATGCCCGAAATACATGTTCTTTTAGTCGAGCACGACGAAAATAGTCTCCTTAGGACAGCCGAGCTGCTCGAAATGTGCGGATACAGAGGTTTGGTTTTTTAATATACACTGCTTTATAAATTTAAAAAATATATATATTTTTATATATCTATATTTCCTCGATTAAATCTAATTGTCGATAAATTATTTTATCCAATTTTAGGGTTTCTCCGGGCTTTTGCCCTATTTATAGTGTAAGTAATCGGGCAAATATCCTAGAAATCACCCGATTTCTTACTAATATAAATAGGGTTTGTCTTTTTTTTTTTTTTTTTCTTTCTTTCTATTATGTGTCCGTTCGAGTTCTAAATTTTCAATCCTATTCGAATAAAAATCTTGTATCTTATTCGCCATTGTATTGAGGTTTTCTTAATCTTTTTTATTGTCAGTGACTATCGTGGAGCTTGCATCGTCTGCGTTAGCAATGCTCATAAGTGGAAAGGTTAAATTCGACGCTGTGGTAGCCGACATCAACTCACCCGACCTCCATGGATTAAAGCTTTTGCAGCAAGCTGTTTCCATGTCGCTTCCTACTCTTAGTACGTCATTCTCAATTTTCTCAAACTTCTCGTATTCCTTATTTCATCCACATACATATATATATATATATATATAATTGGTACGATCGTTTGAACAAATCCCCGGTCTAAAAAACCCTATTTTAAGGAAATCTTGAGTGTGTTTCTTTTCAATCTAAATGTGAAAGTTTGAATTTTTTTTTAAATAATATTTAATATACATATTTTGTAATAAAAATATATTTTTTCGAAAAACACACATCGCCAATTGTTATATACATAGAGCGTTTGTAACATGATAATCATGAATAAAACCCTTGTTCTATTTACAAGGAATAATAAATCGACAATGATCTATATACAATACTTCTTTGGAAAACAATTTTCAAACAAATTAACGATTAAATCAACAAGAATCAACTAAATTAGGTCTTCTTACAAGGTTGTTTAACTAATTTTCTTTTTCCAATTGAACGATCGATCATCAGTGATGTCGGCGGAGGACGACGAAGCAACGGCGGTGAGGGCCCTGCAGATTGGGGCAGTGCTTTACATTAGGAAGCCTATAACTCTGGAGATTCTGAAGTCACTATGGCAGCACGTGCTGAGGGAGCAGATTCGGGCAAGACGACAGGCGGAATCCAGCAACCATGGGAGGCTTATGGGTGCAAAAAACCCTAATTTGAATCTGAATCTGAATCTTCGCCATTACAGCTGCAGGAATAATGGAGACAACAATGTGGAACAGAACTACCGCAGGAGGGCGATGAGCAACGTTGGCATCAACATCAATGGAGTCAAAAACCCTGAGATTATCATTGTCGATCAAGATCAAGATGCAGCTCGCCCCCATGGAATGAAGAGGAAGATGTGCACCGAGTGGAACCAAGAACTGCACCAGAAGTTCATGGATGCTGTCTATCAGCTTGGGGAAGGAAGTACGTCTCCCTCTCTCTCTCTCTACCTCTCTCTCTCACACATACATATACATATATATATACATATACATATTTGCTTTTATTACAATTAGGGAGAAAATTATAAATTTAATCATGCATATTTTTATCAATTTGATCTAGTACCTTGCAAAAAAAATGATTTTTGTAGCTTCATTTTATTTTTTTGTGAATTAAGAGTTTGGATTAATGCTTTTTGGTAAAATAAGATTACAAATACACTTACAAAATCTAAGGTAACAAGGTAATAATATGGCTATATTTAAAGAAATGATTTTCGGTAAAATAGGATTAAAATGTAATATGTGAAATTTAGTTGTAAATATAGGGCTAGATTTACTATTTTTTTTCATGCATTCGACTAATAATTGAATTTTTGTCGCGCAGAGTGTTTCCCCAAAGACATCCTGCAGATCATGAATGTCCCTGGCCTGACAAGAATGCAAGTTGCAAGCCATCTTCAGGTGAATTTCTCTTCAACCATAGCTAATAATCGTGTCGACTTTATTGAATAGTATAATCACTTGGTTATTTACCAAACTATTTTTAAAAAAAATATTTGAGCATATCTTACGATTGCAATCATTTATTGTAATTAAGGATGATTTTATTGAACAGTATAATCATTTTATAGTCAACGAACTAGTTTTTCGCGATATTTGAACGCATCTTATAACTTCAATTTTCACTGTATGATCAATTAGTTGTTATCGAACTATTTTTCTGTTGACATTTTGAACACATTTTACTACCTTAATTTCCATCATAGGATCATTTTGTTGGTAGCAAACCAATTTTTCGCGACATTTGAACGCATCTTACTATATGAATTTCCACCTTATGATTTTTTGCGACATTTAAACACATCTTATAACCTTAATTTTCATTACATGATCAGTTTTTTGTTAGTGAACTAATTTTTTGCGACATTTGAGCGCATCTTATAAACTTAATTCCCATCATTTTTTTTTTGTTAGCGAACTAATTTTTCGCGATATTTGAACGCATCTTATAAACTTAATTCCCATCATTTTTTTTTGTTAGCGAACTATTTCGCGACATATGAGCGCATCTTATAAACTTAATTCCCATCATTTTTTTTTGTTAGCGAACTATTTCGCGACATTTGAGCGCATCTTGTAGCCTTGATTCCCATCTTTTCTTGTTAGCGAACTATTTTTTCGTGACATATGAGCGCAAATCACAACATTTAGCCTAATTATCTTACAACCTTTAATTTCCTCTCTATATTCACTTTACTATTAGCGAACTATTTTTTCGCGACACTTGAACGCATCTCACAACCTACATGCCTAATTATCTTACAACTTTAAACTCCTCGCCCATGTAGAAATGCCGAAACTACAAATGGCGCCTCCCAAAGGACCGCCGGGGCCAGCAGCCGACCGGCGTGGCGATCATCGAGGATCGCAGTCAGGAGGACAACAAGCCGAGGAAATTTGGGTGCATGCCAAAACTGGAGATTAATGATCTCCCGCAGCAGGCCACCAGCGGCGGCAGCAGCAGCGGCAGCGGCGGCGGCATAGAGATGGAGGAGCACGGTGGCGTCAAGGTCACTGTCCAGGAAGCCGCAGTGGGTATGGAGGACCTGCTGGCGGATTCGGAGCAGCCCGGCGACCCTGACCCGGCCCCGGGTGCCTACTGAAGGGGACGACTGCGGTTTCAGATTGAACGTTTTTTTTATATGCATTGAAATAATTGCGTGGGATTTTCGGAACTGGTTTTTTTCATTGATTCGTCAATGAATTTGAATGATTATGACCGTACTATAATTTCTGAATGATTGGTTTTTGGTGATGAATGTTTTCGATTTATTATCAATATCATATTATATGTGGGGATTATGAAGTTTTAATAATTTTTTTTAGAATGTTTTGGGTGGTTTGAATTTGAATTTTATTATTTCTATTGATGAAATTATATAAGGAATTTATGTAAAAAAAAATTTAATTTAATTTGTGTGATTATTTGTTTTATTTTATTTTAAAGTTTATTCACTTTATATTTTAATAATATATATTTAATAATTTTTATTAAATACGTGAAAATATATTTAATATTTTTTGTTTTATTGAAGATATTAGATTCATCTGGTATTTTATCTATATGTCTGCATTTTGACACCACACTAAACTGATTTTTATAACATTAAAGATAGAGTCAATGATGACCTTCGAATTTTCAATACAAGGAGCTCTTTCTTCTGCACTTCATTCTTCTTTTGGCTTTTGCACCACTGTTAAAACTTTTTCTTTACCTTGAATGGTCTTTTAGGAGGTGAGATCATTTATACTCAATAGCTTGCTCTGATACCATATATTAAAAAATAATTCGAGCAAAACTACTTCGAACACAAAAAGAAAAAGTCATCTCCTCGAGTAAATGCACCGCAGTATAATGAACCACAAGTGAAGAAACAAGACAATTACAGCGTGGTAAATTCACATTAATTCACTAAATTCACATTAATTCACTAAAATAATAAATTATACAAGAGTTTGCTAATCTGATTCAGTTATAACTAACCTACATTTGGAGATGTCAATCCAAAAATAAATTTATTATAATGATTACATCACTCAACAATGAAACATTCTTTCAACTTATTTTGTCCCCCTCAGTTTACCTTGCAAATACTGTACTGGTAACTGTTCGTTACTAAAACTTAAAAATACCAGCAGTCTTCCACTAGTTGAGAGTAATATAGCTCAAGAGCTAGTTGCTAACTCCGATTGAATCTCCATAATCTCCTTTCTCCGATAATTCGTCGGCCAAGTTTAAATGATAAAAACTTGTTTAAACATGGAGAATGTGAGGGACAATGTTGAGAGCTCAAAAGAAGTTTCTTTGTAGAAATTTGGGTTCTCAACATGCACAAAGATCAACAACTTGTCACATATTGATTAGACTGTCTCATTGTTGACTATGAAAAATGATGTCATTTAATTTCCTTTTAACCAAAGTGACATAGGGTATTTCTCATTAATTTGACTAATCTAAATCTTTTAGTTTGTCTCTTCTTGACTTTAGAATGGATAAGACAAAATCATTGTCCACTAACCGACTGGACAAGTCTACGGTAGTAAAAGGACAATTGTTGTTTTTGTGTTAAATTGACAACAAATACAGAAATGTAAGTTTATCCATGTGCCAAAATAGAAAATAAAAAGTATTTTCATTTACCATATGTTGTATGTAAGCTCATAGTGGATTGGACAAATCTGCAGCAGTAAAAAGACAAATTTTATTTTTGTGTTAAATTGACAACAAATACATGAATGTAGATTTTTCTATGTGCCAAATAGAAAATAGAAAGTATTTTCATTTAACATATATTGTCTGTCAGCTCATAGTAGATTTGACAAGTCTGCAGCGGTAAAAAGACAATTGTTGTTTTTGTGTTAAATTGACAACAAACACATGAATGTAGGTTTGTCTATGCGCCAAATAGAAAATAGAAAGTATTTTCATTTAAAATATATTGTCTGCCAACTCACAGTGAATTTGACATGTCTGCAGCAATAAAAAGACAATTGTTGTTTTTGTGTTAAGTTGACAACAAACACATGAATGTAAGTTTGTCCATGTACCAAAATAAAAAAATAAAAAATATTTTCATTTAATATATGTTGTCTGTCAGCTCAGGAGTACATCTCTCTCTAACTTATTTGCTTTTATTACAATTAGTGAGAAAAAAAAAAAAAATTTATTGTAGCGTCATTTTATTTTTATTTTAATTAAAATTTCGGGAGCAAAAAAGAATAAAAAAAAATATTTCAGTAAAATTGGATTAGAATGCAGTGTATAAAATCTAGAGTATGAGCATAATAATTAATTACGAGTATAAGGCTAAATTTAAAGAAAATATTTTCGATAAAATAGGATTAAAATACAATTTGTAAAATTAGGGTATAAAGATCATAATTAGTTAAAAGTGTAGTACTGAATTTAAAGAAATGATTTTCTGTAAAATTAGGATTAAAATACAATAAATGAAATTTAGGATCCAAAGATAAATAATTACTTATAACTAGTATACAACTAAATTTAAAGAAATGATTTTCGGTAAAAATAGGATTAAAATACAATATATAAAATCTAGCCTACAAAGATTGTAAATAGTTATAAAAATAGTGCTAAATTTGCAAATTTTATTCGTGTGTTGACTAAGAATTCAAATTTTGGAGCGTAAAATAGTTGAACATATGTTATAATGACAGTCATTTATTGATAATTAACTTTGTGATTTTATTGAACAATATGATAATTTTGTTGTTGGCGAACTAATTTTTTTGCGACATTTGAATGCATGTAACAACTTTAATTTCCATGGTATGATTATCTTGTTGGTAGCAAACAAAATTTTCGCGACATTTGAACATATTTTACAATCTTAATTTCCGCTATACGGTCATTTTATTGTTAGCGGACTAATTTTGGCAACATTTGAAACCATCTTACAACCATAATTTTCACCACATGATCATTTTGTTGTTAGCGAACTAATTTTTCGCGACATTTGAACACATTCCACAACCTTAATTTCCATAATAGGATCATTTTGTTGTCAGCTAACTAATTTTTTGCGACTCTTGAACGCATATTATAACCTTAATTTCCACTAAATGACCATTTTATTGTTGGTAAACTAATTTTTGGCGAACACATCTTATAGTCTTAATTTCCACTGTATGACCATTTTCTTGTTACTGAACTAATTTTTCGCGACTCTTGAACGCATATTACTACCTTCATGCCTAGTTATCTTACAACTTTAATTTCCACTGCACGATTATTTTTTTGTTAGCAAACTAATTTTTCACGCTGCACCTGACAACCTTCATGCCTAATTATCTTACAACTTTCATTTCTTCGCCTGGGCAGAAATGCCGAAACTACAAATGGCGCCTCCCAAAGGACCGCCGGGGCAAGCAACTGACCGGCGTGGCGATCAGCGAAGATCGCAGTCAGGAGGACAATAAGCCGAGGAAATTCGGGTGCATGCCCAAACTGGAGATTAATGATCTCCCGCAGCAGGCCACCAGCAGTGGCGGTAGCGGCGGCGGGGTAGAAATGGAGGAGCACGGTGGCGTCAAGGTCACTGTCCAGGAAGCTGCAGAGGGAATGGAGGATCTGCTGGCGGATTCGGAGCAGCCCGGCGATCCTGACCCGGCCCCGGCTGCCTGATGAAGGGGGGACGACTGCGATTTGGAAATGGACTGTTTGTTTTTATATATACATTGAAATAATTGCGTGGGATTTTCTAAACTGTGTTTGTTCATTGATTCGTCAATGAATTTGAACGATTATGACTGTACTATAATTTCTGAATGATTGGTTTTTGGTAATGAATGTTTTGGATTTATCATCAATATAATATATGTATATATATATGTGTGTGGGGAGGATGAATTTTTAATAATTATATATATATATATATGTGGGTGTGTTTTATAGAATTTTTCTTGGAATGTTTGGATAATCCAGCAGCCATGGGAGACTTATGAGTGCACAAAACCCTAATTTGAATCGGAATCTTAATCTTCGCCATTACAGCTTGCAGGTATAATGGAGACAACAATGTGGAACAAAACTAGTGCGGGAAGACGATGAGCAACGTTGGCATCAACATTAATGGAGTAAAGAACCCTGAGATTATCATTGTGGATGAAGATCAAGATCAGGCTGCAGCTCAACTTATTTTCTCTCCCTCAGCTTATCTTGCAAATACTGTACTGGTAATTGTTCGTTGCTAAACCTTAATAACACCTGCAGTCTTCCGCTAGCTGAGATTAATTAAATGATAGAAACTCCTTTCTCCACGATCTCCTTTCTCCCATAACTCCTCGGTCAAGTTTAAATGATATAGACTTGTTTAAACATGGAGAATGTGAGGGACAATATAATGTTAATAGCCCAAAAGAAGTTTCTTTCAAGAAAATTAGACTCTCAACATGCCCACAGATCATCAACTTGTCTTAGACTGATTAGACAATCTCATTGTTGACCATGAAAAATGATGTCATTTAATTTTTTTTGAACCAAAGTGATATAAGGTATTTCTCAGCACACCTGACATCAATTTGACTAGCCTAAATCTTTTAATTCGTCTCTTCTCGATTTTAGAATGGATAAGACAAAATCATTGTCCACTAGCAGACTAGAAAAGACAATTATTATTTTTGTGTTAAATGGACAATAAAAACAAAAATGTAGGTTTGTCCATGTGTGAAAAATGATGTCATTTAATTCCCTTTGAACCAAAGTGACATAAGATATTTCTTATCACACCTGACATTAATTTGACCATCCCAAATCTTTTAATTTGTCTCTCTCGACTTTAGAATGGATGAGACAAAATAACCGTCCACCAAGTGACTGGACAAGTCTACAGCAGTAAAAAGGTAATTGTTGTTTCTATGTTAAATTGACAACAAATACAGGAATGTAGGTTTGTCCATGTGTAAAAAATAATATCATTTAATTCTCTTTGAACCAAAATGATATAAGGTATTTCTCAGCACACCTGACATCAATTTTACTAACCTAAATCTTTTAATTTGTTTCTTCTCGACTTTAGAATGGATAAGACAAAATCATTGTCCACTGGCAGACTGGAAAAGACAATTATTATTTTTGTGTTAAATTGACAACAAAAAACAGAAATGTAGGTTTGTCCATGTGTGAAAAATGATGTCATTTAATTCTCTTTAAACCAAAGTAACACAGAGCGTTTCTCAATACACATGATAATCAATTTGACGATACCAAATCTTTCAATTTGTCTCTTTTCGAGTTTAGAATGGATGAGACAAAATGAATGTAGGCCAACTGATTTGACAAATTTGCATAAGTAAAAAAACAATTATTATTTTTGTGTTAAATTGACAACAAACGCAGAAATGTAAATTTGTCTATTTGTCAAAATAGAAAATAAAAAGTATTTTCATTTAACATATGTTGTCAGTCAGTTCAGGAGTACATCAATCACTTATACACATACAGACTAAATTAATTGCTTTTGTTACAATTAGTGAGGAAAAAAAAAATTGTTTGTTTAGCATCATTTTTTTTTTATTTTTATGTTAATTAAAATTTCAGAGAGCAAAAAAAAAATAATAATAATCTTTCAGTAAAATCAAATTAAAATGCAGTCTATAAAATCTAGTGTACGAAGATAATTACTCCCTCTGTCCCAGATACCGTGTCTGCTACACTAGACACGAGGGGTGTAATTACTACATAATTAAAAATGAAAATAATTATCCTATAATATAAATAATTATAAATTAAGATTAAAATAACTAATTAGTTTAATTAAAATTAAAAAATTTAAAATGAGATTAAAGTGTGTAATCATTTTCAAAAAAGAAAGTAACATGGTACGTGGGACGGACAGAAACGGCAACGTGGATATGGTATTTGGGACGGAGGGAGTATTATTTAGGAGTATAGGGCTAAATTTAAAGAAAATATTTTCGATAAAATAGGATTAAAATGCAATCTATAAAATTTAGGGTATAAAGATAATAATTAGTTATAAGTGTAGGACTGAATTTAAAGAAATTATTTTCTGTAAAAATAAGATTAAAATACAATAAATGAAATTTAGGATCCGAAGATAAATAATTAGTTACTAGTATACAATTAAATTTAAAGAAATGATTTTCGGTAAAATTAGAATTAAAATACAATATACAAAATCTAGCCTACAAAGATTGTAATTAGTTATAAATATGGGGCTAAATTTGCAAATTTTATTCGTGTGTTGACTAAGAATTTAATTTTTGGAGCGCAAAGTATTTCCTCAAAACTATTCTGTAAATGTCCTGCCGGACAATAATGCAAATTGCAAAGTATTTTTCTTTCTATCTTTTTTTGGCTATAGTTGAACATATGTAATAATGACAGTGATTTATTGATAATTAACGTTAGTGATTTTATTGAACAATATGATAATTTTGTTGTTGGCGAACTAATTTTTTTCTGACATTTGAAGCATGTTACAACGTAAATTTTCATGGTATGATTATCTTGTTGTTAGCAAACTAAATTTTGGCTGACATTTGGACACATTTTACAATCTTAATTTCACCATCTTACAACCTCAATTTTCACCTCATGATAATTTGTTGTTAGGAAACTAATTTTTCGCCACAGTTAAACACACCCACAACCTTAATTTCCAAAGTATGATCATTTTGTTGTCAGCTAACTAATTTTTTGCGAATATTGTACGCTTCTTGTAGCCTTAATTTCCACTGTATAACCATTTTATTATTAGTAAACTAATTTTTCGCAACATTCGAACACATCTTATAGCCTTAATTTCCACTGTATGATCATTTTGTTGTTACTGAACTAATTTTTCGCGACCCTTGAACGCATCTTACTACCTTCATGCCTAGTTATCTTACAACTTTAATTTCCGCTACAAGATTATTTTTTTGTTAGAAAACTAATATTTTACGCAGCACCTTACAACCTTCATGCCTAATTATCTTACGGCTTTAATTTCTTCGCCCGTGCAGAAATGCCGAAACTACAAATGGCTCCTCCCAAAGGAATGCTGGGGCCAGCAACCGACCGGCGTGGCGATCAGCGAGGATCGCAGTCAGGAGGACAACAAGCCGAGGAAATTCGGGTGCATGCCAAAACTGGAGATTAATGATTGCCCGCAGCAGGCCACCAGCGACGGAGGAGCATAGTGGCGTCAAGGTCACTGTGACTGAACTACACAGGGCTAGGAGCTGTTGAACATAAGAATACAAAAATTATGTATTTTTTAATTATTTTGCCCCTCCTATTGTTCAATTTTTTTAATTTATAATGTAAAAAATAATAAAATTTTTGTAATTTTGTTGATTTATACTTTTAGATTTTAAGTTTTTTTAAGTATAAATTATAGAATTTTATTAAATTTTCTTAAATATTTTTTTAAAAATTTAATTTTTAGCTATTTTTTTATTCTTCTTGTTTATGCGGTTGTATTAGAAGAATTAAAAAAAAAATAAAAAAAAATAAAGAAGATAATACTAAATAAAATAAAATAAAAAGTAATCGATATTTTGCCCTCTCTAAATTTTAGGGTTGATTTCGTCTCTGGCTGTCGGGAAGCTGCAGTGGGCATGGAGGATCTGCCGGCGGATTCGGAGCAGCCCGGCTACCCTGACCCTGACCCGGCCCCGGCTGCCTGCTGAAGGGGGACGACGGCGATTACAAATTGCAGTGTGTTTCCTCAAAGACATCTCGCTGATCTGGAATGTCCCTGACCAGACAAGAATGTAAGTTGCAAGCCAACTCCAAGTGAATTTCTTTTCAACTATAGCTAATAATCCTACAATTTCATCGAACAATACAATCATTTTGATGAGTACAAAGTTTTTTTTTTTTTTTTTTTTTTTTGTGTGTGTGATAGTTGAACAAATCTTATAATGACTGTCATCTATTAATAATTAACGTTGTGATTTTATTCAACAATATAATCATTTTGTTGTTGGCGAACTAATTTTTCGTGACATTTGAACGCATCTTACAACTTTAATTTCCATAGTATGATTATTTTGTTGTTAGCGAACAAAATTTTCGCCACAGTTCAACTCATCTTACAATCTTATTTTCCATTGTATGATCATTTTGTTGCTAGCCAACAAATTTTTCGGTAACACTTGAACTCATTTTACAACTTTAATTTTCACCACATGATCATTTTGTTGTTAAGAAATTAATTTTTTGCGACATTTGAACACATCTTATGACCTTAATTTCCACTTTATGATCATTTTGTTGTTAGTAAATTAATTTTTCGCAACATTTGAACATATCTTACAGCCTTAATTTCCACTTTGTTGTTGGCGAACTAATATTTCGCGACATTTGAACGCATCTTATGCCTAATTATCCTACAACTTTAATTTCCTCCGCACGATCATTTTTTTGTTAGCGAACTAAATTTTTTCATGACATTTAAACGCACAACCTTGATTTCCTCGCGCTTAGCTTGCAGAAATGTCAAACTACAAGCGGTGCCTCCCAAAGGTCCGCCGGCGCTGCAGCAGTAGCGCGGCGGCATAGAAATGGAGGAGCACGGTGGCGTCAATGTCACTGTCG
Source organism: Andrographis paniculata (assembly GCF_009805555.1). NCBI lineage: Eukaryota > Viridiplantae > Streptophyta > Magnoliopsida > Lamiales > Acanthaceae > Andrographis > Andrographis paniculata. The sequence goes on along the minus strand of NW_026137634.1, from coordinate 1,707,002 downwards.
GGGAAGCTGCAGTGGGTATGGACGATCTGCTGGCGGATTCGGAGCAGCCCGGCGACCCTGACCCTGACCCTGACCCGGCCCCGGCTGCCTGATGAAAGGGGAACGACTGCGATTTGGAAATGGACTTTATATATATATATATATATATATATATTGAAATAATTGCGTGGGATTTTCGGAACTGGTTTTTCATGGATTCGTCAATGAATTTGAATGATTTAAGACCGTACAATAATTTCTGAATGATTGGTTCTTGGTGATGAATGTTTTGGATTTATCATCAATACAATATATATGTGGGGATGATGAATTTTTAATAATTATATATATGTGGATGTGTTTTATAGAATTTTTCTTGGAATGTTTTAATAATCCAGCAGCCATGGGAGACTTATGAGTGCACAAAACCCTAATTTGAATCTGAATCTGAATCTTCGCCATTACAGCTGCAGGGATAATGGAGACAACAATGTGGAACAAATTAAAACTTCTGCAGGGGGACGATGAGCAACGTTGGCATCAACATTAATGGAGTCAAAAACCCTGAGACTATCATTGTCGATCATGATCAAGATCAGGCTGCAGCGGGATGAAGAGAAAGATGTGCAGCAAGTGGAACCAAGAACTGCACCAGAAATCCATGGATGCTGTCTATCAGCTTGGGGAAGGAAGTACGTCTCCCTCTCTCTCACACATACATATACATGTATATATATTTATATATATATATGTATTTGTTTTTATTACAATTAGGGAGAACTTTAAAGAATTATTCGTGCATTTTTTATAGTGTTGATTTAGTACCGTTCAAAAAATTGTTTTTTGTAGCATTGGTTTATTTTTATGTTAATTAAGATTTCGAAGAAAAAAAAAACTCTTTTGACAAAATAGGATTAAAATACAGTCTATGAAATTTAGGATTCGAAGATAAATAATTAGTTACAAGTATAGGATTAAATTTAAAATTTTACAATTTTTTTTGGTTCGTTGACTAATAATTGAATTTTTGGCGCGTAGAATGTTTCCCCAAAGACATCCTACAGATAGAATGTCCGGGGCCGACAAGAATGCAAGTCGCAAGTCATCTCCAAGTGAATTTCTCTTCAACTATAGCTAATAATCCTACAATTTTATTGAACAATATTTATTAATAATGAATGTTATTTTATTTAGCAACATGATCTTTTTGTTGTGGGCGAACAAATTTTTTGCGATATTTGAACGCATCTCTTTAATTTTCATAGTATAATTATAATTTTGTTTGCAAACTAATTTTTTGCGACAGTTGAACATATTTTACAATCTTAATTTTCACTGTATGACTATTTTGTTGTTAGCGAACTAATTTTTCGCAACATTTGAAACCATCATACAACCTTAATTTTCCCCACATGATTATTTTGTTGTTAGGGAACTAAATTTTTGCAACATTTAAACACATCTCACAATCTTAATTTCCATAGTACAGTAATTTTGTGGTTAGCAAACTAATTTTCCAGGACTCTCAAACACATCTTATAACCTTAATTTCTATTGTATGACCATTTTGTTGTTAGTAAACTAATTTTTTGCGACATTTAAACGCATCTTACAGTCTTAATTTCCACTGTATGATCATTTTGTTATTAGCGAACTAATGTTTCGCGACTATAGAACACATTTTACTTTCTTCATGCCTAACTATCTTACAACTTTAATTTCCACTGCACGATCATTTATTGTTAGCAAACCCTTTTTTTTTTTTTTTTTTTTTTGCGACGTTTGAACACTGCACCTTACAACAACTTCATGCCTAATTATCTTACAACCTCGATCAATGGCACCTCCCAAAGGACCGCCGGGGCCAGCAACCGACCGGCGTGGCGATCATCAAGCATCGCCATCACCAGGACTGTAATAATCCGAGGAAATTCGGGTGTATGTCCAAACTGGAGATTGATGATCTTCCGCAGCAGGCCACCGCCGGCGGCGGCGTAGAAATGGAGGAGCACGGTGGCGTCGCAGTCACTGTCGGGGAAGCAGCAACGGGAGTGGAGGATCTGCTGGCGGATTTCGAGCAGCCCGGCGACCCTGACCCTGACCCGGCCCGGCTGCCTGCTGGAGGGGACGACTGCGGTTTGGAAATGGACTTTTTAATATTTATATATTATATATATATATATTGCAATAATTCGTCAATGAATTTGAATGATTATGACCTTTACAATAATTTTTGAATGATTTTGGTTCTTGGTGATGTATGTTTTGGATTTATCAATATAAGATGTATGTGGGGATGATGAAATTTTATTAATTATATATATATATATATATATATGATTATATGTGGATGTGTTGTAATGTTTTTTTGTTGGAATGGTTGGATGATTGAGGTTTGATTTTTCATTTAATTGATGAAACTATATAAGTAATTGATTTGATATTTTTTTAAAAAAAAAAATTAGTGCAAAAACTTCGTTTAAGATAATATGTGCAGTTTTCTCGTTTGTTTAACATAATTTGTTCAGTTTTATCGGAGAGTCTGTTCACTTCGTACTTCTAAAATACGTATATTTTTAATATTTTTTCTTGAAATACAGTTATATTTAATATCTGTATTTTTCATTGAAAATAATCTAGATTTATCAGTTATTTTATCTTAAAATATTATTTGATAAATAAATATCAAATAAAGAAGAATTGATAAATTAAATTTGTGAATTTTTTTAAATATTATTTTACTTTTAAGAAAATAATAATTTTTCTTCAAATACATTAAATTCAATATTTATTTTTAATTTTTAAAAAAAATTATATTAGATTTACCGGTTATTTCATCTTAAAATCTCATTTTTTATAAATAAACATCAAGAATATTAATATTCAAAATTTAAATTCAAAAAATACTATTATTCTTCTTATGGAACACAGAGAGTATTGTATTTAATATCTATTTTTTATTATCTCTCCGTCCAGTTACAAAGTATACATATTTCTATTTTGGGATGTCCAATTACAAAGTAAACATTTCATTAAATACCCCACTTTTTTCCACAAATACCTTTACTTTACATTACATCATTACTTTTGTACCAAAAAGTAAGGGCAAAAATATCATTACACTACTTTTACCTATCCACTATAATTAAAATACTATTATTTCTTAAACTTCGCTCCAAAAATAAATGTATACTTATTGTGTGGACGGTGGGAGTATAAAATATTATATTTATTAATCATTTCCTCTTAAAAATATCAATAAATAAATAAATAAAGGAGGTTTAGTAAATTTATGAAATGTTAGGTTTATAATATTAATTCTTATAAGTTACTTTGAATCGAAAAAAAATATTAGAAACACAAACTAGCAAATTCAAATTAATTGTGTATCTAATTATATGTTTACATAATGAAGTTCAATTTAGGTCCTCTTCGATAAAATTGAAATAAACTTTTTAAAGCCACTTTATAGCCTTTAATTTGGGCCTTTTTCAAACACGATCACTTTAGGATTCAAGTTACCAAAAGTATATATTTTTATTATTTTCATTCGTTCAAAAACCTGAAGTACATACTACTTTTTCCGTTTCATAACAACATATCTATTTTTTCTTTCATTTTAATCTGTCCATAATAAAGTATTCATTTTTTTTTATTAACTGTATTATATACCTAACATTACAAATATCCTTACAGCTTACAATATATTACACAAATGTCGTTACATTTATATTATATTACACGTACTAATAAGGTTATTTTAGTTATTTCTACTTTATTCCTACTATACCTCAGTATAATACTAATAATTTTAAAAATTACGTGCAAAAAGCAAATAGATATTTACTTATGGGACAGATGGAATATATTTTTTTTTGTAAATTTTGTTACATTACACATTACAAATACACTCAAATTTATATTTATGTAATTATATTAATATAAAGTGGGAAAAAAAATAAAAATAAAAACTTTCACACAAATAAATATTCACTAACTACTATTTAAATACAATATTTGCATAAAAAATAAATATATTGCATTTTTCAACTGAAAAATGATGAAACTAGTATAGAAGAATCTTTGAATAAATGACATAATATTGTAAAGTAAATTTGGCCGTTGTTCATTATATTTCATTTCCCCAAAATTATTTAATTTCATATATATACTTTTTAAATTATTATATTGAAAATTTATTAAATTAAAATGTTCACTAGTAATAAAATTTATACTGTAATTACATTAATGGTAGCAAGCACATCCGAAAAGACGAAACTACCCTCGGTATCCTAGACATTCATCATTCCTACCTCAAGCAGGGTCAAATTCGGAAAATAACCGTATCGCACGCCTAAAATGACGATACTACCCTCACAATCCTAAGCCACATTTGCACTCAAGCAGGGTCATATTCGGGATCCCAGCCCCCTTCCCGAATCGTGGTCAACTTCGGGCTCTCGAAGCTCCTCCTCATGACCCGACTCATGGCCCGAATCAAACGCACCGTAGAGTCCTTCGGAGGGCCCGAAGCCCGAACCTTGTTGCAGAAGCTCAGATGTCTGTCCATGGCTTCCTCCGGGCTTATCAGCATCTTCTCGCACCTCAAAACCTCGTCTTTAACTGCCTCTGCACAAAGCCCGCAGACCCATTTTCCTCCATGCCTGAATATCGATCGATCATCCAATTAATCAAATAAATTTCAATAAAAAAACACAGAAAATTCAATCATGTCGATAATTGATTTGATTTAATTACTTACATCTCTCGAACTGTTTGGATGTACGATGGAGTGCATTCTTCAATCAGCCCGCAGCAATCGCACTCCACTGTTTGGGCCGAGATTATTGAACCCACGGGCCCTTCTAGCCCGGCCTTTATCTCACTCATCATCTTTGTCGACATCTCTGCAACACCAAACCCTAATTTTCATTATGGGAATAAACAGAAATTAAAAGTAACAGATAAAACCCATTGATGAAGGAAGAGAGAGAATTGATTATCACCTGCAGATTTTAGAGAGAGAGAGAGAATTAATTCAGATATATATATATATATATGTATATATATAAATCAAGAAAACAAAGAAGTGGTGTTTTTTGCTTTTGTAGAGAGTGTGGATTTTGCTGTGGAATGAAAGTGCTCACGCAAGAAATGCATTTCTAAAAAGGATCCTCAAGAAAAGGACATTAGAATTATTTATTTATTTATTTATTTTATTAGTGAAATTATATTAATATCGATTAGGTATAGTATAGAGACAGAAAATCAAAATTAATTCAACACCAACAATTAATAATAACGAGAAGAAAATACATACATATATATACATACATTCATGTCGGTGTACATACACATCGCCACGAGTGAATATATTTTTTATAAAAGAAAATTCATGTCATTTTTGTTAATTAAATAAATAAATAATGTGTATCTTATTAAAAGTTTAATCAAATACTTCATCCGTCCCGTAACAAATACCCTTATATATTTTTTTTAAGTAACTGTACTATCTACCTAACATTACAAATATCCTTACAACTTATAATATATTACACAAATGTCATTACTTTTATATCACACGTACTAGTAAAGTTATTTTAGTCATTTCTATTTTATTCCTATTATATTTCAATATAATACTAATATTTCTAAAACTCCGTGCAAATGGATATATAAATATGGGACGGAGGAAGTATATTTTTTGTAAAAGAAAATTTATGTCATTTTTATTGGTTGACTCCCGTTTGTAAATAAATAAATAATTAATGCGTATATTTAAACCTAAATTTTTAGGTGAGACGGTCATTTATATCATCTAACAATTTTATATTAAATCTTAGATATCCCTCAATTAAATGTACGTCTTTATTTACTTTCTAAATAAGATAGATAAAAAAATAAAATGCATGAGTTTATTGACAAAAATAAAATATTACATAGTTATAACTGACCGAAAGAATGTAATTTAGCATCATCCCACTTATAAAGTTTTTTTTTTTTTTTTTTTTTTTTTTTTTTTTTTTATAACGTGAGAACCAGCCGCCGCTACTGGAGAGTGCGCACTAAGTAAACCTCCGGCCGAACCTAATATCCTGCAAATCAAGTCCGACGAAAAAGTCACACTAGGTGAACCATGCGTGTCAGATAATTTAAAAAAGTAGCATTATACACTATATATCGCAAACCCATTAAATTCAATGGTAATTTAAATTTTTTTAATCTTATTGTAATATATATGATACATATTTTGTAATGACTTATATAAAATTATTTTAAGTATCTTAAGTATTTATATTTATTTGATTAAATAATTATTTTAATTTAAGATTTTATTTAATTAAGCATATATTTTTTAAACCAATAAATGGCTGCCACATATATATATGCTGATGTGGAATTATCTTTTTAAATATTCTCACTTTGATTTGTGACGAATAATATAATAAATGAAAATATTTAAAAAAATGGATTCCCATATAATAACGGTCAAACCTGTAGATAATTTTTCATTAAATATTTTGTGTGTTCAAACCTAATAGTGATGATTCATTAAATTAAATTAATTTCATACTAATCTTAATATGGAAGTTTCTTTTTTATATTATTTCTTGAAAAGTTCACATTTGTGTTGTGCAAATAAAATGTATATGTCGGCTGTGTATATAAATCTTGTTAAAATAAATCATTACAAAAATGTCACTTTATCATATAAATATTTAAATAAATAGTTTCATATTTGGAGTCAATAAAATGGTAATATAATAAATTTTAGGGTCACACCAAAAGGGTATAGGTGTCACTTTGTTTTATTTATGATTTTTTTTCTCATCATAATTAAGAAAGTGTCTCATTATTCAATTATTATTAATATCATGTCGATTTATAATATATTGATTTTTATTTTTATTTTTGTAATTTCTTTTCCTTCATAAAAATATACAATTTTGAAATTAAGTGTTGTCTAGAAGGAGGTGGTGATGGCAATGGAAGTTTGGAATGAATACGACAAAATTAATTTACTTTTGATTTTACGTAATTGCGATCAATTTTCTAATGATTTCATAAACTGTGAATTTAATTCATCGGCGTTTATATTTTTGACTTGTACACGCTCAAATTGCAAATAAGTTTTAAAATATCTATTTTTAAACTTTTAAAATTATAAATACACTCATTATTCTTAGATCTAATATAAAAAATAATAAATATATTCAAAAATAGTTATTTTTCTCTAAGAATAATACATATATTTATAATTTTAGGAGTTCAGATATGAAAATTCTGAAATTAACTCGTAATTTGATCGCGTATATGTCAAATACCATGGCCGAAAAATTATACCAAGAATTTATTAACCCATAAAAGAATTTAAGACAATTTAAAAAAATATAAAGATTTGGCACAATTTCATGATACTATGAATTTTGTGAAATTTAAAATAATAATAATAATATAATGACATTTATATAAAAAATTATATAAATATAAGAATATTTTTAATGCATAAAAGATAAATATATACCTTGTTATGGGACGGAGGAAGTAATAATAATATCGCACCACATCCATATTCGCCCTGTCCAAAGTGCATTAATTATTATTTTGGTGTGTAGTTTTTATCGAACATCAGACAACGAATCATCATTAGTCACTGTATTGCTCTGTTCTATTTTCATTCGAAACGAAAAAACAAAAACATCCTTTGAAAAAAAAAAAAAAAAAAATCAGATTCAGACCTAATGTATTTCTTCTTCTTCATCTTCATCCTCATCTTCCAGTTCTTTGATCAGCTTTTCAATCTGCCTTCTATACACCGGCATAAAATGATCGGCGATCATCGTCTGCGACAGCCTCAGCTTACTGTACAACGATCGCGGCGTCAGAAATATTCCCACCCGATCGCCGCTCGCCGTAGTCGCGATCGTCGTCGTGGTCGTCGAGCTGTCTTCTTCCTCTTTCCCGTCGCTCGACGGACTGCTATCGCCTTCCCGCTCGCCGTCGTCGTGAATCAGAGTCACGATGTGCATAATCTTTCCGGCGGGGAAGAATCGGTGAACTTCTTTTGTATTCGGGACTGAGCTCTGCATCTCGCCGTCGCTCACCTCGGCGATGGCCGCCGCTTCTTCTTCTCGGATCTCCTTCACCGAGCTGTCGCCTTCGTCGGACTCCACCTGGTTATACAGCTCACGCTCGATTTGCTGCCACAGCTCGACTTCCGACATGCGATCCTCGTGTCGGATTTCATCGACAACATCCTCGGGATCGGAGAGGCTGATCTCGCTTATATGTTTGTTCGAGGTCTCCATTGCTCCGACGGATGAAGATACGGGAAGCTCTACGATTTCGGAGACGGTTGTCGTTGTCGTCTTCTCGAGAAACGGCTCGAATGAGTCGCGTTGATTCGATGATTCCGGAGAGTCCTCCATTGCGTTCGAATTTATCTGATTTGCCGACGGTCTGCGGCGAGGACCCATACACGACCACGTCGATATTTGCAGGCTCGGACGGGACCAAGCCGCCTGAGCCATGCTTTGAGCCCTCTTCATAACAACCTTTATTATTACGTAAAAAAAACCCTTAGTCGACACGAATCACACAAAGAATATATGAATATATATATGTTTTTATGCGCGCAATTACTAATTTACGTTCATACCTGAGTACGGCTAGAAACAGGGCGTAGAATGGCGCCGGCGCCTGCGACTTTTGCCTTGGCGGTAGCCATTGAAGGAAGTCGGGAACCCAATGCTGACGCAGAGCGATAAACAGTACTAAGTATTCGAGTACGTTCGATTTGATTCCGCAGATCATTCAGCCAAGCAGATGCAGTTACCTGTGCAAAGATAAATGGTAATGATCGAAGAGGCCGTATAAATTCATTATATACCAAAATCGAATAATAACTTAAAGCAACCGATAACAAGCAATACTAGAAGCTACGAACATGTAGATGAATCGAGAGACCATAAAAGAACGAAGGAGGTCGTGCAAATACTCACACAGTACCTCAGCACGTAAATCGTCCACTGATGCAGCTGAAAAAGTGGGCACCAAATCGGCTCCGTTTATTACAGAAATTATGAAGTCATTTCCCGACTCGGCCAGTTCCCATGTCATGCACGCAGCTACACGAGATCAATAAAAGAAGCAATGCCAATTTGAGAAACGAAATCACAGGGACAGAATGGAACCGAAAAACCATTTCTATCAATATTAATCGGAACCTGGAGCAAATGCAACACATGTGGCAGTTGATAACTCTTTCCGTTCACGCAAAATGTATGTTAGAAGGGCAGCAGTTCCTCCACCAAGAGAATGTCCTACAATCTAAAACCACCGAATAAACAATCTTATCGACGTACAATTATTATGTGAAACCGAAAGCTACTTCCAGAAACAAAAATTTAGTCTAAAAACAAGTAATTTGAATCGAGGATGCAACAGGGTCTAGCAAGACGAAATGCAAAATGTCAAAACCTTAAGTTTGTAATCAGGATAATTGCCGAGTGCCGTAAGAAGACAAGGGGTTGCTAGCTTTGCAATCCATCTAGCAGCTGCTACCATTCCACAATGAGCGTATCCCAAAACCAGGTTGCTAACTCCTTTCTCGCAAACAACCGTATGATGGAACGGCACGACTGCTCCAGTAGCAGCCGTCAAGGTGTCCTTAATACTATGAGTTCCGCGAATTAATAAAAGGAACTGCTTTGTTTTATGATCAACCAGGACGGTGAAGGCTGGCTTTAAAATCTGCGAGATCGTACATTGTGTAATTAGGAAAATAATATAGATACAGTCATACAGAACTATTCTTAAGCTGAAGAAGAATATATACAAAACTGTTAGAAAGACGAGCACAGATGAAAACTTACTCCAGCTTTAGGTTCTTGGAGGAGAACATCTTCTTCGGAAAATCCAGTCTCCTCCAGAAACAAAGGAAAAGGTTTCTTCGAGAAATGCCAGCAGAATGTCAGCAAATTTAAAAGGTATCTGAGCTCTGCAGCAATTTCGGGTCCTTTAAGCTGTAAACTTTCTTTACCTCCAAATTCGCGACTTACGTGCAATTGACCCTGCAAAATTTTGCTCTAAATGACAAAAATCGAGATTGTGAAATTAAAACTGCTGATAGATGTGTATGCAGGCCTCCGTAGGCTATTTGTAGTCTTTTGTATCTGATTAAGAAAAGTAGCGCTATCATCCTTTACATATTAAATGCATTTGACATTGCTCGTGTGCAAAGAGATATGCCATGTAAGTCAGTTATACACAGGGAAGAAAATCATTTGTAAAAGAGAAATTAATTGCTCAAAACAATAATTGAAAAAAATACCAAAACAACAACCTCATACGATGCAGTAGTGTCATTTTATCATGTTAGGTGTTACAAGAGAATGACGTGAGGGTTGATCAAATAGAGTTAATGGGTTACCCCAAAGTTAAATGCGTCAACAGAACATCTTTCAGGGGATATACATGCAAATCAAAGAACAAGTAATTCTACCTTAACCGGGTATTATTTAACTCAATTAACCACTTCACTTGCAAAATCAATGAAAAGTGATATTTCCCACTTATCGAACTCAAAACTATTCAAATAATTAACGAACATAAGGGTACTCCTAAGTCAAGATAGAGTGAGCAGGTTGTCGTCATGACAATTCAAACTTCTCAAGTGCAATTGTGATCAATAAGTTAAAGGGTTCAAAAGTCACCAAATCCTAATTGCAGCAAAAAAATAGTGAAATATGTAGCGCATAGGGACAAACTACAGCAGGCCGCGTTTGTTTAAAATATCTAACCAAGAGAGAGGATTTCTAAATGCCAAGAAAAACAATCAGATCCCACCAAGACAAGTCAACCTAATTCGTATAACAGCAATAAAGTTTCGAAACCCATTACTACGCATAACCATACAAACAAATGCAAGAAATTATAAATAAATAATAAGTTAGAATTTCTTTCTTTCGAAAAATTCTATCATAACGCTCCCTAACATTATTGCTAGGATCAATTCCAATCATCTTCACTTACATACCTGCCTTTTCAAAAGGAAGCTAATCCCGAAAGCCAAATCTCCAATTGGCCACTTCCCCAAAGTCTCTGAATAAGTGAATCTAAGGGTCTCCGATAAGGTTGAAATTGTCTCTAGCCACGTTGCAGGCGCTTGTATAAGTCTGTGAGACACTCTATCCGATCCTAATTGAGCATGGCTATGCACCTCACCCCCATTTTCATCGTCACCAACTTCTGGATCTGATTGCAGCTTCTTGTTCAGTGTATAATACAGAAGTGCAGCTGCACCTGCAGCCGTGGCCATTGTGGCCGTCGCCATGAATATCGAAACCCTGCAATAAACATTAATTACATTAAGCCATAGCTAAAATTAAAACCCAACCATGAAGTAGAACAATAACAAACTAGAATGAACAAATGAACTGCAATCTTACAGCAGGGAACTCCATGAACATCATCAAATTATATAACATTCCAAATTTTTTTCGATAACAATAAACTCCAAAAATTGAATCCTAACATCAATCCTGACAACTAAGAATATACAATATATATCCAATTAGATTCTGGCCATTAAACCCACGACGACCCCACCCTCTAAATCAAACAACAGGTTTTTGTGGTCCATGGCGAAGCCGAAGAAGATTTCAATTTATCAAAACAATAGACTGAAAATCATTTCATTTCGTATTCATCTTGACTCAGAAATCCCTAATTTCTTAACCTTAGACAACCAAAAAGAACACCAAAATGAAAAGCCAATCCAACTGAGTCAACCTGATCATGATCACAATCTGGAGAAGCTAAACCCTAGAAAACCCAATTCGAACAAGCATTTAAAACATCTGAAATGAAAAAAACATATATATATATATATTCAAAAAAATAAAAAATAATTTTGTCGCAGGAAGAAACAAAGAAAAACAAGAGAATATCCAAAACAAATCATTACAAGGCAAATTACGGACCTGAATTAATGGATGGGTCTGAGCGAAAATAGGCAACGGATGGTCGAGGTTTTGGCTTCAAATCCAAGGGAAACAACAAGATGAAGCCAACAAGGAAAGCATATATATATATATATATATTGCAAAAATCAAACAGCAGTGAAGTCAACAAAAAAAAGGATTAACTTGAAAACGGAATCCTTTGTTTATCCCTAAATTGGAGAAATTCTGTCTCGGATTTTGATTTGGAAAAGGGGAAGGTTCTACGCTGCGTGGTGGTTTTGGCGAATCGAATCTCACTGGTTTTGAAGAAATACTTTTATTTCTATGGAATTAATTACTTATATACTATATGAAATATTCAGTACGGACATTTATAAATACGAAATATTTTTGAAATAGGGATTATTATAAATTTTAAATTATAAATTTTAAAATATATAATTAAAACGTATAATTATATTTTTTTTAAAAAAAAAAAAAGATAAAATAATTAATAATTAATTAAAAAATATATTAATAAAAATATAATTATATTAAAAAATTATAAATTATAAAATTTAGAATAGAATTAAAATGTACAATTGTGAATATAATTGTTCTTCATTCATCTCTTAACCATCAATCTATTTTTTATTTTGATTTGTGTTATAACAAAGTATCTATTTTCTTTTTATAGTATTTTTTTAATTTTCAATATATTATACAATAACATTACATTTTTATTATACAATAAAATTAGCTTAATTTTTTTAATATTTATTTATATTATTACATCTCATCTCAATATAGTACTAATACTTTTAAACCAAAAAATGAATAGATATGATAAGGGGAGTATTAAAATTGTGTTAAAAAAATATATCTATTTATTTTATAGACTATTATTATTATTATTATTATTATAACAACTTGAAAATTGTGTGACAAGTCTTCTTGGATATTATTATTATTTTTTGTTTTATATTGTGAAAATTGTATGGTAAATAGATTGGAGGTTCAAAAGTTTGAATTCATGACCTGTTATACAGTTATTTTATTATTATTTTAATATTTTTTATTGAAAAATTTAACTCAAATTTTATTATTGTCATTTTTTAAATAATTCAAATTAAATTTTTATTTTTATCTTATATTAAAATTAACTTTAAATTTATAATATAATAGTAAAACATTTATTGTCAACCTTCGGCTTCACCCCTACTTAGCGAGTCTGGAGTACGAATTCGATAAGACTTCATGCCCTTCACCGAGAGTGATTAGGGTTTCCTTTCCCAGATCTAATCTTCACCCAAACCCGACCCCAATTCCCCCAATTCCAATTAATTTCTCGAATCAGGTATTTTAGTGTCTGGGATTGAAGTTTCAGATCACCATTGAGTACTTCTTTCTTCTTCGAACGGAGGTGTAGGCGTCAGAAACCCTCGACGAATTCAAGCTGCCAATGCAATTTGGGTTGGTTAAAAATTGCTGGAGTTTTCGGAGGAGTATTGGAAAAGTTACAGCCTTGTTTTGAGTGCGCCAATGTCTTGGGCAGGACCGGAGGATATCTATCTTTCTACATCGCTTGCTAATTATCTTGACAGTAAGTTATTGAGATTTTGAAATTCTGAAGTCTTTGAATGTTTTTGTAATTTTCTTTCAACTTATTAGTCCTTTGAATGTGTTTTTTTGGCTTTTGGAGTTCGTTGTTGACATTCTGAAGTCAATATGGTGTTCTGTTGTGTTTCTATCAGTGTTCTTGATTTCTTTTGGGGTTATTTTGTACTGCCAATTGTGATTCTTGAAATTCTTGTTTGGATCTTCAAATTAGTATTATTGGTGCTTTTTTGAATTATATACGTTGAGGTTTACTTTTCTTTTATGAGATTGATGTTTTGTGTGCATAGGCTGAGGATATTGTGTGTCTGTTGGATGTGCATTTTGGGGTTATGAGTTGCTTTGAATTGATTATATTGTGTTTTCATCGTATAAAGTTGTAGAATTTAGTAAGCCATAGGCTAAAGGAGTTATCAAGAACTCAAACTGTTGTGGATTTGGACTAGAAATGCTGTTAATGCTTCTAAATGCTGAAAGCTTTATGAATCTAATATGATTTTGTTGCATTTTTTGACTGACTGGTTGCTGGCCCGCTGTGGCATTTGAATCCGACCTTAATTGATAGATAGAGTGGTGTTGTTAATCCTATCTTTGGACCCGTCTTCTTTATGTTTCTATCATAATCCTTTTTCCTTTGTAAGTGAATTTCTTCATTATGAAGAATAGATGGTGTGTTTGTTTGGGGGTTTGGATTTTGGGTTTTTGGATTCGAATAGTAAAATATAAATAGGTGTTGATATGATGTTTTAATTGTAAAATTGATTTTTAATATAATAAAAAAATAAAAATAGATGTTTTACTCGATGTTTTTTAGAGAAAAAAATTGGTGAGTTGTAGAAATTTTTTAAAGTTTGATAAAAGAACACACCCGTAGAGATTTGTATAATGAGGTTTGGAAATGGATCGTCTTGTTTTGATAAAGGTAATTGCTGCCAATTTGTTCTGCTGTTTGTTGCATTTTCAAATCCGGGAAGTATTTCTCTGTTCATTGTTTCAACCGCTAAATCCATGGCGTGGTTTTACTGGCTTTCTATTTTGGAACTCGGCTCTAACCAAATGAAAAAAGATACAATTTTTTTTATAAAGTGCATTTGTTGTCGAGAGTCTTGAAGCTTCAATGGTTTAATGTCGTTGTAGTTTAAAGTAGAATGTTCTTGTTGGTCTTTTGGTGAACTTTTATGTTACATTGCTAATCGAAACATGCTCTTCTCATTTTCCAGAGAAACTTCTTGTATTGCTTCGCGATGGGCAGAAACTTGTTGGGATTCTTCGTTCCTTCGATCAATTCGGTACCGATTTAGAACCATCATTGATATTTCAAGTCTACACCCCCTCGATTTTTATCTCTTTAAAATAATAATGTTATGATATCTCACATACACAGCTAATGCCGTTCTAGAAGGAGCATTCAATCGTGTAATCGTTGGTGATATGTACAGCGACATTCCGTTAGGTCTATATGTAATTCGCGGAGAAAATGTAGTCTTGATTGGGGAACTGGTGCGCCAATCTCCATTTGCTAACTTCTCCCAATATTTACTTTGATTACATTTTCTTTTTCACCATTTTAACTTTTGAAATGACGATTTAGGACACGGATAAGGAGGAGCTCCCGCCACATATGACCTGCGTCTCGGCTGATGAGATACTACAAGTAAGCCCTGCTATCCAAACTCTGTACACGAGCTATTTTCAATATGTCTGTAAATTTAGAACTTGAATCGGGATCCAATCATACTTTCAAATCAAACCTGTGACCTTGAACCGAGCTAAAATATTCTGAGATAAAGTTCGATTTTTTATCCAAGGCGTGAAAATTAAGGGCAAAGTCTAAAATATGAAAAATGGCCTGAGTAACAAGCAAGAATCAAGCAGAAATCTACTATGTCACGAATTCTAAGTTTCTTCTCTCTGTTCTTCACGCCATGGATTAACAATTTAACTTCATTACGGATTAAGTTCAATCAGATCACAGATTTTCACCATTTTTATGGTTTATGCTTTTCCCATTTTCTCAGGCACAGAGAGCCGAGCGGGAAGCTTCAGAACTCAAGGGTACTATGAAAAAGCGGATGGATTTTCTCGACATGGATTAATGATACACTATGGTTGACGACACCTCTGACAGTATGCAATATTTGCGCTACTTTGTGTCAATATTCATTCTGATTAAATTCCCATTCGGTAGAACCATGCATTGCGCCTTATTTTCATTTTCGTAGAAACAAATAGCGATTAGAGAGACAATGTTGGTTTAGGCAGTGGATTTTTTCTCCCTTTTTTTCGTCGGTCTGTCTGCGTGGGGGTCGACAAATCCTTGGAGTTCTTCCATATATTTTGTTTGGAGGGATTCTGGAATTTGTTGGTATTGGCAAGATGTATAGACTAGTGGCAATGCAATGGCTTTTGTCATCTGATCTTATTTGCTTTGCTGTGATCTAAGCAGAAAAAGATGTTCTTGTGATTTAATAGGGTGATGTTTTAAGGGCCTTTTGATCTATTGATTATCCATCACTTTCTGCATTTTGTCATCAAATTTGCACATAGTTTTGAATTTGACTTTGTCAGGGTGCTAATTTAAATTAATCAGTATTGTGCGGACAACTATTTATATATTCAATTTTTTTATTAAAAAATTTCTTTTACTTCGTATTAACTTGTTTGTCTAATTTTCAAACTACGTTTTATTTTATATTAAAATTAACCAATACAACACTATGTTAATTAAAGTTGGAATTTAATTTAAATGAGTATATTTGATGGACCGAGGGAGTATTAACATTAAAAGTTTACTTGGAAAAATATATTTTTATAAAATTTTATATTTAACATTACTCCATTCAATAGATAGCAGACATCGGAAAGACTTTCGGGTACAATTCAGGCGTAATGTAGCCGAAGAAACGTCAGTTGGTAGGCTATATCTACTTAATGAAAAAAAAAATAGGCTCCAATACTATGTTAGAAATTTTGGAGGAATATAATACAATTGTGTTATTGATCATCAAGATAAAGGGCTTAAATAGGCAATACAAAAAGGACTCCTGGACTCAAATATAATTAATCTAATCTATGAATAAGACCAAATTTTAATATAAAGCAAATTAATAAGTCAGTCTCTTGACACGAATCTCTCCAACAACAAGTCAACCACTGCTCCTGTTACGTCGGGTACTCCAAGCTCCACTAAGTATTGTATAACATGATTTCCTTATTCATTTTCATTCAATGGGAGTGTTTGTCTTGCTACCGTAGAAGTAAGAAATTTCCATGAATAGAAATCACCAACCACATAGACATAAGAAATTATTTTTGAAATCAAGCATCATCCATATTTATTGGTACAAATGTCAACTGAATTCTTCCCCAAAGCCTCAATGAATAGCTTATATTCTTGGAAGTGAAAGTGCTCCAAAAAGTGCATAATAACAGCATGACCATAAGGATTTTTTTTGAAATTAACAATAATCTGGCTAAAAACAAATGTCACCGTCAATACTTGCTTCCAGCTCTTCAGATTAGATAACAATGTTTGTACAACTTGTGCTCCCAATGAATGTGAGCAGACGTATACAAGTTTGGAGTCGGAACTTAGCACATTAACAAGCAACTCAGACATTTGTACTTCGGTGCAAACCTAAAAAAGTTTGCGTATAACAAAATTGGCGACATAATGTACCATTAAGTCGTGGATGTTATGCTTCAACGCAGCATCAATGATAGCTCCAATGAATTTATGATCTCCCTCCTCCAGCCTCTTCTCGAGGAATCGTCGCCCCTCAGAATTCATGGCGTCCACATACATAGGTGATCTCAGATGCTCCCTCCAAAGATGATGAGTTCTTGTGAAGATAATAACTATTTTGAGAGGGAATTAGACATAAGGTTATTTGAAAACAATGTTTTGAGGTTGTGAACATATATTTCATTGTCGGAGAGTATTTAAAATAAATAAATAAAATTAAAATTTCTCCCTCCAAAAATAAATAACACTCCAAGTCGCGAGATTTATAATTTCATAACAATATATTTGGATTGAGATATCCTCTAGATATTTTATTATTTAATCTTAAATAAAGATATACCAAGATATCTTATTTTTCATATCCTCTTTTTAATCTCACTAATATCAAAAATATATACAAAAGTAACTATTTTAAAATATTTAAATATAGTAATAATATCCATGTAGATATCCTAACAAATAATTTTCAAATCAAGATAATTACTGTTAAATCTTTATCCGCCCTATATATATAGATATAGGTCTCTCTATAGGTACAATTACATTAACCCTAACTTCTCTGTAGCGATTCGAAGCAGCTCTACAATGGCGTCGACGACTTTCGATGATCTTCCCAACGAAATTGCAGACCTAATATTCGAGAAGCTATGGACATTCGATCGAGCTCGATCAAGACTCGTATCAAGGGCATGGAACGCCGCTCTGACTGATAAAACTCTCCCTCAGGCAGCTTCCGAGCTTCCATGGCAGATCCTGAAAGCCCAAGGGGATTGTGCACGAAAGCCCAAGGGGGTTATAGATATTGAAAAACCTGGCGGAGGAATACACAGATTCGAATTTCCGGTCGCCGGCTGCTGGCACTGCTGCGGCTCCTCCAAGGGTTGGCTCCTCCTCGGCGGCGGCCGCGACGTTGATGTTTTGCAGACGATGCTATGGAATCCGATCTCCGGCGAGGTTCGGAATCTTCCTTCTCTATCTCCGCTTGATCAATTTTTCCGGCAGACCTCTTTTCGCTATTCTGGTCAGGATTTTGCCCAATTTTATATCTCGAAATTTCACGTCTTCTCCACGGACTCCATCGCGGTCGCCGTCGCCGTCATCTTGCGGGTTCGGGTCGCCGCTCAATTGGTGGTTTGTCGGCCGGAAGACTCGCGGTGGGCGGTGGTGAAGATGAACGCCGGCGACGCCCCTGTGGCGGATATCTTATTTCATGGAGGGAAGCTTTTCGTCTACTGCAATATGCTCAACCCTAACTGCAATATGCTCGAGCCGCCGATACCCCGCGACGTATCTGGAACGGTAAAGGCCTATCTGCAACAACGATCCGCGACGGCGAACCATGTGCTCAACCCTAACGAAGAAGAAGAAGACGACGAACTTATCAGAAACGGCGGCCGCACCGTCGATCTGGATGGCGGCGGCAGCGTGGAATTGGAGCAGCTGACAATGGTGTATGGATCCAAAGCAATTAAAACTCGAAAAATTGACCGTTTCAATCGACTTGTATACGGCGATCACTTGGTGGCGCCGGCTGTGGCGCCGCCGGATAACGGCGGCGAGTTACTGGTGGCGAGCGTCTTGGTGAGGATTACGCCGTGGGACCGCATCGCATTTGGGGGGCTTGAGGTTTGCAAGATTAAGAATGTCGCCGGAGACTTACCGCCGGCGGCGGCGAAGGCGGAGAGCGTGGGGCGGCAGGCGATATTTGTGGGAGGAAAGAGTGAGGCGGTGGCGGTGGCGGTGGGTGATGACGATGAGAAATTGGGGGTTTTTGGCGACGACTTATATTTCATAACTGGAGGTACGATGGAGGAAATGAGGGACGTTTTGGAATACAGAGAAGGAGGAATCAACCTGCGGGGAGGGAAATTATGTGTTAAGTGGAATTATAAGGTTCGGAATTCGGGTGTTAGGAGCAGCGACGTTGGGTGGTTTATGCCCAAACTCCATTGATGTTGAATTAGGGTTAGGGTTCTGTTGCTGCTGCGGCTTCGGGAAGAAGAAGAAGACTGCATTAATTTCAAAATTAGCAGTTGTGATCGCAAAATTTTGTTATTTATTTAATTTTTTGATGCGAGAATGCAATGATACTTTTGTTTTGGTAGTATGTTTGCTCAGTTTTTTAGATAATTATCCTTTTTGTTATGAATTTATAAATTTATATATGACAGAGATTAAAATTAATAAATAAATCAATGGTAAAAATATAAAATTTGTCTTTAAAAAAAAAATAGGACATTGTTGGACTACGACATTAGTAAGGAAGTAATATTTTTAATATTTAATTATTATTTTTAATAAATATGGTGAGCACGATTTATCATTCTTTTGATAATTTTTTTTCTAATTTTATTACTTTATTCGTCCCTTTATTTTTTTTTACGTAGTTTTAGAAATATTAGTTGGGATATAGTAAAAATAAAATAGAAATGACTAAAATAATCTTATTAGTATGTGTGATATAAAGGTAATGACATTTATGTAATATATTGTAAGTTGTAATGGTATTTGTAATGTTAAGTAGATCACGGTTATTAAAAAATGAAATAAATACTTTGTTATGGGACGGAATAGGACGGACTAAAATGGATACTTTGTTATGGGACGGATGAAGTATTTAAATTATGTTGTTTTAAAAAATATATATTTTTTTTTCTCTTACCATTAAAGTATTATAATACGAAATTCAAACTAAATTTTTTCAAAATCAAGCAAAAAAAAAAAACACACCATGTAACAAAGAATATGGCTAGATTTTAAATTATTATTCAAATAAACAAAAAAATCCACCAACTAACAACGCTCCTAATAATAGTTATTTTTACTCAATTATCTCTTTTATCTTTCATCCACATTATATTTATCTATAATAAATCACATTTAACATATTACCCTTATTATTTAATAAAATCACAATAATTTATTTATTTCTATATATTTTTATTATGTAATAATATATATAAATAATTTATTTATTTATACATATTTCTATATATTTTTATTATGTAATTATATTTTAACTTTTAAAATATCAATCTACATAAATTTTAATAATTAAAATTATTTGATAAAAAAAGTTAACATATATATTAATCAAAAATAATATAAAAAAGAATCGTAATATAATATAAACCCATAAAATAAATATATTAACAATATAATTTACAGAATTATTATTTTTATTGTCAAATCATATTCAAGAAAATTGATTAATAAAATCTAAATATATTTATAATAATTTATGTTAAATTTAAATTTTTTTAAAATTTAAAATTTCAAAAGAATTTGAATAATTTTTAATTTGTTTTATTATTTTATTTATTTTTTGTTGAAGATAATAAATTTTAATAACTATATTTCTTATTAAAGTTAAACCGTTTTGTTATAGTAAAAAATAATGATAAAAGGTAAAGAAAGAATGATTGTAACTTGTAATCGAGGCTCTAAAGTCAGCGGAAGTTGTATTAGGTTTTATTTATTTAATATTATTTATTTATTAAAAATTATTATATCAAATATTTTTTTCTACAACAAATAAAATATATTTTTTTTAATATAAATTTTAAGAATTTTAACGTATAAATATTAAATATATTAATTTTTATTTAAATTATATATATATTGTAAAATGGAACCTTTAAAATGGCCCAAGAGTATTTAATAAAATAATATTTTAATAAAAAACTCAAGCATTCGAACTCCATAAAGAAACGAACCGTAAATCCGTAATGATTGAATATTGATGCTATGAGAATTTCATACTATTTATTAAAATATTATTATTTTACGCGTTAAAAGAAATGCTAAGCTACGATTGGCGGTGTAGGTGCGCTCGTCGCAGGGGATCGTAGCCTTCGAACTCAGCGATGAGTCCACGAATGTTTAACAATGGTGGAAGACAGTCCGGGGTCTCCATTTCAGCGTCAGATCTCTCTCAGTCTAGCTGCAGATCCGAGCTCAACTTGATTGCACGCGCCGCCGATGTGTCGATTGAGCTTCCTGATTTCTGCTCTGCCGCTGGCGGCGGCGGCTCTGCTGCTTTGGTCTCGAGCGGTTGACGCGTCGGTGCATGAGTACGCCGGCCAGAAATTCGTCGGAAAAGGAAATGCTTTCGTTGTCCACGGTGGAAGCGAGGGGATTTACTCTTCTGCTCCTGGACTGAATGAATCTTCGCCCGGAGATTCGTTTATACGGTGAATTGAATGAATCCCTTCGCATTGTTGTTATTGCTGTTTCGATTTGTGGAGATCTATGCTGGAAATTGACTTGGAAATTAGCTTTTGCGTCGGTTGGGGCTTAATAGGCAAATGTGAGATCATGCATTAGCAGAGAGCTTAGTCAATGCTTGGTTGCCTGGGCATGATTTTGCTTGCACTTATTGCTGGTTTTGCAGATGATGAAGCATTTCTAGTTACATTAGTTGGTGTGCGAACATAATTTGGATTTTTTTTTTTTTTTTTTATGATCGAATTGTGCCGTAGTTGCTGTTAATTCATCCTCTTTTTGGCGATGTACGAGATTCAGAATCTAGTAGCTGAGTACTGTATGATTTAGATAGTTATTGACTGATACTGAATTTGGATGATCTAGAACTAAAAACTGTATTATGTTCTTGTTTGTGTTTTAGGAATAGCATAAATCGAACTGAAAATAATTGTCAGGGTGTGATGATTTGAAAGGAAAATCAATGTTTGATTTGCCATTTTTCTCTAGGTAAAAAAATAAGTTGCCATTAAATGAATACTGTGAAAATAATTTCGAATGCACAGACAAAATCATTGAAGTTTCATATATGTATCTTGTAGACTGAAATCGATCCTTTCCAAATGGACATTGTAGTCTTGTTGTCTTATCAAAATTTGGACCTGTGAACCTCTTAATGTCAGAGTTTATTGGTTTTTATCTTAACAATGTCTAATCTTGTCGTTGTTGCAACCAGGTTCGATAAGATTGTCTTCCGGAGACCTGAGAAGCTTTCTAACTTCAGTTCAGGATCAGTTTATGCACTTCTGTTTGAGGTTGATGACAGGGAGACAATTGGTGGTTCGGCATATGGAGGTCAAAGAGCTGTGTGCTGCACGGCAGATCTGGCAAAGCTCGGAGTCTGCAAGGAAGGGCAGATCATTCACCGTCCATCTGCTGGTAATCCAGGTTGGCCTCAAGTATTCGGTGCCTCATTTGATATGGATACAACAGAGACTTCTCTACAGTCGACATCTATACAAATTACGAAATCAGGAATGTATAACTTATACTT
This sequence comes from Andrographis paniculata, assembly GCF_009805555.1. Lineage (NCBI taxonomy): Eukaryota > Viridiplantae > Streptophyta > Magnoliopsida > Lamiales > Acanthaceae > Andrographis > Andrographis paniculata. Next base: position 1,684,459 of record NW_026137634.1, on the reverse strand, counting down.
CATTCACTGTGATCCGAAGCTTAAAGAGGTTGTTGTTGATGGTAAAACTGTCTGGAAAAACCCCACTGGTTACCTGCCTGGTAGAATGGCGCCACTGATGAATTTCTATGGATACATGTCTCTTGCATTTGTGCTACTTGGAATTTTCTGGTTTTCGCAGTACGCCAGATTCTGGAGAGAAGTTCTTCCTCTACAAAACTGTATCACACTGGTTATAACATTGGGAATGTTTGAGATGGCGTTGTGGTACTTTGATTATGCTGAGTTCAACGAAAGTGGAGTAAGACCAACTGGAACAACTATCTGGGCCATTACCTTTGGAACTGTGAAACGTACTGTTTCACGATTGATCATCCTCATTGTTTCGATGGGTTATGGCGTTGTCAGACCTACTTTAGGTGGCCTCACATCGAAGGTTATTTTACTTGGAGGGACTTTCTTTGTTGCATCAGAATTACTTGAAGTGATTGAAAATGTTGGTGCTGTAAGTGATCTCTCCGGGAAAGCTATATTTATATTTGTCCTCCCGGTGGCAATTTTGGATGCTTTCTTCATCATCTGGATATTTACGTCCCTATCTTCGACTTTGAATAAGCTTCAGGTACTTGATTCTCGGTTTTATGTTTATGAATTTAGCATTACTTGGAAGTTGCTTCAATCTTGTTTGGTTTTGTTTCAAAAGGTTGACCGATATTGTCAGTACTTTATATTTGGGTTTTACTGTATTATTATGCCATCCAAATCTTGGTAATAGACTCAAGTAGATACTACTGGTGCTGCAATGAAGCTTATTGATTTGTTGCCTTTTGTGTTTTATAGAAATACATATTTTTCTTGGAATTTCATACTAAAAAGTTACTCCTTTCCTGGTCTGAACTTCGAATAAATTGGTTCTCTCAATGACAATTTCGAAAATTGCACGAATTTGTGACTTGTATTTCCATCTAATTTTTATCAAGTGAAATAACTGGTTCAAGTTCTTGGTGCTTGACATTATCAGGCCAGGAGAATGACTGCCAAGTTAGAGATTTACAGAAAGTTCACGAATGCATTGGCCACTGCAGTAGTTCTGTCTATTGGGTGGATTTTCTACGAGGTAATTTGGTGTAATATCTATTTGTAGTTGAATATCCGTCGTATTATCACTCCCGTATCTGCGGGCTTATTGCTAGATGTTGATCACATCAACTCTGAGAAAGTGTAATGAAATCGAATGAGGTCATTTTATGGGGAGGGATGAAGTTGGTAATATTTATAGTTGTCAGAACAGTCGAAATGGGCAGCTAGTTTCTCAATTAACAAAGACTCTAGACAATGATTAATCAAGCCAAATGGTTATGTGGTATTTAATGGCGACGTGCAGAGTTAATTATAGAACTAAAAAATGTTAAAAGGAAGGTGATTTTGTACATATGTCTTGAATTTGATACCAAATGGCTTTTCCATGGCTTTATTATGCAGCTTCATTTCAAGTCACACGATGTTTACAATGAGCAATGGCGCAATGCTTGGATTATTCCTGCCTTCTGGCAAGTGTTGTCTTTCTCGCTCTTGTGTGTCATATGCGCTCTTTGGGCGCCGTCACAGAACTCAATGAGGTAATACTATCTTGTCCTCAATTCTGGTATTTATTCGTTGTTTCGTGATGATCCAACTTCAAGACAACTTTTTTACTTTTTTTGTCGCTCTAATAATTTCGTTGGTAGATATGCTTACTCTTCCGAGGATCCTGAAGAAATTTTTGACAAAGATGACACTTTAAAACTCATCAAACCAATCCCTTTGACCCCTACGGATGCTGCAACGAGCCCTGACACCAGATCGGCCATGAGTGGCAATGGTTTAACCCATACCGATCTTGAAGAAGAAAAGACTGCATAAGGTCAGATGTATTATATCTGTGCAACTGTAACATTAATTTATAAGGATACCGATCTTGGGAATACATGATTTGTCACCATTCTGTTATAGAAATTACGAGCGGATGGAAAAGGAGTATAGCTAATTAGATTTGTGGAATCTGTCGATCGGGTAGTCCTAGTTTTCTCCTGTCTTGCTTTCTTGCTTGTCACACATCCATCACTGCTGTTTACACATATTTATTCATTGAATTTCATATCTAACTAACAGTTAACAATATGATTTACTGATCTCCGGATCCCCGCGAGCTTTTGGAATCATCTTCATTCGAACTTTCTTGAGTAGAAATGTTTAATCCTGCACTCAACTGCTCATTGCATGTGTAACTTTTGATGATCTGGGAGAACATGATTAGGAAGCTTAGCCCAGTTTTTCATCCCTTTTCGAAGAAACCTGACCGGGGATTCGTATCTTTGTCTATATATACACAGTATAGTCGATTCGCTGTCAATATTTCATCTACTTATATGTGTATGTGTAGATTCTGGCTGATACATCATTTTATATCCTTCATTGATCTCCAATGTCATGACTGCTTTTCCCTGAATAGTTGCTCCCGCGCCCGACAACAGTCAAGTCGTCGCTATACAACGACAGCGCCTGAGCCGTCTCCATGTCCAGAGAACTTCCATCATCGTCGTCATCAGGTACGCTCTCTATCCTCCTTACAGCTTCCGCAATATCTAATCTTTGATCCGGATTACTTTGCGTGCACGCTACACCGATCCGTAGAACTTCCCCCATCTCACGCATACACCTCGCGTCACTAACGATCTCCGGATCGAATATATCACACTGCTTCCCCTCAGCGATGGTCGATCTCGCCCACCGGACTATGTCCACCTCGACTTCGCCATCGCCAAGGCTTGGGGCTTTCCCCGTAAGAATCTCTAACATAACCACCCCTAGGCAGTACACGTCGCACTTTGGCGATACTTTGCGTTGCAGGATAGCCTCGGGCGTCTTGTACGCTTCGAGCCTTTCTCTTGCCTCGCTGCTGCCAACCATCGAACTAAACCCGTAGTCGGCGAGCAACGCCTCGTTTTCGGAGGTTAAAATCACATTGCTTGCCTTGAGGTTCCCATGCGGTAAATCTAGTGAAGAAAACTCAGTATGTAGATAAGCTAATCCTCTAGCAATCCCTTGAACTATCTTCAACCTCGCAGACCAATCGATTCTACCGTTCGTCAGTTTCGTCCCGTGTAACGCGAAGCGTAAGCTCCCTCCGGGCCTATGCTCGGAGATCAAAAGCTTCTCGTCGTGACGGTAGAAGTAAGCCAACGGCGACAACACGTTGCTGTGGCTTAAACTCCCGAGTCTCTTCATCGCTGCGTCGAACTGTTCCCTGTCCATTTCGTTCATCTCTCTCGTCCGTTTAACCACCACTGTCGTCCCGTTCGCCGTTGTCACCTTGTAGGAACACCCGAGTGATCCATTCCCGAGCATCTCCGCCGTTGCTCTCATCAGATCGCTCATTTTAAACTCGCCCGCGCCGTCGCGTACCATCACTATATCACTCCTGACATTCGTTGATTCCTTCCGGCCTGACCTTCTCACGGCCGTGCTTGGATTATGTTGTTCGTCGTTTGTCACCAATGACGGTCGCTGGTTAAGCGAGTTCTCGGCGAGCATCTGTTGTTCCCTGTTCCTTCGCTTCAGCGTAACTATCCCGACTATCATTCCTGCGAAAACTATTCCGGCGGGCATCAGCGCCCATAGAAACTCCAGCTGCGATGAACTCTGTTTCCCCCCGTTCGGCGTCGGCGACGACGATGAAAGCCTGCAGACCGTGCCGAGACTCTCGCCGCACAACCCGGGATTCCCGTTGAACGAATCCAAGCTGAACTTCAGCATGGTCGACGGGATTTCGCCCTCCAACTTATTGTTCGAGATGTTCAACGAAACCAAACCCGGCTGGGTCAGCCGAGGAATCACCCCCGAAAACTGATTGTCTTCGAGATGCAATTCCGTCAGATCGGACAAATCACTGAGCGAGGATGGAACCGAGCCGGAAAACCCATTCCCCGATAGCCAAACCTTCTTCAACCTGCTCAATCCGGCGAAATAATCCGACGGGATCTCGCCGGAGAACTGGTTCCTCGACAGGAACAGCCCTCTCAAATTCCCCATCCGATGAAAATTGGGGATCGGCCCGGAAAACCCATTCGACACGAAGCTGACAAGACGTAATTTAGGTAGGGAAACCAATGCATCGACGTTTATCGTACCCAATAGACCCAAATGCCCGAGCCGGAGCCCGGCAGCCGTGCCGTCGACGCACACAACACAAGCCCATTCTCGGCCTCGACTGCACGGCTCGGTCCCAGGCTTCCATGAGTCGAGCGCGGTTGTGTTCACGAACGAGTTCTTGAGCTTGAGAAGAGCTTCGGACTGAGAAATCGAGCTCGATGTCGAAAAATTGACGAGAAGAAGATAGAAAATTATGGATGATGATCCAAGAACATGAACAATGGCCATAGGAGAAAGAAAAAAAAAAAAAAAAAAAAAAAAAAAAAAAAAAAAAATTAATAAAAGGCGAAATAATTAAGAAATTAAATTGCTTGCTAAGATTCTATTTTTGGCTGTTGGGACCGTTGGTCTCAACTGCTATAGTCATGCAAGAAGTTGCAACTGTAATAACTACCCACCTTCTCGTCTTTTCTTCGTAGCTTGTAGTAGTTCTTATTAAAATTTTATATTTCTTTAGTAAAAATATTACATATTTATAATGATATAATTTGGCCAGTAGGATAGGATTGACAATGAGTCGACTATGGCTCTAGTCCAGTTGCACCCAAATCTGACCCGAATTGAATTTGATCATACTTCGACTTGATTCGAACAATACTTGACAAATTTGATAGGTTCTCTATATCCGAAAAATCTTTTATAATTCTTAAAATTGAATTTAAAATTGGATCTAAACAGATCCGGATCTAACATATATTAAAATTTATATATTTTATTTAAAAATATTACAATAAAATAATAAATAAAAATTAATTAAACTAAAATTATATTTTTAATATAACTTATATTATTAAAAATAAACATATATATAAGTAATATATAAATCGGGTTTAGGTCGGGTCCACTTTCAGACCGGACCAGACCCGATAAAGGTACACAATATCCCACTTGGATCTAGACTCAATATCTGAATAATTAAACCCGACTATAAATAAATAGGTCGAATTTATATCACTAGATGGACCGGAAGTAATATAGTTCATTAATGAATAAGTTCATGGACAGTAGGAACATTACAACACAAGTTTATTAACGATCACATCGATCCAACGATTGTCAAAAAAAGTTGACAACATATTTCACAACATAACTTAATAAAAATTGGTAACCAAGAAACATGAATTTAAATTCAAATCTGAGACTTTCGACTTTCCAGAGCTGATGCTGCAGAATCGACATGAACAAGCAAGCAGGAATAAACCTTTTGCTTCAATCTCTCGACACTTTCCTCAATCTGATGATCAATTTTTTCGACGGCGGAGTTCGATTCGCTCCACCGCACCTTGTCGAGCCACTCATTGGCCTGTTTCAGCAGCGACAGCGTCACCGCAATGTGGTTGTTCTGCTCGATGACTCTCTCTTTTCCGTTCCTGGCTTCGCCGCCGCCTCGAAAGCCTATTTCGAGCGATCGATCCAAGAAATCGAGAAACCACGATTGCATTTCGTTCGAAAGAATCCTTTTTACTTCCGCGATTTCTTTCCCGCCGTCGCCTTTCGCCCATTCTAGCTTATCATTATTCGTACATTGCGCCGAGGCTGTAAAAGCGCTACGGCTCGTCGATCTACCATTCGATTTTTTCGCTGATTTGTAGATTTCGTTGTCTTTTGGAGTCGAATTTGTTAGTAGATTGTCCCAAACATCCTTCGTCGGGATGGCTACTTCCGACGTTTCGATGAGCTGGTCGAGCGTGAAGAACTTCGGGAGGTAGAAATGAGGATTTTCAGGAGATGCCGACGAGTAGAGTTCCGCAAACAAACTGAAAACAGGGCAATCCAAAATGAGTTTAAATCAAAATTACGACAGAATTTTACGTGGAAAACTACCTCGCCTTATCGTAACATACCCGAGGCACTTGGCGAGATTCGCCGCGACTTTCGCTTCCTTTTGCGCTTCAGCCGCGGCCAACAAAGCTAAATTTCCCGATCGAACCATTCCCTTAAAAAAAAAAAAAAAACACGACAAAAAACATAGATAACTTTACAACCGACATTAGGGGTGTGCCGATTATAAAGTAATTTTTTTTAAAAAAAGATATAATATATATAATCTTAAATAAAATAATTATTTGAATTCGAATTCGATAAATCCGAATTAAAAAATGGTAAAACCAAATTCAAATTATTTTCAAAAATATTGAATTCGGCATATCCGAATATCTTTAAAATTACCAAATTACCGAATTTGAATTTTCGAATTTAATTCGAATTCGGTCAATAAATAAAAAATCAGTAATTTTGCACACCCTGACCGAAACTCAGACATGAGTAACGCGTACCTTCCCGGGCTTGAGAAGCGCAGCCGGGAGACTTGACCATGATATTGTGTCGGGACACGGCTTTTTGGCGCTATTAGGCGCCCGAGGCTTCGACGGCGCCACGCCCAATTTGGCGCTCAAAGAATCCGCGTCGCACGGCTACAATGTAGTATTAATAACACTTAGCGACAGCGCGTAATAAAACCAACGAAACGCGTCGAATAAAAAACCTCGTACCTGAACTTTCGACTCCTTCGTCTTCTTCTTCGACATCTCGACCTCCGTATCCGTCTCTCTCCCCGAATCGGGCCTCTGCTTCACCACACCCTGCATATACCGCGACGCGACGCCGGACTTCTCCTCCTTAATCACGATCCTTTTCTTCACACTCTCGTCCTCACCGTTACTCTTAACATTTTCTTGATCGCCGTCTTCTTTCGGGGTTGTCAGAAACTCCGACGATTCGAGCAGCTGCATGAGATCCTTAGGATATGTTTGTTCGTGGGTTTTAGTTTTTGGGTTTGAATTTTCGAATAGTAAAAAGTTGAATTTGAATAGTTGTTTGATGTGATATAAATAGAGTTTGATATGATATTTTGAATGTAAAATAAATTTGTAATATAATTTAAAAAGAAAAATAATTGTTTAATACGACCCACACAACTTGTGGTAAAACCCACAAAAGAACACAACCTTAGGGTTTCCGACAAATGCGTGCCGTCCCGGGACGGGTCTGACGCCGACGAGAACGGGGACCGGCGTGCCCGACTCGATCCTATCGACGTAGAAGAACTGCCCGAGCTGGAGCTTGTTGTTGAGGATGAGGTCGGTGTCGGGTTTCGAGAGGGAGACGTACGTCGAATGGGATGAATCGGAGATCTTGATGAAGAAGCCGTGGTCCGGCCATAGCTCCGATCCCGATATGGCCGGGACAATGCTGATTACTTGTAATAAGACCGAGCGGTGCTCGCCGCGAACCCGGTGGTTCGAATTTATGGCTCGGAGGAGCTTGATCAAGACTCCTGGCACGAGTGCTGCCATTTCGAACGCCGAATAGTGTCGAAAAAAACCAATTTTTTTTTTTATTTATTTAAAAAAAATAAAAGGAAGCTTTAGGGGAGGCTAGAAGGATGAGGAAGAAACAAACATGGTGGAGGACATGAATGTGTGAAATCTTGGCATGAGAGGGAAGTAATGTAATGTTGTGACAAATGAACCTTTTTTTCTTGCCTTTTAAGCCAAGAGATCCTACAAGATGGGTCCTTCTATATGGTCATGAAATTACGATTATGCCCCTCCTTTTGATAATATATTTGGGCCACGCATGAGTTGGTTGATTCAAATCTAATCTGACTTTTTTATAAAGTACAAAATAAATTTAAGTCAACTCGTGAGTTTAAATGAAAATTTAGAAGCGTGGGGTGTGTTATTGAATAGGTTTTTGGTAGGTTTGCTGAATACTTTGTCTGCATTTTTTTTATTTTTTTTCCACCAAATTTCTCGTACTTCTAAAACTGCGTTAACCTCCTCGTGATTTTATAAACTTTGCGTCTAAGCTACTCAGTGGTCCTTATTTAACGATATTTGACTTAAATGCGCTCAAACTGCGAATAAATTTTAGAATCTCAATTTCTAAACCCCTAAAATTACTAATATATTTATTTTTTTATATATATATTTAGCATAAAAAATAGTAAATATACTAAAAAATAGTTATTTTTTAAGGTTTTAAGAATATTTTTACTATTTTTTTAGGCTAAATATATATATATAAAATAAATATATTTGTAATTTTAGAGGTTTAAAAATTGAAATTCTAAAATTTATTCGCAGTTTGAGCGTATTTAGATCAAATACTGTTAAATAAGAACCGCTGAGGGGATTAGACACAAAGTTTATGAAACCACGAAGAAGTTTGACGCAGTTTTAGAAGTATAAAAGATTTGGTACAATTTCATAAAATCACGGATAAATTTTGTGCAATTTAACTACATTCTTTTAGTTGTACCTTTTTGTTTATTTTAATAACGTTTGAATCCGTAGTTATTACTCTTCAAAAGCTAAAAAAACTTTAGCCGAACATAAATAAAATTAAAGATTGAAAAATACGCATTAGGTAAATTTCCAACTAAACGACAATAATCTATACCGTTAGGTCATCTTACGTAGTGATTATAATTAATCAACATTACGTTGACAACATACATCATCAATACATGAAAAATGAATTAATAAAATATGATATATGCTAATATTATACGTATAGAATACATTAGACAATAATTTACACAACAAACAAAATATATATACAAACCATGTGTTAGTATTTCTTACGTCTATTTTCTAATGTTTTAATTGATATTTACACGTATTTTTAGACAATTATTTTTATTTTATTTTTTTTTTTTTTTGTATAAAATGATAAATTTATCCTTTATTTTGTATATAGAAAAAAAGATAAAGAAAATAAAAATAAAAGAATAAATTTTATATATAAATTTCAAATAAAAAAATAGAAAAAACAGAGGAAGGGTAGAAATGGAATTTGGTGGTGAGGAAATGGTTTAACTTTCAGAGGGTGGGTAGGATAATTGTAATTATCTCATACATTCATTACATATGATAGGTTTGTCCTAACAAATTTCTTAGAATAGACTAGACTCTAATGATGATGATGACGGCTATACTGTCACTATATCATGTCCCTATCCTTCATAACATATACTAGCTTATTCAAAAATTAATTAATTAATTAATTAATTAATTACTAGTAGTTTGTTCGACTCACTGGCCGACACACCGACACGGGCGTGTCGAAAACATGTGTATTTTCTGTTAGGTAAATAAGTGCATAATCAAGGAATAAAACAATGTCATAAAAACATGTCATAGACAATCTGAGTTCCTATACGATAAAACTGCAATGGTTTCTCAGAAAAAATAAACAAAAAGGTCTAAAAATGCAACCAGTTTTCCTCAAATACCTCTCAAGATGCTCACAAAGTTAGATAACATCTTCAACAATTCATACATCACTTCATCGTCCAGGTATTGCGGCGCGAGTCGATGCCTGTAAGTACCGAAATAAACAAGAATAAGAACACGATCAATATGTATGTGTCCGAATAGAAGAGCTACATATATAAATTGTACCTCATGCGAAACGACAGGAACATTAGTTGGAGCATAGTCGAAAGACCATGGATCCATAGTGTTTCCGGATTCTTGACCTGCATTTCCATTGATAAAAGCTTCAATCGAGGCTTCCCAGTTGTTCTCAATGTCGGGCATCTGAATAAGTTTCATCTGGGATTCAAACTCTGAAAGATTTTCAGGCAGTTTGTTTGTAGAATCGGTGTTACCAATCACAAAATTATCAGAAACTGGAGTTTCTTCAGTCTTGCCAGGAAACTCGGCTTGATTATCCTCGATGATGGCTGAGAGAACAGACGATATATCAGGGGTCTTGACACAGTTATCGCTCCAGCCGTAATCAGAACAGTCTAAAGAATTGCTCCCTTGATCAGAGCTGAACTGAATAGAAGAGACATCATTGGCGACAAACGGTTGTGCTCCTATATCAACAAACCCGTATTGATTCACCGGTTTTTGATCCACAAACCCCCAAGAATTGTACAGCTCGCCATTCGGCATGTTTCCAAAGCTCATATTTTGGGTCAAGACAGGGTCGACAGTAGTTGGGACATTATTAGGAGGCACTGTTGTAGAGTCTGATTTATTAGAGGGTGGAACTTCATCAGGGAAGTTTAGCTTAGCTTTCTTGCCTCTAATCTTTCTTGCTTCGACATCATAGGCTCTTGCAGCTTCCTCAGCTGTGTTAAAAGTACCTAGCCATACACGCGAACCTTTCCTCGGATCACGAATCTCAGCAGCCCATTTACCCCATGGACGCTGTCGAATCCCCCTGTATATGTTCTTTCTTTGCCTTTTCAAAGGCTTTTCAGCATCCTCGTTAGATACAACAGAATCAACAGACTTCAAACCTTCAAAAGAGATAGATAACACCTCCATGTGAAATGGATGGTTACTAAGCTATAACATCAATTGATACAAAATGCTCATAGGAAGGAAAAAACATCAAACCTGAAACTTTAATAATAACCTATGTGTTCATGGAGAGAAAATTGCAGATCAAAAGCAATATATGAAAGCAAAACCGAACGGTTTCGGATAGAAGAACAAAACATGAATTTCCAACAATATATAACTTAATCTGTCTCAATTGAGTATAAATAAAATCTACCTCTAGATAACATCAATAACATGAAAATTCAGAGTATCTTTGATCATGTAAACTAGAATTATTCCAACAAATTTCTTTCGAGTTAAGAAGTCTGAGAGATTTCAAGTTTAACCTGAAAGCACTAAAGAAAACCTAACAAATTCGTCCAACGTATTCTTTCAATTTCTTTACACGTATTCCTTCAAGATCTTCCGAAATGGAGAACAGAAATTAAAAAAATAAACACCTCAATCCAAAATCACATCCTAACGGAGAGCAATAAGTTTTCATAAACAAACTTAAGAAGCAAAAAACACAAACAAAAACTTCATCGTCGAAACTTAAGGTAATAATTAATCAATCACCGCTGAGAAAAATTGTTTCAACCTCAACATTTCACTAATAAATCTAGAAAACAAAGCATTAAATGTAGCAAAAAGTTCATTGGAAAAAGCATGTTCATTACCTTTAGAGCCAGGATTTTCAGAGGTAGAGCGAACCAGCTTCTTGTTCACCTCGATTCCTCCGTCATCGTCGCCGAATTCTTCAAATTTCCGAAAATCAGCTTCAAAATCGTCGTACGAATCAACGATCGGCCGAGTCCTCATCGGCTGCGAGACAGAACTCTCACGATTATTCTTGTTGCCCAGATCTCCGGCGCCGCGGCCCCATAGCAGCTCGGCTGTAAGCCGACGTGATGATCGGCTAACCAGAGGATCAAAATCCGAAATTATAGCTCCCCCACACATTTCGAGCACAGGTGTTTTTTTCTCGCTGCGTTTTGCAGAGAATTCAGTGTTTTATGAAGCGAACGCAACGAGGAAGACGAGGGTGGCTTAGTCGGCGGAGATGCGAGTTTACAAATCTACCCCTAAAATATAGATACAGCGTAGCTAGACGCGTATTAATTGACAAAAGTGCCCCTCATTTTGATATATAAATGAAATCTGCGTAATAAATTAAAGAAAATTCTAGACTTGAAAGTCAAAGTAGTCAAAGAGAATCTGAAAAATACCAACAGATCCTACGGCTGACCCCAAAGTAATCTAAAAAATCCAACGGCCCAGATAGAGTGCCAAGACACATGGCCCAAACTTTGGAAAATAAATTATTGTGTCCAAATAGAATGGGTTGGATGCACAAGGAACGTTATATACAAATTTTTTATGAAAGAATGTATTAAATATTTCTTATTTTTATTTTAATTTATATATCATATTAAATATGAAATATTTTATTATTTTCAAAATTTCACAAACTTCACCTTAACTTTATACTAAAGGGTCGGTTTTGAAGTTTAAAAAATGACAGTGATAAGTTAACCAGCTAATAAGAATATTTAAAAATAATATGTTATATAATTCCTTAATTAGCAACTTAAAAGACATTAAATAATATTCTATTAAATTTTAATTAATAAAAATTTATGACTTCATAATTATCTGTTGTTCCATAACAAAGTATCTATTTTCTTAACGGTAGATAAATACCCTTACAACTTACAATATATTACACAAATGTCATTACTTTTATATCACACGTACTAATAAGGTTATTTTAGTCATTTCTACTTTATTCTTACTGTATCCCAATATAATACTAATATTTCTAAAACTACGTGCAAAAAGCTAATGGATGTTTAGTTCCGGAACTGAGAGAATACTATATTACAAGAATAGCTAAAATATTTTTCATTGTTTAAATTAAATCTACAAATATTATAAGAATAGCTAAAATATACTTTTAATTTACATCAAATATATTTTATGTTATTAATCATAATATATATAGTAATATACTTATATAATATAAACTATTATATTAGCATACACTATAAGTTTATACACTAAATTTATATTATATTAAATTTCCATTGCGCAATATTACAAATCCAAAAATTTTTTTTTAAAAAAAAAATGATAACGAAAAAGGGAAGCCTTCATTTCAAATGAACCGCCCCAACTACGAGAAAATAACTCGATTTTTCTGCTCCGGGAACCGGCGGTGGGGAAACTCCCCAAATTCTCCGCCGACGTCACCTCCGCCGCCGCCGCGACAGCGCTGCAGCCGACATGGAGCGGCGAACATTTTCTGAGCAGAGGTTTCGATCTCCTTCATCTCGTCCATGTAAATTTGCGAGTCTCTACACTCCACGCTACAAAACCCCAAATTACCCCTGCAATAATTTCAACAATTAGCCCTAAATTCACAGAGCTGAAATCAAATTGAAGAAATATTGTCGAAATTAGGGTTTTGGTTGATGTAATAATCGACATTCAACGACCTGTACATGTAGATTTCTCTGTCGAGCCTCAGAGGCTTCCGGCAAAGATGACACGATTTGAGGTAGCAGCCGAAGTGATGATCGTCGGAATATTGGGTTGTCGGAGTCATGGATTTGATGACAACTTTGGAACTGCCATGATTTTTGAGGATTAATCTCAGCCCTTCGTCTTCGTCGTCGGAGACTCTGCAAGAACCGCCGTGTTTATGGTTGTTCCGAAATAATGAAGACCGCATTGTCGTGTGGCTTTCTGTGACTGTATCTATATATGTATATATACATGTGTGAGTGTGTGAAACTGTGTGCTTGATGAGATTCTGTGTGTGGAGGAATCGTAATCTGTGTGCCAACTTGGGGGCGGATATTGAAATATTGAATGGCTATGGAGGAAACGGCGTCGTTTTGGGGATCTACCTAATATTAATAATAATAATGTCACATAGGAATGTCAAATGGAGAGGAATAGCCCGAGCCATCCCGGATCCGGTCTTAATGGGGCGGCTTCGGGTCTAAAAAAAAATTTGGTTTGTGATGGGTTATGGATTTTGAATTTTAAACTCGGCCGGGTTTGGGGCGGTTACGGGTTTTACTATAAACTCGTCTCATCCCGGATCCGAACCCGAATATTTTAATAATTATTATATTCTCTCCGCCCCATTGAAAAATTGTCATTTTTCATTTTCGTCCGTCCCAAAACAAGGTTATTATTTCCTAATTTAGTAATTGTACTGTTTACTTAAGATAATAAATATTCTTTCAACTTGCACTATATTACACAAATACCATTACTTTTATATTACACAATACTAATAGGGGTATTTTCGTCTTTTCACTACAACTCATTATAATACTAATATTCAAAAATTTACGTGCAAAAAGTAAACAACAACATTACACCGGAGGAAGTAATTTATTTATATTTTTATACAATATATATTTATTTATTTAAAAAATTTTAAATATAAAATAGAACTTTAAATCTAAATCAAATTTATATTCACCTTTGTTTTTCTACAATTCTCTTTATTATTGGGACTACTAGTCATCTATGGACTATTATCAATATTGATTGTTTATATTTTCATAACTATAATTTTTTTGGTACATTGAAGCATATTTTGTTAATATTAAATTATTTTTTAAAAGTTTATTTAATTTTTTTCTTAAAAAAAAACGAATTTGTTGGATTGGCCCCGAATCCGGAGAGTTCGGGGTGGGGCGAGTCTAGGGGCCGAATTTAAGCGGGACGGGACGGGTATTGGGTCCTAAGATTTTCTAGCGGGACGGGTCTCCGAGTCTGCAGAACCCACCACGTTGACATCCTAAATTGTCACATTGTGTGTTTACTTGTGAAATTTGATTATAAAAATTTTACTGTTTCAATTTTTTTTTTCATAAAAATCAAATCAAACACCTGTATTTTATTTATTATATTACACTAAAATTTAATTTTACATTAAAAAAATCTCATTAATACATATTTATGTCAAATCAAAGACATATTTCAATTCAAAATTTTATTATTTAAAACTAAAACTCAAAATACAATGTATCTTACAAATAACACACTTTATTTTTTTATTAAATTTTTTATATAATTTATTTATAATAAATAATTTTATATATTCATAATTCTTTATTCTTAATATAACAAATAATAAAAAATTATTGCTACTTTTTCACTTATTACACTATTTTATTATTAATTTTTTAATAAATTTTTTATAATAGTATTGTTTTACTTTTTATCTATTTTATTTTTATATTGAAATATTGTTACTAATATTTCTTAGTCTCCAACGTTTGTAATATAATTAAGGCATAAGAAATATTACTCCATCGGTCCATTTGAAAGAGGCATTTGGAGGTATATATAAAAAGTTTTTGATCAATTTTTTTTATTAAAAAAAATTGATACTTTTTATTGAAACAAATAAAATAATTAAAAAAATACTTTAATATAACGAAAGGAATATATCTTTTGTTTTTAATGTATTTTTATTTTTTAAAATCTTTATATTTAATTATCTTTTAATACAAATACAAATATATAGTAATATAATATATATATATATATTTTTTAACTCGATTAAAAAAATTAAAATTTTATTATTTTTACATTATTGAAATATATTTTTCTAATATTAATATTTTGCATTGAAATATTAGAGTTTTTGAAATTTTAAAAATAATAATATTTGATACGATATTTAAAAAATAATTTTAGAATATATGGAAACAAACTTAATATTTTAATAAAGTTGAAGTATTGTATAAATATGAAAAATGAAATATCTATTGTTGAAATACTCTTTGTGATTAATGTATAGATTTATTACATATATATTTAAAAATATTTCAAGGATTATGTTGAATTATATCTATATTATTATAGTTTATATTTATGTTTTTATACATAAAAATATTACATATATATCTAAAAAAAATATTTTAAAAAAATAGTAAACATAAGACAAAATCACTAGCCAACACACCTTAGAATTCAAGTCTCGAAGAAATCAATAAAAATACAACGTAATAATTCATACAATTTGGAAAATAAATACAAAAATTTGCTCACCTTTTGACTATCTTTCTGAGTTTTCAAAGGCATAACAATAATAATAATAATAATAATAATAATAATATTTATTCTCGCACATTTTTTCAAAAAAAAAATTAATACTCTTTCCGTCTCAAAATTATAGTCTGGATTATGTTTAGCACGAGATTTACAAAATACTGATATTATATTAGTAGTAGGTAAAAAGTATGGATAAATTTTTTTTTTGCTCTTGTGAGTGTATTAGTGTAAAAAGCAGTGACAATTGTGTAATAATAATGAAAAAGTAAGAGTAGTTTTACAGTCATATGATTATTTATGGAAATGAGACTATTGTTTTGGGATAGACCGGTAAACAAGACTATTATAGTGAAAAGGAGGAAGTATATTATATAAATTTATTATTATTATATTTTATACACAATTTCTTATATTTCACATCAATAAATAAATAAATAAATAAATCTTTCCAATAATTTCACAAAACAAACACACCATAAGTATGTACTTATTTTTTTTCTTTATTATTAGATATAATATTTTATATAAAAAAATAATATATTTTATCAAAAATTATAATAAAAATAAAAATAAAAGATATTCACAATCTTAGAGTGAGAAGACCAAAAAGAACCACCAAAGCCATAATGAGGCAATGATCAACATTAGGCTCCACCACCATTGCCAAAACATCTTCTCCCAATACAATTCCACCTTCACTTCTCTTCCTCTTCACCTACACACATTAATTTATTTAAAATATAATACTCAACTTAATATTTATTTTTCATCTAAATCATTACATAAAATATTAATTCAAAAATAAATTCTACTCAAACTATTATATCAAATATATTTTCTATTTAAATTTTTATTATTTTCAAAACAATTACCCTATAAATATGACTAAAATCCATTTTTTTTAAAGAACCATTCTTGGGTTTGTTTGTTTATATTTTTCCAAGTTTGAGACACTCTTCATCAATTTAATGACTTTCAAAAACTCTTATCAAATAAAACTATATTCCTAGTGTAGTTTTAATTTTCTTTTAAAAAATTTTAATAGCTGGTACGTAGAAGTCTAAAAGAATTTTTTTTTTTTTTAATAATAATAAAAAAAAGATTTTAAGTACCTCGGCGAGAGTTCTTCCAAAACCATCGATAATTCGGCAATAAGGCTTAGATCTATGATGTTCCATAACATATTGATCGCAAGGATGGTCTATGTTGTCCGCTCTTACTACAACCTTGTAAAATGACAAACGCTTAAAGAATCCAAGAATCATCTTAATCCCCTTAATTTTTCTTACCCAAAAGCGCGGTTTCTCTTTGTCGACACCCCTACAATCCGATCCATAGCCCTCCCACCTCGCCATCAAACCAAAACTCTAATTGAAAAAACAGAAGAAAGAAATTATTAGAAGCAACGATAAAAAAAACATAAATTCAGTCTGTCCATTCAGCGTTTTCAGGTGAAATGAATTTTTTTTTTTGTGGTACGAAAAACTGTGTTGGTAATATAAAAAATAATATTTTGTATTGAATTGTTGACTTTTTATGAACATATGATATATATATATTATATTAATATGTATATTAATATTTTTTAAATAATACTTACGAAAAATTGTTTCTTTGACAAATACTGAGTGAACAGAATCATTGTAAAAATGACTGGAATCTTTTTTCTTTTTTTTTTTTAAGAAAAAGAAAAAGTACCCTTTTGATAATTGTGAACAAAACATCGCCGGCGAGATCCATGAGGAGGACGCGGTGGCTACACTTGCGACCGTAGTTGTCGACACGGTAGGCGATGCGGCCGGTGGAGTCGAAGGCGGCGCAGCCGTTGCCGTTGATGATCAGAGACTTCATCCACAGGGTGAAGAGTTGCTTTTCCGATGAAGTGGTGATTGTGGCACCCGCCTGAGGATGAACTTTCGATGCCATTTTTGTATGTATTTAGAAATATTGTGAATGTTTCGGAGTTTCCTAGGTTCTTTGGGGATAATTTGATTTCTTGTATACACCTTGGGGTTCTATATATTTATATATATATATAAATGGGTATCACTCGCATATGCATTAAAAAATATTTTCTTCGTCCGAATAATATCACTGCAAAAAATAAAAAAAAAAAAAAATAATATATTTGTAACGGATTTTTGTTCCTAAATTTCATGTAACTAACGTAATTTCATTATTAATTACGTGTCTGATATCGTTAATAACGGAAAAAGTAAATTTAAAAACGAAAAAATTTTATTACAAAAATGATATTTTTTTGCGGTAATTATTCTAATATATGTAATTATTTTTTCATTTTTGTCTGTCCGATCCAAATATATCAATTTTATTTTTTATTTTAATAAAAAAATACATGTTTTACATAATATTACAAACTATGTCACTAAAAAATAGATAGATTTAAAGACAAACTTGTAATTTTATCTTTGTACTTGTTATCTAT
The DNA here is from genome assembly GCF_009805555.1 of Andrographis paniculata. Classification (NCBI taxonomy): domain Eukaryota; kingdom Viridiplantae; phylum Streptophyta; class Magnoliopsida; order Lamiales; family Acanthaceae; genus Andrographis; species Andrographis paniculata. The sequence goes on along the minus strand of NW_026137634.1, from coordinate 1,666,477 downwards.
GAAATACTAATATACTAAAATTTACATTAAAAATAAAAAATAAAAAATTCAGATAGATATGTATAACTCAAACGAATTACCAAAATTTACAATCAATATATCTATTTCACAATTTAGTAGGGTGTGTTTGTTTGGGGGTTTGGATTTTGAGTTGGGATTTGAATAGTAAAAATTTTGAATTTAAATAGTTGTATGATGTGATATAAATAGGTGTTGATATGATGTTTTGAATGTAAAATTAATTTTTAGTATAATATAGAAAATGAAAAATAAGTGTTTGATTTGATGTTTTGGGGAGGGGGGAAATGGGATGAATAGTGGATATTAAATCCAATCCCCCAAACAAACAAACCCTAAGGATTTGTGTGAATTTCTACTATTCACACAAATTTTTTTTTCCAAAACATCAAATCAAACACCTATTTTTTATTTTTTATATTATACTAAAAATCAATTTTAAATTCAAAACATCACAACGATACGTATTTATATCACTATCATACAACTATTCAATCGAAATCCAAACATAATTTACAGACACTAATAAAATATTCATATATTTTATTTAAAATTTGAGTCATACAATTTTATACCAATTATACATATGAGGGTATTTTAGTTGATATATTATTACACACTAAAGAATATATAAAATGATTATCTGGTTGGGATGAACTTGTGATTACGGAAAAAAAAAAAAAGATTTTAATAAAAAAAAGACAAATAAAAAATGTTAAAGAAGAACACACAACTACATTGATTTTAATCTTATTATTATTCACATAATGTCTATTTTTATTTTATTTTTGCATGAAACTACAAGATCAATATCAATACTACCACCTAATACAAATCAAAATACAATCTTGCAATATAACACAATAAAAAATTTAATACTAAAGTATTAATTATTTCTGTTTATAATTTGAATCGTTGATTGTTACAGCGATGAACGGCTGAGATGAATTTGGGCAATAAAATTTAGGACCTAATCCACATTATAACCCGATCTCTACTTTACTCCATTAATCTATTGGGCCCCAATTATTAGGCCCAAATCTCAATCTCGGATCCATATAAGGTCCGGGTAGCCCGAATACCCACCCGCGTGTTCAACCGCTGCCTTGTTCGACAAGAAGGGAAGCTCTTACGCCATATAAAACCCAGAAGAAATCCTCTTCGTGCTCTGAATCTTCGTCGTCGAAATCTAGGTGAGCCTGATCGAAGTTCCTTTGATAGTCCGTCCGTATCTAGCACTTTCATTATTGATTTAATCACCTTGCAGGCTAATTCCGAAATTCTCATTGACCGGGATCGGAAATGTTCCTCACAAGGTAAGCTTGAATTTGCGTTCTGTAGTATGATATTGGCGTGTCGGAAGGATGTTTGATGAGTAATGTGTGAACATTTGTTACTGATTCAAGGACTGAGTATGATAGAGGAGTAAACACGTTCTCACCAGAAGGACGATTGTTTCAAGTTGAATATGCCATTGAGGCAATCAAGGTTTTTATTTCAATATTTCACGTGTGCAATAAATTGTTCGTGGGTTCTTTTTGTGTGTTGATTTGGTTGAAATCCGTTGATTTTTCCTTGTAGTTGGGCTCGACTGCAATTGGCATAAAGACTAAGGATGGAGTGGTTCTTGCAGTTGAGAAGCGCATTACATCGCCCCTCTTGGTATGTTCAATATGTTATTTTGAGGAGCCTCGCTTGTTGATTTTATTGCTCTTTTGTATAATTTTAAATTTCATGTTTCGGTTGCATGAATTTGGATTAAATCGTATTTGAAATATTTTCAGAGTTCAAATTCATTCTTTGGCCTTGTTTGTATTTGAATAAGTATTTGAAAAATGCGTTGTTAAAAAAGATTTGAAATTTCGAAGGTTGTAGTTCTATATTTATTGCAGATCCAAATGAAAGTAATGGACTTTAAGGATTAATTTGAAATTCATTATATTTGAATCCATCGAAACAAATATTCCAAAGGTTTGTTTATATTTAACTGTGGCATTTGCTTGTGTTGAATGTTTTGATTGTAATTTAACCTATGGCAATGGGCGGCAGGAGCCTAGCAGTGTTGAGAAAATTATGGAAGTCGATGAGCATATTGGTTGTGCTATGAGTGGATTAATTGCTGATGCTCGAACACTGGTTGAACATGCTCGGGTTGAAACTCAGGTGCTTCTCCGAAATGGATGCTGTATGTCGGTCTAGTATGTTTTGAGCAGTCTTCAATTACTAATGCCGTGCTTTTGCCTTTTGTAGAATCATAGGTTCTCGTATGGCGAGCCCATGACTATTGAGTCAACTACTCAAGCAATTTGTGATCTTGCACTGCGATTTGGTGAAGGAGACGAAGAATCAATGGTTAGCCCTTTGCTCCTCTGTAAAAATATACCTTCTAATGTTACATTCAATTAGCAAGTCTTTTCGTTTAGTTAAGAAAAAGAAAATGAAGAACATGGTTGCTTCTTAGACTCTAATTCTTGGACATTTTGTCCCGGAAAGACGTCCCTATCGTTGTGTGCCTCACCGGAGTGAAATGTTCTGTAGAAATTGCAAATGATTGAGTCTCAGTGATTATAGTGCTGAAGACGATCTAAAAATGTGTGTTAATACAGTGGATTTGTTCGTCATTCTCTCTTCATTTGACCTTATATGATATATCTTTGGGAAGATGAAGTTTTGAAATCTTTTGGTTTTTCTTCTAACTTTGGATTTCATGATTCTGATGCAGTCGAGACCTTTTGGTGTATCTCTGCTGATTGCTGGTCATGATGAGAATGGTCCCAGCCTGTGAGTATTTCTTCAATTTTAACGACGATGTGCTATTAGTTGCTTTTCTTATTTCACGAAACAAATTGCCACTTTGGTCGCCATCCTAATGTTGCGATTATGTTTAGTAAAGGTTTTGAAAATTTAAGATGAACAATTCAATGCTTGCTGAATACTGAGACCGGAAATGATTTGGTTACAGAAAAATCAGTGCTAAATGGGGTTTTTGTTATGCCCGGTATTGTGGTGTTTACTATATTTTCTTTAATCTGTTTTGACACTAAATACATTTTTGAAAAATGGTTCTCAATGCGAAAGAAATAAATTATTTGAGTCCGACATTAGTCCTGAAACTTTAAGTTGTGTTGCGTTTCACATTGCAAGTTATTTCCTTATTACTGAAATACAATTGTTTGTCGAACACAGATACTACACTGATCCGTCCGGCACATTCTGGCAGTGCAACGCAAAAGCAATTGGATCTGGCTCTGAAGGCGCCGACAGCTCTTTGCAAGAACAGTACAACAAGGTAACACTATGTTTTAATACTAGCCGTTAAATTGTCCATGAAAAACACCCAACGCATATTACTGAGACTTCTGTTATAAATTTAAACAGGAATGCTATTGAACAGTATAATAAATCAATACGGTGTTGATCTGTTGAAAAAAAAAAGAAAATGAAAAAAGAAAACTTGTATGTAAAATAATGTCTTCTTTTCTGAATTTAAGAAATCGAAAGAATTTGCTCTTGTATCCCTACAGGATCTGACTCTCCTAGAAGCCGAGACCATTGCGCTGTCGATCCTGAAACAAGTTATGGAGGAAAAGGTATGGTTCTTGATGCGATTCCGAGCTTATTGCCACACTCAATTCACAAATCTTTATCGTCATCATCATTGTTGTCAAGACACCATCACTTATCTTGTGTACGGTTACATTTCAGGTTACACCGAACAATGTTGACATCGCCAAGGTATCGCCCACGTACCATCTCTACTCCCCCTCGGAGGTCGAAGCAGTCATCAATCGCCTGTGAGATATCAGAAACCCGTCATTCTGGTTATCGACATTACGATAGATTATAAGATTAAGATGCTTGAATATTTTTGGCTTTGCTGCTGTGTTAGATACTTTGCTAATTGTTGAATTTGAACGAGAAGATGTTTGTTCACTTTGTTATTTGTTGGCCTCAAGAATTTGACGTCTCATGGGACTTAGCTTCTCGGTTTGTTATCACATTCTTTCTTATTTGTGTCTTCCAACCAATTTTTGAACCAATTTTTTTAGTCTAATTGGATCCTTTGTAACAACCTGTCACAAATTAGTTTTATAAATAGAAAGTTTTCGAAAATTTTTGTGTAGGACATGTGTCGGTTAAGTCAGCGACACTCGAAGGACATATAAGTTTTTATTTTTTAAAAATTTTTAAATTTTACAAAAAAGAAAATATTTAAATTTATTTAAAAAAAAAAAAAAGATCTAACGTGTCTTTCGGCGAGTTATGCGAATGCCATGGAGGCATTTTCGGCATCGGAAGACTAAAAGTGCGAAAATTTTTATTTACGATGCGACAAGTTATAATGAGTCTACGATATGGATAGATATTGCATACGATACTTTCACGACAAAAGTTCTTCAGACCAAACACACGAACAACGACAACATTTAAATGAAAATACTCCGCAGAAATTTGCAAAAAATCTCAAGAACCCGAAACACGGCGAAGACATCGAAAATTCTCCGGTACTGATACAGCGGTCGATCATCAGCTCCGGAACTCATCCATGAACTCCTTGTGAAATTTGGTGAGACGGGTAACGATCGCCGGAATGCGATCCTCCTGCGGCAATATCGTGCACCGAAAATGCCACGTTCCGGGAACCTACAATAACCACAATTAACCGATCCGAATCTCATAATATGCATCATTAATTATTATATAGTCAACCAATACGTCTCTTCACGTCATGATAAGATTCTAACATATTAAATAACAATTTCACCTGAAAGCTTTAAACTGAAAGAGATACGCATAATTAATTATTTATATAATCAACCAACATAATTCGACGACTAGATTCAGCACAACTAGTTATAATTACCTGTTTGAACCCAGAACCCGGCACGACGACAATTCCGGTGGCATTCAGTAGCCGGCGAGCGTAAAATGCGTCGGGGGCTGCGCCAGCACCTTTCGCAGCTTCAATGGCTTTTTCCGGCAAATGAAGCCGCGGGAAGAGATACATTGCGCCTTCGGCCCTATTGCACGTCACCCCTTCTAAGCTATTAAACACTTCTTCGAGCTTCTGAAAAAGACGAAACACGGATTAAACTAAACCGAATTCTATTACAATCATCTTCAAGACAGTTTCGAAGGATATCCAAACCAACCTCAGCTCGGCGCGCTAACGACGACAGAATAGCATTCTTCTCCTTTACATAAGACTCATACGATTTATCGCCTTCCTGCGTGTAGTAAACGAACAAATGGGGTCGAATTCGACGCTATGTGATGTAATAAAGCGCACGGAAGTTACCTTCGGGGGTTTCATGATGAGGCTTGCGAGAATCTGTCCGGATATGTTAGAACAAAGGTTCACCGACGCGAGTTTGTAGATTTGATCCCTTACGTCAGGCTTGAATCCGGTGATCTCCATGTAGCCTCCTCGTTTCCCGCATTCTCCGTAATAACCTTACAGAGGAACGAATCGATGAAATAAATAACCCGAAACTCGTTTACTTTCCGCAACCGTATTTAATCATGCTCGATCGAAATACCTTTCGACACGGACTGGAAAGACACCAAGCAAATATCGTTATCCCCGTAACCCATTGACCGCGCGACTTTCTTAAAAGAGTGGAACTTCTTGTCCGCGACGTAAACGTTTTCTTGATAAACCTGCAACGATCCCGACGCAACATACGAAACCCGATAACGTTACTAATCTCGAACCGATCGTTTCGAATAGAATTAGAATCGGATCGAGGCATCGAGAACTATCACCTCGTCGGCTAAAAGCACGAGCCCTTCCTTCTTGCAGAAATCGACAATTTGCTCTTGGTTCTCTTTAGCCAAAACCTTCGAAAAATTGTTGCCGTAATTTAAATGATCGGGGTCGATCGCTATTAGATTCGACCGAGCTCAAGAAAGCACGAAAAATCGATTACCTGCCCGGTAGGATTGCCGGGATTTATTACGACCAATGCCCGGACGCTGATTCCGTTTGACTTCGCCGTTTTCAGCTGTTTTTCGAGCTCGGAGACCTCGAGGCCCCAGCCCGTCGCTTCGTCGAGATAATACGGAACCTGTAAAACATCGTGAGATTGTAATTCGGGTCGATATTCGGAAACCCGCATGCTAATTTACGATCGATACGTACGAGAGTGCCTCCGTGGAGGGCGATCGAAGCGGAGTAAAGAGGATACTGAGGAATCGGGCAGAGAATGCCGTCGTTCTTTGAGCGTATCAGCAGCTGCATCATCATATGGACCTGCAAGAACGACGGGGATACGTTTCCACGCAATTAGAAATCGTTTCATTTAAGTTTCTACTCAAATTTCGACTTTTTCGGCGATGTTCGTACCGCGGGACTAGCACCGTCGGTTAAGAAAAGATCGTTCGGGTCTGCCGGGTATCCGTCCCGGGCCTCGATTCCCGCCGCAATTGTGTCGCGTAGACCTTTGATGCCCTGATTTTATAAGACGAAAATCACATGCTAATACGAATTTGTTCTTTTACCATTTCAAATCATAATAACACTATTCAATTACAGTGTTTTATAAAATTACATAATTTTTTCTTATAAAATATCACATCAAAATACTATTTAAAACGCTATGATCACCTGGCTGTGACTATACGCGCCGGTGGCTCTTCCCGGGATTTGGCCGAGGATCTGAGACGCGCGCTGTATGGAATCCTCACTACAAAGTCCAATGAAACAGAGGAAATGTATCGAATCATTACTGATAACTCGTAAAAACCATGTGAGATTAAGACATCCTAGGACTACATGATCAAGAACACATGTAAGAATGAACTATAACGGCGAAAGCTACCTGAACAAAATTTTCGACTCGGGTTTATCTAGAAGGGCAGGATGATCGCACAAGGCAAGAACCTGAAACCAGACAATGCAGAGGTTAAAAAACAATCGATATGTTTGCGATTTTCGGCAAATGTATAGCGATGCATTGTAAGAACCTCTCGGAAAAAAGTGATCGGCTGCTGCGCGAGGGACTGAGGATTCCCGATGTTGCAATAGAGTATCTGTACAAGAACCGTAAACATAAATTTAATTAATGAAATTAATGCAAATCATCCTTGTTAGAAAATTTCGAAAAATCCAATTCCAAGTCGAGAAGCTCGCAATATATGTGAAAATTTCTCATACTTATTAATCGATAATAATTCGTTTTTTAAAAATATCAAATCAAATATTTATTATTTTCCAAAACATCGCTCCATTTTTCAATAAAACCTAGCCACAAATGATAAAAAATAATAATAATAAAAATTTGTTAAGAATTTTACTCCCGCCCTTACAGTTTATATGGAACTGAGGGGTATTATTTTTGGAGGATTTTGATCCAAATTTTATCTGATTATCAATTTTTTTCTTTCAAAAATATCAAATTAAATTTTTATTTTTTATTTTTATATCCCAATACAATAGTTTTTTTTTACTATTTTTTAAAACAACAGTCTTATTTTCATAAATAACCCAGCATAAAATTACCCGTACTTTTTCATTTTTATAATTTTTACTCTAAGGCAAAAAATAAATAAATAAATAAATAAAAAATTATACCGCACTGTTAAACTATTTCAGTGTAAAATTAATATTTAAATCTCGAACACAAAATTCAAAACCTACGAATAATAAGAAATTTCAATTCCGACAAAAAAAAGTTATACATAGTTGCACTTTTTAGCGTCAAAATATTATTTAAATTAAACCTCGAAAATAAGTGCAAGAGACGAGAATGGAAGATTTATTTACCTCATCGAAAGGCTGAGAGTTGGGGTTGTTCTTAAGTTCCTCTTGCAGCTTCTGTTCAAGGATCGATACATTTCAGACAACATTCAGGTCAAATCAATTCATATCCTAAGATTTTTGATATAGAGATGCAGAACGATGAACAACCTGAGCAAGGATCACGATTTCTCCGCGGACAGCGTATTCACACTCCAAAACCTGATTTAATGAAAATCAAAATTTAAAGCCAGAGATAGAACAGGATTGAAAAATAGGGCAAAACACGAACAAACATCAAACATCGTAAGAACAGAAAAATTGTCCGAAAATCAATCCAATTCGGTAAGATATTCAAAATCAGAGGTTCCTACTTTGGGATTGATTGTGTCGAGAGTTACTGGAAGGGACGCCATAGACGGACGACACTGCTCGAAGAATGAAAATGTAGAGAGAGAAAATCGATGTGGTGATCGAGGAGGAAGAGAGAGAGAGGGTTTTGGTATTTAAAAGGGGGTGGGTGGGGTAGGGTGGGGATGCAGCGGGGGGGCGCAGCAGCTGATTGATGCCAAGAATTTTCTGTGGGCTACAAAAGAATTGGTTGATTTTGTGTTGTGTTCTACAGCGAATCTGAAATCGGTGGACTCAAAATTAAGGAAAATTTTAGAAAAAGGAAGAAAAAAGCAACATGTGTTTGTTGGTTTTTTTCCTCGTGAAAAGATGTCAAATTTCTGACAGGTTTCCTCGAAGGAACGTGGTAATAAGAAGGGACAAAACAGGGACGCATCCGAGACTGGTTTTCTATGTAACTCCCACTGTTCAAACTCCACTTCACTTTATTATTATTATTATTATGATGATGATCGGATTTTTTATGTTATAATGTTTGAATACATAGATAAAAAAGTTAATTAAAAAATAATGAGATTAGTAAAAAAAGTAATGATAATTTATTTATTACTCCCTCCGTCCCGGATATTTTGTCAGTTTTACTATAGACACGAGAATTTATGAGGGATATAATTAGTAATTAATTAAAAATATATTAATAAAAATAATTATTATAGAATAAAAATAATTATAGATTAAACTAAAAATAATTTATTAATATAACTAAAATTAAAAAAAAGTTATAAATTAAATTTTTCAAAATAAAATTAAAGTGTAAGAAAAATAACAAAATAAGTTGGACGAACAGAAATGAAAAGATGAACATGAGAAGTGGAACAAAAGGAGTATTTATTAAAAGATGAGTAATAAGATTGTGGGTGAATAAAATTGTTTATTATAAATAGATGACAAAAAATGTGATATAATTATATTTATAATTCAGTACAATAACAACAATTTATCTATATATAATTTTTTTAAAAAAATGTATCTATTATCCGAAAAAAATATATTTTTTCTTCTCACAAAATATCACATCAAATATTATTTTCATATCAAACTCAAATCAATTTTTTTTTTCAAACTCGTCAAAAGAAACACACTTGCATCCAATTTATTATTTAAATTGAAAACAAAATCACCATATTAAAGAATGTTATGGATATGTTTGGTTTTAACTTAGAGTTTTGATTTAAACAATATTTTGATTTGATAGTTTGTAATAAAAAATATAATACTTTTATTAAGAACAATGCAAAAAGAATAATAATAAATATATATGAAATCATAAACAAACAAACTTTTTGGTGTGTTTGTTTTGTATTTTGGTTGAAGAAATATATACAGTATAGAAAATTATGTAAGTAATATAAAATAATGAGTGTGTAATATATAAATTTTATTTTATTTTTGATAAAATATGTTAAATTTTTTTTGCAAAATAAACAAACCCTAAATTTATTTATTATGAAACTGAAGATATTAATGAACTACTCCAACTAATCGTTTATAATTTTTCTCAATTAAGGTATTGGTCTTTTTAATAGATCTAGTTCACTTATGTATACATATATATGTATATATAGTATTATTTTTTACTTGTTAAATTATTCATTTTTTTCATATCTTTTTTTGTCAAATATACATTTTTTGTTAGAGAATTTTAAACTAAATAATTATTTTCACACGTAATTATTAAAAAGAAATAGTTAGAAAGTATACGTATTTCTATTTTGGGACGTCAAATTACAAAGTAAACGTTTTATTAAATACTTTATTTTTTTTTCCACAAATAATTTTACTTTATACCAAAAAGTAAAGACAAAAATATAATTACACTACTTTTAACTACTAATTATAATTAAAATACTACCAACATTGTAAGTGAACATAGAAAGTACTATAGTAAAAAAAAAAGAAAAAAAGAACACCAACATTTTTTGTTGAATTTTATTACTACTACCCTCCGTCTCATATTTATATATTCAATTTTTTTTGCACTGAGTTTTAGAAATATTAGTATTATATTGAGATAAAATATAAATAAAGGTAAAAAGACTAAATTAACCCTATTAGTATTGTATGATATAAAGGTAATAATATTTGTCTAATATATTGTAAATTGGAAGGATATTTGTAATGTTAGATAGATGATACAATTAATAAAAAATAAATAAATACTTTGTTATAGAACGAACCAAAATAAAAAAAAATAGAGGAAGGATGCATATAATATTCAATATTAAGATTTTATAATAGTGTTTTTTTTTTTTTTTTTTCTAGTTTTTTTCCACATATGAGTACGGACAAGATAAATGCTGCCTTTTCAGCCTCCCAAAAGTCAACAATAATAACAATAGCCAAAAGTAGGATGTGTTTGTTTGTGTATAATATATATATTTGGGATATATAATTTCTATTATTCATTAAATATATATTAAAAAAAATTAAATTAAATACTACTTTTGTTCTTTAATAAGAACATTATTTGTTTTTCTCAAATAATTTTTTTAATATTAATATTATATTGATTTGTAGTAAAATAAAAAATAAAAATACTTTTATAAGTATGATATAATATAAAAGTAACGATATTTGTATAATAAATTGTAAGTAATAATAATATTTATAATATTAGGTAATTAGTGCAAATACTAAATTAAGAAATAATATTTTGGGATCGACAAAAAATAAAAAATGATATCTCTCTTATGGGGTGGGGGAGTACTTATTTTTTATTTTTTATATTATATTCAAAATTAATTTTACGATTAAAAATATTAGATCAATACATGTTTATACAATATTATACAACTATTCAAATTCATAATTTTTATTATTCAAATCTAAAATTAAAATATGTACCGCTAATTCTTTTTCTATAAATATCTTTTAATTAAATATGTTGTGTTAATATTTTTTTACTATGATATTATAGTATTTAATTTTTATATTTTAGTGAAAAAATATTCAAAAATATTAAACGTACAAATAAATTGGATGTAATATTTTTGGAGTTCAATTTTATTTTGAATTATATATTTTTTTTGTGTAATAGTTTAAAATATAATATTTTATTAAAAAAAATCATTTATTTTTAACAAAATTTAAATAATTCCATTCCTTTAAAAAAATAAAATAATAATGATGATAATAAATTCGACGTAAAAGCAAAATCAGCTTCTTGAGAGGCAAGCCAACCCTTCTAGAAGGGTTGACAGTTGACTCAATTATTGTAATAATAATAATACATTAATAAATATGTATGTAATAAATAAAATTTTATATACATCAGTAAAGTGATTCCTATTATTTTGATTTTTTTTTTCAATTTATTATTGTATAACTACTTCTTATATATAAATATATTATTTTATTCACAAACTATTACATACAATTAATATTTAAATGTAAATATAGATAAATATAAGATTATACTAAACAAAGGCCATTATTGCATTTTTTGATTAAAAGCATTATATCAATATTTAATTTGTATTCAAAATATCAACAACAAAACTTTTATTTTATTTAAACTTAAAAAATTATACAATCATAAAAATACAAATAAATTTAAACTTTGCTTCTTCCTCTTTCTTTTTTATTTTTATTTTTTTTATTTTGGATTCAGTTTTTTAAGAAGTTAGCTTATTTCAGTCTTTAACAATTCAAATTTTTATGAAAAAAAAAATAAGGAAAAAAATAATTTTTGTCCCAATATAATTAAAATTCATCAATTTTGGTCTCAATATAAAATCTTATCAATTTTGGTATCAATATAACTAAAATTCATCAATTTTGGTCTCAATATAAATATCTTATCAATTTTGGTCCCAATATAACTAAAATTCATCATTTTTTGTCCCAATATAACTAAAATTCATCATTTTTTGTCTCAATATAATCAAACTTTATCTTTTTTGGTCTCATCGTTAACAAATTGACGAAAAATGTTGATACCTGAAGAGGACAAAGTAGGTGCATTTCAGGGGATCATTTTCCTAGAGCTCCGTACTTTTATGAATTTTTTTCTTGCATGCATCCCCAATGATGTTCAGAACACACAATGAAAATAAAGAAACTTTGGAGGACAGATGCCAGGGAATTCATTACATCTCAACAGGAAAAATGCTTTCCGAAGATTACACTGGAATCCCTGTTGTCAAAGTGTATGTAAATAGAGAAATGCAGAATGTAGAATCTGCATCATCTGGTTCCTCTCCAAATGAGAGTTGCATATCATCTCCTTTTCCGTCGATTGTTGACGGTGGGGCCAAAAAAAAAAGATTTGATTATATTGGGACAAAAAATAATGAGTTTTAGTTATATTTGGATTAAAATTGATAAAATTTTTATATTAGTACCAAAAATAATTTTTTCCCAAAAAAAATAAAATATATTATGATAGCAAATAAAACATTTTATTAAAAATTCTATTGAAATTAAAGATCAAAATTTAACTAAAAAAAACATTCTTTTATATTCAAGTTTGGGCTTCAAGACTTAACAATTGTGCTATTGTTTACATTGGATCCCACAGCCCACCCCCAAAGTTATTAAATTTAATTTATTTAAAAACCACTAATAATTTCATTATAATAACCATACATATGTTATATAATAATAATAATAATAATAATAATAATAATAATAATAATATAATTATTGGGTAAGTATTAAATATATATATATAGATGTTTGTGTGTGTACGGATGTATGTTTATATGTATATAAATATACGTATAAGAGTAGTAATTGTATTATATTGAATGTATTTAAAAGCAAACAATTAATGCAGAGGGAAAAGGGGACAATTAATGCAGAGAGAGAGGCAAGGGAAATGATTGTGAATTTGTATTTTCATTGCCTAAAATACACACATATTTATAGATGCGTGAGTCGGTAAATGAATGATCGTAAAGCATCCATATTCTGTCGACGTAATTGCTGCGTGGTTTGTAACAACATACTGTTTTTACAATTGTTGTTCATTCATTCAAATTTATATATTTCCTATTAAACTAAAAGTAAATGTATATTAATATTAAAATATTATTAAAATTTTTACATAAATTATAAATATTTTATCGATAGACCAAGTACAATGTGTAAAGTTTAAAAATAAATTTTATCTTGTAAAATCATGTTAACAAGAAATATGTAATTAATATGATAACAAAAAATAAAAAAATAAAAATTATTTAGATAGTTTTAGGTGAATTAAACAAGATAGTATTATTGAAGTGTGATTCAGTGAACATAAGTGTTGAAATTTTACAAATCATATTGTAATTTTATTTAGTGTGTGTATTTTAGATATTTGAATTTTGAATTTGAATGGTTATACATATAATATTGATGTGATCTTTTAAATTAAAGTTATTAATTATTTTTATTTGAGGATTTGATTTAAAAGTATTTAAAATGATTTTTTATAAAGTTCATGAGTTTCATTTTACATTGAATTTCAAGGCTATTTGGGTGTGAATTTTCAGATTCATCTTCTTCAATATTTCAAATACTTCATCCGTCTCATAATTAGATATCCATTTGTAAGTTGTATTTATAATGTTAGGTAGATAGTACTGTTTAAAAAAAAAAAAAAGAAATTGATGACAGACTAAAATAAAAAAATAATACACAACACAATTTCACTTATGTGATATTATTCATTTTTTCAAAAAAATATCACATCAAATATAATTTTTTTTCATAAAATATTAAATCAAATACTAATTTATTATTATTATTATTTTTTTTTTCCAAACTTTCAAAATTTAAAAAACCTCTGTCTAAACAATAACTTTTCTTATACAATCAATCAAAGACAAATTCAAACAGAAACCAAAGGACAATAAAATTGTATTCACAAGATGTCCAAAAGAACATTTTATAAACTACAAACACATAATCTATAATCTGATTGCAAGACAAAACAGCAACAATCTGAAGCAGATCCATTCTACATTAATATACACAAACAACAAGAACAATCAACTACATTCTCAGACACTCCAAAAGGCTCTAACAATTACCTGTTCTGCGTCGGATTCGATCCGCTCCGAGGTACTCTTCTCGAGCTCGAATTCAATCTTTCATATGGATTCTTCTCCTTATCGCGCAATCTTTTGAAAGTTTGCGAGGACACCTCTGTTCTTGCGGATTTTCGATCAGATGTCTTTGTCGACAGGGGCCGAGCTGACGTGTCTGAAAGCTGAAGAAGCAGTAGTGCAAGAACCATGGCTGCCAATACTGTGGTGAAGTATCTCATGTTGAATGTTTAGAGCCCTTTTGCCGGTTTGATCAAATGACTTATATACTGACTGATATACATACATACAAGCATATGTATATATATATATATATTTGCACAAACTCACACAGAGACATATGCAAGTGATGAAGTGGAATCCTATGCAGTTGGGATCATGTGATTATTCTTTGACTGAAGTACTTTGAGGACTAAGGCAATTTTTAATTTTTTTATTTAGTTTCGATTGTATTTATTAACAATTGTTTTTGTAAAAAAATATCGAATCAAAAAACTATACGCAATTTGGAAAAACTGTTCTTCCTTGTAGTTTAAAAATTGCATAAGCTTCCTATGTGTTCTGAAAAATATTACACTGAATCTTCAAACTTCTAAACTTAATGATCAATGAAGATCATGGTTTGTTCGAGCACTACAATTTTTGAGGATTCTGTATAATGTTTTTGGAAGTATATAAATCTTGCGCATTTTCTAAACCACGAAAAGAAAGGTACAAACTTTTCAAACTATAGATATAAGCAATTATACCTTTAAAATATGAAGTTAAAAAAGGTTTATTTGTTGTAGTTTGAAACTGATTTGAAATGAAGTATTGATTTAAATTTTAGTTTAAATAGTATTTTAATGTTTCTTATTTAAAATAAAAATAAACACAGCCAATTTTCTATTTATTTTCCATTATACTTCCCAAACTTGTATGTATACAGAGACTAATATTTTTATTACAAGCAAGGACTAAAATATTGGATGTCATGGATCCAATCCATTGCGGTCACGTGATTAGGCACGTGATTGTGCATCTAGTTTATGGTATTCAGATTAAAGAAAGCAACCAGTTGAGTGGAAACACAAGAAGGCAAATTCATATATAGCTAAGGCATGATGTCAAATGATTCTCAGCTAAGCATTAATTTAACTCATAAAAACAGACTGGAAAGTGATCTCTGAAAAGGGGTTTTTAGCTTAGGAATTTTTACTCTCTGTCTCTCTCTCTAAAAGTTAGCAATCAAGATTTGGTAAGAAAAAGACATTGACTTAGCAGCCTCCCATGTTGATGGTGTCTCAAACAATATTCAAATCCCTCAGAGACAAATTAGCTTTCATATTAATTCTGAAAACCCCCAAAGTCCAAAGTAGAGCATTTTATCAAGAAATTTTAAATTCAAAGAAAGAAAAATACTTCAGTTTCTTTTGCATCACATTAAATCTCTATTTAAACATAAAATACAAATATAAACACAAATACAAACCAAACAGATCCTTAGGGTGTCTATCCTGCAACCTCATCATCACCTCAAGAACAGATAGATAGATGTATGCATTTTGAGTTCATTATAAGGTAAGCAAATTAGAAGACCAAATTTCAAATTTCTGAAATATTGAGGTATAGCAGAAACTCCTCAGCACCATCATTTCTTGGCTATGTCTGAATTTTATAATTCTTTTTATTTTTTATTTTTTTCCTAAGTACTGTTCTTTCTGGGATATGATTCCTTTCACTATTAACTTTTAAAGTGACAACCAACAACCATCACCTATGCCCAGACATTAGTTAGCTCTATTTCACCTAACAAGAGAAAAGTTTGCCATATTCTGAAGTGCAGTTTCATGTGCAAGAAAATCAGGTTAGCTGTCAATGTTTAAAATAACACAGCAAAATGACAAAAAGAGAAATCCATCAAGTGATTGACAATCATTTTGCTGAGTGATTTTCTCTCACACTCAAAAAGAGACACTTGCAAGGTAATTAAAGGCTGTTTTTATTGTAGTTGTTGCATATGCATGGTTACTGTCTTTTAGTTGATTCAGATTTACAATCTGACAATTGGGATCAATTGAATTTTTTTAGGGTTCTTGATGCTAGTAATTAATGTTGGTGTATTGAACATATTTCCTTCTAGGATGAACAGCTATAAATCTCAAGAGTATTGCAGTAATGACGAATTCGATTATCAGGCAGAGTTCAATCAGGTATGTAACTTCTATCTTCATTAAATCTTCTCTAGTTCTTGATCTTTAATCTAATGTAAAATGCTGCAGTTCTTGGAAGAAGCCAGAAAGAACACAGGCAAAGGGACATCGAACACAAGACAGGTCGAAAAAGATCAGTTCAATGGGAAGCAAAAGAAATCAAAATCATGGAGATGCTTATTGTTTACCTGGCTGAAGCTTGACACAAAAATTAAATCCCGTGAACAGAAAATGGACTGCACTTCCATGGCTAAGCCGAGGCGTAAAAATGTCTCGGGTCCAGTCCAGGGAAGCAGCTGCAGCATTGCTTGTGGAATAGCCCTGAGAGCAGTTTCGGGTCCTCTTACCTGCATTTTAAGTTCAACAAGGGGAGCAGACGAATATGAGGTACCGTATACAAGTCTTGAGCAGATTAACAACACCAGAAAGCAGATTCATCCCTACGGACCTATTTACTCCGTGACATAGCTAGAAATCACATTTCATTTTCAATCATGGACAATGCTTTCGATATAAGATAGTGTAAATTCTTGCAATGATCTCTGGAATTAACATCTCAATAGCATATTTCACAAAATGCAAATTTAAAAAACAAAAGAGCTGCACAGACTCACAATTGAAAGAATTATGTCGAAAATAGTTCCATTTTCTGAGCTTAGTGATACATAACAATTTCTTTAACTAAGCTATTGATCTAATACTCTTCTGTATGAGAAGAACGAGCATTGTTTCTTCATCAAACAGAGAAGCAAACCTATTTTTATAGAACAAACAGCAGATACCGGCTAAGCCTCTGCTCGATATAGACAGGACTCACAAGATAGTTACAAGCGGCGAATCTTCATCCTCGCCAAGAATTAAAGAACATGGAATGAATAAAAGCAATCAACAAGATCTTCATAATGTCGAATCATTCTCTTGCATTTACCGTGTTGATTTCTTCAATCCAACTCACAAAAATCAAGCAATCAGACTTGCCCTGTACCTCCTTGCTCGATATCTGAATTTCTTGGACTAGAAGGATTAACCCTTCTATTGCCACTCAAAAGTCTCTTTAGTGATCTGAATCTAGTAGGAATCGGCGATTTCTGTTCATCTTCAATGGACTGCATAGGAATATCAATTGCCACCACACCATCTGGCCTATTGCTTGCCGATGCTGCCACAGCTGCTGCTGATGATGACGACGAAGCACTTGATGGTTCTCCACCTTGATGATTCTCCTCCACACAAGGACTAAATGTGCTAACTGTCGTCTCGTCGCCCCAAAACAACACATTGGTTGGAAAACTTGGAGCCTCTGTCGAATTCTCCCCTGCCGGAGCTTGGAGAATATCCTCGAGTGTCACCTCAGCTTCGGCGCCAGAACTCTCATTCGCCACAGGATTCCGGCAAAGAGGACAGGTGGAGTGTGAATGAAACCACATATCAATGCAATCGACATGGAATCCATGGTTGCATTTGGGAAGAAATCTGGCTTTCTCCCCCTCAGAAACCTCAGATAAACACACTGCACATTCCAATCCATCCTTGAATTGGTTGGGATCGAAAACAACCACAGGTATGGCTTTGAGGACAGAGGGATTCAACCCATGGCGCAAGGCAGACATTGCCGCCCTTTCTTGCCGCCCTCCGGTGGTGATTCCGCCGCTCTCTCGGCGGCGGTGCCAGACCCACCTGGCGTAAAGGTGAAGGCAAGCGACAAACACTACAACGAACAATAGGATAATGATGGCTACAACCATTATCTTCCCTGTTAACTCAATCGCATTTCCATCAGTCAACCTACTATTTCCATCTAACGAATCCGCCATTTCTACAGATCACACAATCTATTGCAGCAGAAATGCAATTGAAAGAAACAAAGGGAAAGGATAATTCCTAAAACTCAAAGTGAATTTTCGAAATCCCTAATTCCAGGAAGATAAATACAATCAGACCAAATCCGTGATTTGAAATCAAACGAGGAGACCAGAGACAGGTCAGAGCAAAAGTTTGAATTCCAAATAGCCCACAAATATCAGAATCTTCGGTGAACACAAAACCAAATTGCTACAATTATATACACCAACAAACGCTGCTTGTCAAACAAGAAATTAACAAAATTGACATCAGGTCGCGCCACTGCAATGCGGAAATCAACGGGGGAATAGAAAAAGATGAAGAGTCAGCTAAGAACACTCGTGAGGAGGGTTCGGGGGAAGATGTAGAAGCTCACACGGCGGCGACTGCGACTCCAGTCTTCCACTTGGGGAGGGGAGACCAATTCAAATTTCAAATTGTTCCCTGCATATATAGAGGATTAAAAATTGATGCTAGGGTTTGGGTGCATTGACCAGTGTGGTGGCGTTGATGGTCTATGGTGATTTAGGGGAAGGTAGATGCATCCGCCATGGACTTTTCTTCTGGACGGACTGTGGTTATGCTTTGAAGTGGTTGAAAGTTGACTGTTGCCATGGCCATTGCAAGACCCATGCAGATGCTCGTTAATTAATTAATTATTTTTAATAAAAAAAAATAGAATATTTTTAAATATTATTTTATAATTTAAACAACAAAAAAATTGTAGATTGAGTGACAGGAAGTAATTTTTTTTTTTCTGATAAATTTATTTATAATAATTATCCATTCATAATTTTATTTTATACTTTTTATTTATTTATTTCACTGAATTATTATTAATTTTTTAATAAATTTTTTATAATATTAATGTTTTCTTTTTATTTATTATATTTTTATATGAAAATAATATTATCTTTTAATTAGCTAGAGTGGCATAAAATAAGCTTCTAGAGTGATGTGCCGTTGAAGGCTTTAAGCCGTCTTAGTAATTTTCTTCATAGAACATTCTTAGATAAAACATTACTATATATATATATATTAATTAAATTAATAGAAATATTTATGGCTTGTATTTTCAAATATTTATTTTTATTATTTGTAATTTAAAATTTTAAATATCATATGTATACATTTATATTTAAAAATAATTTATTTAAAATATAGCATATCAAATATGTAATTATACTGTATTTAATTAGTTGTATTTAAATTATATTTTTTTTCAAACACAAAAAAATACAACCAAAATAATCATATTTACATTATATACTTTTTCATTCTACTAAAATCACCATTACTTTAAAATTAATTGAAATATTATTTAATTGTATCCTAGATTATTATTTAGGTACATTTAAATAGTCTTTTCATTCCAATTTAATTACTCAATCCGTCCTCCTTACCATGTCGTTGCTGTTTCTCTTTGTTTCATATCTCATATCACTTTTTTTTTGAAAAATAATTACTCATCTCAATCTTATTTTAAATTTTCTAATTTAATTTTTTTTAATTTTAATTAAATTAATTAATTATTTTAATTTTAAATAATTTATATAATATATTAATTATTTTCACTAATACATTCTTAATTATGTGGGACGGAAGTAGTATTATTTTTGTATATTTCACTTAAAATTGTAAAAATATTTTTTTATTTAAACAGAATTTAATATGTATTTAATTTATTCTAAAAAATTGATATAACATTGATAATATAAAACGAAAATGAGGTAAAATATAAGAATCATTACCAATTTGTTAATAATATTTTAAATAATTTAAAAAATGTTAATTAAACAGGCTTCCGCCAATTCAGGGGTTAGAAGAAATTGCGGGAAAGAAAGTCGGACAAAAGGACAAAAAAATAAATAAAAATTGTGTGCTAAAAAATCAAAATGGAAATAATTGAAAAGAACTACCAGAAATATAGGAAAACTAATAATTATGTAGGGAATAATAATAACACTCTTAATAATGGGCTAATGGCTATTGCTTCCTTACAAAGATTGTTTTTTACAAATATTTTGAAAGTAGTACTTTCTCTGTAATTCAATTGTGTGTTCATTTGATCGGATATAAATTTTAAGAAAAATAAATAAAATAAAATTTTTATTTTTTTTTGCTAAAAAAAAATTGAAAAAATAGTTTTTTTTACTAGAAATGAAAACGGAAATAAATTTAAATGACAATGAAAAAAAAAAATATATATATATATTTAGATGACAGAGGGAGTATTAGATTATGTCGTGGCTGAAATTATTTTTCATCTGCTTGGCAAATCGAATTAGTCGAAAATCGGATGAATTTTTCGACTTTTTTAAAAAAAGATTCAAAATCATTTTATATGCATTGAATTATCGAAGAAACTAATAAATAATTACCGGAATGAAGCAATGATCAATTGGGCTAGACTTAAATTAGTAATAGCACTATTGTATGCAAGAGAGAAAAATATCGATGTAAGAAAATTGGTAGAAACTGATGAAAATTAATTGCAAAACTACGGGAGATGTCTAGGCGAGCAGTGTTTCGGCATGGACCATAAGATGGCTCGTCTCATGTTGTTAGGCTTTGTTCGACACCGTCGAACCTTTCCTTAATACGCGTAAATTCCGCTCAATGCAATCGGATCTCGTTCAGCTAAACTTTACTTGATGCGGCTGGACATTACTCGACGCTTAATGGCGCTGCTATTTTGTTATTTAGAACATTTATAATAATAATTGTATTATTTTATTACTTGTCCATTTAAAAATATAAAAATAAAAGCACAAATAAAAGTTAAAACTTTGTATTTGGATGTATTGTTGCAAATAAGTACTCCCTTCATTCCATATAATACGAGTGTATATTACTGTAAACACGAAAATATATTAGTAAAAATAATTATTATTTAGTAAAAATAATTATAAATTAAGATTAAGATAACTAAATAGTTTAATTAAGATTAAAAAAAATTTAAATTTTAAATTTTAAATTTTAAAATATGATTAAAGTGTATAATTAATTTTCCAAAAAAGGAAAGGACAAATAACGTGGGACAGACGGAAATAGAAAATAGGGACAAATTATGTGAGACGGAGGAAGTAGTTTTTAAAGAAAATTAATTTTATTTTTTAGTAATTGTATTTTCCAGTATTATTAAAAATACTCTTATAACTTACTATATATTACACAAATATCATTACATTTGTATCACACAACATTAATAAATTATTTTAATATTTTCTACTTTATTTATACCACGCTCCAATATAATACTAATATTCATAAAACTCCATGAAAAAAATAAACATATAAATAGATAAGGGACAGATGGAGGATATATATATATATTTTGTTTCGATTCAAAATATTCTGTCTTTTGTAGTAGATTAATATTTTATTAGTTAGTAAAAGTGCACATAAGATTAATATTTTTGTAAAAATTAAAAGTATTTTTAATATTTATATATATTATTTTTTTTACTATAATAAAAAATAAAATAGACAAAAACATTACAAAAAAATGTATATACATTGAATTGAGATATAGAGAGTAATGCAATAAAATTGAAAATACAATATATATATATATATATAAACATGTTCAGAATTATTAATATGTATGTTAAATTTGCTATCTTAATTTATTTTTTATAAATTTATTAGCGTCAACAAAAAAGGAAAAGCTCAACATATATATCTCACATTATTTCGTTATTTAAAAATAATACTACTACACATTATAATTAAAGAAAAAGAAAATTACAAAAAATTATTTAAAAAAAAAAAAAAAAAATCTGGACATTATCCTGCCGTAACTCCTCCGCAGAGAAGCTGTTGTGTGGTTCTCCGTCCCGCCTTGTTTCGTTTCAATCTCTTCTTCCACCAAATTTGAAACCCATTTCAAGGCTGTAGAAGATTCAGGGCGCATGTAATCACAACTAAGTGGAGCTTTCAAACTTTGTGCCTGAACGTTTGCGTTTTCGGACTTGCGATTTGATGCGCTCCCCCCATCCCCATGCCTTTGTCAGGTATTTGCTCGATCTTTGCTGTGGCCCGTCTTCGATTATTTAATTTGATTTATATTGTACGTTTAGCTACTAAGAATTGCTCGTTTATTCTACCATAAAAAATTTCGTGCGTTAGGAATTAGGGTTTAGAAATGGTGTGTTTTGGATTAGGGAAAGTTTATGAAATTTGGTATCCGCTGTCTTGCAGGTTTTGCAATTTCGCAGCCTTGTTCTTGTTTCTCCAACAATTTAGCAGAATTTAGGTACGAAGCCAGTGGGCATAGCCAATTTGTGGTAGGAAATGATAGGGGATTGGGGTCTGCATTTTATTGGAAAACATTGTGTATCACCAAAAAGGTGGGTAAAAAAATTGATTTCGGAAGAGTTGAGGTATGGCGAGGTGGGCTGATGGTAAAGGCAGTTGCTACTTTCGAAATTGCCAAAAAGGAGGGGGTGAAGGGCTATCGGAATTTTTTGAGGATGGATATGGATTCAGGAAGTTCTAATGGTCCAGCATTTGAGATGGAATCTTCAAGTAAAGACTCAAAAGAAGTGAATGAGAGAGAGAAGTTGAGACGGAAGAGGATTTCAAAGGCAAATAAAGGCAATACCCCTTGGAACAAGGGTAGGAAGCATAGTCCAGGTAATCTGTTTCTTTGTGTTTTGTAAAAATCGAAGTGGTCAATTGGTCATACTCATTCGGTGTTGTAGTCGAGCTTTTTATTAATCCGGCAATGTTTAAATTGTTTGCAGAAACATTGCAGCGGATTAAGGAGCGAACCAGGCTTGCAATGCAAGATCCAAAGGTGATGTCATGTAAGAAACAGAGGGTAGTTTAAAGTAAAAGCCAAAGTAATTAGAGAAATTATCGGGATATCTGAGATCGCTAACACTGTTCTTAACAATCTGTTGATTCGTTTTTGATCTATTTTATAGACTGGTATGATATATAGTGCTGTTATGGACCTTAGTGGTTTTAAATGAGAGATTTCTTCTTCTCATTTGAAAAAATGAGGTGTTCGTAAGGCAGCTTATTTTCTTTATACATTCTATCGATCTTAATGCTCTAAAACATTCTGCCTTTCTTGCCCGACAAATTGATGCTATTCTTTGGATTGACAAGTTAAGCCAATTTCATTGATATGTTTAGCAATATATGAAATAATTTTCTGTAGTTTTCAGTATATTCCATTTGGCAATGTCACTTTTAACTTAAAATACTCGCCCTTCATATTTACTTTGCTAAATATACATCGGTACTGATGATTTTTGGCTTCACAGGTCAAGATGAAGCTAATTAACTTGGGGCATGCTCAAAGGTCGGTTTGTATTTTTGGTTTTAGATGAGTCCCATCATTGGGTTCGTTGCTTTTCTACTTGTGAATCGATTTGATTCTTTAACGGATTGGTGTTTAGTAGAGTTTGCTGTATTTATCATCTGTATCTTGTCGCCCTGCAGTTTATGAATCGAAAATTTCAACATGTTGTCTTTCATTTTAACTGTACAGCGAAGAAACAAAGGTGAAAATTGGAATGGGTGTCCGACTGGGGTGGGAAAGACGCCGTGAGAGATTACGCGTGCAGGAGACGTGCCACTACGAGTGGTTGAATCTGGTCGCAGAAGCAGCCCGAAAGGGCTTTCTGGGCGAGGAAGAACTGCAGTGGGATTCATACATGATCATCAGCAAGGAGCTCGAACAAGAATGGCTACAGAGCGTCGAGGAGAGAAAACACATGCCGAAACCAAAGGGGAACAAAAGAGCGCCAAAGTCTGCCGAGCAGAAGAGGAGGATTTCAGAGGCCATAGCTGCCAAATGGGCAGATCCCGTATGATTTGCTACTTTGAATTCATATAAATTTGTTTCTTAATTTTCTTGATAGAATGTTATGTTTACAGACTGAATCTTTTTAAAAAAATAATACAGGATTACCGGGATCGTGTTTGCACAGGCCTGTCTAAGTTTCACGGCACAGACGTGGTTGCAAGAAAGCCGAGAACACCGACTACCCGCAGCAGACCAACTCAAAGAAGTCGTAGAGAAAAGGACAACGCAAGTAACCTTGAGAAGCGCTGCACAATCCAAGTTCAACGACCACGGTTAAAGTCGCCTAGAGGACCATCTTACAAAGATCCATTAGCAAACTCCAAACTCGAGATGATAAAGGATATCCGAGCACAGAGGGCTGCTGCTGTGACCGGAAGAAGCGAAGCCGTATTCAAGGCAAAGTAAGTTTCGATTGTGATTTTGATTTCGATTGAACCAAAATTCTTCTAAAAAGCTGAATTGCCGTAACATCGATTCGTCGTAGGTTGTTGATCTCCGAAGCAGAGAAGGCTGCCGCCGCCCTCGAGACTGCCGCCAAAAGTAATCCTCAAATTCAGGCCTCCCTAGCAGAAAGTCGAAAGCTAATTGCCGAGGCGATTCAGTATATCGAATCAATCGAGAGCGAAGATCCCGTTTCTTTCGACAACCAAACCAATCTTTCAGAGCCGCGGAACGAAGAACAAACGAATCAAATTAACCAAGCTACGAACGGTGTGATCCACTCGAAGCTAAATGGAGTCCACAGCGCCTTTTCGGGAGATATCTTCGTTCCTAACAAGTTCGTCTTACCCGAGCTGCTCAACGGAAATGTTCCCGAGCTGGTCAACGGAAATGTTCCGAACTCTCATCACAGATCCGATCAGCAGGCAAGTCTTCTCTCACTCGAGTTTAATCATAATGTGAATCGTGTCGATCTTGGAAACGAGCATTTAGACGAAGCCTCGATGGGTCGATTGGAGTTTCAACCAGAGAACGGCGACGCACCCACGAAAGATTCCCGGACGATCAAGAAATGGGTCCGAGGGAAGCTCGTCGAAGTCTCGGAAGAAACCAACTTGTAATCCGTTTTGCGTTTGCGTACTACTTTAAATAGCAGTGTTCGAGATTCGATAAATAGCTGTGTTCTTGGTCGCGTAAGTGTTAGAAAAGTATAGAGTGGTGTATTGTAGTTCTTTGTATCAAATTTTTTGGTGCAGAATAGATCGAATGCAGCTCAAATCGGCCTAGTTATTATTGTCGTTACATTAATGTTTTACTGAAAATGTTCTGTAAAATTTTACTAGAATTTTAGGGGTGTACTCATTTTATAAGATTTTATTGAATTTTTAAAATTAAATGTATTTAATTCAGATTATTATAGTCTATTAGAATGAGGCGTTAAAAAATTCATGAATCTGAACTCTTAAGTCACTTTGGCGATGATATATTATTTTATTTTATATTAAATTTGTTAAATTCATAATACATACTATAAGGTACTATTTAAATATTAGTAATTTTTATATCAAAAATTAATTATTATATCAAATCATAGTATAAATTAATTAAAAAAAATTTAAAAATATTTCTATTAGTATCTTATAATACTAATATAAAAATATTTTAAAAAAATTATACAAACACCCAATACGTCTCTTAGAGATGGAAGGATGTTGAAGTATATATATATTAAAAATATTAATATATAAAAATAGTATTATGCTATTTATTTTTATACAAATTATATAAATCAATAAAAAATTATTTTACAATCATAGAAAATCTATATAAATTTATAAATAGTCTAAAATCTATAAAATCCAATTAAATTAATATATAAAATCCATCAAAATTATTGTGTGAATTTTCTAAACCTATATACGAATCCATGTATTTTTTAAAAATCAAGTAAAATTTCAAATAAATACACTTCGTAATATCGGATTGAAAATCGTACTGTTGGATAAAAAAACAACAAAATTATGTATACTCTTTAAAGAAAAAAATAAATATTTTTCATGATATATTTTTAAAAAGATTATTATCGGAAAATATCAAAATTTCTAAATACATATATATATACAAACAGCGGACTTCTTCAAAATTTACAGTAAACACATTTTCTACGCAATTATCCATCATAAATTTCGGAGCAAAATTTATGATAAATTTAATTTAATTTATTTCTCAAACAATATACATATATATATATATATATATTAATTTCTATCGCTCAGAGAATAGCTTAACAATGGCGTCAAATCCTTCTTCTCAAACCGTTCTCATCTCCGGCCTCCCCAACGAAGTTACAGAGCTTATATTCCAGAAGCTATGGACAATCGATCGAGCTCGATCAAGACTCGTATCAAAGGCATGGAACGCCGCCCTAATCGATAAAAACCTCCCTCCGGCAACCTCCGAGCCTCCATGGCGGATTCTGAACGAAATTCCTGCAGATCCAGACGAAATTAGTTTCGAAAGGTTCCATGGAAAAATCCACACTTTCCAATATCCGGTCGCCGGAGAATGGTACTGCTGCGGCTCTTCCAAGAGTTGGCTCTTCCTTATCGGCGGCAGCGATGTCAGAAATGGAGATTTGCAGGCGATGCTATGGAATCCGCTCATCGGAAAAGTTCGGAATCTGCCTCATCTATCGACGATTCAACATTTCCGGCAGTTTCCGGCGAAGCACTATTTGTATTCCGATCATGAGTTTGCCAGAGGAGATATCCTGAAATTGCACGTCTTCTCCACCGATTCGATCGACCTCGCCGTCGCCGTCGTTTATAAAGCTTCGAAGACCGCTCAATTGGTGGTTTGTCGGCCGGAGGATTCGCAGTGGACGGCGGTGGAGATGAACACCGGGGAAGCTCTAATGGCGGATATCGTATTTCATGGAGGGAAGCTTATTGTCTACTGCAAAATGCTGAACCCTACCGGCGGCGACAGAGTTATCAGAACCGGCGGCCGCACCGTCGCCCTGGGTAGCGGCGCCGCCGCCGCCGCCGTGGAGGTGGAGCAGGTGACAATGGCGTACGGAGAAAGATCAGGTAAAAAAGGAAAGTTCGAACGGTTAGATGAGTTTGTATACTGCGATCATTTAGTGGCGGCGGCCAGCGGCGAGTTGCTGGTGGTGACCGCCACTTTCGACGGCGGTGAGTGGCCCGCGGTTCGCTTTTGAGGGTTTTGAGGTGCGCAGGATTAACCTCGACGGCGGCGGCGGCGGATGGGCGGCGGTGCGGCGGCGGGCGATATTTGTGGGAGGAGCGAGTGAGGCGGCGGAGGTGAGAATGAGGGGTGCGTATGATGAGAAATTAGGGTTTTGGGGAGGGGAGGAGATGGTGTGGTTTATATATGGAAACGGGAGTGTGATAATGATGGGTGAGAAATGGTGGATTAGCAGTGTGGGAGGATTCAAGCTGGGGAAGAAGGATAAGCAGTTCATGCCGACAAGGTGTATTCAGAAAATGAAGCTTTCAATTGATTATGTTGGATGGTTTACGCCAAAACTCCATTGTTAGGGTTTTAGGGTTAGGGTTGCTGCTGGTAAAATCGGCTTTCATTGGGGATGATGATGCTACGTGGCGATTTTCTATTGGTTTTATAAAAAATTATGTAATTCTCTTTATTTTTTGATTGGACCTTACTTTCTTACGTCAAGATGTTTGATTGGATATAAATATTTATTAATATGATATAAAAAATTGTATATTTAATTTGATATTTTTGAAAAAAAATAAAATAATAATTGAATAATAAAATCAAGAATAAAATTTTATAAGTAAACACATCCATTATTTATACACTCTCATTAAATTTATTCTTATTTTTTAAATTTAGATTATTATTAATTTTGCCAGAGTGAAACAAATCAACTGTTAACTATTATACAAAATCATTTTTAACGTTAGGTGAAACTAACTAATTATTTCTTCTATTATTTATTTATTTTTTATTTTTTTCAATTCCTCGTATAAATTTATTCTAAGTTTGTTTGTTTGTTTTTTTGTTTTCTTAGGACCGGAGAAAGTATATGTAACTTACTAGTTTCATGTTTTACAAGTTTTAAAATAATAAAAAATAAATACTATATATTTTTTAAAGAAATGATCTATATATAATATCAGAAGTTATAAATAAATATATGTAAGTAGCCTTTTTCAAAATTTAATAGTAACTATATAAGTATACTTTTTACGTCTAAATATATATATATATATGGAAATAGACTTTTTCAAAATTTAATCGTAACTATACATATATATATAATGTTATTTTAAACAGTAAATACGGGATCAAAATTTTACGGTAAATTAGATTCATTTTATTTTCCAAAACTAAATATATAAAAATTTCTATCGCTGGAGAATACCTTCAATGGCGTCAAGTTCTTCTTCTTCATCTTCTCAATCTGTTCTTATTTCTGGACTTCCCAACGAAGTTGCAGAGCTAATATTCGAGAAGCTATGGACAATCGATCGAGTTAAATCAAGACTCGTATCAAAAGCATGGAACGCCGCTCTAATCAATAAGACTCTCCGTCCGGCAGCTTCCGAACCTCCATGGCGAATCCTTCGAGAAAATTTTACAGGCTTAGTAAGATTCGAAACCTCCACCGGAGAATTATACAGTTTCAAATATCCGGTCGCCGGCGTGAGGTCCTGCTTATGTTCTTCCAAGGGCTGGCTCCTTCTCGCCGGCGGCCATGGTGGACAAAAAAATTTGCGTATGAAGCTATGGAATCCGCTCTCCGGCAAGGTTCGGAATCTACCTTCTATACCGTCGATTAAAATTTTCCGGTGGTTCGGAGAACATTATTCGAACGTCAATTTTGCCAGAAAATTGATCTCGAAATTCCACGTCTTCTCCACGGATTCCATCGACCTCGCCGTCGCCGTCGTTCTCAGAGATCCGGTGGCCGGAAAATTGGTGGTTTGCCGGCCGGGCGAGTCGCGGTGGACAGTGGTGGAAATGAATTCCGGCGGAGCGTGTATGGCGGATATCCTCTTCCATAGAGGCAGGCTTTTCGTCTACTGCAATTTGCTGAACCCCGCCGGAGAAGAAAAGGGCGGCAGAGTTATCAGAAACGGCCGCCGCGCCGTCGGCCTGGTTAGCGGCGGCGGCGTGGAGGTGGAGCAGGTGACGATGGTGTACGGATCGAAAGCAATTAAAGATCGGAAAATCGAACGGTTCGATCAATTTGTTTACGCCGATCACTTGGTGGCGGCGGCGGCCGGCGGCGAGTTACTGGTGGTGAGTGTAATGGCGGGTCCGTACGGGGAGGTCGGGTCACGTGATCGGTGCTTGTTTGGGGGGTTTGAGGTTCGCCGGATTAATAACGTCGGCGGCGGGTGGTTACCTGCGGCGGCGGAGAAGGTGGGGAGTGTGGGGCGGCAGGCGATATTTGTGGGCGGCGCGAGTGAGGCGGTGGCGGTGAGAGTGGTGGGTGATTATGAAGAGGAGAAATTAGGGGTTAAGTGTAAGTCCGGCGGCGGCGCCGGCGAAGATACGATTTACTTTATATTTGAAGGTCCGGTGAATGATTTGGGGAAGCAGTCGTGGGTTTACTGTGTGGGAGGGTTCAAGGTGAGGGAGAAGGAGTTTATAGCGAATAGGTGTTTTTGGGATATGGGTTTTCCCAGCAGCAACGTTGGATGGTTTACGCCCAAACTCCATTGATGTCGTGTTAAGGTAACAAGCCATACAAAAACTGTCCAAGATTTGAACAACGATCATATGATCAAGAGCAGATCATTTCTGAGACGAAGGAGGGAACAAAATATTAAAATTGTAACAGCGTAAGGGAAGATAGGGAATAATTTTTTGAGAGGGGAGGAAATGGAAAGGAAAATAGAATAATTTTACCTTTATAATATAAATAAAAAAATAAAAGTATTTAATAAAATTTTATTAATTTATTCATAAAATATGACATAAAATTTCTTTGTCTAATATAATAAAGCAATAACTTCATTATAAAGTATCGGAAGATGACGATCACGATGGTAATCTATAGCATCTCTTACGAGCAGAAAGAAAATTGATAGAAAATATATATGTGATAGATATATTTTTTCTTTTCTTTTTTTTTTTTTTATTAAAAACAACACTTCATAATAATATAATTAAATAAAAAAATTCTATAATACAACATGGAATATGGAAAAAATACTTAAAAAAAAATACAAATCAATATATGTGAAAACTAAAATGATAAAAAATATTCATTTCACCAAAACCTATGAAATGATTTAAAGAACCAAATTAATTCAAAAATTGAACTTATCTATCTATTTGATAAAAAAATAATAATAAAAAATAGAAGGAAGGAGATAATAGCATACTTACCGTAGGCGGATTGAGAGATTGAATGATAATTTACTTAATCATACATCATATATTTATTAACATCACCAATATAGATAAACCATAATTTAACAACATAACATAAAATCATATATAAATTAAGTATATAATAAATGTTAAGTCTTCCTATAAAATTCAAATCTACTTATATAAATTAAATTGATTTTTAAAGTAAATCAAATCATTTAAACATAATTAATCAAAATATTTACTTAATTATAAAATAAATTCGATTATAAAATTATTTTAAAATACATTTGAATTAAATTAGTGTGATTTGTTTTAAATAACCTAAGTATTTATTAAAATCAAAATAAAGAAAAATAATAATTTTATATACAAGTATAACAATAAATATGGTATAATTTATATAATGTTATAAAAAATTAATAAAATGTTAAAAATGGTATAATAGACAAAAATTGTTTAATAAAATTCCTCCTCTCCAAATTCTCCCAAATTGGAAGGGAATAAAAATCTAAACAAATTAAAGAATTCTATCTATTTCCCTCCCCTTCTATCCTAAACCCTCGAACCGAACAAACCCTAAAGGGTGTGTTTTTTTAGTCACAAAATCTTAATTTTTACTATTTTAACTCTATATTTTTCGAAAAAAAATAATATTTTTTTTCTAATAAAATATATTATCAAATATTATTTTAATATCAAATTCATATCAATGTTTTTCAAACTCATGCAAAGACACACCCAAAGCCAAAAAAAAAAAAAAAAAAAAATAAAAATTGTTTACAAGTAGAGTTTTGATTGGATTTGAAAATGTGGATATAATAATAAAGAATATTGAGGAGTGGTGAGTCACCCCACCCCACCACCCCATGTGTCCATTTTTATACTTAACCTTTTTTATATTTTATTTTTATTTCATATTTATTTAATTTAAAAATAATTCCCTCTTTCATTGTCAAACTTTATCATCACCCCCATCATCACTTCTCTTTGTATGTTATACATTCAAAGTGGAAGTGTGATTCCATTATTATTTCTTTATCTATTATTATATGTTTCTTTAATTTGTTTTATTATGTGGTGTGGTAGTAAATATATTGATTACATGTTGCAATCATTTTTTAAAATTATAATTACAATTTAATCCAAAGTAAAATAGTTGCAGGTAGTAAATATATTTGTAGTTTTTAGATGTGAAGTTTATTTTTAGTCTTTTCTTTTTTGTTTTTTTTCTTCAAGTCTCATTCTTTTTTTTTTTTTTAAATGGACAGTTTTGATCTTAAATTCATTATTGTTTTCTCTTTCTCTCTTTTTTTTCAATTTTTTTTTTTTTCAAATATAGTAAAATAAATTAACTATTAATTAACTTAGTGGATATAGAGGTTGAAGTTGGTGAAATATATTTGAAAAAATAAAAAAATGGCTAATGTATTCTATGTATCATATTAATCTTCTAGTAATAATAATAATAATTGGAGAAAAGTACATGAATCATGGACTAAAATTGTTGATCTAAACATAGAACACAAATGAAAAAAAAAAGTTAAAAAGTAAAGGGATTGAAATTGAAATTTAACAAAGTGTAAGGACTAAATATATAATTCTAAGAGTTCGGGGAAAAGAAAAGTGCTTACGTAAATTAATCTTTTGTTAAGAGCTTAAAGTGACCCCATATTTCTTTAAAATTTTGCAATTCTGTTTTTGAGATTTTTTTTTTTTTTTTTTTTTTTTTTTTTTTTTTTTTTTTTACAGTTTTTTACGTAATAGTAGAGATACAATTTGAAAGTTTTTTTTAAGTGGATTAATTTTTCACGAAATAGTTTTTATAGTGAAATAAGATTTGAAACTTCGTATCTTTATATTAGTGAAGTAAGAGATGAAGTTCTGCCTGAAGAAGAGATGAAGTTCTGCCTGAAAAAAATATTCTTTTCTGGTGGCAATCTTTTCTAATACAAGGAGATAAAGTTTCAGATCTTACTTCACTATAAAAATTACTCCGTGAAAAATTAATCAACTTAAAAATAAACTTCTAAACTGTATCTTCACTATTATGCAAAAAACTGTAAAAGATAAAAAAAAAATCTCAGAGAATTGCAAAATTTTAAAGAAATGTGAAATCTACCTTGAGTTCTTTTATATATATATATATATGATTAGGGTTAGGGTTAGGGTTCATGACCTGTTGCTGCTTCTTCTTCTTCACTGACGGTGTTTTGTTTTCTTTTTCTTTTAATTATTATTGCTCATCCTCCTTTCAATAGTAATCTTTTCATTTGAGAAAGTATATTAAGAAAAATTAGTATTTTACAAATATTTAATGTTTTAAATAATATAATACTTCCTCCTTCATGTTGAAAGGGTGACGTTTGCTTTTTGTACGTAGATTTTTTAATATTAGTATTATATTGGATTGTAGTAAAAAAAATAAAAATACCCCTATTAGTGTGGAATATAAAAGTAATGACATTTGCGTAATATATTGTAAGTTGAAAAGGTATTTATTATGTTAAGCAGTTAGTACAATTACTAAATTAGAAAGTGGTAACCTTATTTTGGGACGAACAAAAATGAAAAATGGTAACCTTTCAATGGGACGAGGGAGTATTTATTTTACTTTTAAAAATAATGTGAAAAAATAAAAAATAAAAGTATTTTGGTATTTAGTTAAAAAAATATTTTTTTCTAAAAATGAAATTTTTTAATTTGAATAGACTAAAATGAAAAATGAAAAGTTTAGTAGATGGAGGAAATATTATTTTATTGTTGTTTTGTACTCATCACTATTTTTTTTAGGAAATTTATTTATCTTAAATTCTTAATAAGTATAAATCAATTCTAATTAAATTTCTAATTTTTTATAAGTAGTCCATCAAAATATCTTTATTTATATGTCTATCTATTTTCCATATATAAATATTTTATTTATATTTAAAATTTTTCATTTTCAAGAATACTATGATTTCCAAATAATAAAATTATTGGATAAGAACTCATTACCTTTGTAAGCAAGAACTTCAAATTATATATTTTTTCTTTTATATATATATAAAAATAGAAATATTTTTATACATTTTGCAAAAATTCCCCCAAACTCAAGATATCGAAAACAATGTTAATAAAAGTTTTAGAAATTAACTGACATTTTGCCACCCAAAAATCGAATGTTGGTTCCATCATTGTTTGGAAGTCGAGCCCGAGCCCGAGCCCGAGCCCGAGCCCGAGCCCGAGCCCGAGCCCGAGCCCGAGCCCGAGCCCGAGCCCGAGCCCGAGCCCGAGCCCAGGAAGATCCAATTCAGCACCAAACTATATTTTTTTTTTGCTATTTTTAGGGTGTATTTTGTTTATATAATCAGCTTTCATTGGTTGAGAAAAAGTAACACATTTAATATATTTCTTTTTACAAAATATCAAATCAAATATTATTTTATTATTATTATTATTTTTTTTTTCAAAATTTTTAAAATTTTTTCAAAAATCTGTCTAAATGGAGCCTTGATATTAATAATAAATCTAATTTATTGAATATTTTGGGCTTTTGTAGCTCAAGAATATAATATTAATTTGATTTCTGGATCACATTCTATTGGGCCGAGAATGTAATGGCCCATTAATAAATTGCGCTTAGTTTATTTCTCTTTTATAATCGGTAAACTTCTCTCATCTCTCCATAGTCTACTTTTTGTGCAAGAAAGCTTTCCTCAAGTGAAATTTTCGAATATCGTCTCGAAGATCTGATCAAATCCAAGTAATTCGAAAATGGTGCCTGAGCCTGAGGATGAGATCAAGGACGAGAAGAACCCTAAGCCCCTCGACGAAGATGATATTGCTCTCCTCAAGACCTATGTAAGTTTTTTCCTATTTTAATGGCTGTATCGGAACCCTAATTTGCAGCTATAGTTTTATGCGCGATTTTTGAGTTTGTAGGTTGTCATTTCTGGGTTGAGAATTGGGGATTAAAACGACTTTTAGGATTGTCGAGTGATAATTTGGATCTGTGTATTTTGTGGATACGGAAGAATGAGCTCTAGCTCAGATTGTTGCAAGTTGGGTGTGTGTGTGGTCTATTCTAATGGTGTGAGGTTTCTGGTTTTTATTTACAACCTGTTGCTTAAGTTGCTTTACGAAGACGTCGAGATTAAGTGAGTTTGAGGGTCCAAGTTAGGTTCGTTCTAGTATGGATCCAATTTAGGAAAATTAAGCTTCATTTGATTAGTAGCATCCACATCCTGAGATTTTAATCCATGGCAGACTATTTATTAGTTGAAATTGCCTTTTCTTAGCTTAACTTGAAACACTTTGTTTATATTGAGGGAAAAAAAAGTCTTTTGAGACACTAAAGTGGTCACCAAGAACAAAATTTATTCCATGTTGAAGTCTCTATCTCTAATGGAGTGTGTGCGTTCTTTTATTGATAGTTTCATCTAATGTTATATGCAGGGATTGGGGCCTTATTCCACAACTATAAAGAAGGCTGAGAAGGAAATCAAGGAGATGGCCAAGAAGATTAACGACTTGTGTGGTTTGTATCTTTTCCCAATTCTCTGCGTAACCTGTTTTGGCTAGTTTCTTGAACGTGTGTGTATTTTTGCTAAGCAAGGACATACTTTGCAATAATTATTTATTCACCATATGAGATGTGAATTCTGGATGGTTGATGACTGTTTTGTGGTTATTTTCTATTGGCTATCGAAGTGCAATGGTCATTTGTTGTGTTTGGGATTTGTAATGTTGATTAGATACAATTCTTGATGTATAGGTATCAAGGAATCTGACACTGGTCTAGCTGCACCCAGTCAATGGGATCTTGTATCTGATAAGCAAATGATGCAGGAAGAACAACCTTTGCAGGTATGCGTAGTTCTTGTGCTTTATTGTTCTCTCTTTCTGGTTACTTTTATAATCAAGGAAGGCCTATAGTTATAACTAATCTATCGTATTAACCTATTTTATGGATTTAA
Source organism: Andrographis paniculata (assembly GCF_009805555.1). Classification (NCBI taxonomy): domain Eukaryota; kingdom Viridiplantae; phylum Streptophyta; class Magnoliopsida; order Lamiales; family Acanthaceae; genus Andrographis; species Andrographis paniculata. Next base: position 1,631,156 of record NW_026137634.1, on the reverse strand, counting down.
CCGCATTTTTGTTACTAGGTTGCAAGATGTACGAAGATCATTGATCCGAACACAGAAGATGCAAAATATGTCATCAATGTCAAGCAAATCGCTAAGGCAAGTAAGACCTATCCTGATGGCTTTCCTCTATAAAAGGGCTGGGTTGTGTATTGAATAATTTCCCTATTTTTACCATTGGATAGACAGGTTGCTGGATGATTTTTCTGGATCCTTTCTTTCTTTCCTCTCTCATAACAATTTTTTGTTACAATTTGTTTAGTCAATTGCCATTTCTTTTTGCAGTTTGTTGTTGGATTAGGTGATAAGGTCTCACCCACCGATATTGAAGAAGGCATGAGAGTTGGGTAAGATCATTCTATTTTGGTATTTCCTTCAGATCCCACAGCAGTGTAATAATTGAAGTGAAGAGTATGATTTTTAGGTCATTCAACACATTGGTAAAATTCTGTGGTCTTCTGAGAAATCTTTGCTCAACTCCTTCATATGGGGATGGATGCATTAATCCATCATGTGCAATTGATCCAATTAGAAACATACACGACAATTTTCATTGTTGAGTGGTTTTTCTCTGTATTTTTAGCAGAGACTAAAGTGATCTTGCCACTCTATGATTCTACAAGTAGACAATGCAAAAATAAAATCATAATCTACACTTTACGTTGCATATTCTGGTGATATTAATATTATGTGTTTACTTTTTTAATGCTAGTATTTTAAAACTTGAGTTCATTTTTAACTGCTGCTGTCCTTAGCTATTATGATAATTTTTTTTCCAATTAAATTTTCTATTGCAGTGTTGACAGAAATAAGTACCAAATCCAAATTCCTTTGCCTCCCAAAATTGATCCAAGTGTTACAATGATGACCGTTGAGGAAAAACCAGATGTAACCTATAATGATGTTGGTGGTTGTAAGGAGCAAATTGAAAAGATGAGAGAGGTACGATAATAGATATAGTTTCGCCTGCTTTTAATGTACATACCAGTTGCCATAACCTATTTTTTGGATAAACAAAAGTTGATTTCTTGCTGACCTTTTACCTCCTTCATCAGATGCTTATATGGTATGTATGTTTTTATAATTTTTTGGCAAGGTTGTCGAGCTGCCCATGCTTCATCCCGAAAAATTTGTGAAACTGGGAATTGATCCACCAAAGGGTGTCCTATGCTATGGTCCTCCCGGTACAGGTAAAACTCTACTAGCCAGGGCTGTGGCTAATAGAACTGATGCATGTTTTATTCGTGTTATTGGAAGTGAGCTTGTCCAAAAGTATGTTGGCGAGGGAGCTCGGATGGTTCGGGAGTTATTCCAGGTTCATTACCCTCCAATTCTATCAACACATTCTACTCTCGTGGTCGAACATGACTTAGCTAATACATTTCATTATTCACTGGCAGATGGCACGCTCTAAAAAGGCTTGCATTGTGTTTTTCGACGAGGTTGACGCTATTGGTGGTGCAAGATTTGATGATGGGGTTGGTGGAGACAACGAGGTTCAGCGGACAATGCTCGAAATTGTCAATCAGCTAGATGGGTTTGACGCTCGTGGAAATATTAAAGTCCTGATGGCAACCAACAGGTTATGTTTGACCTTTCGATTACCATAATTTATGGGGTTGGCAAATATTGATGTTCTACATACTAATTTATGTTTTCTGTTTATTATTTATTTATTATAGACCCGATACTCTCGATCCAGCACTGCTTCGTCCCGGACGTCTGGATCGCAAAGTGGAGTTTGGATTGCCTGATCTAGAAAGCCGAACACAGATTTTCAAGATTCATACACGAACAATGAACTGTGAGAGGGATATTCGATTCGAACTTCTCGCTCGTCTATGCCCAAACTCTACCGGTAAATTTTCATAAGAGTTTCTTTTCTTAGCTGCTGATGACATTAGCCCCTGCATCAAGGTTGGTTTATTCGATATTCTGTGGTATGCATTTTTTTCAGGGGCGGATATTAGAAGTGTGTGCACTGAGGCCGGGATGTATGCGATCCGAGCAAGAAGGAAAACAGTGACGGAGAAAGATTTCTTGGACGCCGTCAATAAGGTGATCAAAGGTTATCAAAAATTCAGTGCAACGCCTAAGTACATGGTTTACAATTGACAAGGCCTTCTCGGTAATCGAATTACCGTTTGGTGCAATACTGCCAGTCTTGTTATTCATATGGGATTTCAGTTTTTTCTTTTTTTAAAACTCTCTAAATACACTTATCATGTTGCTTGGATGCTAATGTAAAACTTTATTCAGTTGCTGCACATTTACTTGCTTTAATCCTTATGGTTAAAAATGTGTGCATGGAAATTTTTTAAGAATATTCGTGTAAATGGTATTCTTAGATCATTTGGAGGTGAACAATCAACTGCCTACGAAAGTTAGTCATAGGGTTTATTTGGGCTGGCGGCCGCAGCACCCAGTTTGCATGGGTGCTGATTTTTTCTGATTTGAAAATCAGGTCCAACGGGAAGTCACACTCATAAGCAGATGATTTGAAGAGTCGGGGTTTTTACGGTCATAAATTCATCCCTTACACCATTAGAGGTAGGCCATCTTCTACCGGACTTCTTTGTACATTTTTTAATTAATTGTTTAATTACTATTTTTGTATATAATTAATTTTTTTATCAATTATTTAATAATTTTGTATAATATATTTACTTTACCTTTTATCTGTCATATTTTAATATTAAAATATATATTTTTATTTTTATTTTTTTTCTTTATTCTTTATACCCAACTAAATATATTCCCTGAAAAGTAATAAATAATGAAATTGCAAACTAACCCTCAAGAAATTCCGTTCTGGTCGTGTGGGTCCCACAAAAATTCCCAATTCCGTACGCTACATCAACAATTCAACGTCCCCATCTAATCTAATCTAATCTATAGCTAAATCAATTTTTCTCCTTCTGCCGAGGTCATCGTGCATAATCGTCCCATCCCATGGCAGTTTCAGCAGCACAAAAAACCAGAAATACCAATCTAATCCATCCATGAAGTTACGCCCATCGATTCGATTCGAACCAATTCTTCGACGATCCTTCCTTCAATCATTTCCCCTTTGCGTAGAGTAGTAGTGAAGAACACCCAATGTTTTCTCTTCTCTTCTCGATCAAATTGAATATGCAGACAGACATTCACAGACTATCCAGATTTTGCAAGACGACGCCGATGCGTGAAAAGACGGAATTGCCCTTGCCGTTCTGCGTGCCATGCCGCTGTACAGAGAGAGAGACAAAATGCACGCAATTCAAAGCTCCTTCTGCGCGTGAACCGTACATTCTGTTCGCTATAAATCCCATTCATTGCATCTTTATTTTCAGATTTTGCAAACCCCACTTTAAGCTTTCTTTTACTACACCACATTCGGGTAGAACAGAAATCGAATCGCAAGAAAGTTGAGAAGAGAAATGGAAGTGGGAGGTGTAGAAGGGAATGGGGGAGGGGAATTCGTTGAGGGTTTCGATTTCTTGATTGTGAGGGATGAAAATGGTGGGGTTTTCGATTTGTTCAAGTTCTTGGCGTGGAATGATGCCCAGAGTGGGGCGAAGTTTCTAGTGGGGGGTGGGGGTGGGGGTGGGTGGTCTGGGGAGGAGCTGATTTCTGGGGGTGGGGGTGATCATAGGTGGGTGATAGTTGTGTCGATCATAGTGAGAAAAATCATAAAGATTTTTGGGAAGCCCATGGAGTGGATGGGATGTGCTTTGGAGTTTGTTCTGAATCTTTTATCACTCAATGGCAATTTTCTTGGTTTGCTGAATCGATTTCTTCATGGTATGTATGTATGTATGTATCTCTGATTTGATTTTCTTTATATTCTTGAAATTATGATGATGATGTTCTTGTGTTGGGACATTCTTGGAAGTGTTAGAGATGATGGATCATCACCATTTTCATGTTTGTTGATTTTTTTTAGTGTCAAGATCACAATTTAAATGTGTATTGCAATGTTTTGGATTTTAATTTTAGCAGTTAGATTCTATGGTGATTTAGGATTAGATTTGTTTTGAAAGTATATTGGAGTTATGAATTGATTTAAGAACATGAAATTTTGAATTGAGAATAGGTGATGTATTATAAATGAGTGTTGAATATTATGTTTTTGAAATTTTTAGTTATAATAAAAAATTGGATATTTTATATAGTACTTCGGTCCCATAACAAACTATCCATTTTTCCATTTTAGCCCGTCAATAACAAAGTATCCATTTTATTTTTTGTATAGTAATTGTACTGTCTACTTAACATTACAAATACCCTTGCAACTTACAATATATTACACAAATGTTATTACTTTTATATAACACAATATTAATAAGGTTATTTTTAATTTATTTCTACTACATCCCAATATAATACTAATATTTTTAAAACCCCGTGCAAAAAACAAATGGATACATAGTTATGGTACGGAAAGTCCCAAAAGTGTATGTGTAAAAGGGGTTCATTTACCCTGCCGAATGAATTGTGCTCTTGTGTATTGACCAATCACATTTAGCCATGTGTATTTTTAAAATAAAATATTAATAAAATAAAAAATGTAAATACACATGACAGAATGTGATTGGTTGGTACACAATTCATCGGTGGTTGGTACACAATTCATCGGTGGTAGGGTAATTGAACCCACGTAAAACAATTACTCCCTCAATTCGGTATTGATATAGTTTTACATGTAAAAATGTTTTATAACAAAGTTAAATTATGTTGTTGGTATTACTGCAATAATAGTACTTTAAAAAAAAAGAAAATAAATATATTGATTTCGGACATATTAAAATGGATAGATTGATTTCGAACGATGGATGGAATATTTTGAAGGTATTTTTGACCTATGGATTAGTTTAAGAATAGAAGAAAATTTGGATAGAAAATAGGTAATGTGAGTTTAGATAGAGGATTTTGTAATTGAAAAAATTTGAAAATAATAAAAAATTGAGTATTTAATATAATATTTTGTGAACAATAAAAAGTATGAAAAAAGATTTCGAACGTGATTTTTTTTGTAAAAGAGAAAACTTCACGACTAATAGTTTTTAATGAACATAAGTAAACAGAGTGTGAATTTTTTAGTAGAACATAAAAGTTTTTGGATTCATTCATGTTCTAGAAGAAAGTTGAATGAGAGATTTTGAAAGAATAACAGTAGATCATCGTATTACGAAGATGAAATGAGTGTAGTTTGATTGTTTTGTTAAGAATGTACTAATATTGGCTTCTATGAATAGAGAATTTCCTTGATTGATCTTATTCTACAGCTTCGTTTCGACGTGCTGTTTGCAAACAGGGACTGTGGTGATGCCCAAGAGAGGTTCCGAGACATTCATAAGCGCTATCGGGCATTTAGACAGCCGGATAGACTTGTTTGATGTTAAGACATTGTCTACCCAGCCTGAGTTCGAGGACAAAAAATGGCAACTCGAATTGGGAAGTCGCGCGCTAATGGACCTTTGTATGATGGCCTCCAAATTAGCATACGAGAACGCTAAGGTTGTTAGAAACGTCGTTGATCTTCATTGGAAGGTTGGATTCCGGCATCACTACCCTCCGTTTTTTATGTCTTAATAAATTGCGATTCTATTCAATTCGATTTGATTCGATTGTGTATTCTAATTGTTGTATTAATCTTGTGTTGTCTTAAAACAGATGCATTTTGTGGGCTTCTACAACTGTTGGAACGGTAAGATTGAAATAGAATGCGACTTGGTTTGCATATATAACACAGTTATACAATACATATTTTTATATAACACAGTATAATCAGCAAATTTAGTCGGCATATATACTATAGACAAATAACACATATTTTTATATAACACAACATATATTGTTTTATTTAAAAGTATGTGTTGTCTGTTTATACTTGTAAGTGTGCCGTAAGACTACACTGTTTACGTTGAAATCAATAATAATATGTGATTTGTGGCATTATATTAACGGCTAGCTACATTTATACTTTCTCCGTCCCAATTCAATGGGGTCTTTTTGGTATTTTACAATAGATTAAAAAATAATAGTATTTTATTAGTCAATAGAAGTGTATAAGAGTTTTTGACAATTTTACCTTTAACTTTATTTATAAAGTAATTTTATGTGTAATAGCATTTTTGTAATTTAAATAAAAGTTAAAAATGTATTTTGGTATCAGTGTATAATTATTTTTTTTAAACTAGAAAAGATATATGAAAATGGTAAAAATGATACTTTTAATTGAGACGGAGAGAGTACTATATTAGCGAGAGTACTATATTAGCGTAAATAATATGTAAATAGTATGATGTTTCTAATTATATCGTGTATTGTCTGTCACCACTGTATTAAATTTTATAGTACAGTAACATTTGCCGATGCATATGTATCGATATGAAACTTAAGATTTGAACAAATTCATTATTTCGATTGTTTTATGATATTTGTTTCAGATTATCAAAAAGAACAGTCGACGCAAGTTTTTGTTGCGTGCGATAAGCCTAAAGACGCGAATTTGATCATCGTCAGCTTCAGGGGCACCGAGCCATTCGACGCCGATGATTGGATCACCGACTTCGACTACTCATGGTACGAGATACCAAATCTCGGGAAAGTCCATATGGGCTTTCTAGAGGCGCTCGGGTTGGGGAGTCGAGCAAAAACCTCGACATTCTTGGAGCATCTTCAGCCCCAAAACGCCGGACCTTCTAACGGCATCAAGAAGCAGACAAATTCAGACAACCCCGACGAGGCGGTTGTACCCGTAATGAGGGAGATGACGGCGTACTATACGGTCAGAAGTAAGCTGAAGGAACTGATCAAAGAGCACGAGAACGCGAAATTTGTCGTCACGGGGCATAGCTTAGGCGGCGCTCTTGCGATACTTTTCCCGACTGTGTTAGTGCTTCACGACGAGGCGGAGCTTATGCAGAGGTTGTTGGGAGTTTACACTTTCGGACAACCTCGAGTCGGGAACAGACAGCTCGGGAGTTACATGGAAGCCCATCTCGAACATCCTCAGAAGAAATACTTCCGCGTCGTGTACTGTAATGACCTCGTCCCGAGGCTGCCTTACGACAACAAAACGTTCTTGTACAAACACTTCGGCGCTTGCCTCTATTACAACAGCCTCTATGTCGAGAAGGTAATAATAACTCAATCGCATTCGAATTTATTTTTACTTTTCTTTTTTTGGTTGTTATCTAAATTTATTGACTGAATCGCATAAAATTCACCTTTGGTTTCACGAAATTGCATGAAATCTCCCATACTTTTAAAATTGCGTCAAACTCTCTCGTAATTTCATAAATTCTGCTTCTAACCCCCTCGGTCCTCATTATTTAACGTTGTTTAATTTGTATGCGCCCAAAATACGATAAGTTTCAGAATTTTTATTTCTAAACTTTTAAATTACAAATAGTCATTATTCTTATTATTTAACCTAAAAAAAACAGTTCTTTTACTGATATTTAAGACTAAATATAAGATTAATGAAAATATTTATAACTTTAGGAATTTTAGAAATGAGTATTCTAAAATTCATTCGCAATTTGAGCGTGTGTAAGTAAAAAGCTGATAAATAAAGATGACCGAGGGGGTTTGGCGCAGTGTTTATGAAATCACGAGGGAGTTAGACGCGATTTTAAAAGTATGAGAAATTTTGTGCAATTTTGTGAGATGTGGGTAAGTTTTGTGCAATTTAGCTAAATTTATATTCATTTTCTTTGTTTAGTAAAAAAAAGTCACTTCTCTAATTTTCTTTACCCTAAAAAGTAAAAGTTTCTATTTTTATTCAATTTTTTAAAAATTCATGCCGGTCAAATGACCACATCATTGGATGACGGAGGGAGTATATATATATTAATTTTAATTTGTATTTTGGTTGCTTGTGAATGGCGGAGGGAGTATATATATAATAATTTTAATTTGTATTTTGGTTGCTTGTGTAGAATGTCGATGAAGAACCGAACAGGAATTTTGGGCTGTGGTACTTGATCCCGGCAGCGTATGCGAATGCCGCGTGGGAGATGTTGAGGGGATTTTTGATCGGATATATTTACGGTCCCGGTTTTACGGAATGCTGGGAGTCAATTATGCTGAGGGTGGTTGGGCTGGCGATCCCGGGGCTGTCTGCGCATAGCCCGGTCGATTATGTGAACTCGATTCGGCTTGGCCGGATGGATGAAGGGCCGGAGATGATGTCCTTATAGAACAACCTCGCATACCAAGATTACAACAAGGTATATGTCAATGGCTGCTTTTGTTGTGTTTCTTTATTGCAGTGTAGCTTGAAGTTGTTCTATTCTTGTTGATGGTTTTTGTTGTGCCGTTGAAATAAAAGACTGTGTGTTTTAGACGGGCGGAAGGATGTATTAGTCAAGGTGGTTCAATTGATCCAAAAAAAAAAAATAAATAAATAAAAATAATATTAATTGTTACTAAAATTATAAATATATTCATAAATATTAGTTTTATTTTTGTTTTATAAATTAGTGAGGTTTCTGACAAGATTCATTAAAAGAATTATTGATTTTTTTGCTTTTTTTTTCCTTTCACTTTTCTCTTTTAATAAAAAGATATTGCAACTATTTGCATAATTATATCATATAGAATTTTCAGAAGCAAAATTGATTATTTTTAAATTATTATTAGGTAATTTTATTATTGATGTTCAATGTGATAAAATATTTTGGGCTTTGAAAAATCTAAATGCACGTTGAAACAATGAAAAATAGCATGAAAATATCATTTTCAATTATAATTATTATCAAGAAAAAATTACGGAATAATATGAAAGAGTAATTATTAAAGGATTATTTCGTTACTTTTTTAGAATGTGATGGGTTTACGAAAGTTAGTACAAATGTTATTGTCAGCCGATACGAAAATATAAGTTCTCGTCGCGAACACTTGTAACTATTTTGATATATAAGATTGTTAATTTGAAGTTTTGTATGTTTCTAATGTAAATTTTTGCTGATGTATTTATTTATTTTAATTTAATTTAATTATATTAATTTATCAACCCACCAAATTCGAAATCCTAGATTCGCCACTAATTTTAGATGTCATGTCGGATCTTGTTACGAAAACGTAAGTTTTTTTTATAAATTTTTTAATGGTGGGATTAATGAAACTAAAATTAATAAAACTTTTATGTTAGAATCAAAATTGATTATTATTATTATTATTATTATTTATTTTTTTTATTTTTCAAGTGAACTATTTTTTTATTATTATTTTTAATTAGTTTTAAAAATGGAACCCAAAACCTATAAACGTTCAAACAGTCTTAATTGTCTTTTTTATTTTCTTGGACTTATCTTTGATTATGAAGTATTCTTTCATTTGTTCTTACAACTTTGAAGATTTTATAAGGCAATACCGAAAACGTGAATATTTGGTTTTTTAATATTTCAAATTCAAAGCAAAATTATTGATTTAGTACGGTTTTTAACAAAATATATATATATATATACAATTTATTTTTGTAGAAAATTATATTAAAATATCATTTAAATGAAAATTCAAATAATCATCTTATGTCAAATTAATTTCAAATCATAACCTAACAAATTCTTAATTATTAGGAATAAATTTAAAATTTGGTGACAATTTTAATTTTGTCAAGTAAATAACAAAAAACTATTAAAGTTAATTAATTAGAAGAACAAATAGTGAGGACGAGAGAGTGGGTGTTATAATAAATAAATAAATATATATATATATATATAAATAAATAAATAAATAAACATCTGGAAATTGAGCAAGTGAATCTATAGTGATTTGAGTTTGTCTCTCTCAATTATCGCACCGTATCGCATATAATCAACCATATAACCGTTTCATTTCTTTTCCTTATTTTAATTTTAATTTAATTTAATTTAATAATTTGTCACACAATACCAATACAGATTACCAAATCCCACACTTCACATGCCAAATTACAATTACCAAATTTAATGGCAAAACTACTTGGGCCCGTGTGTTTCAATGTTTTGTTCTATTATTTATTTTTATTTGAATAGTAGTTTAAGTATAATATTTTTATAAAAAAAATAATATAATTATATAGAATGATTACATAAAAAGAAAGAAATGAAATTAAACACTAAGAATTTATGTGATATTTTGAATATAAAATTAATTTTTTTATGAAGGGAAAAGAAAATTAATGAATAATATTATTTTATAAAATTTAAGAGTGTTTTGTAAGTTTAACGGAAATAATTATCTAAAAATTTTCAACACAATAGTCGTGTTTACCGTTTTTGTTCGTCCCAAAACAATAGTCTCATTCCATAAATAATCATATCACTGTAAAACTACTATTACTTTTTCATTATTATTACACAATTGTCACTACTTTTTACACTAATAAACTCACAAGGGCAACAAAGTCTTTTATTAATACTTTCTACCCACTATCAATATAATATCAATATTTCTTAAATCTCGTACCAAATATAACTCAAAGTATACTTTTGGGGACGGAGGGAGTAATATATATAACATACAATGTATATTTATGACAATAGAAATCAACCAAATACACAATATTATTTTTTTGTATGTAGCACATTTGAAAATTTTAATCTCCTAGAAGAAAAACACCTAATACTTCATCAGTCGGTCTTCAATGGTCACATTTATCTTTTGTATCATTATATTAAATATTAAAAATATTTTTATATTTGTATAATTTTTTTTATAAAAATATCTTTCTATTAATATTATAAGACATTAATAGAAGTATTTTTATATATATATATATATTTTTAATTTGTACTACGTTTTGATATAATAATTAATATTTAAATATCAACACGTGAAAAGTAAATGAGATTCTTAGAGCCGGACCAAAATAGTATTATATATTTATTATTACTAAAAAATAGTATTACTAAATTTCAATATCACCGTATATTTATTATATTATACTTCCTCCGTCCTTTAACAATCTATCTATTTTTTCATTTTGTTCCGTCCCATAGTATTCATTTTTTTTTTAGTAATTGTATCATCTACCTAACATTACAAATATCATTCCAATTTACAATATATTACACAAATGTCATTACCTTATATCATACAATACTAACAGGATTAATTTAGTATTTTTATCTTTATTTCTACTTTATCCCAATATAATATTAATATTTCTAAAATTCTATACAAAAAAATTTGAAGATATATTTTCTTTTAATTAAGATATAACAAATTATATATATATGTTATATAAAAATAATAAATGTGTGTTATATATTAATTTTAAAAAAATATATGTTTACATTTTCTGGCAAAAAAAAACATAGCCTTACTTTCTTAATTTTTTTTTTTCTTTTTTCATTGAAAATATTTATTTAGTTGTTTATTTTTATGTCAAAATATTTAAACCCTAGCCTCAATAACAATTCAAAAATCCTCTACCAAACAAACCATTGACATTATTATTATTTATTTATTTATTTTGTTTTATTTGAAAGATGTGTACGTGTCATGTATATAACTGTAAAGTCAGTTGGCAATGGCATCCTGACCTGGCTTAACTAACCAATCAATCCGTTACACCTTGTCTTTATTTTATTTTTCTATAATTTTATTATTCATTACATTATCCAAATTAATAATTTTAAAACTAACTATAAATAAAGAATATCTCGATTTAATATCATCCATTGAATTTGTGTTACTTATAAGAAAATTAAATAGTTTTTGTTATTTTCATATGTCCGTTGGAGCATGCAATAAGAGATTATAAATAGATTTTCTTTTTTTAAAAAATTCAAATATAATTAAAATGACAATATGCTCTCCAACAACAAGACAAATAAAAGTATATGATATAAATTGATTGTATAGAAATTTTATTAAATTAATTGTTAAACAAATAAATGCCACATGTATTTTCAAATTTTGAAGGGTGTGTTTGTTTGGAGATTTGGATTTTGAGTTGAGATTTGAATAGTAAAAATTTTGAATTTGAATAATTGTATGATGTGATATAAATAGATGTTGATGTGATATTTTGAATGTAAAATTGATTTTTAGTATAATATAAAAAATAAAAAATAGGTCTTTGATTTGATGTTTTTGGGGGAAAAAAATGAGATGAATAGTGTATTTAAAATCTGTGTTTGGAGATTTTCCCCCAACTCCAATATTCATCAATTTTTTTTTCAAAAATATCAAATTAAATACCTGATTTTTTACTTTTTTATATTATGCGAAAAATCATTTTTACATTCAAAACATCACATAAATACCTATTTATATCACATCGTACACTTAGTTAAATTCAAAATTTTTACTATTAAAATCCCAACTCAAATCCAAAGTTCCAAAATAACAAACCCTAAATATTCGACATAATTATAAACCAATCAATGGTTTGAACTAACTTAACAAATAACAACACTGAACTCTACTATTAACCCATAAAATTAAAAAATTAGAATTTATTCAATGGAAAAATATATATATATATATATATTCTTATTTTTACGATGACAAGTCTATCAAGTCATTTCTTAATTGGATGAAATAATATGATATATATATATACTCCATCCCTCATTCAAATTTATTCTTACTTTCTTTTTTTATTGTCATCCAAATTTATTTATTTATTTATTTTTTAATAAAAAAATATCATTTTTCTTTACAAAAAAAATAAAAATTTCTATCTTTATATATTTTTCTTAAAACTCGTACCATGTCAAATGAATACACAATTGGACGACGGAGGGAGTATTTTTTATGCACATTAAATATGTCAACAATAATAAAAATAAATAAAAAATTAGGGTCACTTTATTTTATTGAATGGAATAATTATTGAATATAATATTTTATTTTAAAAAATTTAGTAGAATATTTTAAAAAAATAATTAAAGAAATTAAATTATAAAAATTTTGAAAAAAAAATGTGAAATGTGTTCTTTTATATATATTCCAATTTTATTATGTTCTGGCTATATAATTTTTAAATATATTTTGTATGAAAATTAGCATACTTTATCAAAAATCGTATTAAAGAAAAATATTGAAAAAAAAATAATAAAAGAAAAACGAGCTACAGTCCAAATAGTTTAATTTAAAAAAGACGAGCTACAGTCCAAACAGTTTAAGTTAATTTATTAGTATTATTTTTAAATAAATTCTCAACAAGATAATTTAAAAAATAAAATTAAAATTAAAATTACCACTACATTGCAGCACATGATGTGATAAAGCCAGACTTCTGGGGAGAATAATTGTCAGGCTCCTGATCTCGGGACGAATCCACACCGTCAATCCACCAGACAATCAACGGTCAAAATTTTCCGGACCTCCACACCCGGTACCCGCAATACATATTCAAAATTCGCAATCTCTCTCATCCCCACGCCCCCCCTTTCTCTCTCTCACAGTTACACACACTTTAACGTCTGTAATTTAAAATTATGAAACAATCCCACAACTTCCCATGCAAATCCTCCAAGTCTGCCCAAGTTCATCCCCCCAAATCCACTCAATCCCCAATCCCCATTTCCCCCAATTCTATAAATTTATGCAAACCCTAATTTCAATCCCTGGGCTCCAGCTCACTAACCCGAGCTTTCTTCCCCAATTTTTTTCCACCTCGCCATTATTGCTGACCTTAATTCCATTCTTCCATTCAATCCAATTCTCAATTGTCAGAAAATTAAACAGAAATGGCAGAGCTTCTGAGACAGCCATTCAAGACGACGATAAGAAGCCATGGAGTAAAACACGCTTCTTCTTCATCATCTTCAAAAAGAAGGTTCACTAGAAAATGCGCTTCTCTTGTTAAAGAACAAAGAAGTCGCATTTATATTCTCCGCCGCTGCGCTGTCATGCTGCTTCGATCGTACTTCCATGGAGATGATTGAATATATATATATTATACATACATACATATATATATATGTATAATTTCTTCATCTTTTTATTTCCCCCAATTTTAAGTTAATATTTAAACCATATATCTATAATTATGTAATATATATAATTATGTATGTACGTAAGTATGTAGTTCATCTCCAAAATTTTCCGGCGGACTGCAGAATGATTTTCGCGATCGGCAAGATGGACGGTCTGGATTTGTTGGCCACTTCAATTTTTTTTTTTAACCTAAAGGGGAGAAACTCCATTAGGGTTTTCTTTGAAGTTGGATCTGATCTGATCTGAAGCTTTTTTTGAAGACCGCCATGGATGCTGATTCTTGAAGAAACACGAACATTGAATTCATGAAGAAGCCATGGGAGACACACAGATAATTAAATATATATATATGTATATCTATATATGTTTTTATGTATGAATGAATGCATAATTTTCCTCGAGTGTTAGAATGCAAGAATTTGTTTGGAGAGGGTAGTTCAGTAATTACAGTTATGGGTTTTTTTTTTTTTTTTTTTAATTCGAATGGTCTGCTGTTTGTGATGATATAAAAAATAAAATAAAATAATTGAGTGAAGCGTATCCGTGTTTTGTCATGCTCATGCATTAGCATTACTAGATAGATTATTTTATTTGACCCTATTTTATATTTAACTTATTTAATAAAAATATTCCATAAGTTTGACCAGGCTTACATATCTTTCAGTAAATTATAATTCAATCCACCCTGGTGTGCTTTAAGGTGTTTGTTTGGGAATTAAATTTTAAATATACTGTTCAGTCTTTTTTTTTTTTTTTTTTTTTTTTTTTTTTTTAAAATATCAAAGCAAACACTTGTTTTTTTATTTTTTATATTATACTAAAAATCAATTTCACGTTCAAAACACCACCCATCATACAAACTATTAAAATTTAAAATTTTTATTATTCAAATCCAACTCAAAATTCAAAAGCTTGTACAAACACACCCTAAATCTGTCATTTTATTCTATAATATGATTCTTTCATTCCAAATATAATTAATTTCGTTTAAAAATATTTATAAGAACAAATAGGAAACTACTTCTAGCTTTAAAAATTCTTTCATTTCATTATTATTTTTATATATATTATAAACATATAATTCATATACATATAACAAAATACTTCTAATTTTGTCTTTATATTTATAAGAATAAAAACATCAATCATCTTACATAGTACTTAATTAATAAAATACTATTTATATCTCATAAAGAAAAATATTATTTTTTCTTTGTACGTAATTTTTTAATATTTTATTGATTTATTTATTGTAAAAAAAGATAAAAAAAAATAAAAATAAAAATATTTCAATTGTAATATAAAAGTAATACAAAATATTATTGCATTTTGAAAATTCAAAATTTTCGGCCTAATTTTTTTGGTTGGAAGAATGAGTGGATCCTTGAGCACCTCAATGCAAATCTTCAATGATATGTGATAATTTTAGGGAAAACCGTAGTAAACACCGTACAATATTTCTTTTTTAGTATGTCTCAAATATCATGTAATATTTTTAAAATAAAAAATAATTAATTATATTTAATTTATATCTTATATTTTATTTCATCATATCACTCAAATAAAAAAAATAAAATATATATTTTTCTCTCCATCATATCACCTAATTTCTAAATTATCTTATTTAATACTATCCACCTAAAAATTCGTATTTAAAACAAATGTTGTACCTTGTTTAGGACGGGGGGAGTATCATTCTGCATATTAATATAAAGAACAAAAAAAAAAAAAAAAAAAAAAAAAGATAAATGAGTTGTATGGTTGAATCCTATCTATTTTATTTTATTGCCCAAGTCATCATTATTTTTATTCCAACACTCCATTTACTTGTCACTACATTCTCCTTAATTGATGGACGTATGGTCATTTAATTTTAATCTTTTCATAATGATGAAAGTATTGGCCAAATAAATCCATATTATATTAATCCATGCAATCTTTCTTTCATTGCCTATGAAATGATTATTTTCTTGAAAACTTTGTAAACTTAGGCTTAATT
Source organism: Andrographis paniculata (assembly GCF_009805555.1). Classification (NCBI taxonomy): domain Eukaryota; kingdom Viridiplantae; phylum Streptophyta; class Magnoliopsida; order Lamiales; family Acanthaceae; genus Andrographis; species Andrographis paniculata. The sequence continues at coordinate 1,615,234 of NW_026137634.1, read as the reverse complement.
TTTTATTTTTATTTTTTTATCCTCTTGAATTGTATGCAGTTCAGTCTTAATCCAATCCATTTATTAGCTATTTTGTGTTTCTTTAACATTAAAATTCAAAATTTATACTATTTGAATTATCTATTTTTTCAAAAAAAAAAAGTTGTTTTTTTTTTTTTTAAAAAAAAATATCACATCTTATATTATTTTAATACAAGACTTAAAAAAAAAAAAAATTCAAAACAAAATCAAAAGAAACATTTTGGCATGATATCTATTATATTGAACTCGACGGACTATAATAAAAATACCATATTCTTACTATTTGTTTATTTTACATTTTAAAAAACTTTATTTTCTATTTATATATGTTTGAATACAAATTTTAATAAATATTGTATCATATTAACTGATTACATATAAAATAAAAAATATTATGAAAAAAATAATTAGTTAATAAAGTGAAAACGAAAATTTGTTAGATAAATTGAATTGTGACACATTTGCCGAAAAATAAAATAAAAATTAAAGTACGTATTTAAGAATCTTTTTTTATATATATGGAAAAAATCAATTTTGGTCCCAATATAATAAAAATTAATCAATTTTGATCCAAATATAAAAAAATTCATCAATTTTGGTCTCAATATAACAAAAATTTATCAATTTTGGTCCCAATATAAAAAACTCATCAATTTTGGTCACAATATAAACAATTTCAATCAATTTTGGTCCCATTATAAACAACTTTTATCAATTTTGGTCACACCGTTAAAAAACTAACGGAAATTGCTGACGTGGACATGACGGAGGTGACGTGGCAGTTGACCTGGAAAGTACACAGCCATTACAATTATACACGGCCATGTTGTTACATGACCATGTATATTTCAGTGTATAATTATACATGACCATTGTTAGAAATTTTGGGGGAAAATAATGAGATTGCCTTATTAATCATCAAAATAAGGAGTCTATATATAGGCAATACAAAACAGAAGAGATGAGAAATAAGATCAAATCTAGATATAAATCTAAGTAATCTAATCTATGAATAAGGTCAAATCTAGATATAAATATACTAAATCTAAAACTGAATATCTAAAATATCTCAACATCCCCCTCAAACTCAAGTGGTATAACAGAAACCAACTTGAGTTTGATGAGAAATTTGAATATAAACGCAAAAAGAAAACATAAATAAAATTAGCAGTCGACTCTCCACCCACCGGAGCAAAAAACGAGATGACTCTCCACCGGAGTCGAAAACGAGATGACTCTCCACCGGAGCAAAAAACGAGATGACTCCACCGAAGCCGAAAACAATATGACTTCACTGGAGCCGAAAACAACATGACTCCACCAAAGCCGAACACGAGATGACTCTCCACCGGAGCCGAAAACAAGCCGAAAATGAGATGACTCCACCGGAGCCAAAAATGACATGACTCCACCGGAGCCGAAAACGACAGGACTCCACCGGAGCCTAAAACGAGATGACTCCACCGGAGCCGAAAACGACATGACTCTACCGAAGCCGTCGAAAACGAGATGACTCCACCGAAGCCGAAAACGAGATGACTCTACTTGAGTCGAAAATCACATGACTCCACCGGAGCCAAAAACCTCATAACTCCACCGGAGGCGAAAACGAGATGACTCCACCGGAGCCGAAAAACGAGATGACTCCACCGGAGCCTAAAACGACAGGACTCCACTGAAGCCGAAAACGACATGACTCCACCGGAGCCGAAAACAGACAAATCGCAAACATCGGACAGATCAGATCGCACGCAGGCACCAGACAAACAGCAGACAGATGGCAGATCATAGACAGATTTCTGGCAACAAATAAGCAATGAAAGATGGCAGATCGCATGCTGGCAACATACAGGCAACGACAGATGGCAGATCGCACGCAACAACAGACAGGCAACGACAGCAACAGACATACAACGGATATATGACAGATCGTTTCAGATTGCTCGCAAGCAACAGACAAGCAACGAAGATTTCAGATTGCATACAGGCAACAGACAAGCAGTGGACAAATGGCAGATTGGAGACGAGACGAGACAGATTTGCAAAAAGATAACTTGCGAAGGCATGATCTCAAAATCACAAAACCTTCTTAAAATCACAAGACCTCCGGGTACAATCCATGTTGAATGTACCCGAAAAAACACGGGTTGGTAGGCTATATCTACGGCATGAGAAAAATAGGTTCTGATACCATGTTAGAAATTTTGGGGGAAATAATGAGATTGTCTTCTTGATCATCAAAATAAGGAGTCTATATATAGGCAATACAAAACAGACTCGATAGACTCAAATCTAAGTAATCTAATCTATGAATAAGATCAAATCTAGATATAAATCTACTAAATTTAAAACTGAATATCTAAAATATCTCAACAACCATGTTGTTACACGGCCATGCATAATTCTACACGGCCGTGTATCTTTCTGTTCGGTCTAAAATTTTAACCTTTTGTTATATTTTTAATTTTTTTTTAAATTTAGAATAGTTTATATAGTTAAAATGGAAAAAAATAATAATAATCATAATATAATTAAAATATATCAATTTTAGTCAAATATAAGTATTTATCGAGTATGTTCTTTTGGAAAATTTTGTCTAAAATTCTACTATTTAGCAAAAAAATTTCTCTTACAAACATCCAATTAATGTATTGAAATTTTTGCTAAATAGTATAATTTTAGACAAAATCTTCCAAAAAAACATACTCAATAAATACTTATATTTGAACTAAAACTGATATATTTTAATTATATTATGATTATTATTATTATTATTTTCCATTTTAACTATATCAACTATTTTAAATTAAAAAAATTTTAAAAATATAACAAAAAATTAAAATTTTAGACCGAAACAGAAAGATACACGGCCGTGTATAATTGTACATGGCCGTGTAACAACATGACCATGTAAAATTATACACTGAAATATACATGGCTCTGTAACAACATGACCGTGTATAATTGTACATGGCCGTGTAACAACATGGCCATGTAAAATTATACACTGAAATATACATGGCCCTGTAACAACATGGCCGTGTATAATTGTACATGGCCGTGTAACAACATTGCCATGTATAATTATACACTGAAATATACATGGTCACGTAACAACATGGCCGTGTAACAACATGACCATGTATAATTATACACTGAAATATACATGGTCATGTAACAACATGGCCGTGTATAATTGTACATGGCCGTGTAACAACATGACCATGTATAATTATACACTGAAATATACATGGCCATGTAACAACATGGCCGTGTACTTTTCTGGTCAACTGCCACGTCACCTCCGTCATGTCCACGTCAGCAATTTCCGTTAGTTTTTTAACGGTAGGACCAAAATTGATAAAAATTGTTTATAATGGGACCGAAATTGATTGAAATTGTTTATATTGGGACCAAAATTGATGAGTTTTTTATATTTGGACCAAAATTGATAAATTTTGGTTATATTGAGACCAAAATTGATGAATTTTTTATATTGGGACCAAAATTGATTAATTTTGATTATATTGGGACCAAAATTGATTTTTTCCGTATATATAGATAAATATTATTTATTTTTTTTAGACGGATAGAAAAAAATTAATACTCCTTCCGTCCCAATACAACAGTCTTTTTTACCATTTTTGTCCGTCCCAAAATAATAGTCTTATTTCTATAAATAACCATATTACTATAGAATTACCCCTATTTTTTTATTTTTATTACACAATTGTCTCTATTTTTTACATTAATATACTTACAAGGATAAAAAAAGTCTTTTATGCATACATTTTACCAACTACTAATATAATATCAATATTCTTTAAATTCCGTGTCCAACTCTAGGAGTATAATTTTGGGATGGAGGGACGTATTATTTTTAATACTCTCCTATCAAGCAAATTCCTCAAAATTCCTCAACAATTAAACCTCTTCTTACAGTAACATGGATTCAATATAGCCATACAAAAGCAACACACAAAATAACATAACAAAGGCACAAAAAATCACTTATCAATCCAATCTTTGAACACCAGCAACACATAGAGAGGAACATTGAAGGCAGCTATGGTTAGCAGAGCTCTCAGGGCCTTCAACATTCTCCAGATCATCATCTTCGTCTTCGACCGCCCCGTCCGAACCGAACCCATCTGTATACTCACATCTGGAGCCATCGAAGCCTCTGTCTCCGCCTGTTTTCGCCGCATCACAACATTTCCCCTGAACCACGATTCAAACCGAGTTTATATCGAGCAAACGATGCAAAATTAACTACGCAAACGAATACCGCTCCTATACACACCTCTCGATTGCGGCGCCCTCGTTCAGGATCGCTGCTGAAACGTTCTTCGCTTTCTTGATCAGGTGCATCGACCCGTCCGCATCCCAAATCTCTTCGTACTCGCAGTCTTCGTCGTCATTTTTCTCTTTTATCGTGCTACGAATGCTGCTGTAAAGATTTTTTACCATGCCAGCTGCGTCGCTGAGCTTCCGAGTGATGAGAACCTCGTTTGCGGGCCAGAGGAGGATGATAATTAGAGTCATTGCGAAGAGGGATAAATACCTGATACATAAAGTCGAATAACATTTCAGAATGAAGTCATCGAGCGATGTATTGAAGGAAAGAAAGACGCTCGATGAAGTACCATAGGTACATAAATAATTGTGTGGGAAGAAAGCAGAGGTGAGTGGATACAGCTTCGGATGGATTCGATCGATCTGATGGCGCGGAATTGCTCGCCGAGAGTAGCATAAAGGATGGGTACAGATTTCCTTGCTGCCAGCTTACGGTTCCTACGGTGTGCTGCGTAATTTCTCAAATCAATCGAAAAGTTCATCCTATTGCAGGGAAAAATGGAAATAGAGTTTACCTCGACGACGGGACCGTGCTTGGATGTGTGGGGGATGGTGCACTGATCGTGATCGTGTCCGGAGAGGATTAGCACCTGCACAACGACAAATTAGTTCTTACACGATTTATGGAATTTTGTGGGAATGTATTTGTGATGAAAGCGCTTACGGGTTTGATTTGGTCGAGGAGAGCTTTTGTTGAGTGTTCGGTGATGTAGTTCTGATAACTGCATCGAATGGAAAAAAGCATTACGACTGAGGTAGAAGACGCAATGTAAGAAATACCGGGAATAAGGAAAGGAGCTTACAGAACTTCTTGGTCGCTGTCACGATTGACTCGCTGAACCAACGATAATATGCAAACGTGAACAAACATTATACTGAAATAAATCTTCGAAAAATGGCAAATATAGGATTCTCGCGGGATGTACCTGATTGATGATTTCTGAAGAACGATGAGGGCCACATGGAGTCCAATCAGGCCGATATAAAGGGATGTGAGTCAATAAAACTCTCGGGTTGGATTTGTTATCTGGATAGATTAAAAGAACGTCGAAGGCATCATCTTCTCAAGCAAAAAAAAATTTAAAAATCAGCAATATTTTAAATTTCATGCTCAATTTCGTGTACCTTCTTCAGAGACATTTTTGACAAATCCCCATGTAGCCGACGTTAGGTCACCTTGCGAACCGCCTGCAGATAAAACATGCAAAGAAGTTAGCATCGATAAATGATCAAGAACCTTTTCAAAAAAAAAAAAAAAAAATTGTTTCTAAGGAGAAATTCAGTAGGTTTATACTGCAAATCTTATGATACGAGCGAGTTTTGGAAGCTCTTCTTTGGACTCTCAATACCAGGTGGATCTACACCGTTCATGAGGAAAACATTGCCAAATGAACGGTGCCAATCCATCCAGTTTTGACGTCCTAGAATCTCCCAAGAATCAGTGTTGTGATATGAAACATACAAATGTATAATGAATTAGACCAGGGATAGAAAAGCCGAGACATCAGCTATCACCATCCAAAGTTTGTGCATCAACTGCAATGAAGTCTACTTTTCCGAGTGCGACTTTAAAGTTCCTCGCACCAAAAACAGCTTCATGGCGTTCCACACGCTGCATATCATAAAATATAGACAAAATAGAGATCTTGCAAAATATAGGGTGCGCACATTATCGAAATTGCTGAATTGCATATTGAAAATTTGATTCAAAGAATTTTCAGTTCAGCTTTTACGTACCTCTGGGTGTTGTAAGTAGAAAGCTGAGTATCCGATGTCATGGTTTCCAGACAGGAAGTATGTCTTTATGTTTGAAGTTTTCTCGAGCGTATTCAGGTTGAAGATGTGCCTAAGTCGGCCCAATGATTCCTGCCATCTATTATAAACAAATTAATACCTACCATGGAACAGGAACAAGGATAGATCATAGCATATGATAATTTGTCGTGCAACAAATTCTATAGCCAAAATTATGCGATTTCTTAGAAAAATACAAAGTGTTAGCGAAATGTAGACATGAAAATTGTGATTGTTGTTTACCTATACTCCACGTTAATAAAGCTAAGGGTTTCTTGAAAAATGTTCGAAAATGTCTAAGTAGATGATCTAAAACTTACTCTTCATCTGACAATACATAGCCCCCGTCGAAATAGTCACCAAGAAACAATACGGCGTCTGGTTTGAAGGATAAAACCGACGTGAGAAAAGCCCTGCGCATGTACAAATCAGAATAGAACTGAGCAATCTCCAGCGCAAACGATTTTGGAGCAAGAGAATGTGAAGTTCTATCCATGAGCTGCTAACACAACACCAGAATCGAAAGAATTCGTCAGATCGACATACAAAAGAAGAACAAGAAGGCAATCAAACCGATTAAACATTACCTGAGGGTCTGCAACGACGGCGATTTTCACATAGTTGCTCGAATTATTAACTCCATCCTGCCGAGACGAAACATGGCTGTAAGAACTTACAATGGAGATGAGATCAATGGATTCAGAAATCGAATGCTCATCCGCAGACCAAGGTACATTCTAAAATTCTAATATCCCGTTTTTCAACCTCATAATCCCATCCTGGCTATAAGAACTTACAATCAAGAGAGAGTTCAATAGATTCAGAAATCGAAACTGTTCATCAACAAACAAAGGCACATTCTAATACATTATCCTTCAACATTTCACCTCTTCCCTGGCTAATGTATAAATCCATCTTTCAACAAAAATACAGTACACGAACACAATCAAGCAATCCCCAACTCCTCATTCTCTATTCCCCAAACCTTCAATTGAATAATTTCCCACATTCTTCCTAACCTATGAGCAGAAAGAGCAAATTACTGGAAAACGAATCACAAATCACTACAGCAAGCAAAGGATTCTAATTTTACCCACACAAAAAACGCAATAGATAGAGAAAAATGGATAAACTGATTCAAATCTTTCAAGGAAAATTTCTGATAAAATAAATGGGGGTTTTACCATGGAAGACGATGGAAGCTGCGGCCATGAGCAGGTCCAAAGGGAGGGCACCATATACGCGAACCACTCTCCATAGAGTAAAGTCAGAGCCCACACTATGCTCAAGAACACTGCCAAATTTAACATCTGATTCCCCTTCTTCGTTGCGTTGGATCAGTTTCTGTGCCTTTCTCCTTCCCCTATATACATTTGTCAACTGGGTGCGTAATTGCTAGACTTCCATTCTTCGATTTTTTATTTTATTTTTTCTTTTATTTATTTATTTTTATTTTTTTTGGTACTTGTTAAATAATTGGGCTAAATTGAAAGGTGAAGAGTATGTATTGGGTCAGCCCATTTTCGAACTCACGAAACGGCGCGGGTTCTTCAACTCGTTACTCGTGGAGCTGAGGTGAATCAGGTGATGGAGCTTCGGGAGATTGTTAAGGCTGAAATCGACAGTCTGCGGATGGGTGTGAAAATCCACCAGTAATCTGCAGAGAACCAATTGTCAGAGAGATGGAGCTGAGATTCTGATTCTGCTTCTGCTTCTGCTTCTGCTTCTAACACGTGGTAATTCGTTAACTTGGGAAAGATTGGTTGATGACTGAATCAATTCTGATTCTTAATACCATTGAAATTTTCATGATTTCACATGAGCTGTTGCGACTTTGCGTTTGTTAGAATCTTTGCAGTTTTGGATTATCGAGTGTTTGAGAGAATCAATTGTGCATAAAGTCAAATTTCTCCAAGAATCTTTAACCTAAGATGTTAATTCCGAAGATTAGTTCAGCTTAAATATCAGACAGAGAATATCATCCATTACACAGACGCTTAAATAGCTCGCAAACACTACTGTCCTTCAACATTAGAACTATGGAAATGATCGATGGATGATCATAGCTAACGAGCTAACCATTCGCACCTGAAGAATTTCAGAGTTGCTAGCTCAGTGATAACAAACCTAACTGCTAAGCAAATCTCGAAACCGATCCACCAATGTCTTTGTTTTTTCTAGTGAGCCACAAATTTTTGTTTCGAACTTCAACAATGTAATCATGTAGTTGTTGTGTACTTGTGTTCTACTGCATCAGATTACTTCTATATTGATGTTTTTCTAAATCGCAGACTTTATCTTCATTCAATACAAGAAAAATTTCATTGCTGCTACCACAGTGAGAATGAAGCTGAATATAAAACCAACCTCGAAACCTACCCAATTAATGACTCCATTTTCACCTTCGAGCTCTTGTATAGGTACACTCGTTGTTCTGTTGCGAAGAGGGCATATTCTACCACACAGTTGGGGGTTTCCCTCAAAGCTCGAGGCAGGGAATGTGTCAAATTGGCCACCCGACGGTATTTTCCCTTGTAGATCGTTGTACGCAACGCTGAAATAAGACAGGAAATGCAGGTTTTTTATCGATGCTGGAATTTCACCCGATAAATGGTTCCTTGACAGGTACAAAGTTTCCAAATTGACGAGTTCGGATAATGTGGCAGGAATACTGCCGGAGAAATCGTTGTTACTGAGATCCAGGGCAACAAGAAACTTCAGCTTACCAATCTCGTCTGGAATGGTTCCTCCGATCCTGTTATTACTCATATACAAAGACGGAGGAATACTTCCGAGGAGTTCGTATTGCAGGACGGCTGAAGTTTCAGACATCGAGAACAGAGGCAACTGTAAGCAGCTCTTTACAGCTTGATAATTGCTCTGCTTCGATGATAAACTCGGTAGTTCAGTGAGCTCTAACGGGAAATCTCCTGATATTTGGTTTCTCGATATGTCGAAGTAGAAAAGGTTTGGTAGAGTTCTTATCCATCCCGGGATCGAACCCGAAAGGTTATTGAATGATAGGTCAAGCACTGCTAGATTAGCTAATTTCGATAACCATAGAGGAATTTTACCAGTAAATCTGCAGCCACCCATGGCTAATATTCTGAGATTCGAGAACCCCTGAGAGGCGATCGAGTTTTCACTGATAGGCAATTCTTCGTCGTAGAAACTTTTTGATAGTACTAAGATAGTCAGGTTCTTACAACCTGCGAGTATTGTAATTGCGCTCTTGATATTGGACAGGCTGTTGTTGCCGAGGGAGAGGAAAGACAACGATCGCATTGCGGCTATGTCGGGAGGGATCTCTCCGGTTAGGTTGTTGGTGCCCAAACTAATCGCGGTAAGATTCTTGCACGATATGAGGCTTTCGGGAAAAGCTCCGCTGAAGTAATTACTCCTGAGTTCGAGCTTTTTGAGTTGAAGGAGATTCGAGAAGTCGAATGCAGAAAGTTCGCCTTCCAGCAGGTTAATCCGTAAATTCAATGATATAAGTTTCGTGCAGTTTGCGAGTGACGACGGAATGGTGCCGTTTAATATGTTTATATGAAGCAACAGCTGTTCCAAGTTGGAGAGCTGCCCGATGTCTCGAGGTATTGTCCCGGTGAGGACATTGCCGTACAATGCGAGGATTTTGAGCTTGACGAGGTTGACGATACCATTCCCTATCCCTCCCGATAGCCTGTTTCTGGGTATGTAAAGTTCTTGCAGCTTCAGTAACCCGTAAATGTCTTTCGGGATCTCGCCCGACAGGTTATTAAAGCCAGCTCGAAAAGTCTCGAGATTCAAGCAATGTCCGAAGCCTCGTGGAATCGGACCGGAAAAATGATTGTTAGAAAAGTCGAGGCGCGTTACTGACGACGATGAACCGCAGATGGACGACGGAATGGACCCGGAGAAGCTATTATTGCTAACGTCGAAAGTCTCGAGAATCGCATCGGGTCGAAAGAATGAAAAAGGGATGGTCCCTTGAAATTGGTTGCTGGATAAGTTGAATGCCCTGATGGAACTCGGCAACTTATCTGAGTCGGTCAAATTTCCGGATAAACTATTGTGGCTCAAATCGACGACTTGTAGAAGATCAAATGCTGCAAAGATTCGATTTGGGAGATGGCCGGAGAGCCTATTGTGAGAAAGATCGAGTTTGGAGAGACGGGTGAGGTTCATAATAGCGGGAGAGATACTTCCGGCGAGGTGTCGCGATGGCAGCCGGAGATCGGTGACTTTTCCGGTGTCATCACAGCTTACGCCTTCCCATCTGCAGCAATCTTCGACGGTCGACCAACTCAATCGAGGTGATTCGAAGACGTCGAGCTTGAATAGTAACAACAAGTCCCGATCGACGGGATTGCAAGAGCCATTGCAAGTACGCATCATGAAGTAAGAAAGGATGAGGGCTAACAATATCTTCTGCATTGGTTTTGCAGGAAATTGGCATCAAATGGAAGAGATGAAGTTACTATGAAGAACAATGAAAGCTTCTCAATGGCTTCTTCTTGGAAGTCTTTAAGGTACTTTCCAATTATCGTTACAGCTTCGTTTAGATTGGAGTTTTGAAAAAAATTTAAAATAATAAAAAGAAATGATATTTAATCGTGATTTTTATGAAAAAAAAAAGTTGGCATTGATGAATAGATTTAAAAAGCTTCAGAAGTGTGGATTTAATAACCTAAAGAGTATCTCCAACCCGTAGCTCCATTTTTGCAGGTCTGCAGTGTATTTTTTCATTTTTGCAGGTCTCTTACATAACTCATCTTCAACCATACCCTCTATTTTTGCAGGGTTAAAAAATATTCTCCTTATATTTTATTTTATATAATTTTTAAAATTACAAATAAAATTTAATATTTTATTATTTTTATACATTAGAGTTATAATAATATTTTTAATTAATATTTTAAATATTATACCTATAAATGTTAATTACAAAATTATAATAAAAAATAATAAAATTAAAAGTAACAAAAATAAAATAAAATAAATATATAAAATATAAGTTTAAAACAAAATAAAAAAAAGAATAAAATATAAAAATGTAAACAGAATTTTATTTTTGTTGATGTATTTTTCCAACAATAAAAAGTAAAATCCGAAAATAATTAATTATCTTTGAATTTGATATAATTAATGTCTGAGATTAGAAATTTTTAAACACTGTACGGTACATATGTAAACTGGAAATTAAATGCTACAGACTAAAATTTAAAAAGTGATCCCCGAATCTGATTTGCTTTTGTTGAAGTTGATTGAAGATACTTGGCCAACTTTCCCCAAATCCTATTCCCTAAAAGACACTTCCTGGAACCGTCGCCCAAATGGTTACAACACCTACTCTCAACCGCCTTCTGATTCTTCTTCTGACGACACGCGTTTTCAACCGTCTTGCCAGCCGCGTATCACCACCCGACCAAACTACTGTTTCTCCCACTTGATCTTCGTAGCAATCGAACTGTCAGTCCGACCGCGAACCCTTCTGATCCGCTTATCCCCGACCGCGGACCTCCCGACCTGTCTATCCGCCCGCGGACCTCCCGACCTGTCTATCTGCCTGCGGACCAACCGACCTATCTATCCGACCGCAGACCAACCGACTTGTCCATCCGACCGCGGACTAACCAACCTATCTATCCGACCACAGACCAACCGACCTGCCTATCCGATCGCGGACTTCCCGACCTGCCTATCCGATCGCGGACTTCCCGACCTGCCTATCCGATCACGGACTTCCCGACCTGCCTATCCGACCGCCGACTTCCCGACCTGCCTATCCCGACGCGGACTTCCCGACTTGCCTATCCCGACCGCGGATTTCCCGACCTGCCTATCCGACTGCGGACTTCCCGACTTGCCTATCCGACCGCGAACTTCTCGACCTGCTTATCCGATCGCGACCCTTTCCAACTCGCTTATCCGACCGCAGACCTCCCGACTTGCTTATCCGACCACGGACTTTCAGACCTGTCAAACTTACTCGATTACAGGCCCAAATCTCCCTCTATCTTGGGCTTTTTAATTTAATTATAAAATTTGTACGTAACAATTTTATTGTTAATATTTAAAAAATTAAAAATTAAATAAATATAAATAATTACATAAATAAAGAGATAATATTAAAAAAAAAATAGATAACTATATAAATAAATAAATTTGTATTAGAAAAAATAGAAAAATACACCCGCTTATTCTGGCCAGTGAATTCTACAAAACTGCATATTGGAGTAATTTTTTTTTTCCACCAAAAATAGAAAAAAATCTCCTGAGCTGGAGATGGTCTTGGAACCGCGTTGAATCACTTAAAAATGATTTCAAATGTCTACTTGTAATTCTTCGAAATACGACTGCTAATATGTATTTACTAATAGGACTTTTAGCCATCTCCTGCTGTTCATGCTGCTACGGATTTTGCAGTCGGCTCGACGGCGATTCCTTAGCGTCTTTCAACCAAAGCATCTCAGCCGCGCCGCCGTTAAATTGGTCGTTTTCGACGGATTGCTGCACATGGGAAGGAATCGGTTGCGATCGATCGGGGAGGGTCACCGATCTTTGGCTCCCGTCGAGAGGCCTCGTCGGGAGCTTATCAATTTCAATGCAAAACCTCAGCAGCCTTAAAAGACTCGGCCTTTACAACAACCGGCTCTTGGGCCCTCTTCTCGAGGTATTCTTCTCGTCGTTTAATCGTCTGCAAGTTCTTGATTTGAGCCGTAATCATTTATCGGGAGAATTCGGAGAATCCGATAAGTTGCCCATTGCGATCAGGGAACTGAATTTATCGAGCAATATCTTTCGCGGGACGATCAGATCGTCGTTTTTCGATCAAGCATCGAGCTTGATAGCATTCGACGCGAGCAACAATAGATTCTCCGGGTCTATCCCGTCGTCGCTCTGTAGATTCTCGTCGCTTATGCGTCTGGTCGATTTCTCCGACAATGATTTCGACAGCTCGATTTCTAGAGATTTCGGTCTCTGCTCGAGATTATGGAGTCTACGAGCAGGCTCAAATCGTCTGTCCGGAGGACTGCCACCGGACATTTATGGGTTACGGGAGTTGCAAGAACTTTACGTTCCCGAAAACGAGCTATCGGGACAGATCGACGGTAGGATTTCGAACCTCATAAGCCTCAAAGGCCTCGTCTTGTACGGTAATGTCCTAACCGGTGCGATACCTCGGGTTATCGGGAGGCTCGTGAACTTGGAAGCGTTGTTTCTTCATGGAAACCGATTAACCGGCGATATCCCGCTGTCGCTCGCCAATTGCACCAAACTCGAAATATTGAATCTTCGAGTTAACAACCTTGAAGGCGAGCTCGCGAAATTTGATTTCTTGAAGCTCGTTCACCTTAAATCGATCGATCTCGGGAATAATTTCTTCACCGGAAGCTTCCCCGAAAGCCTCTTCTCGTGTAAGAAACTATCCGCGATTCGTTTGTCGACACATAACCTAAGCGGAATGATCCCTCCGGGGATAGTCTCGTTGAAGTCATTGTCGTTTCTCTCGATCTCCAACAATAGCCTCGTCGATGTAAATCGTGCTATTAAAATCCTCTCCGGATGTAAAAATCTTACCATCTTACTCCTGTCGAAGAACTTCTATGGCGAAAAATTGTCGAGCGATGAAAACTTGATCGTCTCACAAGGATTCCGGAATCTCCGAGTGTTAGGCTTCGGCGGGTGCGGACTTTCCGGTCCGTTTCCGTTGTGGCTATCGGATTTACCTAATCTCGCGGTTCTCGACTTTTCGTATAACTACATGTCGGGATCGATTCCCGGGTGGGTTGGAAATCTTCCGAACCTTTTTTACCTCGTTTGGTCGAGTAATAATTTTTCGGGAAACTTTCCGGTACAACTTACCGAAATGCCGAGACTAACGTCCTCGGAAATTCGAGATCATGCCGATAAAAACTACTTAGAGCTGCCGGTGTTCGTCAAGAGTAACATGATCGATCTTCAATACAATCGACTAAGTAATCTCCCGCCGAGCTTATATTTAGGTAATAATACGATCACCGGAACCATCCCTGTCGAGATCGGCCGGCTGAAGCTTCTGATAAACTTGAATCTCGGAAACAATAATTTTTCCGGCAGCATTCCGAGCTCGATTTCTGATCTGACAAATCTCGAAAAATTGGACCTTTCGGGTAACCGTCTCTCCGGCGAGATTCCAGGATCTCTCCGGAATCTTCATTTCCTGTCTAGTTTTAATGTCGCTAATAATAACCTCGAAGGGATGATACCGTTTGGAGGGCAATTCGATACATTTCCGAACTCGAGCTTTGATGGAAATCCCGAGCTGTGTGGTCGAGCCGTGCTGCGCGCCTGCGGCGCGAGCGACGAACCCGACGGAAAATCCGAACCGAAATCGAAATTGAAATCGAAGGGCGGGAACAGGATCGTCAGTTGGATTGGGTTTGAGGTCGGTTTTGTAGTTGGGTTCTTTCTCAGTTTGTTAGCAACGGTTAAATTCTTTCCGTTGTAAATTCGAATGAATGACGCCAACGGATAAACAAATAAATATTTGATATTATGTACATAGTTAATCGATTATATGGAATTTTTTTTTTTTTTTTTGACATAATTACATGTGTGTATATGTATATATATTTGATCGATGTATAATTTATTTTTCATTCTTTTTATTGGTTTGAATAGTACGTGGATCAATGTAATTATCAATTTAATTTGTGTAACTTTTATTAATCAATGTTATTATATTTATAATTTATAATGTTTCTTTGATTTATAATTTGTATTTGTACACAAGGAAGAGGGCTATTTTTATGGTCCAAGAAAATTGTATATATATATATATATAAGGTTTACGTAAAAAGAAAAGAAAAAGAAAAAGTTAGTCATTAGGAAAAGTCATTCCAAAATAATCGATCCTTCAAGAAAAGTTATTTCGACTATGCAGAAGATCATTCTCTTTTTCTTATTTCTCAATTATTCATCAAGAAAAGTCATTACATATTTCATAAGATTGTATAGGAAAAATCATTGATAGAAGATCATTCTCTTTTACTTTTTCAATTATTCATCGTGAAAAATTATTTTAAAATACAAAAGATCATTCAAGAAAGTCATTCCAAAGATCATTTTCTTCCTCATTCTCACCAACAAGTATGTGTTACTTTTTAGGATTTTGGTGAAATAGTTTTAACATGGTATCAAATTTTATTATTCTCATTCTTGCATAAATTTCTATTGTCGAGATATTTTAGATATTTAATTTTCCATTAATTATTTAATATTATTCATAAATTAGATTACTTAAGTTTGAACGTGAGCTCGAATGGGCTTGCAATCAAAGATCACTTCACAACTTAAAAAGTATCCCGGACCGAATAAACTAACAATGCAACTGAACTAAATTAGATCCTTAAGGAAGCCGCCGGAGAGTTGAAATTGCGAGGTTACAGGAGCTACACACTCTAAAAGGCCATGTCGAATCGGTGGTGAAGTTGAGTGGGCTCCACATCAAAATGATTCAACAATGGTATCAAAATTTAGTATTCTTTTTCTTGGATAAATGATACACTGTTATTGAGATATTTTAGATATTCAAATTTCGTAGATTTATATTTAGATTTGATATTGTTAATAGATTATATTACTTACATTCGAGTCTATCGAGTTTGTATTGCCTATAGATAGACCATTTTATTTATTTCATTATTTTCCCCCATCCAAAATTCTAACACCTACTAATCTATGTTTCTCCAAGTATATTCAATCTAAAATGTAGTTAGAACTCTTGCGATTTTGAGATCATGTCTATAGTTACAAGTCTTGCTGCGAATCTGTCTAAAAAATTATATATAGTCTGTAAATTTGTACTACAAAAAAATAATATATTTGTAATGGAATTTCGTCCCTAAAGTTCACGTAGCTAACGTAATTCCATTACTAATTTCGTCTCTAATGTCATCAGTAACGGAACAAGTAGATTTAGAGACAAAAAATTTTTGTTACAAAAATAAATTTTTCTTGTAGTTTTGTCTGATCTTGTCTGCGATTTGTCTGCATATTTGTCTATCATGTCATTAATCTATCTGATGTCTGCATATCTACAATATGCCAATGTTTGACTCTGATTCCATTAAAGTCTTGTATGCATATCTATCTCTCTTGTCCGTGTTTCTGTTTGCGTATTTGTGCGATCCGTTTGTTTTTACGATACTATTTGACATTGAGGGCATATTGATATATTTTAGATTTAGATTTAGATTTGGTTTTATATTTTAGTTAAATCACTTTTTAATTTGTTTATATTAGGTTTAATTGATTTAGATTAGAATTTGATTATATTCATTAGATTAAATAGTTTTGATTTAAGATGATTCAAAAAATGCAATTTTTTAAGTTTTCGTAAAATAATTTTAACAAGCAATCAGAACTAATTCTTTTCACGCATGAACTCTTTCAATACAAAAATATATACATTATTAGTTCATCCCATAACATATGTTATCCCTATCGTCATTTTAGTTGATAGATATAGGCTTTGTAATATGGGATGTAATTTTGACATAGAAATGTTACATCTCTCGTATTTTGAAAAAATAGCAAAAAATTCTAACAAATTACGTGCTAAACTAATATTGGTTCTTTTTTATTATTTTTTTTCAAATATTTTTTTAAAAATATTAATATATTATACATATTATTTTTATATTATATATATAAAAAAATCTTTTTAAACTGTTAGGATTAATGGAATAAACTATATTTCATTGTTTACAATTAAGGTACAATATTATATTTATACAAGAGATATATTAGGCAGAGATATATATATATCTAAATATATACAATATATATCAACATCCCCTCAAACTCAAGGTAGAACGGTGGAACCCAACTTGAGTTTGCTCAAGAATGACTGAAACGGCTCCGGAAGATGAGGCTTGGTGAATCCGTCGGTAGTCTGATCAGCAGAGGGAATGGGAGACAAGGAGATGTTTCCATGAGCAACGTGATGACGTACAAGGTGACAGTCGATCTCAATGTGCTTCGTACGCTCGTGGAAGACATCATTCGTCGAAATCTTCATGGCGCTCTGACTGTCGCAATGGATAATAGTGGCAAAGGACTGAGGCACTCCGAGATCAGCCAGTAGCCAGCGAAGCCATAGAAGCTCGGCAGTGGTGTCGGCAAGAGCTCTATATTCGGACTCTGCACTGGACCGGAAGACAACCGTCTGTTTCTTGCTGCGCCACGAAATAAGCGAGTCGCCAAGGAAGAAGCAAAACCCGATGGTCGAGCGGCGATCAGAGGGATCTCCCGCCCAATCAGCGTCAGAATACCCGGTCAAAACTAAGGAAGAACGAGCTGAATAATGAAGCCCATAAAGAAGAGTACCTTTGATGTACCGGAGAATCCGTAGAACAGCAGAATGATGAGTCGTCCGAGGAGCAGACATTAACTGACTGACGATATGGACGGCATAGGCAATATCCGGTCGAGTGACAGTCATGTAGATCAGACTTCCCACCAGCTGACGATACAGAGTAGAATCATCAAGGGGGACGCCGTCCATCGGAGTAAGACGACAATCAGAATCAAGAGGCGTAGGGGCAGTCTTGGAGTCAGTGAGACCGGCACTAGACAAGAGGTCGGAGGCATACTTGGCTTGAGAGAGATAATATCCGTCGGAGGTGTCGGAGATCTCACGTCCTAGGAAGTACCGAAGAGGCCCTAGACTTTTCATCTCAAAGTGGCGGTGT
Source organism: Andrographis paniculata (assembly GCF_009805555.1). Classification (NCBI taxonomy): domain Eukaryota; kingdom Viridiplantae; phylum Streptophyta; class Magnoliopsida; order Lamiales; family Acanthaceae; genus Andrographis; species Andrographis paniculata. The sequence goes on along the minus strand of NW_026137634.1, from coordinate 1,597,343 downwards.
AGATTAGTCTGTAGCTCAGAGATACCTGATCCATCATCTCCCGTAATGATCATGTCATCCACATAAAGTAGTAAAAAAGTAATTCCAGCTGACCCACGTCGAAGGAAGAGAGCCGAATCATGATCGCTGGAAGTAAAGCCAAGCTGGAGTAGAGCAGAGCTAAATTTTGAAAACCAAGCTCGAGGTGCTTGTTTCAAACCATGTAGGGCACGACGAAGTTTGCATACCTTGGAAGAGGTAGGAAAACCAGGAGGAGGAGACATATAGATGTCATCGGATAAATCACCATGCAAGAACGCATTCTTGACATCGAGCTGGTGCAGGGGCCACCGACGAGCGACAGCGATAGCGATAAGACAACGGACAGAGGTGAGACGAGCGACCGGGGCAAATGTCTCCTCATAGTCTATACCATAATGCTGGGTGTAGCCTTTGGCTACCAAACGCGCCTTGTAGCGCTCGATGGATCCATCAGAGTGAGTTTTGATTCTGAATACCCACTTGCAGGCAATAGGTTTCTTGCCAGAGGGAAGATCAACCATATCCCACGTGTGGGTTTTCTCCAAAGCCTGCATCTCCTCAGACATAGCCTACCGCCACAACGGATCCGCATACGCCTCATAAAAGGACCGGGGCTCATGGTGGGACAAGGTGGCAGAGAAGCAGTGATAATCAAGTAAGTGATTAGGGAGGTGACTAACCCGAGTGGAACGGAGAGGGCCAGGATCAGGGTCTGAGATTGAAGTAGTGTCAGGCTCTGGTGATGGTGATGGATCGGAGTCGAGAGTAGGAGTAGGCTTGGGGATCAGCGTCGGTTCAGGAGGCGCAACCGGTACAGTGTCAGGAGCGGGGGACGGGGCCATGTCATCGGAAGGGAATATAGGTGGAGAGGACAAGGAAAAGAACGGAGACAAACGATCAAAGGGGACTCGAAAGTGGGACAAGGTAGAGAATTTAGTATTCTCCCAAAATGTGAACATGAGAAAATACGTAGCCTATTGGAAATGGGATCCCAACAACGATAACCTTTATGCTCTAACCCGTATCCCAGGAAGCAACACAAACGCGTGCGAGGTTTTAACTTAGTGCGCTTATGAGGAGGGAGGAGGACAAAACTGACACAACCGAAAGGGCGGAGAAGACTATAATCAGGGGCACGATGAAATAGTCTTTCAAATGGACTGACATTACCCATGACAGAGGAAGGGACACGATTTATAGTGTGGACAGCAGTGAGTGCAGCTTCCCCCTAAAAACAATCTGGACAAGAGGCAGATAAGAGAAGGGTGCGGACTGTATCGAGGATATGTCGGTGTTCACGTTCGGCGCAACCATTTTGTGGAGAGGTGTATGGGCAGGAGCATTGGACAACAGTACCCTGATCAGATAGGAAACGAATGAAGGATGAATCGGTATACTCAAGAGCATTATCTGTGCGGATAGTTTTTATGGTGGAGGAAAATTGGGTATGTATCATTTTAGCTAAGTCTATATAAATAGATGGAAGTTCAGAACGCTGCCGCAGAAAGTAAATCCATGTAAAACGAGAATAGTTATCAATAAAAATCACAAAATAACGATTCATAGACACAACGGGCGAAGGTCCCCAAATATCCGAGTGAACTAATGAAAACGGTGTATCCGCAACGGAAGTACTATGAGAAAATGACAAGGCAGGTTGTTTTCCCAACGAACAATCCCCCCAATTAAAGGACTCAAACTTGACAGAACCCAAACGACCATGAGTAATCAAAGACCTGAGTTTATTGGAGGACGCATGACTGAGACGATGATGCCACTGAAGGTAGGATGGTGTAGAGGTATGGTAGCCGAGATAGAGGGACGAGGGAGCTGGAGTGACTCAAGTTCAATAAGCGGGGCCGTCTTCCGGCCTTCCCGAGGGTCCCCGGTTTTTACGCAACCTGAACCTGCACACCATTAGAAGAAAAAATCACTGTGAGACCTTGATCAACAAATTGACCAATGGAAATCAGATTTAAGGTTAATTGAGGAATACAAGGTGTGTCGGGGAGGGATAAGGACGAGATGGATGTATGTTCAGTATGGGTGATGCGCATCTCTTTTTTTCTAAACGATAACGCTTATTGGACTTCTTGCGATGATGCGGCTCCGTCGGCATCCCTGTGGGAATCCTCGTTCGCAATATACGGCTAGACGACGGGTCTGTGAATGGCGGACAAGGTCGTCGTTCGCGATTTTTTGCTGCGACGTGCATCGCAGGAAATCCCTTTTTGATGCCTACATATTCACGAAAATATGTGCATGAGTTTTTGGGACGCCCACTCTGTCTCGATGGACGGCTGTGCGGCATTCGTACGTCGGGTCACCAGTTCGCTGCTGTCTGCCGGGGCAGACGTTGACATTGATCCTTTCGCAGGTTCACCTACGGAATCTATGGTACTAGTTCTATTTTTTTCTAAAAGATAACGCTTGTTGGACTTCTCGCGGTGATGCGGGTCCGGCGGCGTCCATGTGCGAATCCTCGTTCGCAATATAAGGCTGGACGACGGGTCCGTGAACGGCGGACAAGGTCGTTGTTCGTGATTTTTGGCTGCGACGTGCATCGCAGGAAATCCCTTTTTGGTGCCTACATATTCACGAAAATCCGTGCAGGAGTTTTTTGGGACGTCCACTCTGTCTCGATGGACGGCCGCATTCGTACGACAGGTCACCAGTTTGCTGCTGCCTGAAGGGGCAGACGTCGACAATGATCCTTTCACAGGTTCTCCTACGGAATCCATGTTACCAGTTCTCTTTTTTTCTAAACGATAATGCTTGTTGGACTTCTCGCGATGACTCGGCTCCGTCGGCGTCCCTGCGTGAATCCTCGTTCGCAATATACGGCTGGACGACGGGTCCGTGAATGGCGGACAAGGTCGTCGTTCGCGATTTTTGGCCGCGACGTGCATCGCAGGAAATCCCTTTTTGATGCCTACATATTCACAAAAATATGTGCAGGAGTTTTTTGGGACGCCCACTCTGTCTCGATGGACGGCTGTGCGGCATTCGTACGTCAGGTCACCAGTCCGCTGCTGTCTGCCGGGGCAGACATCGAAAATGATTCTTTTGCAGGTTCACCTATAGAATCCTTGTTACTAGTTCTCTTTTTCTCTAAATGATAATGCTTGTGTGACTTCTCGCGATGACGCGGGTCCGTCGGCGTCCCTGCGCGAATCCTCGTTCGCAATATACGGCTGGACGACGGGTCCGTGAACCCGGCGGACAAGGTCATCGTTCGCGATTTTTGGTCCACACGTGCATCGCAGGAAATCATTTTTTGATGCCTACATATTCACGAAAATCCGCGCAGGAGTTTTTTGGGATGCCCAGTCTGTCTCGATGGACGGCTGTGCGGAATTCGTACGTCGGGTCACGAGTTCGCTTCTGCCGCCTGCCGGGGCAGATGTCGGCAATGATCCTTTCACAGGTTCAAATACGGAATCCATGTTACTAGTTCTCTTTTTTTCTAAACGATAACGCTTGTTGGACTTCTCGCGATGACGCGGCTCCGTCGGCGTCCCTACGCGAATCCTCGTTCGCAATATACGGCTGGACGATGGGTCCGTGAACGGCGGACAAGGTCGTCGTTCGCGATATTTGGCCGTGACGTGCATCGCAGGAAATCCTTTTTTGATGCCTACATATTCACGAAAATATGTGCATGAGTTTTTTAGGATGCCCACTCTGTCTCGATGGACGGCTGTGCGGCATTCGTACGTCGGGTCACGAGTTCGCTGCTGTCTGCCGGGTCAGACGTCAACAATGATCCTTTCGCAGGTTCACCTACGGAATCCATGTTACTAGTTCTCTTTTTTTCTAAACGATAATGCTTGTTGGACTTCTCGCGATGATGCGGGTCCGGCGGCGTCCATGTGCAAATCTTCGTTCGCAATATACGGCTGGACGACGGGTCCGTGGACGGCGGACAAGGTCGTCGTTCGCGATTTTTGGCTGCGACGTGCATCGCAAGAAATCCCTTTTTGATGCCTACATATTCACGAAACTCCGTGCATGAGTTTTTTGGGACGCCCACTTTGTCTCGATGGACGGTTGTGCGGCATTTGTACGTCGGGTCATGAGTTTGCTGCTGTCTGCCGGGTCAGACATCGACGGTGATCCTCTCGCAGGTTCACCTATGGAATCTATGTTACTGCTTCTCCTTTTCTCTAAACGATAAGATTTGTTGGACGTCTCGCGACGACGCGGGTCCGTCGGCGTCCCTTCGCGAATCCTCGTTCGCAATATATGGCTGGACGACGGGTCCGTGAACGGCAGACAAGGTCGTCGTTCGCGATTTTTGGCCGCGACATGCATTGCAGGAAATCCCTTTTTGATTCCTACATATTCACGAAAATCCGCGTAGGAGTTTTTTGGAACGCCCACTCTGTCTCGATGGACGGCTGTGCGGCATTCGTACGTCGGGTCACGAGTTCGCTGCTGTCTGCCGGGTCAGACGTCGACGGTGATCCTTTCGCAGGTTCACCTATGGAATCTATGTTACTAGTTCTCTTTTTGTCTAAACGATAAGATTTGTTGGACATCTCGCGACGACGCGGGTCCGTCGGCGTCCCTGCGCGAATCCTCGTTCGCAATATACGGCTGGACGAAGGGTTCGTAAATGGAGGACAAGGTCGTCGTTCGGGATTTTTCTCCGCGACGTGCATCGCAGGAAATCACTTTTTGATGCCTGCATATTCACGAAAATCCGCGCAGGAGTTTTTTGGGATGCCCACTCTATCTCGATGGATGGTTATGCGGCATTCGTACGTCGGGTCACGAGTTCGCTGCTGTCTGCCGGGTCAGACGTCGACAGTGATCCTTTCGCAGGTTCACCTATGGAATCTATGTTACTAGTTCTCTTTTTCTCTAAATAATAAGATTTGTTGGACGTCTCGCGACGACGCGGGTCCGTCGGCGTCCCTGCGCGAATCCTCGTTCGCAATATACGGCTAGACGACGGGTCCGTGGACGGCGGACAAGGTCGTCGTTCGGGATTTTTGGCCGCGACGTGCATCGCAGGAAATCACTATTTGATGCCTACATATCAAAAATAAATCCGCACAGGACTTCTTTGGGACGCCCACTCTGTCTCGATGGACGGCTGTGCGGCATTTGTACGTCGGGTCACGAGTTCGCTGCTGTCTGCCGGGTCAGACGTCGACAGTGATCCTTTCGCAGGTTCACCTATGGAATCTATGTTACTAGTTCTCTTTTTCTCTAAATAATAAGATTTGTTGGACGTCTCGCACGACGCGGGTCCGTCGGCGTCCCTGCGCGAATCCTCGTTCGCAATATACGGCTGGACGACGGGTCCGTGGACGGCGGACAAGGTCGTCGTTCGGGATTTTTGGCCGCGACGTGCATCGCAGGAAATCACTTTTTGATGCCTACATATTAAAAAAAATCCGCGCACTAGTTTTTTGGGACGCCCACTCTGTCTCGATGGACGGCTGTGCGGCATTCGTACGTCGGGTCACGAGTTCGCTGCTGTCTGCCGGGTCAGACGTCGACAGTGATCCTTTTGCAGGTTCACCTATGAATCTATGTTACTAGTTCTCTTTTTCTCTAAATAATAAGATTTTTGGACGTCTCGCGACGACGCGGCTCCGTCGGCGTCCCTCGCGAATCCTCGTTCGCAATATACGGCAGGACGACCGGGTCCGTGGACGGCGGACAAGGTCGTCGTTCGGGATTTTTGGGCCGCGACGTGCATCGCAGGAAATCACTTTTTGATGCCTACATATTCAAAAAAAATCCGCGCAGAGTTTTTTTGGGACGCCCACCTCTATCTCGATGGATGGTTGTGCGGCATTCGTACGTCGGGTCACGAGTTCGCTGCTGTCTGCCGGGTCAGACGTCGACAGTGATCCTTTCGCAGGTTCACCTATGGAATCTATGTTACTAGTTCTCTTTTTCTCTAAATAATAAGATTTGTTGGACGTCTCGCGACGACGCGGGTCCGTCGGCGTCCCTGCGCGAATCCTCGTTCGCAATATACGGCTGGACGACGGGTCCGTGGACGGCGGACAAGGTCGTCGTTCGGGATTTTTGGCCGCGACGTGCATCGCAGGAAATCACTTTTTGATGCCTACATATCAAAAAAATCCGCGCAGGAGTTTTTTGGACGCCCCACTCTGTCTCGATGGACGCTGTGCGGCATTCGTACGTCGGGTCACGAGTTCGCTGCTGTCTGCCGGGTCAGACGTCGACAGTGATCCTTTCGCAGGTTCACCTATGGAATCTATGTTACTAGTTCTCTTTTCTCTAAATAATAAGATTTGTTGGACGTCTCGCGACGACGCGGGTCCGTCGGCGTCCCTGCGCGAATCCTCGTTCGCAATATACGGCTGGACGACGGGTCCGTGGACGGCGGACAAGGTCGTCGTTCGGGATTTTTGGCCGCGACGTGCATCGCAGGAAATCACTTTTTGATGCCTACATATCAAAAAAAAATCCGCGCAGGAGTTTTTTTGGACGCCCACTCTGTCTCGATGGACGGCTGTGCGGCATTCGTACGTCGGGTCACGAGTTCGCTGCTGTCTGCCGGGTCAGACGTCGACAGTGATCCTTTTGCAGGTTCACCTATGGAATCTATGTTACTAGTTCTCTTTTTCTCTAAATAATAAGATTTTTGGACGTCTCGCGACGACGCGGCTCCGTCGGCGTCATTCGCGAATCCTCGTCCGCAATATACGGCTGGACGACCGGTCCGTGGACGGCGGACAAGGTCGTCGTTCGGGATTTTTGGCCGCGACGTGCATCGCAGGAAATCACTTTTTGATGCCTACATATTCAAAAAAAATCCGCGCAGGAGTTTTTTGGGACGCCCACTCTGTCTCGATGGATGGTTGTGCGGCATTCGTACGTCGGGTCACGAGTTCGCTGCTGTCTGCCGGGTCAGACGTCGACAGTGATTCTTTGCAGGTTCACCTATGGAATCTATGTTACTAGTTCTCTTTTTCTCTAAATAATAAGATTTGTTGGACGTCTCGCGACGACGCGGTCCGTCGGCGTCCCTGCGCGAATCCTCGTTCGCAATATACGGCTGGACGACGGGTCCGTGGACGGCGGACAAGGTCGTCGTTCGGGATTTTTGGCCGCGACGTGCATCGCAGGAAATCACTTTTAGATGCCTACATATCAAAAAAAATCCGCACAGGAGTTTTTTGGGACGCCCACTCTGTCTCGATGGACGGCTGTGCGGCATTCGTACGTCGGGTCACGAGTTCGCTGCTGTCTGCCGGGTCAGACGTCGACAGTGATCCTTTCGCAGGTTCACCTATGGAATCTATGTTACTAGTTCTCTTTTTCTCTCCAATAATAAGATTTGTTGGACGTCTCGCGACGACGCGGTCCGTCGGCGTCCCTGCGCGAATCCTCGTTCGCAATATACGGCTGGACGACGGGTCCGTGGACGGCGGACAAGGTCGTCGTTCGGAATTTTTGGCCGCGACGTGCATCGCAGGAAATCACTTTTTGATGCCTACATATTAAAAAAAATCCGCGCACTAGTTTTTTTGGACGCCCACTCTGTCTCGATGGACGGCTGTGCGGCATTCGTACGTCGGGTCACGAGTTCGCTGCTGTCTGCCGGGTCAGACGTCGACAGTGATCCTTTTGCAGGTTCACCTATGGAATCTATGTTACTAGTTCTCTTTTTCTCTAAATAATAAGATTTTTTGGACGTCTCGCGACGACGCGGCTCCGTCGGCGTCCCTCGCGAATCCTCGTCTGCAATATACGGCTGGACGACCGGTCCGTGGACGGCGGACAAGGTCGTCGTTCGGGATTTTTGGCCGCGACGTGCATCGCAGGAAATCACTTTTTGATGCCTACATATTCAAAAAATCCGCGCAGGTTTTTTTTGGGACGCCCACTCTGTCTCGACGGTGGTTGTGCGGCATTCGTACGTCGGGTCACGAGTTCGCTGCTGTCTGCCGGTCAGACGTCGACAGTGATTCTTTCGCAGGTTCACCTATGGAATCTATGTACTAGTTCTCTTTTTCTAGTTCTCTTTTTCTCTAATATAAGATTTGTTGGACGTCTCGCGACGACGCGGGTCCGTCGGCGTCCCTGCGCGAATCCTCGTTCGCAATATACGGCTGGACGACGGGTCCGTGGACGGCGGACAAGGTCGTCGTTCGGGATTTTTGGGCGCGACGTGCATCGCAGGAAATCACTTTTTGATGCCTACATATCAAAAAAAATCCGCGCAGGTAGTTTTTGGACGCCCACTCTGTCTCGATGGACGGCTGTGCGGCATTCGTACGTCGGGTCACGAGTTCGCTGCTGTCTGCCGGGTCAGACGTCGACAGTGATCCTTTTGCAGGTTCACCTATGGAATCTATTTTACTAGTTCTCTTTTTCTCTAAATAATAAGATTTTCTGGACGTCTCGCGACGACGCGGCTCCGTCGGCGTCCCTCGCGAATCCTCGTTCGCAATATACGGCTGGACGACGGGTCCGTGGACGGCGGACAAGGTCGTCGTTCGGGATTTTTGGCCGCGACGTGCATCGCAGGAAATCACTTTTTGATGCCTGCATATTCAAAAAAATCCGCGCAGGAGTTTTTTGGGACGCCCACTCTGTCTCGATGGATGGTTGTGCGGCATTCGTACGTCGGGTCACCAGTTCGTTGTTGCTTGCCGGGTCAGACGTCGACAGTGATCCTTTCGCAGGTTCACCTATGGAATCCTGTTTACTAGTTCTCTTTTTCTCTAAACGATAAGATTTGTGGACTTCTCGCGACAATGACGCGGCTCCGTCGGCGTCCCTGCGCGAATTCTCATTCGCAATATACGGCTGGACGAAGGGTTCGTAAACGGAGGACAAGGTCGTCGTTCGAGATTTTTCTCCGCGACGTGCATCGCAGGAAATCACTTTTTGATGCCTACATATTAAAAAAAAATCCGCGCAGGTGTTTTTTTGGGACGCACTCTGTCTCGATGGACGGCTGTGCGGCATTCGTACGTCGGGTCACGAGTTCGCTGCTGTCTGCCGGGTCAGACGTCGACAGTGATCCTTTCGCAGGTTCACCTATGGAATCTATGTTACTAGTTCTCTTTTTCTCTAAATAATAAGATTTGTTGGACGTCTCGCGACGACGCGGGTCCGTCGGCGTCCCTGCGCGAATCCTCGTTCGCAATATACGGCTGGACGACGGGTCCGTGGACGGCGGACAAGGTCGTCGTTCGGGATTTTTGGCCGCGACGTGCATCGCAGGAAATCACTTTTTGATGCCTACATATCAAAAAAAATCCCGCGCAGGTATTTTTTGGGACGCCCACTCTGTCTCGATGGACGGCTGTGCGGCATTCGTACGTCGGGTCACGAGTTCGCTGCTGTCTGCCGGGTCAGACGTCGACAGTGATCCTTTCGCAGGTTCACCTATGGAATCTATGTTACTAGTTCTCTTTTTCTCTCAAATAATAAGATTTGTTGGACGTCTCGCGACGACGCGGGTCCGTCGGCGTCCCTGCGCGAATCCTCGTTCGCAATATACGGCTGGACGACGGGTCCGTGGACGGCGGACAAGGTCGTCGTTCGGGATTTTTGGCCGCGACGTGCATCGCAGGAAATCACTTTTTGATGCCTACCTATTCAAAAAAATCCGCGCAGGAGTTTTTTTGGACGCCCACTCTGTCTCGATGGACGGCTGTGCGGCATTCGTACGTCGGGTCACGAGTTCGCTGCTGTCTGCCGGGTCAGACGTCGACAGTGATCCTTTCGCAGGTTCACCTATGGAATCTATGTTACTAGTTCTCTTTTTTCTCTAATAATAAGATTTGTTGGACGTCTCGCGACGACGCGGGTCCGTCGGCGTCCCTGCGCGAATCCTCGTTCGCAATATACGGCTGGACGACGGGTCCGTGGACGGCGGACAAGGTCGTCGTTCGGGATTTTTGGGCGCGACGTGCATCGCAGGAAATCACTTTTTGATGCCTACATACAAAAAAAAATCCGCGCAGGAGTTTTTTGGGACGCCCACTCTGTCTCGATGGACGGCTGTGCGGCATTCGTACGTCGGGTCACGAGTTCGCTGCTGTCTGCCGGGTCAGACGTCGACAGTGATCCTTTCGCAGGTTCACCTATGGAATCTATGTTACTAGTTCTCTTTTTCTCTAAATAATAAGATTTGTTGGACGTCTCGCGACGACGCGGTCCGTCGGCGTCCCTGCGCGAATCCTCGTTCGCAATATACGGCTGGACGACGGGTCCGTGGACGGCGGACAAGGTCGTCGTTCGGGATTTTTGGCCGCGACGTGCATCGCAGGAAATCACTTTTTGATGCCTACATATAAAAAAAAATCCGCGCAGGAGTTTTTTGGACGCCCACTCTGTCTCGATGGACGGCTGTGCGGCATTCGTACGTCGGGTCACGAGTTCGCTGCTGTCTGCCGGGTCAGACGTCGACAGTGATCCTTTCGCAGGTTCACCTATGGAATCTATGTTACTAGTTCTCTTTTTCTCTAAATAATAAGATTTGTTGGACGACGTCTCGCGACGACGCGGGTCCGTCGGCGTCCCTGCGCGAATCCTCGTTCGCAATATACGGCTGGACGACGGGTCCGTGGACGGCGGACAAGGTCGTCGTTCGGGATTTTTGGCCGCGACGTGCATCGCAGGAAATCACTTTTTGATGCCTACATATTCAAAAAAAATCCGCGCAGGAGTTTTTTGGGACGCCCACTCTGTCTCGATGGACGGCTGTGCGGCATTCGTACGTCGGGTCACGAGTTCGCTGCTGTCTGCCGGGTCAGACGTCGACAGTGATCCTTTCGCAGGTTCACCTATGGAATCTATGTTACTAGTTCTCTTTTTCTCTAAATAATAAGATTTGTTGGACGTCTCGCGACGACGCGGGTCCGTCGGCGTCCCTGCGCGAATCCTCGTTCGCAATATACGGCTGGACGACGGGTCCGTGGACGGCGGACAAGGTCGTCGTTCGGTTTTTGGGCCGCGACGTGCATCGCAGGAAATCACTTTTTGATGCCTACATATCAAAAAAAAATCCGCGCAGGAGTTTTTTTGGACGCCCACTCTGTCTCGATGGACGGCTGTGCGGCATTCGTACGTCGGGTCACGAGTTCGCTGCTGTCTGCCGGGTCAGACGTCGACAGTGATCCTTTCGCAGGTTCACCTATGGAATCTATGTTACTAGTTCTCTTTTTCTCTAAATAATAAGATTTGTTGGACGTCTCGCGACGACGCGGTCCGTCGGCGTCCCTGCGCGAATCCTCGTTCGCAATATACGGCTGGACGACGGGTCCGTGGACGGCGGACAAGGTCGTCGTTCGGGATTTTTTGGCCGCGACGTGCATCGCAGGAAATCACTTTTGATGCCTACATATCAAAAAAATCCGCGCAGGAGTTTTTGGACGCCCACTCTGTCTCGATGGACGGCTGTGCGGCATTCGTACGTCGGGTCACGAGTTCGCTGCTGTCTGCCGGGTCAGACGTCGACAGTGATCCTTTCGCAGGTTCACCTATGGAATCTATGTTACTAGTTCTCTTTTTCTCAAATAATAGATTTGTTGGACGTCTCGCGACGACGCGGTCCGTCGGCGTCCCTGCGCGAATCCTCGTTCGCAATATACGGCTGGACGACGGGTCCGTGGACGGCGGACAAGGTCGTCGTTCGGGATTTTTGGCCGCGACGTGCATCGCAGAAATCACTTTTTGATGCCTACATATCAAAAAAAATCCGCGCGGAGTTTTTTGGGACGCCCACTCTGTCTCGATGGACGGCTGTGCGGCATTCGTACGTCGGGTCACGAGTTCGCTGCTGTCTGCTGCCGGGTCAGACGTCGACAGTGATCCTTTCGCAGGTTCACCTATGGAATCTATGTTACTAGTTCTCTTTTTCTCTAAATAATAAGATTTGTTGGACGTCTCGCGACGACGCGGGTCCGTCGGCGTCCCTGCGCGAATCCTCGTTCGCAATATACGGCTGGACGACGGGTCCGTGGACGGCGGACAAGGTCGTCGTTCGGGATTTTTGGCCGCGACGTGCATCGCAGGAAATCACTTTTTGATGCCTACATATTCAAAAAATCCGCGCAGGAGTTTTTTGGGACGCCCACTCTGTCTCGATGGACGGCTGTGCGGCATTCGTACGTCGGGTCACGAGTTCGCTGCTGTCTGCCGGGTCAGACGTCGACAGTGATCCTTTCGCAGGTTCACCTATGGAATCTATGTTACTAGTTCTCTTTTCTCTAAATATAAGATTTGTTGGACGTCTCGCGACGACGCGGGTCCGTCGGCGTCCCTCCGCGCGAATCCTCGTTCGCAATATACGGCTGGACGACGGGTCCGTGGACGGCGGACAAGGTCGTCGTTCGGGATTTTTGGCCGCGACGTGCATCGCAGGAAATCACTTTTTGATGCCTACATATCAAAAAAAATCCGCGCAGGAGTTTTTTTGGACGCCCACTCTGTCTCGATGGACGGCTGTGCGGCATTCGTACGTCGGGTCACGAGTTCGCTGCTGTCTGCCGGGTCAGACGTCGACAGTGATCCTTTCGCAGGTTCACCTATGGAATCTATGTTACTAGTTCTCTTTTTCTCTAAATAATAAGATTTGTTGGACGTCTCGCGACGACGCGGGTCCGTCGGCGTCCCTGCGCGAATCCTCGTTCGCAATATACGGCTGGACGACGGGTCCGTGGACGGCGGACAAGGTCGTCGTTCGGATTTTTTTGCCGCGACGTGCATCGCAGGAAATCACTTTTGATGCCTACATATCAAAAAAATCCGCGCAGGAGTTTTTTGGGACGCCCACTCTGTCTCGATGGACGGCTGTGCGGCATTCGTACGTCGGGTCACGAGTTCGCTGCTGTCTGCCGGGTCAGACGTCGACAGTGATCCTTTCGCAGGTTCACCTATGGAATCTATGTTACTAGTTCTCTTTTTCTTAAATAATAAGATTTGTTGGACGTCTCGCGACGACGCGGGTCCGTCGGCGTCCCTGCGCGAATCCTCGTTCGCAATATACGGCTGGACGACGGGTCCGTGGACGGCGGACAAGGTCGTCGTTCGGGATTTTTGGCCGCGACGTGCATCGCAGGAAATCACTTTTTGATGCCTACATATCAAAAAAAATCCGCGCAGGAGTTTTTTGGGACGCCCCTCTGTCTCGATGGACGGCTGTGCGGCATTCGTACGTCGGGTCACGAGTTCGCTGCTGTCTGCCGGGTCAGACGTCGACAGTGATCCTTTCGCAGGTTCACCTATGGAATCTATGTTACTAGTTCTCTTTTTCTTAAATAATAAGATTTGTTGGACGTCTCGCGACGACGCGGGTCCGTCGGCGTCCCTGCGCGAATCCTCGTTCGCAATATACGGCTGGACGACGGGTCCGTGGACGGCGGACAAGGTCGTCGTTCGGGATTTTTTGGCCGCGACGTGCATCGCAGGAAATCACTTTTTGATGCCTACATATTCAAAAAAATCCGCGCAGGAGTTTTTTGGGACGCCCACTCTGTCTCGATGGACGGCTGTGCGGCATTCGTACGTCGGGTCACGAGTTCGCTGCTGTCTGCCGGGTCAGACGTCGACAGTGATCCTTTCGCAGGTTCACCTATGGAATCTATGTTACTAGTTCTCTTTTTCTCTAAATAATAAGATTTGTTGGACGTCTCGCGACGACGCGGGTCCGTCGGCGTCCCTGCGCGAATCCTCGTTCGCAATATACGGCTGGACGACGGGTCCGTGGACGGCGGACAAGGTCGTCGTTCGGGATTTTTGGGCGCGACGTGCATCGCAGGAAATCACTTTTTGATGCCTACATATCAAAAAAAAATCCGCGCAGGAGTTTTTTGGACGCCCCCTCTGTCTCGATGGACGGCTGTGCGGCATTCGTACGTCGGGTCACGAGTTCGCTCTCTGCCGGTCAGACGTCGACAGTGATCCTTTCGCAGGTTCACCTATGGAATCTATGTTACTAGTTCTCTTTTTCTCTAAATAATAAGATTTGTTGGACGTCTCGCGACGACGCGGGTCCGTCGGCGTCCCTGCGCGAATCCTCGTTCGCAATATACGGCTGGACGACGGGTCCGTGGACGGCGGACAAGGTCGTCGTTCGGGATTTTTGGCCGCGACGTGCATCGCAGGAAATCACTTTTTGATGCCTACATATCAAAAAAAATCCGCGCAGGAGTTTTTTTGGACGCCCACTCTGTCTCGATGGACGGCTGTGCGGCATTCGTACGTCGGGTCACGAGTTCGCTGCTGTCTGCCGGGTCAGACGTCGACAGTGATCCTTTCGCAGGTTCACCTATGGAATCTATGTTACTAGTTCTCTTTTTCTCTAAATAATAAGATTTGTTGGACGTCTCGCGACGACGCGGGTCCGTCGGCGTCCCTGCGCGAATCCTCGTTCGCAATATACGGCTGGACGACGGGTCCGTGGACGGCGGACAAGGTCGTCGTTCGGGATTTTTGGCCGCGACGTGCATCGCAGGAAATCACTTTTTGATGCCTACATATAAAAAAAAATCCGCGCAGGAGTTTTTTTGGGACGCCCACTCTGTCTCGATGGACGGCTGTGCGGCATTCGTACGTCGGGTCACGAGTTCGCTGCTGTCTGCCGGGTCAGACGTCGACAGTGATCCTTTCGCAGGTTCACCTATGGAATCTATGTTACTAGTTCTCTTTTCTCTAAATAATAAGATTTGTTGGACGTCTCGCGACGACGCGGGTCCGTCGGCGTCCCTGCGCGAATCCTCGTTCGCAATATACGGCTGGACGACGGGTCCGTGGACGGCGGACAAGGTCGTCGTTCGGGATTTTTGGCCGCGACGTGCATCGCAGGAAATCACTTTTTGATGCCTACATATCAAAAAAAATCCGCGCAGGAGTTTTTGGGACGCCCACTCTGTCTCGATGGACGGCTGTGCGGCATTCGTACGTCGGGTCACGAGTTCGCTGCTGTCTGCCGGGTCAGACGTCGACAGTGATCCTTTCGCAGGTTCACCTATGGAATCTATGTTACTAGTTCTCTTTTTCTCTAAATAATAAGATTTGTTGGACGTCTCGCGACGACGCGGGTCCGTCGGCGTCCCTGCGCGAATCCTCGTTCGCAATATACGGCTGGACGACGGGTCCGTGGACGGCGGACAAGGTCGTCGTTCGGGATTTTTGGGCGCGACGTGCATCGCAGGAAATCACTTTTTGATGCCTACATATCAAAAAAAAATCCGCGCAGGAGTTTTTTGGACGCCCACTCTGTCTCGATGGACGGCTGTGCGGCATTCGTACGTCGGGTCACGAGTTCGCTGCTGTCTGCCGGGTCAGACGTCGACAGTGATCCTTTCGCAGGTTCACCTATGGAATCTATGTTACTAGTTCTCTTTTTCTCTAAATAATAAGATTTGTTGGACGTCTCGCGACGACGCGGGTCCGTCGGCGTCCCTGCGCGAATCCTCGTTCGCAATATACGGCTGGACGACGGGTCCGTGGACGGCGGACAAGGTCGTCGTTCGGGATTTTTGGCCGCGACGCGCAAATCACTTTTGATGCCTACATATAAAAAAAAATCCGCGCAGGAGTTTTTGGGACGCCCACTCTGTCTCGATGGACGGCTGTGCGGCATTCGTACGTCGGGTCACGAGTTCGCTGCTGTCTGCCCGGTCAGACGTCGACAGTGATCCTTTCGCAGGTTCACCTATGGAATCTATGTTACTAGTTCTCTTTTTCTCTAAATAATAAGATTTGTTGGACGTCTCGCGACGACGCGGTCCGTCGGCGTCCCTGCGCGAATCCTCGTTCGCAATATACGGCTGGACGACGGGTCCGTGGACGGCGGACAAGGTCGTCGTTCGGGATTTTTGGCCGCGACGTGCATCGCAGGAAATCACTTTTTGATGCCTACATATAAAAAAAAATCCGCGCAGGAGTTTTTTGGGACGCCCACTCTGTCTCGATGGACGGCTGTGCGGCATTCGTACGTCGGGTCACGAGTTCGCTGCTGTCTGCCGGGTCAGACGTCGACAGTGATCCTTTCGCAGGTTCACCTATGGAATCTATGTTACTAGTTCTCTTTTCTCTAAATAATAAGATTTGTTGGACGTCTCGCGACGACGCGGGTCCGTCGGCGTCCCTGCGCGAATCCTCGTTCGCAATATACGGCTGGACGACGGGTCCGTGGACGGGCGGACAAGGTCGTCGTTCGGGATTTTGGCCGCGACGTGCATCGCAGGAAATCACTTTTTGATGCCTACCTATCAAAAAAATCCGCAGGAGTTTTTTTGGGACGCCCACTCTGTCTCGATGGACGGCTGTGCGGCATTCGTACGTCGGGTCACGAGTTCGCTGCTGTCTGCCGGTCAGACGTCGACAGTGATCCTTTCGCAGGTTCACCTATGGAATCTATGTTACTAGTTCTCTTTTTCTCTAAATAATAAGATTTGTTGGACGTCTCGCGACGACGCGGGTCCGTCGGCGTCCCTGCGCGAATCCTCGTTCGCAATATACGGCTGGACGACGGGTCCGTGGACGGCGGACAAGGTCGTCGTTCGGGATTTTTGGCCGCGACGTGCATCGCAGAAATCACTTTTTGATGCCTACCTATACAAAAAAAATCCGCGCAGGAGTTTTTTGGACGCCCACTCTGTCTCGATGGACGGCTGTGCGGCATTCGTACGTCGGGTCACGAGTTCGCTGCTGTCTGCCGGGTCAGACGTCGACAGTGATCCTTTCGCAGGTTCACCTATGGAATCTATGTTACTAGTTCTCTTTTTCTCTAAATAATAAGATTTGTTGGACGTCTCGCGACGACGCGGGTCCGTCGGCGTCCCTGCGCGAATCCTCGTTCGCAATATACGGCTGGACGACGGGTCCGTGGACGGCGGACAAGGTCGTCGTTCGGGATTTTTGGCCGCGACGTGCATCGCAGGAAATCACTTTTTGATGCCTACATATCAAAAAAAATCCGCGCAGGAGTTTTTTTGGGACGCCCACTCTGTCTCGATGGACGGCTGTGCGGCATTCGTACACGTCGGGTCACGAGTTCGCTGCTGTCTGCCGGGTCAGACGTCGACAGTGATCCTTTCGCAGGTTCACCTATGGAATCTATGTTACTAGTTCTCTTTTTCTCTAAATAATAAGATTTGTTGGACGTCTCGCGACGACGCGGTCCGTCGGCGTCCCTGCGCGAATCCTCGTTCGCAATATACGGCTGGACGACGGGTCCGTGGACGGCGGACAAGGTCGTCGTTCGGGATTTTTGGCCGCGACGTGCATCGCAGGAAATCACTTTTTGATGCCTACATATTCAAAAAAAATCCGCGCAGGAGTTTTTTGGGACGCCCACTCTGTCTCGATGGACGGCTGTGCGGCATTCGTACGTCGGGTCACGAGTTCGCTGCTGTCTGCCGGTCAGACGTCGACAGTGATCCTTTCCAGGTTCACCTATGGAATCTATGTTACTAGTTCTCTTTTTCTCTAAATAATAAGATTTGTTGGACGTCTCGCGACGACGCGGGTCCGTCGGCGTCCCTGCGCGAATCCTCGTTCGCAATATACGGCTGGACGACGGGTCCGTGGACGGCGGACAAGGTCGTCGTTCGGGATTTTTGGCCGACGTGCATCGCAGGAAATCACTTTTTGATGCCTACATATCAAAAAAAATCCGCACAGGAGTTTTTTGGGACGCCCACTCTGTCTCGATGGACGGCTGTGCGGCATTCGTACGTCGGGTCACGAGTTCGCTGCTGTCTGCCGGTCAGACGTCGACAGTGATCCTTTCGCAGGTTCACCTATGGAATCTATGTTACTACTCTTTTTCTCTAAATAATAAGATTTGTTGGACGTCTCGCGACGACGCGGGTCCGTCGGCGTCCCTGCGCGAATCCTCGTTCGCAATATACGGCTGGACGACGGGTCCGTGGACGGCGGACAAGGTCGTCGTTCGGGATTTTTGGCCGCGACGTGCATCGCAGGAAATCACTTTTTGATGCCTACATATCAAAAAAATCCGCGCAGGAGTTTTTTGGGACGCCCACTCTGTCTCGATGGACGGCTGTGCGGCATTCGTACGTCGGGTCACGAGTTCGCTGCTGTCTGCCGGGTCAGACGTCGACAGTGATCCTTTCGCAGGTTCACCTATGGAATCTATGTTACTAGTTCTCTTTTTCTCTAATAATAATAAGATTTGTTGGACGTCTCGCGACGACGCGGGTCCGTCGGCGTCCCTGCGCGAATCCTCGTTCGCAATATACGGCTGGACGACGGGTCCGTGGACGGCGGACAAGGTCGTCGTTCGGGATTTTTGGCCGCGACGTGCATCGCAGGAAATCACTTTTTGATGCCTACATATCAAAAAAAATCCGCGCAGGAGTTTTTTGGGACGCCCACTCTGTCTCGATGGACGGCTGTGCGGCATTCGTACGTCGGGTCACGAGTTCGCTGCTGTCTGCCGGGTCAGACGTCGACAGTGATCCTTTCGCAGGTTCACCTATGGAATCTATGTTACTAGTTCTCTTTTTCTCTAAATAATAAGATTTGTTGGACGTCTCGCGACGACGCGGGTCCGTCGGCGTCCCTGCGCGAATCCTCGTTCGCAATATACGGCTGGACGACGGGTCCGTGGACGGCGGACAAGGTCGTCGTTCGGGATTTTTGGCCGCGACGTGCATCGCAGGAAATCACTTTTTGATGCCTACATATTCAAAAAAAATCCGCGCAGGAGTTTTTTGGGACGCCCACTCTGTCTCGATGGACGGCTGTGCGGCATTCGTACGTCGGGTCACGAGTTCGCTGCTGTCTGCCGGGTCAGACGTCGACAGTGATCCTTTCGCAGGTTCACCTATGGAATCTATGTTACTAGTTCTCTTTTTCTCTAAATAATAAGATTTGTTGGACGTCTCGCGACGACGCGGTCCGTCGGCGTCCCTGCGCGAATCCTCGTTCGCAATATACGGCTGGACGACGGGTCCGTGGACGGCGGACAAGGTCGTCGTTCGGGATTTTTGGCCGCGACGTGCATCGCAGGAAATCACTTTTTGATGCCTACATATCAAAAAAAATCCGCGCAGGAGTTTTTTTGGGACGCCCACTCTGTCTCGATGGACGGCTGTGCGGCATTCGTACGTCGGGTCACGAGTTCGCTGCTGTCTGCCGGGTCAGACGTCGACAGTGATCCTTTCGCAGGTTCACCTATGGAATCTATGTTACTAGTTCTTTTTTCTCTAAATAATAAGATTTGTTGGACGTCTCGCGACGACGCGGGTCCGTCGGCGTCCCTGCGCGAATCCTCGTTCGCAATATACGGCTGGACGACGGGTCCGTGGACGGCGGACAAGGTCGTCGTTCGGGATTTTTGGCCGCGACGTGCATCGCAGGAAATCACTTTTTGATGCCTACATATCAAAAAAAATCCGCGCAGGAGTTTTTTGGGACGCCCACTCTGTCTCGATGGACGGCTGTGCGGCATTCGTACGTCGGGTCACGAGTTCGCTGCTGTCTGCCGGGTCAGACGTCGACAGTGATCCTTTCGCAGGTTCACCTATGGAATCTATGTTACTAGTTCTCTTTTTCTCTAAATAATAAGATTTGTTGGACGTCTCGCGCGACGACGCGGGTCCGTCGGCGTCCCTGCGCGAATCCTCGTTCGCAATATACGGCTGGACGACGGGTCCGTGGACGGCGGACAAGGTCGTCGTTCGGGATTTTTTGGCCGCGACGTGCATCGCAGGAAATCACTTTTTGATGCCTACATATCAAAAAAATCCGCGCAGGAGTTTTTTGGGACGCCCACTCTGTCTCGATGGACGGCTGTGCGGCATTCGTACGTCGGGTCACGAGTTCGCTGCTGTCTGCCGGGTCAGACGTCGACAGTGATCCTTTCGCAGGTTCACCTATGGAATCTATGTTACTAGTTCTCTTTTTCTCAAATAATAAGATTTGTTGGACGTCTCGCGACGACGCGGTCCGTCGGCGTCCCTGCGCGAATCCTCGTTCGCAATATACGGCTGGACGACGGGTCCGTGGACGGCGGACAAGGTCGTCGTTCGGGATTTTTGGCCGCGACGTGCATCGCAGGAAATCACTTTTTGATGCCTACATATTCAAAAAAATCCGCGCAGGAGTTTTTTGGGACGCCCACTCTGTCTCGATGGACGGCTGTGCGGCATTCGTACGTCGGGTCACGAGTTCGCTGCTGTCTGCCGGGTCAGACGTCGACAGTGATCCTTTCGCAGGTTCACCTATGGAATCTATGTTACTAGTTCTCTTTTTCTCTAAATAATAAGATTTGTTGGACGTCTCGCGACGACGCGGGTCCGTCGGCGTCCCTGCGCGAATCCTCGTTCGCAATATACGGCTGGACGACGGGTCCGTGGACGGCGGACAAGGTCGTCGTTCGGGATTTTTGGCCGCGACGTGCATCGCAGGAAATCACTTTTTGATGCCTACATATCAAAAAAAATCCGCGCAGGAGTTTTTTGGGACGCCCACTCTGTCTCGATGGACGGCTGTGCGGCATTCGTACGTCGGGTCACGAGTTCGCTGCTGTCTGCCGGGTGACGTCGACAGTGATCCTTTCGCAGGTTCACCTATGGAATCTATGTTACTAGTTCTCTTTTTCTCTAAATAATAAGATTTGTTGGACGTCTCGCGACGACGCGGGTCCGTCGGCGTCCCTGCGCGAATCCTCGTTCGCAATATACGGCTGGACGGCGGACAAGGTCGTCGTTCGGGATTTTTGGCCGCGACGTGCATCGCAGGAAATCACTTTTTGATGCCTACATATCAAAAAAATCCGCGCAGGAGTTTTTTGGGACGCCCACTCTGTCTCGATGGACGGCTGTGCGGCATTCGTACGTCGGGTCACGAGTTCGCTGCTGTCTGCCGGGTCAGACGTCGACAGTGATCCTTTCGCAGGTTCACCTATGGAATCTATGTTACTAGTTCTCTTTTTCTCTAAATAATAAGATTTGTTGGACGTCTCGCGACGACGCGGGTCCGTCGGCGTCCCTGCGCGAATCCTCGTTCGCAATATACGGCTGGACGACGGGTCCGTGGACGGCGGACAAGGTCGTCGTTCGGGATTTTTGGCCGCGACGTGCATCGCAGGAAATCACTTTTTGATGCCTACATATCAAAAAAAATCCGCGCAGGAGTTTTTTTGGACGCCCACTCTGTCTCGATGGACGGCTGTGCGGCATTCGTACGTCGGGTCACGAGTTCGCTGCTGTCTGCCGGGTCAGACGTCGACAGTGATCCTTTCGCAGGTTCACCTATGGAATCTATGTTACTAGTTCTCTTTTCTCTAAATAATAAGATTTGTTGGACGTCTCGCGACGACGCGGGTCCGTCGGCGTCCCTGCGCGAATCCTCGTTCGCAATATACGGCTGGACGACGGGTCCGTGGACGGCGGACAAGGTCGTCGTTCGGGATTTTTGGCCGCGACGTGCATCGCAGGAAATCACTTTTTGATGCCTACATATCAAAAAAAATCCGCGCAGGAGTTTTTTGGGACGCCCACTCTGTCTCGATGGACGGCTGTGCGGCATTCGTACGTCGGGTCACGAGTTCGCTGCTGTCTGCCGGGTCAGACGTCGACAGTGATCCTTTCGCAGGTTCACCTATGGAATCTATGTTACTAGTTCTCTTTTTTCTCTAAATAATAAGATTTGTTGGACGTCTCGCGACGACGCGGGTCCGTCGGCGTCCCTGCGCGAATCCTCGTTCGCAATATACGGCTGGACGACGGGTCCGTGGACGGCGGACAAGGTCGTCGTTCGGATTTTTGGCCGCGACGTGCATCGCAGGAAATCACTTTTTGATGCCTACATATCAAAAAAAATCCGCGCAGGAGTTTTTTGGGACGCCCACTCTGTCTCGATGGACGGCTGTGCGGCATTCGTACGTCGGGTCACGAGTTCGCTGCTGTCTGCCGGGTCAGACGTCGACAGTGATCCTTTCGCAGGTTCACCTATGGAATCTATGTTACTAGTTCTCTTTTTTCTCTAAATAATAAGATTTGTTGGACGTCTCGCGACGACGCGGGTCCGTCGGCGTCCCTGCGCGAATCCTCGTTCGCAATATACGGCTGGACGACGGGTCCGTGGACGGCGGACAAGGTCGTCGTTCGGGATTTTTGGCCGCGACGTGCATCGCAGGAAATCACTTTTTGATGCCTACATATTCAAAAAAATCCGCGCAGGAGTTTTTTGGGACGCCCACTCTGTCTCGATGGACGGCTGTGCGGCATTCGTACGTCGGGTCACGAGTTCGCTGCTGTCTGCGGGTCAGACGTCGACAGTGATCCTTTCGCAGGTTCACCTATGGAATCTATGTTACTAGTTCTCTTTTTCTCTAAATAATAAGATTTGTTGGACGTCTCGCGACGACGCGGGTCCGTCGGCGTCCCTGCGCGAATCCTCGTTCGCAATATACGGCTGGACGACGGGTCCGTGGACGGCGGACAAGGTCGTCGTTCGGGATTTTTGGCCGCGACGTGCATCGCAGGAAATCACTTTTTGATGCCTACATATCAAAAAAAATCTCGCGCAGGAGTTTTTTGGACGCCCACTCTGTCTCGATGGACGGCTGTGCGGCATTCGTACGTCGGGTCACGAGTTCGCTGCTGTCTGCCGGGTCAGACGTCGACAGTGATCCTTTCGCAGGTTCACCTATGGAATCTATGTTACTACTCTTTTTCTCTAAATAATAAGATTTGTTGGACGTCTCGCGACGACGCGGGTCCGTCGGCGTCCCTGCGCGAATCCTCGTTCGCAATATACGGCTGGACGACGGGTCCGTGGACGGCGGACAAGGTCGTCGTTCGGGATTTTTTGGCCGCGACGTGCATCGCAGGAAATCACTTTTTGATGCCTACATATCAAAAAAATCCGCGCAGGAGTTTTTTGGGACGCCCACTCTGTCTCGATGGACGGCTGTGCGGCATTCGTACGTCGGGTCACGAGTTCGCTGCTGTCTGCCGGGTCAGACGTCGACAGTGATCCTTTCGCAGGTTCACCTATGGAATCTATGTTACTAGTTCTCTTTTTCTCTAAATAATAAGATTTGTTGGACGTCTCGCGACGACGCGGGTCCGTCGGCGTCCCTGCGCGAATCCTCGTTCGCAATATACGGCGGGACGGGGCGGACAAGGTCGTCGTTCGGGATTTTTGGCCGCGACGTGCATCGCAGGAAATCACTTTTTGATGCCTACATATTCAAAAAAATCCGCGCAGGAGTTTTTGGGACGCCCACTCTGTCTCGATGGACGGCTGTGCGGCATTCGTACGTCGGGTCACGAGTTCGCTGCTGTCTGCCGGGTCAGACGTCGACAGTGATCCTTTCGCAGGTTCACCTATGGAATCTATGTTACTAGTTCTCTTTTTCTCTAAATAATAAGATTTGTTGGACGTCTCGCGACGACGCGGGTCCGTCGGCGTCCCTGCGCGAATCCTCGTTCGCAATATACGGCTGGACGACGGGTCCGTGGACGGCGGACAAGGTCGTCGTTCGGGATTTTTGGCCGCGACGTGCATCGCAGGAAATCACTTTTTGATGCCTACATATCAAAAAAAATCCGCGCAGGAGTTTTTTGGACGCCCACTCTGTCTCGATGGACGGCTGTGCGGCATTCGTACGTCGGGTCACGAGTTCGCTGCTGTCTGCCGGTCAGACGTCGACAGTGATCCTTTCGCAGGTTCACCTATGGAATCTATGTTACTACTCTTTTTTCTCTAAATAATAAGATTTGTTGGACGTCTCGCGACGACGCGGGTCCGTCGGCGTCCCTGCGCGAATCCTCGTTCGCAATATACGGCTGGACGACGGGTCCGTGGACGGCGGACAAGGTCGTCGTTCGGGATTTTTGGCCGCGACGTGCATCGCAGGAAATCACTTTTTGATGCCTACATATCAAAAAATCCGCGCAGGAGTTTTTTGGACGCCCACTCTGTCTCGATGGACGGCTGTGCGGCATTCGTACGTCGGGTCACGAGTTCGCTGCTGTCTGCCGGGTCAGACGTCGACAGTGATCCTTTCGCAGGTTCACCTATGGAATCTATGTTACTAGTTCTCTTTTCTTTTTCTAAATAATAAGATTTGTTGGACGTCTCGCGACGACGCGGGTCCGTCGGCGTCCCTGCGCGAATCCTCGTTCGCAATATACGGCTGGACGACGGGTCCGTGGACGGCGGACAAGGTCGTCGTTCGGGATTTTTGGCCGCGACGTGCATCGCAGGAAATCACTTTTTGATGCCTACATATTCAAAAAAATCCGCGCAGGAGTTTTTTGGAACGCCCACTCTGTCTCGATGGACGGCTGTGCGGCATTCGTACGTCGGGTCACGAGTTCGCTGCTGTCTGCCGGGTCAGACGTCGACAGTGATCCTTTCGCAGGTTCACCTATGGAATCTATGTTACTACTCTTTTTCTCTAAATAATAAGATTTGTTGGACGTCTCGCGACGACGCGGGTCCGTCGGCGTCCCTGCGCGAATCCTCGTTCGCAATATACGGCTGGACGACGGGTCCGTGGACGGCGGACAAGGTCGTCGTTCGGGATTTTTGGCCGCGACGTGCATCGCAGGAAATCACTTTTTGATGCCTACATATCAAAAAAATCCGCGCAGGAGTTTTTTGGGACGCCCACTCTGTCTCGATGGACGGCTGTGCGGCATTCGTACGTCGGGTCACGAGTTCGCTGCTGTCTGCCGGGTCAGACGTCGACAGTGATCCTTTCGCAGGTTCACCTATGGAATCTATGTTACTAGTTCTCTTTTTCTCTAAATAATAAGATTTGTTGGACGTCTCGCGACGACGCGGGTCCGTCGGCGTCCCTGCGCGAATCCTCGTTCGCAATATACGGCTGGACGACGGGTCCGTGACAAGGTCGTCGTTCGGGATTTTTGGCCGCGACGTGCATCGCAGGAAATCACTTTTTGATGCCTACATATTCAAAAAAATCCGCGCAGGAGTTTTTTGGGACGCCCACTCTGTCTCGATGGACGGCTGTGCGGCATTCGTACGTCGGGTCACGAGTTCGCTGCTGTCTGCCGGGTCAGACGTCGACAGTGATCCTTTCGCAGGTTCACCTATGGAATCTATGTTACTAGTTCTCTTTTTCTCTAAATAATAAGATTTGTTGGACGTCTCGCGACGACGCGGGTCCGTCGGCGTCCCTGCGCGAATCCTCGTTCGCAATATACGGCTGGACGACGGGTCCGTGGACGGCGGACAAGGTCGTCGTTCGGGATTTTTGGCCGCGACGTGCATCGCAGGAAATCACTTTTTGATGCCTACATATCAAAAAAAATCCGCGCAGGAGTTTTTTGGACGCCCACTCTGTCTCGATGGACGGCTGTGCGGCATTCGTACGTCGGGTCACGAGTTCGCTGCTGTCTGCCGGGTCAGACGTCGACAGTGATCCTTTCGCAGGTTCACCTATGGAATCTATGTTACTAGTTCTCTTTTTCTCTAAATAATAAGATTTGTTGGACGTCTCGCGACGACGCGGGTCCGTCGGCGTCCCTGCGCGAATCCTCGTTCGCAATATACGGCTGGACGACGGGTCCGTGGACGGCGGACAAGGTCGTCGTTCGGGATTTTTGGCCGCGACGTGCATCGCAGGAAATCACTTTTTGATGCCTACATATCAAAAAAAATCCGCGCAGGAGTTTTTGGGACGCCCACTCTGTCTCGATGGACGGCTGTGCGGCATTCGTACGTCGGGTCACGAGTTCGCTGCTGTCTGCCGGGTCAGACGTCGACAGTGATCCTTTCGCAGGTTCACCTATGGAATCTATGTTACTAGTTCTCTTTTTCTCTAAATAATAAGATTTGTGGACGTCTCGCGACGACGCGGGTCCGTCGGCGTCCCTGCGCGAATCCTCGTTCGCAATATACGGCTGGACGACGGGTCCGTGGACGGCGGACAAGGTCGTCGTTCGGGATTTTTTGCCGCGACGTGCATCGCAGGAAATCACTTTTTGATGCCTACATATTCAAAAAAATCCGCGCAGGAGTTTTTTGGGACGCCCACTCTGTCTCGATGGACGGCTGTGCGGCATTCGTACGTCGGGTCACGAGTTCGCTGCTGTCTGCCGGGTCAGACGTCGACAGTGATCCTTTCGCAGGTTCACCTATGGAATCTATGTTACTAGTTCTCTTTTTCTCTAAATAATAAGATTTGTTGGACGTCTCGCGACGACGCGGGTCCGTCGGCGTCCCTGCGCGAATCCTCGTTCGCAATATACGGCTGGACGACGGGTCCGTGGACGGCGGACAAGGTCGTCGTTCGGGATTTTTTGGCCGCGACGTGCATCGCAGGAAATCACTTTTTGATGCCTACATATTCAAAAAATCCGCGCAGGAGTTTTTTGGACGCCCACTCTGTCTCGATGGACGGCTGTGCGGCATTCGTACGTCGGGTCACGAGTTCGCTGCTGTCTGCCGGGTCAGACGTCGACAGTGATCCTTTCGCAGGTTCACCTATGGAATCTATGTTACTAGTTCTTTTTCTCTAAATAATAAGATTTGTTGGACGTCTCGCGACGACGCGGGTCCGTCGGCGTCCCTGCGCGAATCCTCGTTCGCAATATACGGCTGGACGACGGGTCCGTGGACGGCGGACAAGGTCGTCGTTCGGGATTTTTGGCCGCGACGTGCATCGCAGGAAATCACTTTTTGATGCCTACATATTCAAAAAAAATCCGCGCAGGAGTTTTTTGGGACGCCCACTCTGTCTCGATGGACGGCTGTGCGGCATTCGTACGTCGGGTCACGAGTTCGCTGCTGTCTGCCGGTCAGACGTCGACAGTGATCCTTTCGCAGGTTCACCTATGGAATCTATGTTACTAGTTCTCTTTTTCTCTAAATAATAAGATTTGTTGGACGTCTCGCGACGACGCGGGTCCGTCGGCGTCCCTGCGCGAATCCTCGTTCGCAATATACGGCTGGGACGGCGGACAAGGTCGTCGTTCGGGATTTTTGGCCGCGACGTGCATCGCAGGAAATCACTTTTTGATGCCTACATATTCAAAAAATCCGCGCAGGAGTTTTTTGGGACGCCCACTCTGTCTCGATGGACGGCTGTGCGGCATTCGTACGTCGGGTCACGAGTTCGCTGCTGTCTGCCGGGTCAGACGTCGACAGTGATCCTTTCGCAGGTTCACCTATGGAATCTATGTTACTAGTTCTCTTTTTCTCTAAATAATAAGATTTGTTGGACGTCTCGCGACGACGCGGGTCCGTCGGCGTCCCTGCGCGAATCCTCGTTCGCAATATACGGCTGGACGGCGGACACGGTCGTCGTTCGGGATTTTTGGCCGCGACGTGCATCGCAGGAAATCACTTTTTGATGCCTACATAAAAAAAAAATCCGCGCAGGAGTTTTTTTGGGAACGCCCACTCTGTCTCGATGGACGGCTGTGCGGCATTCGTACGTCGGGTCACGAGTTCGCTGCTGTCTGCCGGGTCAGACGTCGACAGTGATCCTTTCGCAGGTTCACCTATGGAATCTATGTTACTAGTTCTCTTTTTCTCTAAATAATAAGATTTGTTGGACGTCTCGCGACGACGCGGGTCCGTCGGCGTCCCTGCGCGAATCCTCGTTCGCAATATACGGCTGGACGACGGGTCCGTGGACGGCGGACAAGGTCGTCGTTCGGGATTTTTGGCCGCGACGTGCATCGCAGGAAATCACTTTTTGATGCCTACATATAAAAAAAATCCGCGCAGGAGTTTTTTGGACGCCCACTCTGTCTCGATGGACGGCTGTGCGGCATTCGTACGTCGGGTCACGAGTTCGCTGCTGTCTGCCGGTCAGACGTCGACAGTGATCCTTTCGCAGGTTCACCTATGGAATCTATGTTACTAGTTCTCTTTTTCTCTAAATAATAAGATTTGTTGGACGTCTCGCGACGACGCGGGTCCGTCGGCGTCCCTGCGCGAATCCTCGTTCGCAATATACGGCTGGACGACGGGTCCGTGGACGGCGGACAAGGTCGTCGTTCGGGATTTTTGGCCGCGACGTGCATCGCAGGAAATCACTTTTTGATGCCTACATATAAAAAAAAATCCGCGCAGGAGTTTTTTGGAACGCCCACTCTGTCTCGATGGACGGCTGTGCGGCATTCGTACGTCGGGTCACGAGTTCGCTGCTGTCTGCCGGGTCAGACGTCGACAGTGATCCTTTCGCAGGTTCACCTATGGAATCTATGTTACTAGTTCTCTTTTTCTCTAAATAATAAGATTTGTTGGACGTCTCGCGACGACGCGGGTCCGTCGGCGTCCCTGCGCGAATCCTCGTTCGCAATATACGGCTGGACGACGGGTCCGTGGACGGCGGACAAGGTCGTCGTTCGGGATTTTTTGCCGCGACGTGCATCGCAGGAAATCACTTTTTGATGCCTACTATTCAAAAAAAAATCCGCGCAGGAGTTTTTTGGGACGCCCACTCTGTCTCGATGGACGGCTGTGCGGCATTCGTACGTCGGGTCACGAGTTCGCTGCTGTCTGCCGGGTCAGACGTCGACAGTGATCCTTTCGCAGGTTCACCTATGGAATCTATGTTACTAGTTCTCTTTTTCTCTAAATAATAAGATTTGTTGGACGTCTCGCGACGACGCGGGTCCGTCGGCGTCCCTGCGCGAATCCTCGTTCGCAATATACGGCTGGACGACGGGTCCGTGGACGGCGGACAAGGTCGTCGTTCGGGATTTTTGGCCGCGACGTGCATCGCAGGAAATCACTTTTTGATGCCTACATATTAAAAAAAATCCGCGCAGGAGTTTTTTGGAACGCCCACTCTGTCTCGATGGACGGCTGTGCGGCATTCGTACGTCGGGTCACGAGTTCGCTGCTGTCTGCCGGGTCAGACGTCGACAGTGATCCTTTCGCAGGTTCACCTATGGAATCTATGTTACTAGTTCTCTTTTTTCTCTAAATAATAAGATTTGTTGGACGTCTCGCGACGACGCGGGTCCGTCGGCGTCCCTGCGCGAATCCTCGTTCGCAATATACGGCTGGACGACGGGTCCGTGGACGGCGGACAAGGTCGTCGTTCGGGATTTTTGGCCGCGACGTGCATCGCAGGAAATCACTTTTTGATGCCTACATATCAAAAAAAATCCGCGCAGGAGTTTTTTGGAACGCCCACTCTGTCTCGATGGACGGCTGTGCGGCATTCGTACGTCGGGTCACGAGTTCGCTGCTGTCTGCCGGTCAGACGTCGACAGTGATCCTTTCGCAGGTTCACCTATGGAATCTATGTTACTAGTTCTCTTTTTCTCTAAATAATAAGATTTGTTGGACGTCTCGCGACGACGCGGGTCCGTCGGCGTCCCTGCGCGAATCCTCGTTCGCAATATACGGCTGGACGACGGGTCCGTGGACGGCGGACAAGGTCGTCGTTCGGGATTTTTGGCCGCGACGTGCATCGCAGGAAATCACTTTTTGATGCCTACATATTCAAAAAAATCCGCGCAGGAGTTTTTTTTGACGCCCACTCTGTCTCGATGGACGGCTGTGCGGCATTCGTACGTCGGGTCACGAGTTCGCTGCTGTCTGCCGGGTCAGACGTCGACAGTGATCCTTTCGCAGGTTCACCTATGGAATCTATGTTACTAGTTCTCTTTTTCTCTAAATAATAAGATTTGTTGGACGTCTCGCGACGACGCGGGTCCGTCGGCGTCCCTGCGCGAATCCTCGTTCGCAATATACGGCTGGACGACGGGTCCGTGGACGGCGGACAAGGTCGTCGTTTGGGATTTTTGGCCGCGACGTGCATCGCAGGAAATCACTTTTTGAT
This sequence comes from Andrographis paniculata, assembly GCF_009805555.1. Taxonomy (NCBI): domain Eukaryota; kingdom Viridiplantae; phylum Streptophyta; class Magnoliopsida; order Lamiales; family Acanthaceae; genus Andrographis; species Andrographis paniculata. Next base: position 1,567,555 of record NW_026137634.1, on the reverse strand, counting down.
GCCTACATATCAAAAAAAATCCGCGCAGGAGTTTTTTGAACGCCCACTCTGTCTCGATGGACGGCTGTGCGGCATTCGTACGTCGGGTCACGAGTTCGCTGCTGTCTGCCGGGTCAGACGTCGACAGTGATCCTTTCGCAGGTTCACCTATGGAATCTATGTTACTAGTTCTCTTTTTCTCTAAATAATAAGATTTGTTGGACGTCTCGCGACGACGCGGGTCCGTCGGCGTCCCTGCGCGAATCCTCGTTCGCAATATACGGCTGGACGACGGGTCCGTGGACGGCGGACAAGGTCGTCGTTCGGGATTTTTGGCCGCGACGTGCATCGCAGGAAATCACTTTTTGATGCCTACATATCAAAAAAAATCCGCGCAGGAGTTTTTTGGGACGCCCACTCTGTCTCGATGGACGGCTGTGCGGCATTCGTACGTCGGGTCACGAGTTCGCTGCTGTCTGCCGGGTCAGACGTCGACAGTGATCCTTTCGCAGGTTCACCTATGGAATCTATGTTACTAGTTCTCTTTTTCTCTAAATAATAAGATTTGTTGGACGTCTCGCGACGACGCGGGTCCGTCGGCGTCCCTGCGCGAATCCTCGTTCGCAATATACGGCTGGACGACGGGTCCGTGGACGGCGGACAAGGTCGTCGTTCGGGATTTTTGGCCGCGACGTGCATCGCAGGAAATCACTTTTTGATGCCTACATATTAAAAAAAATCCGCGCAGGAGTTTTTTGGAACGCCCACTCTGTCTCGATGGACGGCTGTGCGGCATTCGTACGTCGGGTCACGAGTTCGCTGCTGTCTGCCGGGTCAGACGTCGACAGTGATCCTTTCGCAGGTTCACCTATGGAATCTATGTTACTAGTTCTCTTTTTCTCTAAATAATAAGATTTGTTGGACGTCTCGCGACGACGCGGGTCCGTCGGCGTCCCTGCGCGAATCCTCGTTCGCAATATACGGCTGGACGACGGGTCCGTGGACGGCGGACAAGGTCGTCGTTCGGGATTTTTGGCCGCGACGTGCATCGCAGGAAATCACTTTTTGATGCCTACATATCAAAAAAATCCGCGCAGGAGTTTTTTGGAACGCCCCACTCTGTCTCGATGGACGGCTGTGCGGCATTCGTACGTCGGGTCACGAGTTCGCTGCTGTCTGCCGGGTCAGACGTCGACAGTGATCCTTTCGCAGGTTCACCTATGGAATCTATGTTACTAGTTCTCTTTTTCTCTAAATAATAAGATTTTTTGGACGTCTCGCGACGACGCGGGTCCGTCGGCGTCCCTGCGCGAATCCTCGTTCGCAATATACGGCTGGACGACGGGTCCGTGGACGGCGGACAAGGTCGTCGTTCGGGATTTTTGGCCGCGACGTGCATCGCAGGAAATCACTTTTTGATGCCTACATATTCAAAAAAAATCCGCGCAGGAGTTTTTTTGGGACCCCACTCTGTCTCGATGGACGGCTGTGCGGCATTCGTACGTCGGGTCACGAGTTCGCTGCTGTCTGCCGGGTCAGACGTCGACAGTGATCCTTTCGCAGGTTCACCTATGGAATCTATGTTACTAGTTCTCTTTTTCTCTAAATAATAAGATTTGTTGGACGTCTCGCGACGACGCGGTCCGTCGGCGTCCCTGCGCGAATCCTCGTTCGCAATATACGGCTGGACGACGGGTCCGTGGACGGCGGACAAGGTCGTCGTTCGGGATTTTTTGCCGCGACGTGCATCGCAGGAAATCACTTTTGATGCCTACATATCAAAAAAAAATCCGCGCAGGAGTTTTTTTGGAACGCCCACTCTGTCTCGATGGACGGCTGTGCGGCATTCGTACGTCGGGTCACGAGTTCGCTGCTGTCTGCCGGGTCAGACGTCGACAGTGATCCTTTCGCAGGTTCACCTATGGAATCTATGTTACTAGTTCTCTTTTTCTCTAAATAATAAGATTTGTTGGACGTCTCGCGACGACGCGGGTCCGTCGGCGTCCCTGCGCGAATCCTCGTTCGCAATATACGGCTGGACGACGGGTCCGTGGACGGCGGACAAGGTCGTCGTTCGGGATTTTTGGCCGCGACGTGCATCGCAGGAAATCACTTTTTGATGCCTACATATCAAAAAAAAATCCGCGCAGGAGTTTTTTGGACGCCCACTCTGTCTCGATGGACGGCTGTGCGGCATTCGTACGTCGGGTCACGAGTTCGCTGCTGTCTGCCGGGTCAGACGTCGACAGTGATCCTTTCGCAGGTTCACCTATGGAATCTATGTTACTAGTTCTCTTTTCTCTAAATAATAAGATTTGTTGGACGTCTCGCGACGACGCGGGTCCGTCGGCGTCCCTGCGCGAATCCTCGTTCGCAATATACGGCTGGACGACGGGTCCGTGGACGGCGGACAAGGTCGTCGTTCGGATTTTTGGCCGCGACGTGCATCGCAGGAAATCACTTTTTGATGCCTACATATTAAAAAAATCCGCGCAGGAGTTTTTTGGAACGCCCACTCTGTCTCGATGGACGGCTGTGCGGCATTCGTACGTCGGGTCACGAGTTCGCTGCTGTCTGCCGGGTCAGACGTCGACAGTGATCCTTTCGCAGGTTCACCTATGGAATCTATGTTACTAGTTCTCTTTTCTCTAAATAATAAGATTTGTTGGACGTCTCGCGACGACGCGGGTCCGTCGGCGTCCCTGCGCGAATCCTCGTTCGCAATATACGGCTGGACGACGGGTCCGTGGACGGCGGACAAGGTCGTCGTTCGGGATTTTTTGCCGCGACGTGCATCGCAGGAAATCACTTTTTGATGCCTACATATCAAAAAAAATCCGCGCAGGAGTTTTTTTGGAACGCCCACTCTGTCTCGATGGACGGCTGTGCGGCATTCGTACGTCGGGTCACGAGTTCGCTGCTGTCTGCCGGTCAGACGTCGACAGTGATCCTTTCGCAGGTTCACCTATGGAATCTATGTTACTAGTTCTCTTTTTCTCTAAATAATAAGATTTGTTGGACGTCTCGCGACGACGCGGGTCCGTCGGCGTCCCTGCGCGAATCCTCGTTCGCAATATACGGCTGGACGACGGGTCCGTGGACGGCGGACAAGGTCGTCGTTCGGATTTTTTGCCGCGACGTGCATCGCAGGAATCACTTTTTGATGCCTACATATCAAAAAAATCCGCGCAGGAGTTTTTTGGACACCCCACTCTGTCTCGATGGACGGCTGTGCGGCATTCGTACGTCGGGTCACGAGTTCGCTGCTGTCTGCCGGGTCAGACGTCGACAGTGATCCTTTCGCAGGTTCACCTATGGAATCTATGTTACTAGTTCTCTTTTTCTCTAAATAATAAGATTTGTTGGACGTCTCGCGACGACGCGGGTCCGTCGGCGTCCCTGCGCGAATCCTCGTTCGCAATATACGGCTGGACGACGGGTCCGTGGACGGCGGACAAGGTCGTCGTTCGGGATTTTTGGCCGCGACGTGCATCGCAGGAAATCACTTTTTGATGCCTACATATTAAAAAAAAATCCGCGCAGGAGTTTTTTGGAACGCCCACTCTGTCTCGATGGACGGCTGTGCGGCATTCGTACGTCGGGTCACGAGTTCGCTGCTGTCTGCCGGTCAGACGTCGACAGTGATCCTTTCGCAGGTTCACCTATGGAATCTATGTTACTAGTTCTCTTTTTCTCTAAATAATAAGATTTTTGGACGTCTCGCGACGACGCGGGTCCGTCGGCGTCCCTGCGCGAATCCTCGTTCGCAATATACGGCTGGACGACGGGTCCGTGGACGGCGGACAAGGTCGTCGTTCGGGATTTTTGGCCGCGACGTGCATCGCAGGAAATCACTTTTTGATGCCTACATATCAAAAAAATCCGCGCAGGAGTTTTTTGGAACGCCCACTCTGTCTCGATGGACGGCTGCGGCATTCGTACGTCGGGTCACGAGTTCGCTGCTGTCTGCCGGGTCAGACGTCGACAGTGATCCTTTCGCAGGTTCACCTATGGAATCTATGTTACTAGTTCTCTTTTTCTCTAAAATAAGATTTGTTGGACGTCTCGCGACGACGCGGGTCCGTCGGCGTCCCTGCGCGAATCCTCGTTCGCAATATACGGCTGGACGACGGGTCCGTGGACGGCGGACAAGGTCGTCGTTCGGGATTTTTGGCCGCGACGTGCATCGCAGGAAATCACTTTTTGATGCCTACATATCAAAAAAATCCGCGCAGGAGTTTTTTTGGACGCCCACTCTGTCTCGATGGACGGCTGTGCGGCATTCGTACGTCGGGTCACGAGTTCGCTGCTGTCTGCCGGGTCAGACGTCGACAGTGATCCTTTCGCAGGTTCACCTATGGAATCTATGTTACTAGTTCTCTTTTTTCTAATAATAAGATTTGTTGGACGTCTCGCGACGACGCGGTCCGTCGGCGTCCCTGCGCGAATCCTCGTTCGCAATATACGGCTGGACGACGGGTCCGTGGACGGCGGACAAGGTCGTCGTTCGGGATTTTTGGCCGCGACGTGCATCGCAGGAAATCACTTTTTGATGCCTACATATCAAAAAAAATCCGCGCAGGAGTTTTTTTGGAACGCCCACTCTGTCTCGATGGACGGCTGTGCGGCATTCGTACGTCGGGTCACGAGTTCGCTGCTGTCTGCCGGGTCAGACGTCGACAGTGATCCTTTCGCAGGTTCACCTATGGAATCTATGTTACTAGTTCTCTTTTTCTCTAAATAATAAGATTTGTTGGACGTCTCGCGACGACGCGGGTCCGTCGGCGTCCCTGCGCGAATCCTCGTTCGCAATATACGGCTGGACGACGGGTCCGTGGACGGCGGACAAGGTCGTCGTTCGGGATTTTTGGCCGCGACGTGCATCGCAGGAAATCACTTTTTGATGCCTACATATCAAAAAAAATCCTCGCAGGAGTTTTTTGGAACGCCCACTCTGTCTCGATGGACGGCTGTGCGGCATTCGTACGTCGGGTCACGAGTTCGCTGCTGTCTGCCGGTCAGACGTCGACAGTGATCCTTTCGCAGGTTCACCTATGGAATCTATGTTACTAGTTCTCTTTTCTCTAAATAATAAGATTTGTTGGACGTCTCGCGACGACGCGGGTCCGTCGGCGTCCCTGCGCGAATCCTCGTTCGCAATATACGGCTGGACGACGGGTCCGTGGACGGCGGACAAGGTCGTCGTTCGGGATTTTTTGGCCCGACGTGCATCGCAGGAAATCACTTTTGATGCCTACATTCAAAATCCGCGCGGAGTTTTTTTGACCGCCACTCTGTCTCGATGGACGGCTGTGCGGCATTCGTACGTCGGGTCACGAGTTCGCTGCTGTCTGCCGGGACGTCGACAGTGATCCTTTCGCAGGTTCACCTATGGAATCTATGTTACTAGTTCTCTTTTTCTCTAAATAATAAGATTTGTTTGGACGTCTCGCGACGACGCGGGTCCGTCGGCGTCCCTGCGCGAATCCTCGTTCGCAATATACGGCTGGACGACGGGTCCGTGGACGGCGGACAAGGTCGTCGTTCGGGATTTTTGGCCGCGACGTGCATCGCAGGAATCACTTTTTGATGCCTACATATCAAAAAAAATCCGCGCAGGAGTTTTTTTTGGACCCCCACTCTGTCTCGATGGACGGCTGGCGCTTCGTTCGTACGTCGGGTCACGAGTTCGCTGCTGTCTGTCGGTCCCCCCACCCCATCGTCGACAGTGATCCTTTCGCAGGTTCCCTATGAATCTATGTTACTAGTTCTCTTTTTCTCTAAATAAAGATTTGTTGGACGTCTCTCGCGACGACGCGGGTCCGTCGGCGTCCCTTCGCGAATCCTCGTTCGCAATATACGGCTGGACGACGGGTCCGTGGACGGCGGACATGGTCCGTCGTTCGGAATTTTTGCGTCCCGAACGACGACCTTGTCCGCCGTCCACGAACCCGTCGTCCAGCCGTATATTGCGAACGAGGATTCGCGCAGGGACGCCGACGGAGCCACGTCGTCGCGAGACGTCCAACAAATCTTATTATTTAGCGAAAAAGAGAACTAGTAACATAGATTCCATAGGTGAACCTGCGAAAGGATCACTGTCGACGTCTGACCCGGCAGACAGCAGCGAACTCGTGACCCGACGTACGAATGCCGCACAGCAGTCCATCGAGACAGAGTGGGCGTCCCAAAAAACACCTGCGCGAATTTTTTTTAATATGTAGGCATCAAAAAGTGATTTCCTGCGATGCACGTCGCGGCCGAAAATCCCGAACGACGACCTTGTCCGCCGTCCACGGACCGTCGTCCAGCCGTATATTGCGAACGAGGATTCGCGCAGGGACGCCGACGGAGCCGCGTCGTCGCGAGACGTCCAACAAATCTTATTATTTAGAGAAAAAGAGAACTAGTAACATAGATTCCATAGGTGAACCTGCGAAAGGATCACTGTCGACGTCTGACCCGGCAGACAGCAGCGAACTCGTGACCCGACGTACGAATGCCGCACAGCCGTCCATCGAGACAGAGTGGGCGTCCCAAAAAACTCATGCGCGGATTTTTTTTTAATATGTAGGCATCAAAAAGTGATTTCCTGCGATGCACGTCGCGGCCGAAAATTCCGAACGACGACCTTGTCCGCCGTCCACGGACCCGTCGTCCAGCCGTATATTGCGAACGAGGATTCGCGCAGGGACGCCGACGGAGCCGCGTCGTCGCGAGACGTCCAACAAATCTTATTATTTAGCGAAAAAGAGAACTAGTAACATAGATTCCATAGGTGAACCTGCGAAAGGATCACTGTCGACGTCTGACCCGGAAGACAGCAGCGAACTCGTGACCCGACGTACGAATGCCGCACAGCCGTCCATCGAGACAGAGTGGGCACGCCAAAAAACTCCTGCGCGGATTTTTCTTGATATGTAGGCATCAAAAAGTGATTTCCTGCGATGCACGTCGCGGCCAAAAATCCCGAACGACGACCTTGTCCGCCGTCCACGGACCCGTCGTCCAGCCGTATATTGCGAACGAGGATTCGCGCAGGGACGCCGACGGAGCCACGTCGTCGCGAGACGTCCAACAAATCTTATTATTTAGCGAAAAAGAGAACTAGTAACATAGATTCCATAGGTGAACCTGCGAAAGGATCACTGTCGACGTCTGACCCGGCAGACAGCAGCAAACTCGTGACCCGACGTACGAATGCCGCACAGCCGTCCATCGAGACAGAGTGGGCGTCCCAAAAAACTCCTGCGCGGATTTTTTTTTGATATGTAGGCATGAAAAAGTGATTTCCTGCTATGCACGTCGCGGCCGAAAATTCCGAACGACGACCTTGTCCGCCGTCCACGGACCCGTCGTCCAGCCGTATATTGCGAACGAGGATTCGCGCAGGGACGCCGACGGAGCCGCGTCGTCGCGAGACGTCCAACAAATCTTATTATTTAGAGAAAAAGAGAACTAGTAACATAGATTCCATAGGTGAACCTGCGAAAGGATCACTGTCGACGTCTGACCCGGCAGACAGCAGCGAACTCGTGACCCGACGTACGAATGCCGCACAGCCCTCCATCGAGACAGAGTGGGCGCGCCAAAAAACTCCTGCGCGGATTTTTTCTTGATTTGTAGGAATCAAAAAGTGATTTCCTGCGATGCACGTCGCGGCCGAAAATTCCGAACGACGACCTTGTCCGCCGTCCACGGACCCGTCGTCCAGCCGTATATTGCGAACGAGGATTCGCGCAGGGACGCCGACGGAGCCGCGTCGTCGCGAGACGTCCAACAAATCTTATTATTTAGCAAAAAAGAGAACTAGTAACATATATTCCATAGGTGAACCTGCGAAAGGATCACTGTCGACGTCTGACCCGGCAGACAGCAGCGAACTCGTGACCCGACGTACGAATGCCGCACAGCCGTCCATCGAGACAGAGTGGGCGCGCCAAAAAACTCCTGCATGGATTTTTCTTGATATCCAGGCATCAAAAAGTGATTTCCTGCGATGCACGTCGCGGCCAAAAATCCCGAACGACGACCTTGTCCGCCGTCCACGGACCCGTCGTCCAGCCGTATATTGCGAACGAGGATTCGCGCAGGGACGCCGACGGAGCCGCGTCGTCGCGAGACGTCCAACAAATCTTAATATTTAGAGAAAAAGAGAACGAGTAACATAGATTCCATAGGTGAACCTGCGAAAGGATCACTGTCGACGTCTGACCCGGCAGACAGCAGCGAACTCGTGACCCGACGTACGAATGCCGCACAGCCGTCCATCGAGACAGAGTGGGCGTTCCAAAAATTCCTGCGCGGATTTTTTTTTTATATGTAGGCATCTAAAAGTGATTTCCTGCGATGCACGTCGCGGCCAAAAATCCCGGACGACGACCTTGTCCGCCGTCCACGGACCCGTCGTCCACCCGTATATTGCGAACGAGGATTCGCGCAGGGACGCCGACGGAGCCGCGTCGTCGCGAGACGTCCAACAAATCTTATTATTTAGCGAAAAAGAGAACTCGTAACTTGGATTCCATAGGTGAACCTGCGAAAGGATCACTGTCGACGTCTGACCCGGCAGACAGCAGCGAACTCGTGACCCGACGTACGAATGCCGCACAGCCGTCAATCGAGACAAAGTGGGCGTCCCAAAAAACTCCTGCGCGGATTTTTTTTTGATATGTAGGCATCAAAAAGTGATTTCCTGCGATGCACGTCGCGGCCAAAAATCCCGAACGACGACCTTGTCCGCCGTCCACGGACCCGTCGTCCAGCCGTATATTGCGAACGAGGATTCGCGCAGGGACGCCGACGGAGCCGCGTCGTCGCGAGACGTCCAACAAATCTTATTATTTAGAGAAAAAGAGAACTAGTAACATAGATTCCATAGGTGAACCTGCGAAAGGATCACTGTCGACGTCTGACCCGGCAGACAGCAGCGAACTCGTGACCCGACGTACGAATGCCGCACAGCCGTCCATCGAGACAGAGTGGGCGCGCCAAAAAACTCCTGCGCGGATTTTTTTTTTATATGTAGGCATCTAAAAGTGATTTCCTGCGATGCACGTCGCGGCCAAAAATCCCGAACAACGACCTTGTCCGCCGTCCACGGACCCGTCGTCCAGCCGTATATTGCGAACGACGATTCGCGCAGGGACGCCGACGGAGCCGCGTCGTCGCGAGACGTCCAACAAATCTTATTATTTAGAGAAAAAGAGAACGAGTAACATAGATTCCATAGGTGAACCTGCGAAAGGATCACTGTCGACGTCTGACCCGGCAGACAGCAGCGAACTCGTGACCCGACATACGAATGCCGCACAGCCGTCCATCGAGACAGAGTGGGCGTTCCAAAAATTCCTGCGCGGATTTTTTTTTTTATATGTAGGCATCTAAAAGTGATTTCCTGCGATGCACGTCGCGGCCAAAAATCCCGGACGACGACCTTGTCCGCCGTCCACGGACCCGTCGTCCACCCGTATATTGCGAACGAGGATTCGCGCAGGGACGCCGACGGAGCCGCGTCGTCGCGAGACGTCCAACAAATCTTATTATTTAGAGAAAAAGAGAACTAGTAACATAGATTCCATAGGTGAACCTGCGAAAGGATCACTGTCGACGTCTGACCCGGCAGACAGCAGCGAACTCGTGACCCAACGTACGAATGCCGCACAGCCGTCCAACGAGACAGAGTGGGCGCGCCAAAAAACTCCTGCGCGGATTTTTCTTGATATCCAGGCATCAAAAAGTGATTTCCTGCGATGCACGTCACGGCAAAAACTCGCGAATGACGACCCTGTACGCTGTTCACGGACCCGTCGTCCAGCCGTATATTGCGAACGAGGATTCAGGCACGGGCGCCGACGAACCCGCGTCACCGCGAGAAGTCCAAGAAGCCTTATCGTTTAGAGAAATGGGAACTCGTAACAAGGATACTATAGGTGAACCTGCGAAAGGATCATTGACGATGTCTGCCTCGGCCGACAACAGCGAATTCGTGACCCGATGTACGAATGCCGGTCAGACCGTCCATCGAGGCAGAGTGGGCGCCCCAAAAAACTCCTACGCAGAATTTCTCGAATATATAGGCAGCAAAAATGGATTTACTGCGATGCACGTCACGGCAAAAACTCGCCAACGACGACCCTATACGCTGTTCACGGACCCGTCGTCCAGCCGTATATTGCGAACGAGGATTCAGGCATTGGCGCCGACGAATCCGCGTCACCGCGAGAAGTCCAATAAGCCTTATCGTTTAGAGAAATGGGAACTCGTAACAAGGATACTATAGGTGAACCTGCGAAAGGATCATTGACGATGTCTGCCTCGGCCGACAACAGCGAATTCGTGACCCGATGTACGAATGCCGGTCAGACCGTCCATCGAGGCAGAGAGGGCGCCCCAAAAAACTCCTACACAGAATTTCTCGAATATATAGGCAGCAAAAATGGATTTACTGCGATGCACGTCACGGCAAAAACTCGCCAACGACGACCCTATACGCTGTTCACGGACCCGTCGTCCAGCCGTATATTGCGAACGAGGATTCAGGCATTGGCGCCGACGAATCCGCGTCACCGCGAGAAGTCCAATAAGCCTTATCGTTTAGAGAAATGGGAACTCGTAACAAGGATACTATAGGTGAACCTGCGAAAGGATCATTGACGATGTCTGCCTCGGCCGACAACAGCGAATTCGTGACCCGATGTACGAATGCCGGTCAGACCGTCCATCGAGGCAGAGAGGGCGCCCCAAAAAACTCCTACACAGAATTTCTCGAATATGTAGGCAGCAAAAATGGATTTACTGCGATGCACGTCACGGCAAAAACTCGCGAACAACGACCCTGTACGCTGTTCACAGACCCGTCGTCCAGCCGTATATTGCGAACGAGGATTCAGGCACGGGCGGCGACGAACCCGCGTCACCGCGAGAAGTCCAGTAAGCCTTATCGTTTAGAGAAATGGGAACTCGTAACAAGGATACTATAGGTGAACCTGCGAAAGGATCATTGACGATGTCTGCCTCGGCCGACAACAGCGAATTCGTGACCCGATGTACGAATGCCGGTCAGACCGTCCATCGAGGCAGAGTGGGTGCCCCAAAAAACTCCTCCGAGGATTTTCGCGAATATGTAAGCAGCAAAAGGATTTCCTGCGATGCACGTCACGGCAAAAACTCGCGAACGACGACCCTGTACGCTGTTCACGGACCCGTCGTCCAGCCGTATATTGCGAACGAGGATTCGGGCCCGGGCGCCGACGAACCCGCGTCAACGCGAGAAGTCCAGTAAGCCTTATCGTTTAGAGAAATGGGAACTCGTAACAAGGATACTATAGGTGAACCTGCGAAAGGATCATTGACGATGTCTGCCTCGGCCGACAATAGCGAATTCGTGATCCGATGTACGAATGCCGGTCAGACCGTCCATCGAGGCAGAGTGGGCGCCCCAAAAAACTCCTACGAAGAATTTTGCGAATATATAGGCAGCAAAAATGGATTAACTGCGATGCACGTCACGGCAAAAACTCACGAACGACGACCCTGTACGCTGTTCACGGACCCGTCGTCCAGCCGTATATTGCGAACGAGGATTCGGGCCCGGGCGCCGACGAACCCTCGTCAACGCGAGAAGTCCAGTAAGCCTTATCGTTTAGAGAAATGGAAACTCGTAACAAGGATACTATTGGTGAACCTGCGAAAGGATCATTGACGATGTCTGCCTCGGCCGACAACAGCGAATTCGTGACCCGATGTACGAATGCCGGTCAGACCGTCCATCGAGGCAGAGTGGGCGCCCCAAAAAACTGTTACGCAGAATTTCTCGAATATGTAGGCAGCAAAAATGGATTGACTGCGATGCACGTCACGGCAAAAACTCGCGAACGACGACCCTGTACGCTGTTCACGGACCCGTCGTCCAGCCATATATTGCGAACGAGGATTCAGGCACGGGCGCCGACGAACCCGCGTCACTGCGAGAAGTCTAGTAAGCCTTATCGTTTAGAGAAATGGGAACTCGTAACAAGGATACTATAGGTGAACCTGCGAAAGGATCATTGACGATGTCTGCCTCGGCCGACAACAGCGAATTCGTGACCCGATGTACGAATGCCAGTCAGACCGTCCATCGAGGCAGAGTGGGCGCCCCAAAAAACTCCTACGAAGAATTTTGCGAATATATAGGCAGCAAAAATGGATTAACTGCGATGCACGTCACGGCAAAAACTCACGAACGACGACCCTGTACGCTGTTCACGGACCCGTCGTCCAGCCGTATATTGCGAACGAGGATTCGGGCCCGGGCGCCGACGAACCCGCGTCAACGCGAGAAGTCCAGTAAGCCTTATCGTTTAGAGAAATGGGAACTCGTAACAAGGATACTATAGGTGAACCTGCGAAAGGATCATTCACGATGTCTGCCTCGGCCGACAACAGCGAATTCGTGACCCGATGTACGAATGCCGGTCAGACCGTCCATCGAGGCAGAGTGGGCTCCCCAAAAAACTCCTGCGCGGAATTTTGCGAATATGTAGGCAGCAAAAATGGATTTCCCGCGATGCACGTCACGGCAAAAATATTGCGAACGACGACCCTGTACGCTGTTCGCGGACCCGTCGTCCAGCCGTATATTGCGAACGAGGATTCGGGCACGGGCGCCGACGAACCCTCGTCAACGCGAGAAGTCCAGTAAGCCTTATTGTTTAGAGAAATGGGAACTCGTAACAAGGATATTATAGGTGAACCTGCGAAAGGATCATTGACGATGTCTGCCTCGGCCGACAACAGCGAATTCGTGACCCGATGTACGAATGCCGGTCAGACCGTCCATCGAGGCAGAGTGGGTGCCCCAAAAAACTCCTCCGAGGATTTTCGCGAATATGTAAGCAGCAAAAGGATTTTCTGCAATGCACGTCACGGCAAAAACTCGCGAACGACGACCCTGTACGCTGTTCACGGACCCGTCGTCCAGCCGTATATTGCGAACGAGGATTCGGGCACGGGCGCCGACGAACCCGCGTCAACGCGAGAAGTCCAGTAAGCCTTATCGTTTAAAGAAATGGGAACTCGTAACAAGGATACTATAGGTGAACCTGCGAAAGGATCATTGACGATGTCTGCCTCGGCCGACAATAGCGAATTCGTGACCCGATGTACGAATGCCGGTCAGACCATCCATCGAGGCAGAGTGGGCGCCCCAAAAAACTCCTACGAAGAATTTTGCGAATATATAGGCAGCAAAAATGGATTAACTGCGATGCACGTCACGGCAAAAACTCACGAACGACGACCCTGTACGCTGTTCACGGACCCGTCGTCCAGCCGTATATTGCGAACAAGGATTCGGGCCCGGGGGCCGACGAAACCGCGTCAACGCGAGAAGTCCAGTAAGCCTTATCGTTTAGAAAATGGGAACTCGTAACAAGGATACTATAGGTGAACCTGCGAAAGGATCATTGACGATGTCTGCCTCGGCCGACAACAGCGAATTCGTGACCCGATGTACGAATGCCGGTCAGACCGTCCATCGAGGCAGAGTGGGTGCCCCAAAAAACTCCTCCGAGGATTTTCGCGAATATGTAAGCAGCAAAAGGATTTCCTGCGATGCACGTCACGGCAAAAAATCGCGAACGACGACCTTATACGCTGTTCACGGACCCGTCGTCCAGCCGTATATTGCGAACGAGGATTCGGGCACGGGCGCCGACCAACCCGCGTCAACGCGAGAAGTCCAGTAAGCCTTATCGTTTAGAGAAATGGGAACTCGTAACAAGGATACTATAGGTGAACCTGCGAAAGGATCATTGACGATGTCTGCCTCGGCCGACAATAGCGAATTCGTGACCCGATGTACGAATGCCGGTCAGACCGTCCATCGAGGCAGAGTGGGCGTCCCAAAAAACATCTACGCAGAATTTCTCGAATATGTAGGCAGCAAAAATGGATTTACTGCGATGCACTTCACGGCAAAAACTCGCGAACGACGACCCTGTACGCTGTGCACGGACCCGTCGTCCAACCATATATTGCGAACGAGTATTCAGGCACGGGCGCCGACGAACCCGCGTCACCGCGAGAAGTCCAGTAAGTCTTATCGTTTAAAGAAATGGGAACTCGTAACAAGGATAATATAGGTGAACCTGCGAAAGGATCATTGACGATGTCTGCCTCGGCCGACAACAGCGAATTCGTGACCCGATGTACGAATGCCGGTAAGACCGTCCATCGAGGCAGAGTGGGTGCCCCAAAAAACTCCTCCGAGGATTTTCGCGAATATGTAAGCAGCAAAAGGATTTCCTGCGATGCACGTCACGGCAAAAACTCGCGAACGACGACCCTGTACGCTGTTCACGGACCCGTCGTCCAGCCGTATATTGCGAACGAGGATTCGGGCCCGGGCGCCGACGAACCCGCGTCAACGCGAGAAGTCCAGTAAGCCTTATCGTTTAGAGAAATGGGAACTCGTAACAAGGATACTATAGGTGAACCTGCGAAAGGATCATTGACGATGTCTGCCTCGGCCGACAATAGCGAATTCGTGATCCGATGTACGAATGCCGGTCAGACCGTCCATCGAGGCAGAGTGGGCGCCCCAAAAAACTCCTACGAAGAATTTTGCGAATATATAGGCAGCAAAAATGGATTAACTGCGATGCACGTCACGGCAAAAACTCACGAACGACGACCCTGTACGCTGTTCACGGACCCGTCGTCCAGCCGTATATTGCGAACGAGGATTCGGGCCCGGGCGCCGACGAACCCTCGTCAACGCGAGAAGTCCAGTAAGCCTTATCGTTTAGAGAAATGGAAACTCGTAACAAGGATACTATTGGTGAACCTGCGAAAGGATCATTGACGATGTCTGCCTCGGCCGACAACAGCGAATTCGTGACCCGATGTACGAATGCCGGTCAGACCGTCCATCGAGGCAGAGTGGGCGCCCCAAAAAACTGTTACGCAGAATTTCTCGAATATGTAGGCAGCAAAAATGGATTGACTGCGATGCACGTCACGGCAAAAACTCGCGAACGACGACCCTGTACGCTGTTCACGGACCCGTCGTCCAGCCATATATTGCGAACGAGGATTCAGGCACGGGCGCCGACGAACCCGCGTCACTGCGAGAAGTCCAGTAAGCCTTATCGTTTAGAGAAATGGGAACTCGTAACAAGGATACTATAGGTGAACCTGCGAAAGGATCATTGACGATGTCTGCCTCGGCCGACAACAGCGAATTCGTGACCCGATGTACGAATGCCAGTCAGACCGTCCATCGAGGCAGAGTGGGCGCCCCAAAAAACTCCTACGAAGAATTTTGCGAATATATAGGCAGCAAAAATGGATTAACTGCGATGCACGTCACGGCAAAAACTCACGAACGACGACCCTGTACGCTGTTCACGGACCCGTCGTCCAGCCGTATATTGCGAACGAGGATTCGGGCCCGGGCGCCGACGAACCCGCGTCAACGCGAGAAGTCCAGTAAGCCTTATCGTTTAGAGAAATGGGAACTCGTAACAAGGATACTATAGGTGAACCTGCGAAAGGATCATTCACGATGTCTGCCTCGGCCGACAACAGCGAATTCGTGACCCGATGTACGAATGCCGGTCAGACCGTCCATCGAGGCAGAGTGGGCTCCCCAAAAAACTCCTGCGCGGAATTTTGCGAATATGTAGGCAGCAAAAATGGATTTCCCGCGATGCACGTCACGGCAAAAATATTGCGAACGACGACCCTGTACGCTGTTCGCGGACCCGTCGTCCAGCCGTATATTGCGAACGAGGATTCGGGCACGGGCGCCGACGAACCCTCGTCAACGCGAGAAGTCCAGTAAGCCTTATTGTTTAGAGAAATGGGAACTCGTAACAAGGATATTATAGGTGAACCTGCGAAAGGATCATTGACGATGTCTGCCTCGGCCGACAACAGCGAATTCGTGACCCGATGTACGAATGCCGGTCAGACCGTCCATCGAGGCAGAGTGGGTGCCCCAAAAAACTCCTCCGAGGATTTTCGCGAATATGTAAGCAGCAAAAGGATTTTCTGCAATGCACGTCACGGCAAAAACTCGCGAACGACGACCCTGTACGCTGTTCACGGACCCGTCGTCCAGCCGTATATTGCGAACGAGGATTCGGGCACGGGCGCCGACGAACCCGCGTCAACGCGAGAAGTCCAGTAAGCCTTATCGTTTAAAGAAATGGGAACTCGTAACAAGGATACTATAGGTGAACCTGCGAAAGGATCATTGACGATGTCTGCCTCGGCCGACAATAGCGAATTCGTGACCCGATGTACGAATGCCGGTCAGACCATCCATCGAGGCAGAGTGGGCGCCCCAAAAAACTCCTACGAAGAATTTTGCGAATATATAGGCAGCAAAAATGGATTAACTGCGATGCACGTCACGGCAAAAACTCACGAACGACGACCCTGTACGCTGTTCACGGACCCGTCGTCCAGCCGTATATTGCGAACAAGGATTCGGGCCCGGGGGCCGACGAAACCGCGTCAACGCGAGAAGTCCAGTAAGCCTTATCGTTTAGAAAATGGGAACTCGTAACAAGGATACTATAGGTGAACCTGCGAAAGGATCATTGACGATGTCTGCCTCGGCCGACAACAGCGAATTCGTGACCCGATGTACGAATGCCGGTCAGACCGTCCATCGAGGCAGAGTGGGTGCCCCAAAAAACTCCTCCGAGGATTTTCGCGAATATGTAAGCAGCAAAAGGATTTCCTGCGATGCACGTCACGGCAAAAAATCGCGAACGACGACCTTATACGCTGTTCACGGACCCGTCGTCCAGCCGTATATTGCGAACGAGGATTCGGGCACGGGCGCCGACCAACCCGCGTCAACGCGAGAAGTCCAGTAAGCCTTATCGTTTAGAGAAATGGGAACTCGTAACAAGGATACTATAGGTGAACCTGCGAAAGGATCATTGACGATGTCTGCCTCGGCCGACAATAGCGAATTCGTGACCCGATGTACGAATGCCGGTCAGACCGTCCATCGAGGCAGAGTGGGCGTCCCAAAAAACATCTACGCAGAATTTCTCGAATATGTAGGCAGCAAAAATGGATTTACTGCGATGCACTTCACGGCAAAAACTCGCGAACGACGACCCTGTACGCTGTGCACGGACCCGTCGTCCAACCATATATTGCGAACGAGTATTCAGGCACGGGCGCCGACGAACCCGCGTCACCGCGAGAAGTCCAGTAAGTCTTATCGTTTAAAGAAATGGGAACTCGTAACAAGGATAATATAGGTGAACCTGCGAAAGGATCATTGACGATGTCTGCCTCGGCCGACAACAGCGAATTCGTGACCCGATGTACGAATGCCGGTAAGACCGTCCATCGAGGCAGAGTGGGCTCCCCAAAAAACTCCTGCGCGAAATTTTGCGAATATGTAGGCAGCAAAAATGGATTTCCCGCGATGCACGTCACGGCAAAAATATTGCGAACGACGACCCTGTACGCTGTTCGCGGACCCGTCGTCCAGCCGTATATTGCGAACGAGGATTCGGGCACGGGCGCCGACGAACCCTCGTCAACGCGAGAAGTCCAGTAAGCCTTATCGTTTAGAGAAATGGGAACTCGTAACAAGGATACTATTGGTGAACCTGCGAAAGGATCATTGACGATGTCTGCCTCGGCCGACAACAGCGAATTCGTGACCCGATGTACGAATACCGGTCAGACCGTCCATCGAGGCAGAGTGGGTGGCCCAAAAAACTCTTGCGCAGAATTTCGCGAATATGTAGGCAGCAAAAATGGATTTCCTGCGATGCACGTCACGGCAAAAACTCGCGAACGACGACCCTGTACGCTGTTCACGGACCCGTCGTCCAGCCGTATATTGCGAACGAGGATTCGGGCACGGGCGCCGACGAACCCGCGTCAACGCGAGAAGTCCAGTAAGCCTTATCGTTTAGAGAAATGGGAACTCGTAACAAGGATACTATAGGTGAACCTGCGAAAGGAACATTGACGATGTCTGCCTCGGCCGACAACAGCGAATTCGTGACCCGATGTACGAATGCCGGTCAGACCGTCCATCGAGGCAGAGTGGGCTCCCCAAAAAACTCCTGCGCGGAATTTTGCGAATATGTAGGTAGCAAAAATGGATTTCCCACGATGAACGTCACGGCAAAAATTGCGAACGACGACCCTGTACGCTGTTCGCGGACCCGTCGTCCAGCCGTAGATTGCGAACGAGGATTCGCGCACGGGCGCCGACGAACCCGCGTCAACGCGAGAAGTCCAGTATGCCTTATCGTTTAGAGAAAAGAGAACTCGTAACAAGGATTCTATAGGTGAACCTACGAAAGGATCAACGTCGATGTCTGCCCCGGTAGACAACAGCGAATTTGTGACCTGACGTACGAATGCCAGTCAGACCGTCCATCGAGGCAGAGTGGGCGCCCCAAAAAACTCCTGCGCGGATTTTTGCAAATATATAGGCAGCAAAAATGGATTTCCTGCGATGCACGTCACGGCAAAAACTCGCGAATGACGACCCTGTACGTTGACCCGTCGTCCAGCCGTATATTGCGAACGAGGATTCGGCAACGGGCGGCGACAAACCCGCGTCAATGCGAGAAGTCCAGTAAGCCTTATCATTTAGAGCAGTAGGAACTCGTAACAAGGATTTTATAGGTGAACCTGCGAAAGGATCATTGTCGATGTCTGCCCCGGCAGACAACAACGAATTCGTGACCCGACGTACGAATGCCGGTCAGGCCGTCCATCGAGGCAGAGTGGGCACCCAAAAACTCATGCGCGGATTTTCGCGAATATGTAGGCAGCAAAAATGGATTTCCTGCGATGCACGTCACGGCAAAAAATCGCGAACGACAACCCTGTACGCTGTTCACGGACCCGTCGTCCAGCCATATATTGCGAACGAGGATTCGCACACGGGCGCCGACGAACCCGTATCAACGCGAGAACTCCACTAAGCCTTATCGTTAAGAGAAAAGAGAACTCGAACAAGGATTCTACATTTGAATCTGCGAAAGGATCATTGTCGATGTCTGCCCTGGCAGACAACAGCGAATTTGTGACCCGACGTACGAATGCCGGTCAGATTGTCATCGAGGCATAGTGGGCTCCCCAAAAACTCCTGCGCGGACTTTTGCGAATATGTAGGCAGCAAAAATGGATTTCCTGCGATGCACTTCCCGGCCAAAAATCGCGAACGACGACCTTGTACGTTGTTCACGGACCTGTCGTCAAGCCGTATATTGCGAACGATGATTCGCGCAAGGGCGCCGACGAACCCGCGTCAACGCGAGAAGTCCAGTAAGCCTTATCGTTAAGAGAAAAGAGAACTCGTAACAAGGATTCTATTGTCGAACCTGCGAAAGGATCATTGTCGAAGTCTGCCCCGGCAGACAACAGCGAATTCGTGACCCGACGTACGAATGCCGGTCAGGCCATCCATCAAGGCAGAGTGGGCGCCCCAAAAAACTCATGTGCGGATTTTCGCGAATATGTAGGAAGCAAAAATGGATTTCCTGTGATGCACATCACAGCCAAGAATTCCGAACGACGACCTTGTACGCTGTTCACGGAATCGTCGTCCAGCCGTATATTGCCAACGAGGATTCGCGCACGGGCACCGACGAACCCGCGTCAACGCGAGAATTCCAGTAAGCCTTATCGTTAAGAGAAAACAGAACTCGTAATAAGGATTCTATTGTCGAACCTGCGAAAGTATCATTGTCGATGTCTGCCCCGGAAGACAACAGCGAATTCGTGACCCGACGTACGAATGTCGGTCAGGCCATCCATCGAGGCAGAGTGGGCGCCCCAAAAAACTCCTGCGCGGATTTTCAGGAATATGTAGGCAACAAAAATGGATTTCCTGCGATGCACGTCCCGGCCAAGAATCGCGAACGACGACCTTGTACGCTGTTCACGGACCCGTCGTCAAGCCGTATATTGCGAACGAGGATTCGCGCACGGGCGCCGACGAACCCGCATCAACGCGAGAACTCCACTAAGCCTTATCGTTAAGAGAAAAGAGAACTCGTAACAAGGATTCTACATTTGAATCTGCGAAAGGATCATTGTCGATGTCTGCCCTGGCAGACAACAGCGAATTTGTGACCCGACGTACGAATGCCGATCAGACCGTCATCGAGGCATAGTGGGCTCCCCAAAAACTCCTGCGCGGACTTTTGCGAATATGTAGGCAGCAAAAATGGATTTCCTGCGATGCACTTCCCGGCCAAAAATCGCGAACGACGACCTTGTACGTTGTTCACGGACCTGTCGTCAAGCCGTATATTGCGAACGATGATTCGCGCAAGGGCGCCGACGAACCCGCGTCAACGCGAGAAGTCCAGTAAGCCTTATCGTTAAGAGAAAAGAGAACTCGTAACAAGGATTCAATTGTCGAACCTGCGAAAGGATCATTGTCGATGTCTGTCCCGGCAGACAACAGCGAATTCGTGACCCGACGTACGAATGCCGGTCAGGCCATCCATCAAGGCAGAGTGGGCGCCCCAAAAAGCTCCTGCGCGGATTTTCGCGAATATGTAGGCAGCAAAAATGGATTTCCTGCGATGCACGTCCCAGCCAAAAATCGCGAACGACGACCTTGTACGCTGTTCACGGACCCGTCGTCCAGCCGTATATTGCGAACGAGGATTCACGCACGGGCGCCGACGAACCCGCGTCAACTCGAGAAGTCCAGTAAGCCTTACCGTTTAGAGAAAAGCAAACTCGTAAACAGGATTCTATATTTGAACCTGCGAAAGGATCATTGTCGATGTCTGCCCCGGCAGACAACAGCGAAATCGTGACCCGACGTACGAATGCCGGTCAGGTCGTCCATCGAGGCAGAGTGGCCGCCCCAAAAAACTCCTACGCGGATTTTCGCGAATATGTAGACAGCAAAAATGGATTTCCTGCGATGCACGTCCCGGCCAAAAATCGCGAACGACGACCTTGTATGTTGTTCACGGACCCGTCATCCAGCCGTATATTGCTAACGAGGATTCGCGTACGGGCGCCGACAAACCCTCGTTAACGCGAGAAGTCCAGTAAGCCTTATCGTTAAGAGAAAAGCAAACTCGTAACAAGGATTCTATAGGTGAACCTGCAAAATGATCATCGTTGATGTTTGCCCCGGCAGACATTAGCGAATTCGTGACCCGACGTACGAATAACGGTCAGGCCGTCCATCGAGGCAGAGTGGGCGCCCGAAAAAACTCCTGCGCGGATTTTCGCGAATATGTAGGCAGCAAAAATGGATTTCCTGCGATGCACGTCACGGCCAAAAATACGAACGACGACCCTGTACGCTGTTCACGAACCCGTCGTCCAGCCGTATATTGCGAACGAGGATTCGCGCACGGGCACCGACGAACCCGCGTCAACGCGAGAAGTCCAGTAAGCCTTATTGTTGAGAGAAAAGAGAACTCGTAACAAGGATTCTATTGTTGAACCTGCGAAAGGATCATTGTCGATGTCTGCCCCGGCAGACAACAACGAATTCGTGACCCGATGTACGAATGCCGGTCAGGCCATCCATCGAGCCAGAGTAAGCGCCCAAAAAAACTCATGTGCGGATTTTCGCGAATATGTAGGCAGCAAAAATGGATTTCCTATGATACACGTCACGGCCAAGAATTCCGAACGACGACCTTGTACGCTGTTCACGGAATCGTCGTCCAGCCGTATATTGCGAACGAGGATTCGCGCACGGGCGCCGACGAACCCGCGTCAACGCGAGAATTCCAGTAAGCCTTATCGTTAAGAGAAAACAGAACTCGTAATAAGGATTCTATTGTCGAACCTACAAAAGTATCATTGTCGATGTCTGCCCCGGAAGACAACAGCGAATTCGTGACCCGACGTACGAATGTCGGTCAGGCCATCCATCGAGGCAGAGTGGGCGCCCCAAAAAACTCCTGCGCGGATTTTCAGGAATATGTAGGCATCAAAAATGGATTTCCTGCGATGCACGTCCCGGCCAAAAATCGCGAACGACGACCTTGTACGCTTTTCACGGACCCGTCGTCAAGCCGTATATTGCGAACAAGGATTCGCGCACGGGCGCCGACGAACCCGCGTCAACACGAGAAGTCCAGTAAGCCTTATCGTTAAGAGAAAAGAGAACTCGTAACAAGGATTCTATATTTGGACCTGCGACAGGATCATTGTCGATGTCTGCCCCGGCAGACAACAGCGAAATCGTGACCCGACGTACGAATGCCGGTCAGGCCGTCCATCGAGGCAGAGTGGGCGCCCCAAAAAACTCCTGCGCGGATTTTCGCGAATATGTAGGCAGCAAAAATGGATTTCCTGCGATGCACGTCCCGGCCAAAAATCGCAAACGACGACATTGTACGCTGTTCACGGACCCGTCGTCCAGCCGTATATTGCGAAGGAGGATTCGCGCACGGGCGCCGACGAACCCGCGTCAACGCGAGAAGTCCAGTAAGCCTTATCGTTAAGAGAAAAGAGAACTCGTAACAACGATTCTATTGTTGAACCTGCGAGAGGATCATTGTCGATGTCTGCCCCGGCAAACAACAGCGAATTCGTGACCCGACGTACGAATGCCGGTCAGGCCGTCCATCGAGCCAAAGTGGGCGCCCCAAAAAATCCTGCGCGGATTTTCGCGAATATGTAGGCAGCAAAAATGTATTTCATGCGATGCACGTCCCGGCCAAAAATCCTGAACGACGACCATGTACGTTGTCCACGGACCCGTCGTCCAACCGTATATTGCGAACGAGGATTCGCGAACGGGCGCCGACTAACCAGCGTCAACGCGAGAAGTCCAGTGTGCCTTATCGTTTAGAGAAAAGAGAACTCGTAACAAGGATTCTATAGGTGAACCTACAAAACGATCATCGTTGATGTCTGCCCCGGCAGACAACACCGAATTCGTGACCCGACGTACGAATAACGGTCAGGCCGTCCATCGAGGCAGAGTGGGCGCCCCAAAAAACTCCTGCGCGGATTTTCGCGAATATGTAGGTAGCAAAAATGGATTTCCTGCGATGCACGTCACGGCCAAAAATGCGAACGACGACCCTGTACGCTGTTCACGGACCCGTCGTCCAGCCGTATATTGCGAACGAGGATTCGCGCACGGGCACCGACGAACCCGCGTCAACGCGAGAAGTCCAGTAAGCCTTATTGTTAAGAGAAAAGAGAACTCGTAACAAGGATTCTATTGTTGAACCTGCGAAAGGATCATTGTCGATGTCTGCCCCGGCAGACAACAGCGAAATCGTGACCCGACGTACGAATGCCGGTCAGGCCGTCCATCGAGGCAGAGTGGGCGCCCCAAAAAACTCTTGCGCTGATTTTCGCGAATATGTAGGCAGCGAAAATGGATTTCCCGCGATGCACGTCCCGGCCAAAAAATCGTGAACGGAAACCTTGTACGCTGTTCACGGACCCTTCTTCCACCGTATATTGCGAACGAGGATTCGCACACGGGCGCCGACGAACCCGAGTCAACGAGAGAAGTCCAGTAAGCCTTATCTTTAAGAGAAAAGCGAACTCGTAACAAGGATTCTATATTTGAACCTGCGAAAGGATCATTGTCGATGTCTGCCCCGGCAGACAACAGCGAAATCGTGACCCGACGTACGAATGCCGGTCAGGCCGTCCATCGAGGCAGAGTGGGCGCCCCAAAAAACTCTTGCGCGGATTTTCGCGAATATGTAGGCCGGAAAAATGGATTTCCTACGATGCACGTCCCGGCCAAAAATCGCGAACGACGACCTTGTACGCTGTTCACGGACCCGTCGTCCAGCCGTATATTGCGAAGGATGATTCGCGCACGGGCGCCGACGAACCCGCGTCAACGCGAGAAGTCCAGTAAGCCTTATCGTTAAGAGAAAAGAGAACTCGTAACAAGGATTCTATTGTTGAACCTGCGAGAGGATCATTGTCGATGTCTGCCCCGGCAAACAACAGCGAATTCGTGACCCGACGTACGAATGCCGGTCAGGCCGTCCATCGAGCCAGAGTGGACGCCCCAAAAAATCATGCGCGGATTTTCGCGAATATGTAGGCAGCAAAAATGGATTTCCTGCGATGCACGTCCCGGCCAAAAATTGCGAACGACGACCTTGTATGTTGTTCACGGACCCGTCGTCCAACCGTATATTGCCAACGAGGATTCGCGTACGGGCGCCGACGAACCCGCGTTAACACGAGAAGTCCAGTAAGCCTTATCGTTAAGAGAAAAGAGAACTCGTAACAAGGATTCTATTGTTGAACCTTCGAAAGGATCATTGTCGATGTCTGCCCCGGCAGACAACAGCGAATTCGTGACCCGACGTACGAATGCCGGTCAGGGCATCCATCGAGGCAGAGTGGGCACCCCAAAAAACTCCTGCGCGGATTTTCGCGAATATGTAGGCAGCAAAATTGGATTTCCTACGATGCACGTCACGGCCAAAAATTGCGAACGACGACCTTGTACGTTGTTCACGGACCCGTCGTCCAACCGTATATTGCGAACGAGGATTCGCGCACGGGCGCCAACGAACCCGCGTCAACGCGAGTAGTCCAATAAACCTTATCGTTTAGAGAAAAGAGAACATGCAACAAGGATTCTATAGGTGAACCTGCGAAAGGATCATTGTCGATGTCTGCCCCGGCAGACAACAGCGAATTCGTGACCCGACGTACGAATGCCGGTCAGGCCGTCCATCGAGGCAGAGTGGGCCCCCCAAAAAATTACTACGCGGTTTTTCGCGAATATGTAGGCAGCAAAAATGGATTTCCTCCCATGCACGTCACGGCCAAAAATTGCGAACGACGACCTTGTACTGTGTTCACGGATCCGTCGTCCAGCCGTATATTGCGAAGGAGGATTCGCGCACGGGCGCCAACGAACCCGCGTCAACGCGAGAAGTTCAGTAAGCCTTATCGTTTAGAGAAAATAGAACACGCAACAAGGATTCTATAGGTGAACCTGCGAAAGGATCATTGTCGATATCTGCCCCGGCAGACAACAGCGAATTCGTGACCCGACGTACGAATGCCGGTCAGGCCATCCATGGAGGCAGAGTGGGCGCCCCAAAAAACTCTTGCGTAGATTTTCACGAATATGTAGGCAGCAAAAATGGATTTCCTGCGATGCACGTCCTGGCCAAAAATCCTGAACGACGACCATGTACGCTGTCCACGGACCCGTCGTCCAGCCGTATATTGCGAACGAGGATTCGCGCACGGGCGCCGACGAACCCGCGTCAAAGCGAGAAGTCCAATAAGCCTTATGTTTTAAAGAAAATAGAAATCGTAACAAGGATTCTATAGATGAACCTGCGAAAGGATCATTGTCGATGTCTGCCCCGGCAGACAACAGCGAATTCGTGACCCGACGTACGAATGCCGGTCAGGCCGTCCATCGAGGCAGAGTGGGCGCCCCAAAAAACTCTTGCGCGGATTTTCGCAAATATGTAGGCAGCAAAAATGTATTTCCTGCGATGCACGTCCAGGCCAAAAATCGCAAACGACGACCTTGTATGTTGTTCACGGACCCGTCGTCCAGCCGTATATTGCTAACGAGGATTCGCGTACGGGCGCCGACGAACCCGCGTTAACGCGAGAAGTCCAGTAAGCCTTATCGTTAAGAGAAAAGAGAACTCGTAATAAGGATTCTATTGTCGAACCTGCGAAAGTATCATTGTCGATGTCTGCCCCGGCAGACAACAGCGAATTCGTGACCCGACGTACGAACGCCGGTCAGGCCATCCATCGAGGCAGAGTGGGCGCCCCAAAAAACTCCTATGTAGATTTTCACGAATATGTAGGCAGCAAAAATGGATTTCGTGCGATGCATGTCACGGCCAAAAATTGCGAACGACGACCTTGTACGCTGTTCACGGACCCGTCGTCCAGCCGTATATTGCGAACGAGGATTCGCGCACGGGCGCCGATGAACCCGCGTCAACGCGAGAAGTCCAGTAAGCCTTATCGTTTAGAGAAAAGAGAACACGAAACAAGGATTCTATAGGTGAACCAGCGAAAGAATCATTGTCGATGTCTGCCCCGGCAGACAAAAGCGAATTCATGACCCGACGTACGAATGCCGGTCAGGCCGTCCATCGAGGCAGAGTGGGCGCCCCAAAAAATTCCTACGCGGATTTTCGCGAATATGTAGGCAGCAAAAATGGATTTCCTCCCGTGCACGTCACGGCCAAAAATTGCGAACGACGACCTTGTACTGTGTTCACGGATCCCTCGTCCAGCCGTATATTACGAAGGAGGATTCGCGCACGGGCGCCAACGAACCCGCGTCAACGCGAGAAGTTCCGTAAGCTTTATCGTTTAGAGAAAATAGAACACGCAACAAGGATTCTATAGGTGAACCTGCGAAAGGATCATTGTCGATGTCTGCCCCGGCAGACAACAGCGAATTCGTGACCTGACGTACAAATGCCGGTCAGACCGTCCATCGAGGCAGAGTGGGCGCCCCAAAAAACTCTTGCGCAGATTTTCGCAAATATGTAGGCAGCAAAAATGGATTTCTTCCGATGCACATCACGGCCAAAAATTGCAAACGACGACGTTCTACGTTGTTCACTGACCCGTCGTCCAGCCGTATATTGGGAACAAGAATTCGCGCACGGGCAGCGACGAACCCGCGTCAACGCGAGAAGTCTAGTAAGCCTTATCGTTTAGAGAAAAGAGAACATGCAACAAGGATTCTATAGGTGAACCTGCGAAAGAATCATTGTCGATGTCTGCCCCGGCAGACAACAGCGAATTCGTGACCCGACGTACGAATGCCGGTCAAGCCGTCCATCGAGGCAGAGTGGGCGCCCCAAAAAACTCCTGCGCGGATTTTCGGGAATATGTAGGCAGCAAAAATGGATTTCCTCCCATGCATGTCACGGCCAAAAATTGCGAACGACGACCTTGTACGCTGCTCGCGAACCCATCGTCCAGTCGTATATTGCGAACGAGGATTCACGCACGGGCACCGACGAACCCACGTCAACGCGAGAAGTCCAGTAAGCCTTATCGTTTAGAGAAAAGAGAACACGTAACAAGGATTCTATAGGTGAACCTGCGAAAAAATCATTGTCGATGTCTGCCCCGGCAGGCAACAGCAAATTCGTGACCCGACGTACGAATGCCGGTCAGGCCGTCCATCGAGGCAGAGTGGGCTCCCCGAAAAACTCCTGCACGGATTTTCGTGAATATGTAAGCAGCAAAAATGGATTTCATGCGATGCACGTTGCCGCCAAAAATTGCAAACGAAGACCTTGTACTGTTCACGGACCCGTGGTCCAGCCGTATATTGCGAACGAGGATTCGTACGTGGGGTCACGAATTCGCTGTCGAAAGTATCATTGTCGATATCTGCCCCGACAGGTGATCCTGCGAAAGGATCAATGTCGATATCTGCCCCGGCAGACAACAGCGAACTCGTGACCCGACGTACGAATGCCGCTCAGGCCGTCCATCGTGACAGAGTGGGCGCCGCGAGTCCCAAAAAACTTCTACACGGATTTTCGTGCACTTGTAGGCAGCAAAAATGGGATTTTCTGCGATCCATGTCGCGGCCGAGAATCGCGAATGACGATCCCGTCAGCCGTTCACGGAGCCGTCGCACAGACGAATTATGCGAACGCGGGTTCGCGCACGGGCGCCGACGAACCCGCGTCATCGCGAGAAGTCGAATAAGCCGTATCGTTTAGAGAAAGGAGAATTCATAAAATGAATTCTGCAGGTGAACCTGCGAAAGGATCGTTGTCGATATAAGCCCCGGCAGACAACCGCGAACTGGTGACCCGACGTACGAATGCCACTCAGGCCGTCCATCGTGACAGAGTGGGCGCCACGAGTCCCAAAAAACTCCTACACATATTTTCATGCACTTGTAGGCAGCAAAAAAGGGATTCCTTGCGATCCCCGTCGCGGCCAGGAATCGCGAACGACGACCCCATCAGCTGCTCACGGAGCCGTCGCCCAGCTGAATTTTTTGAACGGGGGTTCGCACACGGGCGCCGATGAACCCGCGTCATCGCGAGAAGTCGAATAAGCCTTATCGTTTAGAGAAATGAGAATTCGTAAAATGAATTCTATAGGTGAACCTGCGAAAGAATCATTGCTGATATCTGCCCCGGCAGACAACAGCGAACTCGTGACCCGACGTACGAATGCCGCTCAGGCCGTCCATCGTGACAAAGTGGGCGCCACGAGTCTCAAAAAACTCCTGCACAGATTTTTGTGCACTTGTAGGCAGCAAAAATGTGATATCCTGCGATCCACGTCGCGGCCAGGAATCGCGAACGACAACCCCGTCTGCCGCTCACGGAGCCGTCGCCCAACTGAATTTTTCGAACGAGGGTTCGCACATGGGCGCCGACGAACCCACATCATTGCGAGAAGTCGAATAAGCTTTATCGTTTAGAGAAAGGAGAATTCGTAAAATGAATTCTATAGGTGAACCTACGAAAGGATCATTGTCGATGTCTGCCCCGGCAGACAACAGCGAACTTGTGACCCACGTACGAATCCCGCTCAGGCCGTCGATCAAGACTGAGTGGGCGCCATGCGTCCCAAAAAATTCCTGCACGGATTTATTTGCACTTGTAGGCAGAAAAAATGGGATTCCCTGTGATCCACGTCGCGGCCGGAATCGCGAACGACGACCCCGTCAACCGCTCACGGAGCCATCGCCCAGCCGAATTTTTCGAACGGGGGTTCGCACACGGCGTCGGCGTACCCGCGTCATCGCGAGTAGTCGAATAAGCCTTATCGTTTAGAGAAAGGAGAATTCATAAAATGAATTCTATAGGTGAACCTACGAAAGGATCATTATCGATGTCTACCTCGGCAGACAACAGCGAACTCATGACCCGACGTACGAATGCCGCTCAGGCCGTCAATCGAGACTGAGTGGGCGCCATGCGTCCCAAAAAAATCCTGCACGGATTTCTTTGCACATGTAGGCAGCAAAAATGAAATTCACTGCGATCTACATCGCGGCAAGGAATCGCATACGACGCCTCTATCAGCCGCTCACGGAGCTGTCGCTCAGACGAATTTTGTGAACGGGAATTCGTGCACGGAAAGAACGTTCGTCATTAGTTTGATGCAAATTTATTTCAAAGCATATTATATATATACTACTATTTATTATTTATGCTTTTTTGTAAACCAAACTCAATGATATATATAAACTTCAATAGATGTGAAACTATTAATTTAAATTTATGAAATTTTTTCTTCAAATAATAATAATAATATTAAATATAATCCATTTTTCTTTTGCTCAAGCTGACTAAATAACCTTTTAAAGCATTTGCACTTTTAATTGCTTTATATATATACATATCATAATTTTGTTTCGTAAAATAAATAAGAAAAAATAACTTGTTTTGTTACTATTAGCAAAATCTAAGCTCGAGCCTCTAAAAAATGTAGTATTAATTAATTTTATTTTTTTAAAAAAAAAATGTAGTATTAATTATTTAAAAGGCCTTTAAGACAACATATATAATAAAATCTCTTGCATATTTGATTTGATTTCAATTTTGGGCCTCAATTTTTGATAGATATAGGAAGTTAAATGGTTCAATTCTAATGGGCCTACCCAATTTATTTTAATTAATATGAAAGAAATTAATTTTTGGGTTTATTGTTATCGTGTATAACTATCTCTGTATTGTATTTGTGTGTTAGAATTGATTCAAGAATACGTAGAATTTTGTTTTATTTTAAAAAATATTGATGTATTTAATTCTGAATTTTTTAAAAAAAAAAAATGATTTCAAAATTTAAAAAAGAAAAGTAAAATATTTAAATATTTTATACAAAATAATGAATATATTTATTAGGACAATGTGTTCTTCCAATTTTTTTCTCCGACACATTTTTTTTCAATACATATTTATTATTTGTATATTCTCTACACAATTTTCTATGTCTTATATATAAAAAAATATTTATTCAAATTATTTTACAAAACAAATACACTGTCTAAATAAAATAACTAATTATATATGATAACATATTAAAATTAATATTTCAAGTTTTCATTTTTTATTAATGATTTTTAAAATTTAGTTCTAAAATATAATATATTTTCTTTTAAGCAATATGTGATATATATATATATATATACTCCCTCCGTCCCTTAACAATTCTAATTTACAATATTACACAAATGTCATTACATTTATATCATACAATACTAATATAGTTAATTTAGTCTTTTTACCTTTATTTCTACTTTATCCCAATATAATACTAATATTTTTAAAACTTCGTGCAAAAAATAAATAGATATATAGATATGGAACGGAGGGAGTATATCATATTCTCAATTGTAGTAACGCAAAGGATGGTCTGTTGGTGGACTTGTCACCAAGAGGTCACCTGATACACATGATTTGTCTAGTATAATTTATTTTGTCGAACATAATTTGCACTTAACGCTTAAAAAAAAAATAACACGCCAAAACGGTGTATTTCTTTATTTCAATTTTTTTTTTTTTCAAATCTTACTATTGAAATTTTATATTTTTTGAAAATTTAAAATAACATCTCAATAAATATTATTTAAATACTTATAAAAACAATCTAAATCAAAATTTCTCAAAACCAAAGCTCATTTAAACAAGAGTCACACCCACCCCATTTGTCACTCTTACACTCCCGACCACCAAACAACCCCTTTCACTCTAACTATATTTATTTACATACATTTATACATCTGTGACTGTGAGAGAGATATATATATACATATATATATGTATAGAGAGAGAGAGAGAGAGAGAGAGAGAGAGAGAGAGGGAGAGAGGCAGCCACAGCAGAAATCTCCCACCTGTTTCTAGAGAGGTTTATTTACTTACACATATCACTACTGACCCAATTAAATGTCTGGATCCATCTTCACAAATACAATATATATTTATATTTAGAGAGAGAGAGAGAGAATGAATAGAGCAGTTCATGGCAGAAAGCGTTACAATTAATTTACATGCAGCATCATTCAATATTCATCATCTTCTTCTTCTTCTTCTCTCAATTCAATTTGCAATCCATCTCATTACATTACATTACATTACATCACAAATATATATATATATATATATATATAATTTCCAGCACATGACTGAGTTACGTACATCTGCAACTGCAAGAAGATGAAAGAAATCAATGCCCACATATACATACATACATTTAATTTATAATTTTCAACATTAAAAAGAAAATGAAATGAAAATTAAAGAGATCGATATTGGTTACATTTACAGCAGCTGCAACAGAACCATAGCATCACATCATCATCATCATCATCATATAATATATATATATATATCTGCCATTAAAACCCTACCAAAGCATATTAAAATTAGGGTTTTTTGCCCCTCTTAATTCCAGCATTTTATATATATATATATATATATATATTTAGATAGCAAAATAATTGGTAGAAACGTGTGGCATAAATATAGTGCAACAAATCTATGCCCTAAAGAAGAAAGATGATAATGATTGTGTGCTGATAAAGTAAAGCTTATTTTGGAGGAACATTTGTGCTTTCTAATATCACTGGTCCCTAATTTAATTTAATTTCTTGGTACCATACTCCCTCTCCAATTAATTTTTAAAGGTTTTTTTTTAAATAATAATAATAATAATAATCTGGTTTTATACTTATATTATTAAGTAAAATTTATATCTTTAAGATAAATAAAAAAAAAAAAACCAATTTTTTGTTCAAAATATTAAATTAAACATTATTTCTATCCAAACCTCTTTAGAAAATATCCATTAATACATTACCTCTCTTATAGAACTTGTAAAGTTTCATTGAAATAAAATAATAATAACAATGATAAGAAGAAAGAGTAGTAGGAGTCATCTCGATGTCTTTTAGTATTATTATTATTATTATTATTCAATTTTTTACTATTTACCTCTATATTTTTTGAAAAAAAAAATGTTTCGCATCTAATATTATTTTAATAAAAAAATTTAAATCTCTCAACTTAATTAAAACTGGGAAAAAAAAAATTACATTGATAGAATTAATATCCCCTTTCATACAACAAAGCTGTATATTTTGTAATATTTAAATTACAAAATTTGGGTAAGAATAAAAGACTACAAAATTGAAGATGAACTTAAAGTTATGCTAAATTTAATCAATGGGATGTAAATATCATGATGAAATTTGGTGTGTCAAATCTGGTTTGATAGATTTTGATTTTAGTAACTCTTACGATTAATTTTCTACAAATACATATATAAATATATTAACAAAACATTACGTCAAACCACTCCTAAGAAAAATTCCAAAACCAAACTCAAGTAAACCTCTTTTATCTTTTTCATAATATGTGTTTAATCCGAACAATTAAATTTTTTTTTCCTTTTTTCTTTCTACATCTTGAAATTAAAATAAAATGATTGTAAAAAAAGTGTTCATTTGCACAATATAGAAGTTCTTGATAATTTGAATTATTTATTATCAAAAGAAAGAACTTATGAAAATATATTATTATTGTGCTATATTTTGTTTATTTACATAGATCTAGCTACTTTCAATATATGAATTTATTCGTTATTACTTAATTTATTTTTATTTTTTTTTTTTCGTTCTTATTTTGAATAGTGAAGAAAATTAGGTGAAATATTGTTACTTGTATTTTATTTTTTTATTTTTTCCACTCACATATAGAACCAATTAATGTCCTACCAAATAATCTTGAATACATATAAAAGAATTAGATTCATAATAGCGCGTGACATAAATTATGTAATAAAATATTGATCTAAAAAGGTGATGCTATAATAAGTTTGTGTGGCACAAATAAATATTACTAATATTTTAGTTTTGTTTTTAAATTTTGAGGTGTGAGATAATTGTCTCAAAATTCTTTAAGTTATTGTTAAGTGGTATGTTATTTTTTAGTTTTTTTTTTTTTTTTGAAAAAAAATATATGATTTTTTAGTTCTTAATAAAAAGATATATTTGTTTTTCATACAAAATATCAAATTTGACAATTATTTATCTAAAAAATATTAGCAAAAAAAACACACACACACAAAAATATATACGTAAATGTGTGTGTTTCTTTGTATTTTAGGGTTTTATTATTCTTTTAAGTCTTATGAGGTATTATGGTAACATTAAAATTTTAAAAAAAATAATTAATTAGAAATAAATATTTAATATGATGCATGTGTTGAATTATGAATAGATGTTGTGGTATAAACTTTTAAATGAAAACTATGTTTGGATAATGAAAAACATGTATTTAGTGCAATCTCTTTTATTGAATATATTTTAAGTTCAATATAAAACATGTATTTAGTGCAATCTGTTTTAATTTATTGAATATATTTTTAATTCAATGAAAAATGTGTATTTAGTGCATAAGATAATTATATTGTGAAATTTTTCAAAAATACAAATAAAGACATCCACTCCAAATATTGAAAAATTGAAGCTCATTTAAAAATATAGACTTTGTTGAGCTAGTTTTGGATTAAATTGAAATTTGAAAATAGTATTTTTAAAATAATAATAATAATAATAAAATTAGTTATTTGATTAAATATTTTGTGAGACAAAATAGATTTTAGAAAAGTTTTTTTTTTTTTTTTTAGTCTCCATTTAGATAGTTGTTTTTAGAACTTTAAATTTTTTTAAAAAAATTTAAATGATAAAAATTATATAAAATTAAGTATTTGATACGGTATTTTATGAGATAAAATAAATATTTTGATTTTTCAAGTAGTATTTGATAATGTTTTTGCTGATGGTAAAGAAAATATTGGTGATTTAATTTGTGATGTTATGGTGCTGAAATTATGATGTAACAATCAACAACAAAATTATATACGTCCACCTACTTTAATTAGTTATTAGAATTTATATTTGTTAGTTGAATGCAACTAATTCTTTATTTCATTTTATTTAAAATTTTAATTCATGTTGAAATAAAGAATTTGGAAAAAAATAAAATAAAATAAAATAAAATAAAATAGATGTTCATGAATCATGATGGACTTAAATTCGTGTGGTGCTAATAGTTTGAAAGTGGGGTTTTTTGAAAATTGAATTTCTGTCCAACGTAAGTACATACATAAAGGCATTAATGGTCTAAATTCGATTTTTGATATTTTTTTTATTGATATTATATATTGAATATAATATATTTTTAATAATAATAATAATAATTTTAATTTTGTAGAGTTAAATAAAATAAAAATAAAACTACACAAACAAGAAAATAATATTTCATTAAAACTATTTTACTATTTATTTTTTTTTATCCTTTAAACTAATGTATAATTCATTTATAGTAAATAATTTTATTCAATAGTAATTTTATTACTGATACTTTGTGATTTTAAATTGAAAAACATTTTTTTAATAAAAAATATAAATTTTCCAATCCAATAATATCCAAGAAAAACATTTTTAAGACTACAGTAATTTTTTATTATTTTTGTTCTATATAGGAAAAACAAAATTGGAAAAATGAAATAAAAAACACCTTTAGTTACAATTTATTTTTAAATATTCTACAAATTAGCATAAATAATTTATCTACAAGAGTATAACATATAATGATAATTGATTCTTATTTTTAGTAATACAGAGCATTCGTAATTTTTATTTATTTATTTTATTTTATTTAAAAAAACCCTTATATCAAACTATTAGAAGAGAATGATATATTGGAAAAGTAATTGATAAAATTGAGATGATAAATTGAATAAGACATATTCCAACAAATAAATATATATGTATATTTAATTAGTGATTTGTTTATTTATTTAATTTTGATTTTGATTTTTTATTTAAATAGTAATGTGTTATGAAATAAAATAATATAATTTTATAAAAAATATATAAATTAAATAATAAAAAGTAAAAAATAATTAAATAATTAAATTCTTAATTTTCAATTTTCTACGTATCTTTATATATAACAAAAAAAATGAGATGAGAGGATGAAAAATCATTTAATTTATAACTCTTGGTTTTTTTATTTATCTGTACCTAACATCCTCTAATATTTCAAATCCATTGTGAAATGATTGATTATATTAATTATTTTTTGTTGGAATAAAACTTATCCAAGTACTCCATTCATCTCACATAAAAGTGTATTATTTTTATTTTAGTCTGTTTTATATAATTTGTCTATTTCTTTTGGAAAATAAGATTGTATACTTTAATCATATTTTAAATTTTATACTCTATAATTTTTATTTTAATTAAATTATTAAATTATATTAATCTTAATATGTACTTACTCCGTTCCAAACACCCCGCAACATTTCCTTTTTTGTTTGTCCAAACTCACTGCAACATTTTCAAATTTAGAAATAATTAATAATATTTTTATACATATATTAATATACACTTCACTTTATCTCATCACATCACTCAAATAAAAAAAAACAAATAATCATTTCTCTTTTCAATCACATCACTTAATATCCAAATTATCTCAAATTATCATACTTAATACTCCCTATTCTCGTGCCAAACACAAATGTTGCACGGTGTTTGGGATATAATAATCCCTCCGTCTCAATATAATAGTCTTATTTACCATTTTTGTCCGTCCCAAAACAATAGTCTTGTTTCCATAAATAATCATATCGCTATAAAACTACCCATACTTTTTCATTTTTATTATACAATTACCACTATTTTTTACACTAATACACTCACAAGGACAAAAAAATCTTTTATTTATACTTTTTACCAATACCAATATAATATCAATATTTCTTAAATCATATGTCCAACTCAATTAAGACTATATTTATGGGACATAGAGAGTATTAATACTTACTAATACTTGTATTTATTAATTATTTACTAATTATAATTTTTTTTAAATTTCTGTATTACACTTTATCTAGAACGGGGGAGTAATTTTTATCCTCTATTTTTTTATACAATTACATAGAAATCATATACATCATTTTAACAAAATAAAGATAAATTTTACAATAAACAGAATATATATATATATATATATTTAAGATTGATACTGATGTATTATTAACATACAAAACATTAAGTTCAAAGGAATAATCATTGGAAGATAAGATTTAAACAATTAAATAGGAATATATACGAAAAAAATTTATTCAAAACTAATCAACTGTCTTCATTAATACATCATTGACCTATTTATCCCAAAATACACGAAAAAAGTTTTCATTAATAGAAGATTGACTTAATTGCTAATATTATAATTTTGTTACCCACGTTGAATTGATTAATTATACTATTCATTTAAAGTAGCGTTATTAATGTTATTTTGATAATATTATTGTATGAAACATATATTTATTAAATAATAAATATTATATGTTTATGCTATTGAGCATAATTCGCAATATATATAAGACATTATGAATTCTATTATAATCCCTCCCTTTACAAACTAATATTCTACTTTTCTATTTGGGACCTTCAATAATTATTGTCTTATTTTTTTAAAAAAAAATACATATTTTACATTTTTATTCTTAATTAATTTATTAATTTTTCATCTCTATCGTATAATTAAGAGCAAATTTATCAATTCATAACAAAATGATAATCACCTGAAAAACCGTGCACACATATTTTAGGACAATAGAAATTGGATAGAAAAATTATTTGCTTGTAATTTTTTTCTGTCCATTAATAACTTTTTCATTTACTTTTAGAATGAGAATTTAAATTTTATTAAATGTAGTACATATGATATATATATATAAAGATAATTTTGTTTTTATTTTTTGGTATAAAAATAATATTTTGATGATAAAATATTAGAATTGTTATATATTTATTTAAGATATAATTTTATTGATTTTTTTTTTAAATAAACAGATTAAAATAGAAAAATAAAAAAAAAATTAGGTGGACAAGACCGAGTAAATTTGTTACTGTCAATGCTTTTTATGTATTATTTTCAATTGAAATATATAATTGTATCTAACAAATTATTACATTAATTTTTAATAAAAATATATAAATCATTCATTTTATTTTTACAGTAATTGTAATTTATATCTAATATTAAAAAATATATTTATAATTTAATATATTACACAAATATATTACTTTCATTACATAATATTAATAGAAATATATATTTTTTAAATTTATATTATATATAAATATAATAGTAATGTTAAAAGTTTACATATAAAAAAAAACTAGGATAATTTTTTTAAGACTTAAAGAGAATATTTTTAAGAAGAAAATAAATACTTATTTATTTGTTTGTTTATTCAATAGCCGTATTCTTCCATAAAAATAAATAAATATATATAGATAAATATCACATCATATTATTTAAATTATTTTTTATTTTATATTGACTAATGATTTAATGTACTCCTTTCGTTCAATAACAAATTTATTCATTTTTTCATTATAGTCTATCTCATAACAAAGTATTTATTTTTATTTTTATTTTTTTAGTAATGATACTATTTATTTAACATTTCAAATGCCCTTACAACTTACAATATATTACACAAATATTATTATATTTGTATCATACCATACTAATAAAGATAATTTAATCATTTATATTTTATTCCTATTATATTTTAATATAATACTAATATTTTTAAAACTAAATGCACAAAGCAAATAGATACCTAGTTATGAGACGGATGAAATATTACACATGAAATATGAAATATTACATATATAATTTAGAAAGATATATATAAATATGTTCAAAAGTTTATACTCCCTCTCTCCCGTTGGAAGGGAGACATTTGCTTTTTTGCTCATAAATTTTTTAATATTACATCATAAAAGTAATGACATTTGTGTAATATATTGTAAGTTGAAAGGGTATTTATTATGTTAAATAGGCAGTACAATTACTAAATTAGAAAATAGTAACCTTGTTTTAGGATGGACGAAAATAAAAAATGATAACCTTTCAATGGGACGGAGGGAGTATAATATTCCCGTTGTTCGCCTCTAAGATTTCATATAACTTTTGCGTCATTGTACTTAATAATTAAAATATAATTTTTTATATAAATATTATTATAATAATATGAGATATTAATAGAAGTATTTTTACCATTTTTAATTTGTAATATATTTTTATATAATATATGAATCCAAAATTTTAAAATGATAAAAATATATATTTAATAAGATTGGGGGTTGAATGGGAGAAGAAGAAAAGGTTTGACTTATGTAGGGGCTGAAGGAGCATTTATTCTCACCACCATAAAGGCGCCACGTGTCCACCCCACCCCACCCCAATCGGCTTTCTTATTATTACCCGGCGTTTCATCGGTTACTTCCATAATTTCCATTCCATGCATTATGCATACCCCTCTCTCAATTACCACCCACCCCACCTAATTAATTATAATTTTTACTGTTACAGTCGGGTAGAAATGCATTTAACTCCATTGCTTTGTCAGACAACCAAATTGGTCAAATTAATTATTTAAAATGGAGATGAATTAGATAACAACACAATTATAATCATCACCATATTAATTAATATTCCGAAGACGATGAAGATGAAGAGATAAGAAAGCACAACCGACAGATAAATATATATATCTAGAGAGAGAAAAAAAGGGAAGTGTAATTCCTAGTCTACTGATTTATTTATTTATTTTATTATATATATATATATATATATGTGTGTGTAGTGGTATAATTTATTCACTCCTCTTCTGGTTTGATTTCTTCATTTCGTCAACGACTCCATTTATTAATTCATTCCGGTCAGTCTTCTTTCTCTTCTTCCTCCTCTCTGGACTCAGCCTTTCCAACTCATTTGTCAATTTTGCTGTGATTTAAGGTTTCTTGATTTTTACCAGTTTTGGTGTTCTTTCTCGACGAGTTGAATTTTCCAATTTATGCTTCTTTTTTTATTTTCGATTTACAGCGACACTTGCAGGTAAGCTTATTTATCGCTGGTGGAGAAGAAATCAGATCAGAATAGAAGAAGAAGAAGAAGAAGAAGAAGAAGATAAGTAGAGAAGATCGAAAACCAGATCATAAAATTAACCATGTATGGAGATTGTCAAGTTCTCTCAACCATGGGCCCCAATTCCATCAATCCCTCCGACGCCACTTCCCTCTACCCGCCGCCGGCGCCGGCGCCGCCGTCGATCCACACCCCCAACTTCAACTTCATGGCCAACATTAACCCTTTCAGCATGTTCGCCACACCGATCATACCAGTAAGCCCTAATTAAACATCACAAACTTCGAATTCCAATTTCTAATTCATTTCCTTTTCTCAAAAAACCAGAAAGAAGAATCTGTAATCGCCAAGAACAAAGAAGAACTCGAAAGCGGCTCCGGCAGCGAGCACATGGAAGGAATCTCCGGCAACGAGCAGGAATCCGATCAGCTACAGCCTCAGGCCAAGAAAAAACGATACCACCGCCACACCTCTCGTCAGATCCAAGAAATGGAATCGTCAGTACATTCAATTTCAAACTTCTTTACATTAAACATCAAATCCCCAAATTTCCAATCTCACGTTGTTGCCATCGAATCCAATCCAGGTTGTTCAAAGAGTGCCCACATCCAGACGACAAGCAGCGGCTCAAACTCAGCCAAGATCTCGGCCTCAAGCCACGACAGGTCAAATTCTGGTTCCAGAATCGACGAACTCAAATGAAGGTAATTTTTTATATTTTTTATATTTTTTAAAGGGCGTTCAAATCAATTCAATGGCCATTAAAACCCTAGAAATTGAATTCATTTCCAGCTGTGAAAATAGTGTACAAGCAAAAGGGCCAGCTCGATTTCCGAGGGTGTGCAGAATTTTAATTAATTGCATTTGCTACAAAAGGTCCGAAACCAAAACCTCTAACGAAAACCTACCATCTCGAATATATACATACATAAATATGTATGTATACATCTTCATCTATCTATCAATCCTCCCCACAGTAATACACATTAACATAGGGTTGCTTTCAATGTCTGCAATCGCCATTAATACACGCAGTGTGGTCTGTAGGAGGCGATGAGGGGTGGGATGAGGTGGGGGTTGGGTGGGTGGCTTAGTCAACCCTACCCATCATCATCTCCATCCATCCATTAATGCTTTTTACACATTAGGGTTAGCTAGGGACTCTTCATTCCTAAAATTTTTATAAATGAATCCAAATCCAATTACCAATTGAATTTCCAAACCCTAAATAAGCACAATTTAATTACAAAATTGTTGTATTACAATTTTGATTATGATCGTCAGGCGCAACAAGACAGGCAGGATAATGTGGTGCTTCGGGCTGAAAATGAGAGCTTGAAGAACGAGAACTATCGTCTGCAGGCCACATTGAGGAATGTCGTCTGCCCTAATTGTGGAGGGCCTGCCATGCTTGGGGAGATGGGGATCGATGAGCAGCAGATTCGAATCGAAAATGCTCGCCTGAAGGAGGAGGTATTTTTTGTTTCTTTGATTAGTTTTCGAATTTCTTTCTACTTGTTTTAATCAATAATGACTGTCCTTTGTCCTTTGAGTATAATGAACTTGTGCGTGTTTAATTTGATATGCCACAAGGAACTAGTAACAAATTCGTAGTGGTTGGATTCACATTTATTGCAATTTTAAATGACACCAACTATATATTTTTCATTCAAATTTTGTTTTACAGATGAAATTTTATTAAATGACTTGATGAATCTCTTCATGGAATTTTATGGGGAACCCAAAAATTAACAATTTGTGTGTTTCAATTCAAAGATAGTTTCTTTCCATCATGTGATCTTTTTGTTGTTGTTGTTGTGGGTGTGTTTTGAGATGAAATAATATATATTTTCACAAAAAGTTTGTGACAAATGCATAGTAAAATAATCAAAAAGTTCTCCGGCCGGAGGTAGATCAATTTGATCGAATTGAGTTATTATATCTCATGTTCTTCATTCTAACAAGGAAAGAATTTGTGTTATTACAATCTAAGATCAATTGGATCAAACTGATTAGTCTAACTGATGTTCGATCCTTAAAATTCTAACAACCAAAGAACTTGTGTTAATCTTACAATTAAAATGTTTGTTCTTCTAACCATGTCTTGCAACGCAGTATGATCGGATGTGCTGCCTAATCTCGCAGTACACGGGCCGGCCGATGCAGCCGATGGCGCCACCGTCGCTGCTGGCTCCTTCATCCCTCGATTTGGACATGAGTGTTTATCCGAGAAAGTTCGATCAAGACAACATAATCACTAGCTGCCCTCCGGATCAAGCCATGAACATTCCTCTACCCTTCATCCCCGAAAACTCGAATTTCCATGGAAACATCATGATCATGGAGGAGGAGAAATCTCTGGCCCTCGACGTCGCCTTGTCCTCCATGGACGAGCTTTTGAAGATGTGTCGCAACGGGGAACCTCTTTGGCTGTGCGGAGGGAAGCGGTTAGTGCTGAATGTCGAAGAGTACGCAAGAATGTTTTCTTGGTCATCTTTGGATGGGATGAAGCAGCCGCCGCCCCGCAAGTTTAGGACCGAAGCGAGTAAAGACACTGCCGTTGTTATAATGAATAGCATCACCCTCGTCGATGCATTTCTTGACGCGGTAAGATTGTGGTTTTTGTGGGTTTTATAGATGTTTTGGTATCTTCTTTAAGCTTTAGAAAGTGTTGATCTAACCTTGCATTTTGTGTTTTTTTAGAACAAATGGATGGAGCTCTTCCCTTCGATAGTTTCCCGGGCGAAAGTTCTTCAAGTGGTACACTCTGAGATTTCTGGTCATGCTAACGGTTCTCTTTATCTGGTAAATTTGAATCTAAAAGATATATATACATTGGAGTCGCACTCTTAAGATATGGTTGCAATTGATTGATATCTTGCGTCGATTTTCTTGCCTTAGATGTACGCCGAGCTCCAAGTTTTGTCGCCGTTGATCCCAACAAGAGAGGCACATTTTCTTCGGTATTGCCAACACAATGCCGAGGAGGGAACTTGGGCGATTGTCGACTTCCCCCTCGATGGTTTTCAGAATGGCTATCCACCTTCTTTGCCTTACTACAAACGTCGCCCTTCCGGATGCGTTATACAAGACATGCCTAATGGATACTCGAGGGTATGATAATCAAGATTCTTGGTGAAAATTGTATTACATTGCGTTTACCTTGTATGTTTTTTTTTTTTTTTTTTTTTTTTTTTTTTTTTTTTGTAACATTTAGGTTACATGGGTTGAGCATGCCGAGGTAGAGGATGGTTCGATTCATCAAGTTTTTGATAGCTTGGTGACAAGCGGAGTTGCCTTTGGCGCGCAACGATGGCTAGCCGTTATGCAGCGACAATGTGAGAGGCTCGCTAGCCTTATGGCTCGAAATATATCGGATCTTGGAGGTAGATCAAACATTGTTCGATCTTACATTGTCTCTTTTTAGCAATCATATGCTCAATTATCACTCTTGTTCTTGCAGTGATCCCGTCTCCGGAAGCGCGGAAAAGTATGATGAATCTTGCTCAAAGGATGATCCGGACATTTTGTCTCAACATAAGCACTTCTTGTGGACAATCTTGGACAGCCCTCTCAGATTCTGCCGATGACACCGTTAGAATCACGACTAGGAAAGTTACTGATCCGGGACAGCCCAACGGCCTTATCCTCAGCGCCGTGTCAACAACTTGGCTTCCGTTCCAACACAACCTCGTCTTCGACTTCTTGAGAGATGAGCGCCGTCGAGCTCAGGTTAGCCTATCCTTACATGTTTCCTTTACCATTTCCCGAGTTTGTATTAGTTTTGGCGGGAACCCTTCCCGCCAAAACTAATACAAACTCGGGACTATTCATGTATGTCTAAGTGCTGACAATTTACGTCGCGCTTCTAAAGCTCGATGTCCTTTCCAACGGGAACTCGCTACACGAAGTGGCGCACATCGCCAACGGCTCCCATCCTGGGAATTGCATCTCCCTTCTCCGCATCAACGTAAGTTTGCGCGCATTTTTTTCGTCCGTCAAAATTATTACAATACCTCGCTCTAATTATTGCACCGACGTAGGTTGCTAGCAACTCGTCGCAAAGCGTCGAGCTAGTCCTTCAAGAGAGCTGCTCCGATGACTCCGGCAGCCTCGTCGTCTACACGACAATCGACGTCGATGCAATCCAAATGGCGATGAACTGCGAGGATCCCTCCTGCATTCCTCTCCTCCCGTTAGGATTCGTCATTGTCCCCGCCACCCACAACGAGGCCGTCAAGCACCACCACCAGCAGGCGGAAAACTCCAGCCAGGCGGCGGCTGCACCGCCAGGCTGTCTGCTGACCATAGGTCTGCAAGTCCTGGCCAGCACAATCCCTACTGCAAAGCTCAATCTCTCCAGCGTGACTGCCATTAACCACCATCTCTGCAACACTGTCCAGCAGATCAACGCAGCTCTCGGCGGAACCGACAATGTCGAACCGCCGGCGCCAGCGACTGGTCTCTCCACCTCCACCTCCACATCCTAATGCGGTAATTAAGGAAGATGAATTAATGGCAGCGGTTCTGTGTAATAATCAATGACATATATATATATATATATATATTAGTATATATATAGCTAGGTTGCGTCGATGGAAGTCTGCGAGTTACTGTTATGTATGATGTCCTGGGAATCGGGGAGTCAAGAGCGCACCAGATATGATCCTTGCGGGGTGTCGAGACAATTTGGATATTGTCGTCTTCCTCGTTGTCGTCGACATCCTGCAATGGGTGGTGGTTCGGGAATTGACTTCCTTAAAACTCATGACTCTCTACATATATATATATATGTGTGTGTGTGTGTTTTGTTAGGTCTTGTCTGTTGCTTGATTCCTTTTGCTCAGTGCAAACTTATTTAACTATGAACTTTTAGGTCTCAATCTTCGTCTTCTTCTTTCACATTGGTGATATTCTGACTGCTATTATAATTTAACAATATATATATATACAATTTCGATATAATAATAATAAGCACGAACGTGTGTACAATGACTAAAAAACAAAGAGTCGTTGGCCACCTTATGATGTTGATATCCGGCCGTCAAAATTTTAATCCAACGGTTTACATTGACATCCGTCTTTCACGCGATTCCCGCCATATTTTGCTGCTTTTTATTTAATAGCTGGCATAAAAAGAAAATCCATTATCGCAAATTATAGAATTTAATTTATAAATAAATAAGGTTGCACAACATGACAACATAACCCAGATCGTAATCCAAACATAGGAGATTCTATAAAAATAAAAATTAAATTAAATAGGACATTCTATAAATAAAAATAAATGTCCACTAATTAACAATTAATTTACCATCAGCGAGGGTTAAATGGTAATTACCTAACCTATTAAGCATTGCCTGACTCAGTCCGACTACAAAGGTCGACTTGTTCTTCGATTCCATTCCATTTCCGATTCGTCTCCGGAGGATTCGCTCTCTTCAATCGTTTACCGGCGACTCGGATTCTCCCTCGGATCAGCGACGAAATTAGCGATTTGAGTGTATTCGACGGTGTATGGAGGTTGTTGTGGTCTTGTGGATTGGGAAATTTCTTGGATCGGCTGCTGCGTAGGGGTGAATTGAATCGGAAGTTGCAGAGTAGTTTCAGGGAATCGGGGGACCACTTCACGCGGTAAACGAGAGGAGTGGAGGATATAGAGAATTTTTTGGAGTTTTTTTGGTGGTTGTGGTTTTCAGGAATTTTGAAGCAGAGATGAGCGGCGGGGAAGAGCCGGCGGCGGTGAAATTGGACGACGAGCAGTTGGGGGAGCTGAGGGAGATTTTCCGATCCTTCGATAGGAACAACGAC
Source organism: Andrographis paniculata (assembly GCF_009805555.1). NCBI lineage: Eukaryota > Viridiplantae > Streptophyta > Magnoliopsida > Lamiales > Acanthaceae > Andrographis > Andrographis paniculata. The sequence goes on along the minus strand of NW_026137634.1, from coordinate 1,522,814 downwards.
GGTAGCCTGACGGAGCTCGAGCTCGGCTCGCTGTTGCGTTCGCTGGGGCTCAAGCCGAGCCGAGATCAGCTCGACGCGCTGATCCAGAAAGCTGACACCAATAACAACGGCTTGGTAGAGTTCTCGGAGTTTGTGGCGCTGGTGGCGCCGGAGCTCCTGCCGGCGAAGTCGCCGTACACGGAGGAACAGCTGCGGCATCTGTTCCGGATGTTTGATCGGGACGGGAACGGTTTTATCACGGCGGCTGAGCTGGCTCACTCCATGGCCAAGCTCGGCCACGCCTTGACGGCCGAGGAATTGACCGGAATGATTAAGGAAGCCGACATGGACGGCGATGGACGGATCAATTTCCAGGAATTCTCCAGGGCAATCACCTCTGCCGCCTTCGATAATTCCTGGTCTTGATTTCTTCAGGTAATGGCATAATCATTAACCAATCGTCATTTCCAGAATTCTCCATGAAAGCAACCTCTAAATTGCAGATTGTAACCACTTTCTAGAGAATCAACTACCTTCTATAGCTGAAATTTGTTTTGTGATCTGTTATATAATTGTTGCAGGTAAGAGTTCCTTCTAAAGAAGAATAAACACAAACATTTGTTTCCAAGACTGCATCCTCGAAAGAGCACACGAAAACAGTCCACAGTCTTGATTCATTTCTTCTGCAACAGGTTCCATTTCTGGAATAAGTCTCACCATGTCGATTCATCCACGACGCCAATGTTCTGGCTCTAGTTTCTTTTCCAAGCTCCGTAGTGTTACTATATGATATGATAGTAGAATTGCAGTCTGTTCTTGAAGTTCCCTCTAGGCCAAGAACATGAAAAAATACAAAACACATTAACCGATTCCTGTTGGCCTTTTCTGCTCGGCCCTTCCTATGGATGAATTTAGATTGAACAAGAACTTGTGGAGTATATATACAAACATAGATCTGGCTTGCTGTTTCTATCTTGATGAGCTTTACATATTTGCAAGTGTTGGCTGCTGATTAAGCTTGTTTGACTGTTTCACCTTTATTCGAATTTGCTTCTATGATTGTAGAACTTGCTGATGAATCTAATTTGCTAAAGGGTTTATTATGAAAACTCAACTGCACTTTTTGTACAATGTGAGATCTTTCTCCACAGCTCAGAGGAAGCCCTTCAACACTAGAAGCTATACAGTCAAAAATCAATGTACAGAAGAAAGGAAAAAAGCCTAGGAAAGATCTCTAAAACTTCACCTGCAGGTAGAAACGATCGAAGGTGAAGATCGTCCAAAGCGTAAGCCAGATGTTTCGATTAATTACTCGTCTGGCTCTGTCCTTTTTGTGGCTCAGCAGTCCAGTAAGTCTTCTTGGCAACAAGGATCTTCTCGGGGTTCAATGGCCCGTCTTCGTGGTCGTGTATTTTGCTCTCCCATCTCATTCTATCTGCTATGCTTTTCACCTTCTGCAGGACCTCGACCGTGTCTCTGAAAAGGACGGCGCCTTCTGGCCTGAGAATCCGATCCATCTCCAGGAGGATATCGGCGATGTCGCACTTGTCTTGATACATTGTGAAAACGTTGTCTGCGTGGATGAGATCGTATGTTCGAGGGTAGGTCGAGAAGGCCTCACACCAGTCCTGGTAGGCGCCAATGAGGCCCCGTTCGTAGATCACTCCGAGGGTGTTCGGTTTAGCGTGCACGGGGACCACATTCATCACCCAAACGGGGTAATCGAGCATCGCGGCTGCGAATCCTCCTAAGTTCGCGTTCATGTCCATCACGTTCCGATATGCTCCCTGCGGCAGCTGGTAGATGAGGTTCTTGTAGTAGGCGACACGTTTCTTCCACAGCTCGTTGTCGTCTTGGAATTTGGCGGCGTTGACCCCCGGGATCGAACCGCTGCTGATTCTCGGCGGGACAGCGAAGGCGCGATCCGGCCATTTCTTGAGCGCTCCCCCAGCGACCTCGCTCGCTTTGCTCGCCTGTGGCAGTGGAGTTATGCAGACTTCCATGTCTTTGTACCAAGCTTCGTCAGCATTGTCAGATGTTGCGCAGATAGGGATCGTCCCTTTCGTCTTGCGACACTCGACATGGTTGATCGGCTTCTGCCAGATTGCCAAGTCACCCTTCTCGACTACTTTCTTCCAGCAGAGCTTCTTCGCTACTTCTTCGATGGAGTCCTGCTCTTTCTTCAAATCCTCCGGCGTCCTCTCCCAGCCTTTCCAGTATTTCTTCCATCGGATCGGAGGACCCGAGAGTATCCAGTACCCGCCCGGCCTCAGAATCCGGTCGACTTCGATCAGGTACAAGCCATCTGCATGAGGATGCCCGGTAACAAGCTTACGCCGTTCTTTTATAGTAAACATTGAATTATCTTATGTCTCGACTCTTACCGTAATCGAACCAGGGGATGAGGCAACGAGAGCAATGAGCCATGTCGAACGACCGAGCAGGATACGGTAGCCGGCGCGAACCAAGGATGCCTATCATCGCTGGGACGCCTCGCTCGAGCGCAAACCACACCTGCGCTTCGTGCGTATCCCTCGGCGCGAACGACATCGCGATTATATCCCGTTTCAGCAGGTACGCCCCCCAGCTCGCCACCTGAAAACAGAGGATCCATCAAAATCGCAAAAACAAAATGCGTATATATATATATGCTAATCTATTGATATCCTTACGCCGCAGCCAGTGTCGACAGCAGTGCGGATGGTTCCGTCGGTAAGCGGGATGAGCGCGTTGATATCGTCGATATACGCGTCGGCGCCTCGAGGAAACATGGTGCCTCCGCCGGGGAATCGGAAGCGTTCGCCCTCGACCTGGATCCAATTCTGCACGGCCTTTTCGATGCTGAGCTCCTTGTGGGGGATGTTGTTGTACCAGGCGTAGTCGCGGCTCTGCGGCCATTTGAACGGGCTCTTGTAGTTTGGTGGCGCCGGGATGAGGCAGCGGAGGCGGTCGGTGGCAGCGGGGCAGTGGCGCTCACGGTACTTGAGCTGGGTCCGGTTGAATTTCTTGCTGCGCTCCTGGTCTTCGCAGGGCGTGTATTCACTGTACTTGAAGTCGCAGGCGGGGAAGCTCTCGCCGGAGTCGTAGGAGGTGTTGAGCTGCAGGTAGTGGTGGCTCGCGAAGTCGAGCTGCATGGCGGCGGCGGCGGCGGAAGAGTCGTCGTCGGTGTTGCATCCGAGCTTGGAGGAGATTTCTTGCGGGGTGGAGATCGGCGGGGCGCCGCCGTGGCGGCCGCCGAGGATGTAGCAGAGGGCGCAGAGGGCGGCGACGGCGGCGACGTAGGTGATGCGTTTCTTCTTGGCGTCGAGGTGGAGATGGAGTTTTTGTGAGTCCTTAGCCATTGTTGTTGTTGTATTGATTCTTGATTGATTGATTAATTAATGTTTGTTTGTTTGTGTTTTTGTCGCCATGATCGAAATGAAGTGAAAAAATGGAAGTGTAGTTTTAAGGGAGACGAATTGGAGGGGAGGATAGATTTGGCCCATGAATCTGTCCGGTTTATTCTCCGACAACCTACGACGCTCCTTTGCTTGAGGTAAGGTAGGCTGTATGGAAGTTGCTAAAAATAGTAAATGGGGGGAGGGGGGTAGTTGTGATTTGTGATTTTGTCTATCTTTACTCATCATTTGATTCTTTCGCTTGTAGTTTTCGTTTTAGATTATAGTGATAATCTAATATTATTATTTCGTGTTGACTAATAAGGGGATTATGGTGTTCGTATTGTTTTGTTTTATTTTGATCTAATTTTGGGTTTTTTTTATCTGTACTTTTTATAATAGTCGAATAGAAATTTTTATAAAATTAATAATATATATTTTAAATAGAATGTATCTAAGAAATACACAAGAGATCGTTAATGATAATTGTTCAATAACCCTACTTTCAATGTACTGAATTCCTCGCACACGACCAATACATTGAGGTAGAGTAACTGAACAATATAAAAGAGATATAAATATAGTGAATAATTTTTTTATTAGAAAAAAGAAGAAAAATTATTAAATATGAAATGAACATATTTAGATTAGATAAATTAAAATAGTAAGGTGAACATATTTTTATAAAAACGATAAAATTTGATTTGAAAATAAGATCAAACAAAAGTTTTAATTAGAGGGCAATAACAATGAAGATTATTTCAAGTGACAGTACTGATTGAAAAAATTAATACAATATTAACAAAACATAGCAAAGAGTAATCAATATATAATATAAATATAAATTGCATATCATGTGATAAGATCGAGTAATTGTATTGTTTTGTTTACAATAAATTGTATGGAAATTAACTATAATTTCTGATGTATATATATATATATTTATTTTTAGTGGCGTGGAAGCTACTCTCCTTCGATTGATTGTTCGCATTGGATCTCAGGTCGGACAAACTCTTTTCTTCCCTGTTGATAATTCCAACATGCAGTCACTATCCGAAAATATATTTCCTCAATGTATTCATAGTTAATTCACCGGAATCTATAATTAAAAGCAACATTAGTGTATAAATTTTATTATGTCGAGCTCAATCGAGCATCAATTTTGTAAGTATTATTTTATTGTAATAATAATTTAACTAATACTTCGATTAATTGGGCTTTCATTCTCTGGCCCAATGGGAAATACGAAATGAGGCAGAGAACAATCCGAAGATGTAACGAGGGTAACCCATCTCTGTCAATCGATCTGTGGTGTTTGAGGACTGAAGACGAAGAAGAAGACGATGTGGTGGAAGTGCAATGGCAATGCGGTGACGGCGATGGTGGTGAGGCACTTTTCGTCGCAGTCGAGGAAGCGCGCCCCCAATTTGAGGAAGATAAACCCTAGGGTTCCATTCCAGGAAGCTGCACACATTGCCGAAGGTCTGTACGGCGTTATCAAGAGCCACGGCCCTGTCACCGTCGGAACCGCTTGGAATCACGCCAAGGTGCGCGTTCTATACTTAATTCGATGTTTTGGTTTGTCTTTATAATCCGATTTTGCTGAAATTGGGAGCGTTTTCTGAAGGAAGAGATACGATTGACCTGCTCTGTTATTAATCATACTGTTTATAGCTGAAAGTTTAGGGTTTTTTCACTATATTTGGGGATTTGAGATGCTGGAAAGGAATTAGTATATGCTAACAATATTGTATAAATAATTATTAACTAGAAATGTGAGATACAAATGGAAAAAAAATTGAAAATCGTCAACTTGAATTGTTTGCTTAATGTTACAATGGCATCATGTTTATAGGATTAAATAATCTTCTCGGAAGAGATGCTTAACTTTAACATTTTTTATTTTTTTCGTTGTCATTAAACACATGCATACTACTTTGTTGCTGATATTATTAACCCAATGGAAAGATTTTGGAACCAAACTGCAGCGGATTATCCATTTGGTTAGGTGATTTCCTTTGTATCCAACAATTTAGCTTTTACCCAAGTTCAACATAGGTGTAGCTAGTTCTATTTTGAATTAATTTTTTAGGTAAAGTTATTGTACAGACTTGTAATTTTTTTTGGCGGTAATGATTCTGTTAACAAGAAAGAAAAGGAGATAAAACTTTTAGTGCCATCGATTAGTTTTGCAACCCCGCAAGCAGACCCAAGATGTTGATGGTCAGGGATTTGTTAAACATGACATTTGACCCACTAATGTGTTAAAAATTTTGAATGATTCATTTCTAAATATTATGTAAGACACTTTTTACATATGATGATTGGCTCAAATGACATGTTGGAGGGTCACGCATCTTATATAACAAATTCCCAAACATCTTAAGCATTTTGGTCGTTCGCCAAGGATGTGCTTAGGTACCTTGCCGAATATGTCACTAGATTTTTTGATCTCTTGGAGTTTTTTCTTGTTTGTTTACTATTCAATCTCTCAACTTATCTCTAGAAACATCACATCTGATACTCAGTGTCCATTAGAAACATCATATTCAACATCAAAACCAAAAACATACACAAGCTCCCCCACACTCAAACACCAAAAAATAAAAAATAAAAAACTAAACTAAAACTAAAAGTAAATCAAACTAAGAAACCCTTGGCATTTAAAATTTACACCAATAAAATGTTACTCTTCGGTCAACCAAACAAGGTGTGGTTTGAAAATAGTTTGGGATACCGGCTCTGTTTACGTACACACTTTTGGAAGTTTTGGCACTATCATTGAGGGTATTTTTTTTAAAAAAAATATCACATCAAATACTCAATTTCTTTATTATCTCTAAAATTTTTCAAAACTCCAAAAACTTCTATCTCAACATAGCATAAGAAATTGATTTGAAATAGGTGGTTGGTGTGATGATTTGAATTAGAAATAAATTTTGAGCATAACAATTTAAACGGGGGAATAGATATTGATCCGGTGTTATTAATTATTATTGGGAGAAAAAAAATAGTAAATAGTACAAGTCAGATACGAAACCACATCCAAACACACTAGTTTCTGAATTGGTTTGTAATAAGTTGCAAAACAATTGCAGGATGTTGGGGTAAGTGGATTGAGCAGCAAAACTCACATGAAATTGATGCTCAAATGGATGAGGGGAAGAAATATGCTGAAACTGATTTGCAATCAAGTCGGCTCTAACAAGAAATTTCTCCTCGCGACGCTCCCTGAAGAGCCCCGCCCGGACAACCCTGACCAATCTCCCTCTGTGGACCAGAATCCGAGGACCCAAAGACCTTAAAAAAAGTCGAGATAGAAATTCGTGATTCTGAGGGTTGAAGATACGATTGTAGTGATAATTCTTGCGCGCCATGTTTATCTTTTGTTGCATTGAAACCTGCTTTGCTTCTCTAAGCTTGTTTGTTTTCGAGCAGTAGAATTTTTTAAAGTCGGAACCGTTGAGGATGGAAGGTTATGTTAGAGTTCAAGTGGTGAAATTAAGAATTGTTCACATATTCTTAATCGTTTTCTTAGCAAGTCTAATGTTCTATGCAAGAAATGTATGGTAGTGTTCTTACACAATAATGTTCTTAGTTAATGCAAGCCTTTGTGGTCACGAAAAGCTATTTTGTTGGATATTTGAAACTCTGGGTATCTAAACTTGATACCAAGTTTATAAAATTTCTGCTTTATATATGTTAGGTTCTGTTTTGATGAGTTTTGGAATTTAGGAGAAGAAACAAATATTTAATGTAACTCTTTTTTTTGAATAAGATGCACAGTATCATAAGTAATTTAAAAATATATGTAATAATTAAATTTAATCTCAATTAAATGAGTCGTGGAGGAAACAGAAAAAGATGGAGCAATGGAAATGATCATTTTGTTCACTATGCTCCTATTACATTTGTTTGGGTATACAATATTTATTCATATCATATTAAACGTTAATCAATTTTCAAAATATTATCTAATCCCAACTCTAATAAATTCGAACCTATAATTTTAGGCTATGCATTACCGAAGCTATTTGTAAGAATAATTTTAATTAAATAATAATAATAATAAATATTATATAATGGTTAATATAAAGAATACCCAAAAAAAATTCTCCCCACTGGACCTCCTTTCTTCTTAACCACCATTTTTCCTAAACGTGTCTTCGTTCTTCGTCGAGTTATTAAGATTGGTTATTCAAAATAATTCGGTCTTGGGCATACCCACTACTTGTCCGAAACCCTCCAGCGTTGCATCCGTAGAAACTCGATCGATCTTCAGATTTCTTTTGAATTTGAGCTTCAACAATGAAGAGGTACGCTACTTCAGATTTGATTTCCTAATTCCCTTATTCTTTTTTTCCTTGTTCTAAAATGTTTCGATCCGATGAAGTTTCTCCTTCTTCCGATTTATGAGATTCTTGCTAATTCGTTTGCTTTTTGTTGGTGGGGATAGAGATTTTTATTTAATTAAGTTATTATCCTCAAATGATGTTCATCTATTTAATTTCTAGTCTTTTTTGACGATTTGTCACTGTTTTGTATTTCATTCACATATTTTTTGAAATAACAAATTAGGTTTCATAGCAAACACGCGAAACCCTATCTCTAGATGTTGATAAAATTGTGATGGAGATCAATAGACATAAATAAGTCATATACTTACTGCCTCAATTGACAAAACATTGAGTGTTTCTCTGCGATTGGATTGGAAATATTTCGTTTGAATTTTGTATTTAAATTATGTTTCATGTGTTTTGTGATAGATAGAAAAAATGTATTTATTTTGGCAAATATAGAGTTCAAATAGTAAAATTTACCGAAAATCGGTGATTTATCATATGTAAAGTTGTCGTCCATTTGATATCCGGAAAGAAGACCTTAATTTGGTTCTTGATTCGTTGGATTTGAGCCAGAGTTTGTTTGAACCATTCACTAGAGTTACGACAAGGTTCTTACCTCTATGACTTAGCCGAAGTATTTTAGATGTGATGTTTTGTGAGAGTAACGATATATTATTTTTAGTGAACTGAAAATTGAATAGTAAAAAAAATAAAAATAATTGCTTCCTTTGTTTTTACATTGCCATAGTTCAGTTTGATCATTGTTTTCATCAAATTCGTCACAATTATGAAAAGCTAGCCGTAAATACATCAAATGTGGCTGCTAGAGGCTTCTTTAGTTACTTTTGATATAGGCACTTCCGTTTCTAGAAATCTAAAGCTCTGTTTATGTACACATTTTGGAATTGCTAACGATATTTTTTAGAAAAATATTTCATCAAATATATTTTTCTTCACACAAAGGCATCACATCAAGCACGGTTTCTTGATAATGTAATTGTTTGTCCGGGGAGAAAGAAACTCGTTTTAAGATTCGTGCAAACAGCTTCATTACATAATTTTCTCGGCGTACAAAGTTTTCTCCTCCTGTCATATGTTCTATATTTGCTGTTTTCTATTAGCTTCGATTGTTCCAAGTAAATTTCTTTTCCATTTCTGCTGTTTTGGAGGATTCAATTACCTAAATTTATCACGGCAATATTTTGCGCTACAGATAGGCTCACTATTTCTCAAGAATCGCGAAAATCTACAGAAGTTACGGCATTCAGTCCACTCCTTCCACAAAGATGCCATGGGGGCTTCCGGAAAACGAAGACTTTCAGGGATGCAGAAACAAGTCCTTGCTCTGTATAGAGGATTCTTACGGGCAGCACGGTCCAAACCCCCCGAAGAACGTAGTAAGATTGAATCGTTTGTCTCATCTGAGTTTCGCCTGAATTCATCTCAGGTAGACCGCAAGAACTTTCTTTACATTGAGTATTTACTCCGGCGAGGTAAGAAACAATTAGATCAGCTAAAGAGTCCGGATACTGTAGCATTGTCATCGTTAACAGTAGAGGTGGCTCCTCAGACAAAAAAATCTTAGGATGTTTTCATTGTAATTCTTTTTTTTTTTTTTTTTTTTTTTAAATCTGTTGTGATATTTTTAAGGTGAAATAGTTATTGGACATAACCTTACAATAAAGTTGCAATTTGGATTATATATGGGAGGAGAAGAATAAACTCATTGGTTTAGAATGATTGAATAAAAGTTTTATTGTCTTCTAAGTCTTCGTAGATCATTTTTTTTTTTTTCTTTTGTTTTTTAAAGTTAGAAGTGTTCAAGATATATAAAAGTAAAAGATTTCAATATATTGGAAATGATTAAATTTATATTTTCTGTATAGTATTATATTTCTTCTACCACTTAAATATTTTTTATTTTTTTTGTTATTTAATATCTTTTTTTATTTAATAAAAAATTATACTTATCTATTGTATTTTTATAGTATAAAAAATAAAAAATAATAAAAGTACATTCACATTAAACCTCAGTCATTTTTAGGTGATGAAGAAAGTATTCAATGTGCATGTAACATATTATTTTTAAGATATTACATTTAAATTTATTTATGTCGATCAATTTTTATTTTCTTATTTCTACAAATCCATATTTTCAAAGGAGTGTTTTTTGACAAATTTTATCAATTGTTTATTATAAAATATTACTTTTACAAAAAAAATAAAATAAAATAAGGGCAAAAATGTCATTACACTACTTTTAACTACTCACTATAATTAAAATACTATTATTTCTTAAACACCGCGCCAAAAGTAAACGTTGTTGGAAGATGATAAAGGATAACGAGGACCACATTGACAAGTGTATACATATTAGTAGTTGGTTAGGAATCTATCAAAGTTTGTTGTAAATTAGTTTTTTGGTTCTATCCATCTCCATGTATATATTCCTCAACCCCTAATTTACAAAAGATAGAAAATTCCAGAATTGTCTTCCTCATTGCTCTGTCATTCCTCTTCTTTCCCTTTTATTTTCTTCATGGTATCAGAGCAAGTATTCCCTACCTGTTAATTGCTCATGGATACTTCTTCAAAATCAGAGAATCGAAACACCTCTGGAACTTTGGCCACTTTCCTTCCCAAGGCCTTGTTGCTACAATTTGGAAATCATCCCCGCTTTTCTCCGTCCTCCATTCTTTTGAATGGCAATAACTACATCACTTGGTCCCGAACTGTCCGCACTTCCCTGTTTGCAAGAGGCAAGTTGGTTTTTATCACTGGCAAACTACCTATGCCATTGTATGATGATGTTACATATGAAGCATGGATTGAAGCTGATGCCATGGTTAGAGCTTGGATCAGAAACTCAATAACTCCATATCTTCAAGATGCCTTTGTATTTGCGCCAACAGCCAAGGAACTTTGGGATAATTTGACATAAAAGTTTGGCCAATACAACTTTTCCCTCATTTTTCAGTTGCAGAAGAGTATTACTACATCATCTCAAGGAGGAGATACAATTTCTGCCTACTACACCAAACTCTGCTACACCAAACTGCAGAAACTATGGGATGAACTAACAGCCATTGATCCTCCAACTGGCTGCTCATGTGGTAAATGCTCTTGTGATGTCAATAAACGCAATGCTGCAAAACTGGACAGGGACCAATTGATTCAGTTCCTCACTGGTCTGAATGATGCTTACGAAAGCCTTAGGGGACAAATTCTTCTCATGGACCCCTTGCCAACCATGAGTCGCGCCTACGCTCTCCTTTTGGAAGTGGAAAAACAGAAGGAGCTGCAGATTTCGGAAATGGAGTTTGCCAATCAGAACGTAAATGCAACTGAAGTAAAAAAAACTACTCTCAATAAAAGATTTGGAGACAAGAAGAGGCAAGTGCAGGACAAAAGAAATGTCACCTGTGAGTACTGCAAACGAAGAGGTCATACCAAGGATACTTGCTTTAAGCTTCATGGAGTCCCATCCTGGTATAAGGAAATGCAAGAACAACGGAGTAACATGGTGAATGCCACTACTGAAGCCAAATCAAGCACCACTGAAGCTGTTACAGGTAATGATCATGCAGGAAACATTGGAGCTCTGGTTCGATCAGAATTGCAGAAGCTTCTTGGAAAGACACCAGACACCCATGTTGAGTTCACCAACCTGGCCATCGAATTTGCAGGTAACATCTGTTCTAGCATTGCTGCTTTAGATACTTCTTCTTGGCTCCTTGATAGTGGTGCATCTTGCCATATTTGTGTTGATGCCAATCTTTTCACCTCTTTGCAACCTGTCACCATCAAACCCAAAATATTCTTACCCAACGGTACGTACCACATAGCCACCCATTCTGGTTCTGTAGTTCTATCCTCCAAGCTTACCCTGCACAACGTTTATCACATTCCCTCCTTCAAGTTCAATCTCATCTCTGTGAGTCTTCTAGTAAATGACTCTTCCTGCAAGCTCACCTTTATGCCCTCTGTGTGTCTTCTGCAGGACTTCTGACCACGTTCTTGGAATTGGACACCGTACCGATAATCTATATACTTTCCAGACTGATACTCCTATCTCAAATAAAGCCACCTTATATGTGCCAGTGGCAGCCACCACTGCTGACATTCATGAAGCTTGGCTGTGGCATCGACGGATGGGACACAGTTCTTCTGAAACCTTGAGACATATGTCTTTACCTACCATTGATGCTTGTAATCCCTGTGATGCTTGTCACCGAGCTAAACAACACAGGTTTCCATTTAATAAAAGTACTTCCGAATCTAATGCTTGTTTTGATCTCTTACATATTGATCTTTGGGGACTATACAAACTTGCCTCATTGACAGGTTGTCATTACTTTCTCACCTTAGTCGATGATTACTCCCGTGTTACTTGGACTGTTCTTCTTCCAACTAAACAACAAATATGCCTTGCCATAGAACACTTTATCCTTAATATCAAAAACCAATATGGCATAACTGTAAAAACCATTCGATCCGATAATGGTAGTGAGTTTGTTAACAAACAGTGCTACAAATTATTCCACCAGCATAGTATAAACCACCAACGCTCTTGTCCCTATAGCCCTCAACAAAATGGTCGAGCCGAAATTAAACACAAACACCTTCTTCAAATAACCCGAGCTCTCCTATTTCAGGCTGAATTGCCACACCTTTTCTGGGGGGAAGCCTTGCTCATGGCCACACACATCCTTAAGAGACTACCTTCTGCTAGTATGGGTTGGTGCTCACCATTTCAAAAGCTTCATAACCGATTCCCTACTCTCTCTCATATTCACACCTTCGGATGTCTATGCTACTGTGTTGACATGAATCCACATCGCACTAAGTTAGATTCCAGATCCAAAAAATGCTTGTTCCTGGGTTATCCATCTGGCCAAAAGGGGTTTAAGTTGTTTGACCTTGTGAGTAACAAAGTTTTTGTCTCTAGAGATGTCCACTTTTATGAAAATATCTTTCCATATCCAACACGCTCATCCTATTCTTCCTCTCAACCAGTTGTAGCTATGGTCCCCCCATTCCTCCTGCCACAACCACCTATCCAGCCGCTGCAGACCTTCCTCTTACTCGTACTACTGCTCCATCTTCTATATGTGAGTCCCCTCCTGTGCCTTCTCCCGCTCCTCCCTTTATTGGGACTCCAACTGTACTTGCGTGCCCTCCCACTGAACCTCCCAGGCCTCACCGCCCCCGCTACAAGCCAGTTTGGCACAAGGACTACATTCTTTCTACCCATTCGGCACATTTATGGCATCATGCATGTACTATCTGTGAGCAGGAACCAGTATCTTTTGCACATGCTATGAAGGATCCTTATTGGAGGGCTGTTGTCGCTGCTAAATTACAAGCCTTGGAATCCAATAGCACATGGGAGTTGTCTGCTTTACCTCCCGGCACCAAACCAATTGTCTGCAAGTGGATCTTTCGCATCAAAAGAAATACTGATGGTTCAATCCACAAATATAAGGCACGTCTGGTTGCCAAAGGTTTTCTCCAAATGCTGCGGCGTGACTTTACAGAATCATATGCTCCAGTGGCCAAACCTGTCACTGTGCGTCTCCTGCTGGCCGTTGCTGCTGCCAAAGGCTGGCCAGTCCATCAACTCGATGTGAATAATGCCATCCTTCATGGCCGCCTTGAAGAAGAGTTGTATATGGTCCCCCCATCAGGCAGCCAGGTTCCATCCGGCCTTGTATGCAAGCTACGAAAATCAATTTATGGTCTGCGACAGGCACCTCGTCAATGGTACAAAGAGCTTTCAGGCAAATTTCTTCATTTTGGCTTTCAGAAATCTACACATGACACATGCTTCTTCTTTATGGCATCTGGCTCCACCTACACTACCCTTCTGGTTTATGTGGATGATGTTTTGCTGACAGGGACTGATCTTCCAACCATTTTTCGTGTCAAGGCATACCTTGATAGGGAGTTCACAATTAAAGATGTTGGCAGTGCAGATTATTTTCTTGGTATTCAGATTGAATCATCTTCCTCTGGTTTCCTTGTCTCACAACATAGGTTTATTGCAGACATCCTCCATGACGCAGGTCTCAGCGATGCATCTCCTTGTGCTACTCCATTGGCCTCCGGCTGCAAGCTCCAACATGATGGCGCTGCTTTCGACAAGCCTACATTGTATCGCCGTGTTGTTGGTCGCCTATTATACCTTACCATGACTCGGCCTGATCTCTGCTTTGCCGTTCAACAGCTTTCCCAGTTTATGTCATGCCCGACCACTCAGCATTGGAGGGCTGCGCAACATGTCCTTCGCTATCTTCGGGGTTCCAGTCATCTTAAGCTCTTCTTTCCTTCTCAATCTAAAATTACCCTCACTCGTTTGCTGTTGCTTCGACTCTCGCAAATCTCTTACGGGGTTTGGTATATTTCTTGGTTCCTCCTTAATTTCCTGGAAGACAAAGAAAGAGCCAACTGTATCCCGCTCCTCCGTTGAGGCCGAGTATCGTGCCTTGGCTGCGACTGTTTCAGAAATTTTATGGATCACCTACATCTTACGTGATATTCAGATTTCTGTCCCTCAGCCCGTGTCCCTTTTCTGTGACAACCAATCTGCGCTGAAGATGAAGCAAAATCCGGTTCATCATGAGCGCACGAAGCATATTGATATAGATTGCCATTTCATTCGCGATCATCATGTTGCAGGAGTCATCAGTCTTAGTTTCATTCCATCTTCTCAACAATTGGCAGATGTTTTTACAAAATCTGTCTCTTCTGCTGTCTTAAACTTCTTTCTCTGCAAGCTGAACTTAGTTGCTTCGCCTGCTCAGCTTGAGGAGAGGGTGTTGGAAGATGATAAAGGATAACGAGGACCACATTGACAAGTGTGTACATATTAGTAGTTGGTTAGGAATCTGTCAGAGTTTGTTGTAAATTAGTTTTTTGGTTCTATCCATCTCCATGTATATATTCCTCAACCCCTAATTTACAAAAGATAGAAAATTCCAGAATCGTCTTCCTCATTGCTCTGTCATTCCTCTTCTTCCCCTTTTATTTTCTTCAAACGTAAACCTTGTAAATGGACGGAGGGAGTATTATTTAATATAAACTTCAAATTAAATATTTTTGTTTTAAATTCTAAGAAATACGCCGGAAAATACTTTTGGTAATGAAATAAAGCATATCAAGTTATGAAATTAGCTTAGGCTGTGTTCGGTTGAAGGATTTCAGCATTTTTCACTGTACATTTACTGTTTGGTTTGATTTTTTAAAATCTCAAGAGTCTACCCCTATACCCCTATATTTTGAAAAACGACATTGGTGTACAGTATTTGTCGGGGCATGCCAGGAAGATTAAAAAATTTGTCAGAGTGATAGGAGAACATGTTACCTTGTGGTTTGGGTACTATTCTTCTCGATTACGATGCGGATCGGTAACTGGCGGCGAACGGAGAGGAGTCAGAAACTGCGCAAAGATATATTTGCCCAGGAGTGATTGTTGGGTGAGGGTTTAAAAAATTTCCGGTGGAAGCATGTCAAGACCTGTTGTGGTCGGTGCAGCTCGGACTGATTGTTTGAACAGCTCAGATTAGTTGTTGGAATGACCTACAAGCCCTCATGGCTGACCTGCACAGGTTTCCGATATCATCGTCCAATCAGCACCCCGATCAACAACAATGAACTTCTCTATCGTTTAGTTTAACCCTTTTGTCGTGCTCTATACTAAAACCTCCATTAATGTCCGGTCTTAAAAAAAATTGTGACCCAAATTTTAAAAAATAAAAATAAAATTTATAACCTAATTCATATGAATATATATATGTATTTTTTTTTCAAAAATTTAATATTTAATTGTATTTATACTAATCAAATCAAATTTTACTTTTAAATTTTATACATAATTTTTTTATAACATTTAAATATCAATTAATTCAAGCTTTCAAACAAACACAACTTAAAAATTTTTACTCCAAAATTTTTTAAAATGCAAATCCAAAATCCAAACCCTCAAACAAACATACCCTTAGTTGTTGAACTATCCTTCTCCCATCATTAAAAATAGTTTTATTTCTTCAAATACTTTTTGATATTTTAGCACTATTCAAAATGTTCAAAAATTACATTAAAAATATTTTTTATTTTATAAAATATTACATCAAAAAAATTAAATACTTTTTGATATTTTAGCACTATTCAAAATGTTCAAAAATTATATTAAAAATATTTTTTATTTTATAAAATATTACATCAAATAATTTTTTTTATTATTTTCAAAACAGTAACCAAATGGTATTCACAAATATTTCATTAAAAAATAAGGGTACCCTGGTAAGTCAGCAGCTGGTTACTTACAGCTGTGTGTATATACAGATATCTGTCATTAGTTCTTCCACACAAACATAAACAATAATGAGCAGCGAAGACGGAGAATGCCTTGGATGGGCTGCCAGGGATCCTTCCGGATTCCTCTCGCCTTACAAATTCAATCGCAGGTGAATTTCCATATCCATATCCATTCTCCATCGATTTAATCTATTTCGTCGATCCACCGATTTTTTGTGATTGGATTTGGACCTCCAGTTACGCATATTTTCTGTGTCTTCTTCCAATTTCGGTGCTAGCTAGCTAGATTAATGAATACAAATTAGGTTTTATTTAGAATCTGTGCAATTTCAAAAGTTTGGCTTGTTGGTATTGTCGTCTAGGGTTTAATTTTTGTGCATAACTATTTTATTTGATTATAGAAGCTTAGATGATCAATTGTGTAATATGCATAGGATTAATGATGATCGATGTAGACTAGTTAGAGATTCTTCTGTGATCAAGAGCATTCGTGTATATATATATATAATAGTGAAATTGAATTGTTGATCCATGAATAGAGTACTACTGATGTAGAATTGTTGTGGTTATGGTTTTTCGACGAACCCTGTCTAATAATATAGAGTTCAAATAACCTTAGGTCCTGTTTGATTCAATGGATTTGGTTTTAAGATAGTATTTTAAATGAATGGATTTGATTTACTTCAGATTTAGAACTTTTCATAATTAAAATCTATTGTTTGGCTGTGTAAAGTAATTAAAATGGCACAGTATAAAGAGTATGTGAAATATTAAAGATGATGGATTTTGGAAATCTACATCATTGCCGATCGAAACTGATGGATTTAAAGGAGTAATTCGAAATACCTTAAAGCCAAATCCCTCCAACCAAACGGGGCCTTAGCTTTACTAAAGTTTATGGGCTTGTGCAACCTGTATTTGATCTTGATCAATATTTCTTACTTTTGATTCCTTGATGAGTTGCTACAAGAATCGATCTTCGTGTTTTGTTGGTTGTGATTTCCATCTCTCGGATACTTTTTCATCTCTTGAATAGTTAGGCTTGGTGTCGATGTTTACTCAAATTGTGTGGTTGTGCAAGAAGGTGTAATGTTAAAGAACTTATTGTGTTGAAGATAGATTAGTTTCAAGAGTGCATTTGAATATGTATAGAATTGAATCTTGTGATTCTTTCTGCACAGGTCTGTTGGCAGCGACGATGTTTCGCTGAAAATATTATACTGTGGAGTTTGTTACGCCGATGTTGCTTGGACCAGGAACAAATCAGGGCATTCGAAATATCCATTGGTGCCCGGGTATGGCGATTAGATTTCAGTCGTAGTTTTTAACAGAGATTGTGAGACTGATATACATTTTACTCTATAGACATGAGATTGTTGGGACTGTCACAAAGATCGGATCAAATGTGGAAAGATACAAAGTTGGCGACCATGTTGGAGTCGGGACATACGTAAATTCTTGCCAGGAATGCGAATATTGCAACGATCACTTAGAAGTCCATTGCTCCAAGGGATCCATATTCACATTCGATGGTGTGGACTATGACGGTACCATAACTAAGGGAGGATATTCGAGCCACATCGTGGTTCATCAAAGGTACACGGCTATTGACTTACTGTTGATTTAGTTTAGTCGGGATTTTAATAGCTAGATCGAATTTTTACCTTTGCAACGATGTTAGTAACTTATTCTACAGTATATGATCATCCACAATTTATTCGATGATATGTGTATAGGTACTGCTATAGGATACCCGAGAATTACCCTCTAGAGTTGGCCGCGCCGCTACTCTGCGCAGGGATCACGGTCTATACTCCCATGTTAAGACATAACATGAATCAACATTCCGGAAAATCTCTAGGGGTCATCGGACTAGGGGGGCTCGGCCATTTGGCCGTGAAGTTTGGTAAGGCCTTTGGACTCAAAGTAACAGTTTTCAGCACGAGCGTGTCTAAGAGGGAAGAAGCTTTGAGTCATCTTGGGGCGGATAACTTTGTCATCGCTTCCGATGACAAGGAGATGTCGGTAAGAATTCTTACCAAGCTTTTATTTGTTGAAAGAACAGATCTTTATTTCTAACTTTGGGATATGTTCCTGATGCAGGGCTTGGAAAGATCATTCGACTTCATCATAAACACGGCTTCTGGAGACACCTCGTTTGATTTATACCTATCCCTGTTGAAGACTACCGGTGTTCTTGTTCTGGTAGGGTTCCCCAGTGAAGTGAAGTTTAATCCAGGAAGCATTAATCTAAGTATGAATGCGAACAACGGTTATATGTTATTTACCTTTGCTTTCGCAGTTGATGAAAGTCTGAATAATTTCTTGCAGATGCACGGATGATCGCTGGTAGTTTAACAGGAGGAACGAAGCAGACGCAAGAAATGTTGGATTTCTGCGCTGCCCACAAGATTTATCCTCAGATAGAACTCATCCCGATTCAGTATTCGAATGAGGCCCTTGAGAGGATGATAAAGAAGGATGTCAAGTATCGGTTTGTGATCGATGTTGCCAACTCTCTCAAGTGAATTGGGAGGATCCATACTCAAATAATTTACCTGCAATCTCGTTAGATACATAGTAATAAAGGTTCGAATATGGCGTCAAGAACAAAGATTTCTTGTATTTATTGGCCACATGACTCGGCATTCTACACACTCATTATTCGCTTTTTAGATCTTACATTTGACATGTATCTAAGAAGACGAAATAAGATTTTATCCTCCCATGGGGATCGATGTTTCTCATTCAAGGACAATTGTGCGTTGGGACACAGCCCGACAAGCAAGCTTATACATAAGAAGTCATATTGGATATATGGGAAGACTTCATAGTCATAGTATTGAATACCTTTTACCCATTTTCCGTTCATACGAACAAATCCTTGATACAACACAGTTCACAAATTTTGCATCTAAACTCATGTAACAAGAAACATGACCGGTCATTCCTCAAAAAGACACAAGAAATATTCGACTACATACACTAGAGGAAGCTTTAGAACAAGTTTTTCTATGATTATTGTGAGGTGGGCAGTCGATATTCGCCTTCAATCCGCAAAAGTTGATTCAACTCCAAGAAGATGATTCCTCTAACATTTAAATCTCAATAACAAAAGCAACATAAATTTCGGGAGCACAGGAGTTATCAATTTAGAGTACTTTGAACAGAAACAAAGAGATGTTACCTGTTAGGAAGAACGAAAACTTCTGTCAGCGTAGGCAAGAACGGGGGCAGTCTCCGTGGCCTAAGTTCACCAGGTATGCCCGATTTTCTAAATTCAGGATTTACTTTAAACTCAAATTCTCAAAAATTGCATATTCACTATGGCATATGAGAGAAGAACCCGGAAACCATTGGTTGGATTAGTTATGCAGACTCCACTGCCTTATGTCATTCCTAGTCACTTCCCCGAATTTCCCGTGTTTCACATTGAAAAACTCAGTGCCACCACTGCTGAATTGCCTAAAATGTATATTATGTCCAGAAGTCCTAGTCGACTGCATCATCCTGGCAATTGTGGGAAGGGATTTGGGCCAGACATCTCGTGTAGCAACAAACAGCCGTCTATCCGATTGCTTGTCGGCATTTTTTGCATCGTATTTTGAAGAGCCACCCTGATTGTTCAGAAGTGAAGAGTTTTTGGACTGATTTATCATTTTGGTGTTTTCTTTAGTGTAGGAGGGAGGCGGCCCTCTGATCTTAGCTGCAGGTTTCATTCTGTCGAGCCATCTTAGGATTCTGTTGCCAAGGTTTCGACCAACTTCAATATCCCGTTCTTGTATCTTGAGATGAACTTTGAGAGCCACATCAAATATATTTCGAGTTCGTCTGAATAGCAGGTTAGCGTAATTAGCATTGTGGATATAGCAATTGTATATAAATGTTAAGCATAAACAATTTTGAAAGCGGATAATGAGCTTAACCGGATAGGATCTAACAGCATAGCCACAAAGGATAAAAACTGGAGTTCAAAGAAAAATAATGCTTAAATTTACAATTGTAGAAGGCCCAAGGATTGCAATGAGCAATTGAGCACAAGAATCCTGTAGTAGATTTTCCGATCATACATATGAATTTACAATTGTGGAATACCCAAATTACTGTAATCTAGGCAATGGGACTATGAAGAACGTGTCTTTTTATCTTACTACCAACAACATTTTTGTTTATATGAAATATCAAAAGCATTATGAGTTGTTGCACAGTTGAGGTGAGAAGAGGTTTGGAGAAGTAGAAGCAGATGAATTAATCAATCTATCGGATAGATGGCCAACAAACAATAAAAGCATTCAGTTTTTTTGTTAGATTCAGTAAGAACAGTACTATTTAGTACTAGTTTTTAGTGCACAACTAACAGAAAAAATTGAAGCCCTCCAACCCCAATGGCTAACTATTGTCCTGAATTGAAAAAGGAAATAATGATTATTGACAGCTCAAGAAGAGGCACCAATGGATAACAGACACAATAAAGATCACTTCAGATCTGTAATTTGTGAGGTCGGCGAATACAGTATGGTCTAAAGGTTCATTGACTCCTCAAAATTTACCACACATTCACACATGTGAAACCTATTGTTCAAAGGTTATATACCACTAACTATATATATTTAATCATCATTTCAACTCTGGGATCTGCCGTTCTGGAGCAGCTGGTTAACTAATCACAAGGAATAGCGAAATATGATGTACTAATAGAGCCTACACTGGAAGCAGTTGCAACAGTATTTTCACAAGCACTAATCCAAACGGTTATTTTCAATGGAGTTCAGTTATGAACCATTAAAGTTTCACTCTGCATACACTTAGGAGCAGAAAACACAGGACGAAAACATGACAGTCAGAAACATGAAGGTTAGATTCATGCCTTGATCGCTGAAGTTGATCAGAAAGTCCACTTATCCGTGGCTAATTTCTAAATGATTTATTAAATTTGCGAGAACACTTGCCAGATAAAGTTAAGAACTAAGTTGAAAGAAATGAAAATGCCCAGACAAATGAAAGACAATCTTCCTATGAATCAAGGGTATCTCGATTTGGAAGTTCTTTTAAACTAACCCATCTATCATTGAGCCGTAACGCCAAATTCTACATATGAATCCCACAATAGTATTGTTCTTAACTTCTTATTAAAACTTATGAGATATTTTCAATCAGAGTGAATCTGAAATTAACTCCTACAACCTATTGCTGCCTAAACTAGTAAAATGATGCACTCTGTCTATGGACAGACAAGTTAACAGAAAAGAGAAGAATCTTTCAAATAGCAAACACCACCAATTGCATAAACTATATAACTAAACTTAGTTCAAAATTTTATGGATTTGAAAGTTCATACAAATGGCATCGGTACCAATATCGCGTTGAACATTTTATCCTATCAGGTGCCAATTATACAGAGAATTACTATCCTTCAATACCTTAAAAACGAATAAGGAAGGGAAAATTAATTTATGATTTCATAGAATTTGTCAAATGCTCAATGCCATTTACTTCCGGCTTCACTCGAATGAATAGATAAATATAATCTTCGAAACTGATACATGTCTAACAATCAAGCAATCAAGTAGAGAAATGTAAGATAGACTACAACTTACAAATATGCACAAATTCAACGATCGCTACCACAAAAACAATCGCATCACGAAAATTACACCGCCGATTAACCGCATAGAAGATCACAGCCGAACGAAAACACAAGTAAATAATAAATACACAAATTTAACCAATTAAATTGACCAACAATAAGAAATACCTTTGAACAAATTGACGAATTTTGGGATGCTTCGGGGTGATGAGCCTCCGCTGGATTTTAAGCGCAAGTTTGTAGGTTCGTTTCAGACCCAAAAAGTACGCCGTCCCCAATGTGATCTCCCACAGCACCATTTTCACCAAACCTGATAACTCAAACCTCCGTCCCCGCCGATCGAGATGTAATAGCAATTGCACAGCCAAATTCCGTATTCGTTTCGTTTATCGCAAGGCATTTGAAGATGCGAGAAACTTCTGCTCCAAGTCCATTTTGACAGTATTCCACGCTTCCACCACAAAGCTTAATCTACACCGTTGATTGAATTTGACCTTTAACGAGCGGTCTGGATCTGCCCGTTCTCACCTTTCTGAAACAAGTCATTTTCTTAATTTCTATAAACATTTTATAAATTAAAATTGATAATAAAAAAAAAATGATTATGCATTGAAAAAGTTTTCGAACTGAATTTATTTGAGCATACAGTTTATGTTTAATTGGGCTGGGCCGATCTGGTAAAAAAAAAGTGACACGTGGATGTGTGGGACCCATATAAGAATTGGGCCTATTAGCCCACTATCAGATTAACACACAGTACTATAAAAATTTACATATAATATTTAGAAAACAATTTGTATATATGTGAAAAGAAATTATAGGGTTGTTCATTCTTTGTTTTTTTTTTTTTTTTTTTTTTTTTATGAAAATATATAATATATTTTTTATTTATTTATAAAAATTATTTTTTTTATATTATTAACAAGATTTATTAGATTTAATATAAAAAAATACATTTATCAATTAATGACGTGATCAATTAAAATTTCGAAACTTTATAAGCCTTAAGCCTTAAGCTAACCCACGTAAGATGTATATATATATATATATAATATTATATAGATTCATGTATGTATAATATTTTAATTCATGTATGTATATTTGTTTTAAATAAAATGTGTCTTATTTTGAATTTTTGGATAAATATATTTTTTTATGCTGGTATAAAAAAAAAGTTATATCATAATATATGAAAATTAATATTTTATATTGTATGAAAAGTGTGTTCATTTTGTATTTTTTTATGAATATGTTTTTGTTGTTAGTATAATATATATATATATTAAATTATTTAGTTTTTTCTATAGATAGATGAGTGTATATATTATATTAAGTATATTGTATTAATGTATGTATAAATATAAAAAAAAAAAAAAAAAAAAAAAGAGAGAGAGAGAGAACAATATATGATTAAAACTGAATTTTAATTTTAGTTTTTATTAAACAAAAAATTACTATATTATATTATATAAAATTATAATAAATATTTTCAACTCAAATAGTTACAAGCACTATACCCTAAATATATATATATATATACAAAGTGTATTATACACTGTAACCACATTCAAAACAAACGAAACATTTCGTCTCTCTCACACACATACACACAGTAGAAGGAGAAAATATGCAGAGACAATCTCTAGGCTCCCCAGTGAAAGACGACGAGCTTCTTCAATTCCATGGCGGAGAAGAGGATCATAAGAAGAAGGAGAAGGCGATTACAGCGCCTCAAACCGCTGTTTACCTTCACATTATACCTTTCCTCACTCTCTTCTGCTTCCTCATCCTCTACCTCTCTTCGCACCATCCCTCGCAATACGGTAACTAAATTCCTCTCCTCTGCTATCTCTGATCTGCCTTCGATGCTTTGATTATATTAATTTTGTTCTTAATTTCTTCAGATATGGCGCAATTCAGCGGATTCAGGACGACGATTTCCGGTTCTACAGGTACTTGTCTCTCTGTTGTTCGAGAACCTTCTCGTCCACTTCAATTCTGTTGAAGAAATTGTTGAATCGGAATTATGATTTGTTTCTAATTCAACCAGATTCAGAGCACAGTAGTGCTTTGAACAATGTGAAAATTGGAGATATTTTGGCTGTGAGGAGCTTGAAGCACTCCGCGGCGGCGAAACTGCGGCGGCGCCACCGGAAAATGGTACGTGCTTAGGATTTGTCTTTGTACATACTTTTTTTAATTTTGTATTTATTTTAATTATAAAATAAAATAAAATAAAAAGAAGAAATTTCCCGTGACTCGAATCATCGCTGTCATTTTTTGTCTTTTTTTAGAAATTGAAAATGGAAAATGTTTGCGACTTGGGAAATTAATTACACGTGTAATTTGTTTCTGTAAAATCAATAAACCTCGAATGAAATATTTTAATTTTAAACTTATTTAAAATAAATGAAATAGTAGTAATATTTAAAATTTTATTTTTCTATATTAGTTATAAAAAATAAATGAGATAATTAATTGATACTATAAAAACGGGAGACAGCTGGAATCGGACCGTTATTATGACGTCTCGTGAAACGGTTGCAGGTCCTTTTTGAGTATTTTGCACTTTGCCCATTGAGAATATTTTATTAAGTCAATCACTCCACTCCAAAGAAAATAATAATAATAATGGCCCTTAATTTAATTGAAAACTACACCTTCAAAATAATAATAATAATAACAACAAATGGTAAACTCGTGCTATGTGTAACTAAACTAAATTTAAACGTTTGTAATATTGATAATTATTATTATTATTTATTATTTTCGTTTATATGTTTAAATATTTTACTATATAATATTTGCTTCATTGGATGTTATATTGAAAGCTCAAGATCGTGGCTAAACGTATAATATTATCAATTTAATTGTATGTATGTGTGTACTATTAGTTAACAAATATTATTGGTCATTAAATTAAACATAAATGCATCAATATAAATATATTTACCTTCCCTCTCCTTTTCTTGATCAACAATACAGCTATAGTCTATATATAACCAACTTATCATACATAGCTGGCAGTTACAGAGTTAATTGTGTCGACAATATATCAAATATAAATTGATAGATCATAAAATATAAATTGACAATAATATATATTATATGAACTACTAATAACACATAACAATAGTCTATATTGCATTATAATTGAACACCCCACCCTAATCATTTCAATTTATACATATATATATATATATATAAATAAAATAGCCTATGATTGAATTGAGATAGTAAACCTGTCAAGAGATGAATGCACCAACAGGGCATTATAAATTAGAATGATTGAAAGGAAACAATAGAGAAGTAAAAAAGAGTGTTTGATTATATTAGTGGATAAGATCTAAAGATGACAACAAATAAAACAATAATACAGTTGCAATAATTGAGTGATGAATTATGTAATAAGCCCTAACCAATCCAACATGGACACATATTTTTTGTTCTTAATTAGAGGCTTAATCTAAAATGACCCTCATTTGATGTGTATGTATTTAGATTGTACTGTAATTTTAAATAATAATTTAATATAATATTGCATGTGATATTCCGTGGACAGGGTGCTGAATCGTTCAAATTAAAACCCATGATATATATAAACATCATACAATTTTATTATACATAACATATTATATATAATAATGACAGGTGATGTTGCTTCATAACTATAGCATGTTGTATAATAGTTAGTAGTGCGTTGAAATTAATTAGTATTTGTGTTGTATAAGACTATATAACATGTATTGTTAGTGGTGTGCTGTATTGTATTTGTATTATATGAATGCAGACGATTGCTGCTGGGTAATAAATACCGTGTGTTGCTGTGTGTTGTCAGCAGTCTCCGCCTAAGAATATATATATTTTTTTAAAAAAAACGTCAACAAATATATATACTAAATAATGACATAAATAAACTAAACCATAAAAATGACTATTGAATTATGTAAAACAATTAAACAAAAAATATATATATATATATATATAACTCTTCATGCCTTAATATTATAGTATAAATAGCCCAAATGGAAGGAGTATTTATTTACACTATCTGCCGTTAAAATACCAGCTACTAAATTCCACATTAAAAATACAACATAACAAAACCTTATTTAGCAAATCATCAAACAAAGAACATAAGTTACAAAAAGAATGCCTTAAAAAAAAAAAAAAAAAAAAAAAAAAAAAAAAAATAATATATAATCGAATCAATCTTGCGAGAGCAAGAAATTGTTGTTGTCTGAATAGCAAACAGAAGCCAGTATGATAAGCAAGGCAGCCATAATAGCAAACCCAAAAGTAACACTAGACACAACTCCCACATGTTTTTTCATCCCGCACGGTATCTCCCATGTAACCCGACTCTCTGAAATACGGTCTGCAAGCATTAAGGCGCAACTCACATTACCTTCGGGGCTGCAACACATAACCCAATCGGGTTTCCCAAACTCAACCCTCGAATACCCTTCGTCTCCCAATGGCTGTTGATCAGGAGAATCGAGAAGTTCAGAAATTTTCAGGTCGAAAAAATGGCAAGTAGAAATCAAGAACATGCTTTTGTATATAATGCCTACTAATACAATACCGGAGGTGAGGTGTAAATAGTCGAGCTACTCGACTACTCAACTTGTAAAAATACGAACACATCACACTGCAGAACTTTCTAGAAATAAAATTAATGTATAAAATTTATGTATTTGTAAAAATAGAAAAAAAAAATTGTATTCGAAGTGATCATCTTAGATGATCTGAATAACCGTTCCACCTAAAAACTTAAACCATTAGGGATTCGTGTATCATTAATTACTTACACATTTATAAATTATTATGGTCGTCTCACCTAAAAGTTTAAGCTATTAGAAATGCGAATCATTATTATTATTTTAACATACGGGAGTCCCCAATAAATTAAAAATACATATTAAAACATATCAAGTTTCATAGAAGTTTAAAATTTAACTTGGCCGACCACTCTCTTTACATAAACACTTTTAGAACTTTTAGTACTGTTATTCAGCAGTAATGTTTCGAAAGAATTTTTTTGCACAAAGTATCTTATCAAGTTAACTTTTTACTATTTTCAAAATTTTCCAGATACAGTAATATAGCTCTTGAACACATTGTTGGCAATCATTTATCAAAAATCCGTCCGCGAAAGTGCAAGTTTACGGATACTACTTATATTGAAACTTTAAGCTATGCTTGTATTTCTTACTTGATACCGTGCGTGCAAAGGAACTTCGAGATTAAGTCCCAATTGGGATTCTTTAGAGGCAATGTTCATGTGTATTTCCACAACAGATTGATTTGACCGGAAAGAGGGTAGCTCTAAATTTGTGTCGCCAAAGACAGCTGCATCGGCAAACACTGCAAGAAAAAGACCACAAGCTAATAAACCTTGTCTTACAAGAATCAAGGGAAAAAGTAAGTTAAGATTGCAATAACTATATACCGCCACGCTGGATAAGATGCTGAAGCTCGAACGGATCTGCAAACACACCAGAGGGTAGTCTTTCAATGACAATAAGTTTACAAGATTGACCAGTCAGATCAGGCTCGACCTTGGGCTGAAACTTAAAGGTGATCGAAGATGATAATCGTCGATGAGAACCTTCACCGATGACATCTCGATGTAGAGTAGACAATGTAGGTGTAATGCAGTTTCCATCTCTGCGCACAATGCACAGGCCAAGTGGGATTTCCTCTGCTATAAACTGACTGAATTTTGAATCTATCAAACTATCATATTTCTCAAAATAACTCTGCGAAATGTATTTCTCCACAAAACCTGCTCGGCCCTGCATGAGGCAGAAGAAGGTCAGCAAAATCCCGTATCCTAAACAAAAGAATTTCAATGCAGTCCACCTAAACTAAACTTGTGAAAAAATTGACCTTTTTTGTGTATGTTCTACATACACATTTAAGTTCAATAATCAACTAACATTATAACTTAGAATGAACCATCATGTTTGCATTCAATTACATCAATCGACAAAGCTGCAATCCTTTATGCCAAATCAAGAAATCCTGTTCAGTTTAGCAGCAAAATTATATCTGAACGCAATAAAAACAACTTCAGCCATTTGGTATGAATGTAAAGGAGTAAAAAATTGAAATGATACTTAACGTTCAAGTTTGAATTTGTATTGGAAAGATAAGTTCCATAAATTCAAGAGTCCTAGAAACCCTCTGAAGAAAATCTATTCAATTTGAGATGCAAATTAACCAAATACCAGACACTAAACTTACAGCTATTGCAACAAAATCGTTGGTGCATAACATTACATCTGAAAATATGTTACAGAACTAAATGAAATGATGCAAGAAACAGCTAAATAATGGTTTATGCTCTAGATTTGCACAAAAATCTCCATGGTCAAGTAAGCAAAAGTTTCGATAACCCACTTACATAGGAAGAGCCAAAAATCGTAAGAAACATCACTACAATCTGCGCTTGAAATGGATGAAGAACCATTTCCAAATCTGACCTGAACAAAACACTGATATTTTTATAGAATGACGCAGTAAGTGAATTCTTAGCTATGGAATGTCCGCTGGTAATTCCAGCAATCGAACTGAGTTCAGCAAACACCTGTCAAGAATTCTATCAGCAAAATCAATTCAAGAGAAGAAAAGTGGACGGAGAAAATTTCAATAGATGAATTTAGAATTCAAGTAGCAGCAGAAATTAAAGGACTACAATTAACAAATTAAGATGTTCCAAAATGAACATTATTGTATTCAACTTTGAAACTATTAACTAAGTAAAATAATAAAAATAAATAATAATGTGGATCATCGAGTTGATGTGGTGGGCGAACTTATGACCTTATGGGGTGCAAACCGTGGCGACCCTTCCCAGTCGAACTCGAGCCTAGGATAGATAATGAAAAATTAAAGAGAGATTCCTTCTCCCGGGGCCAACAGCTACATGATCAAGCAATAGTATTTATGCTGTCATATCAAGTTTAGTTCAACATTAAAGAACTGTCTATATCAAAATTAACTTAAAAAGCCTCTAGTAGACACATTCTATATATCTAGTGCTATCTTTTCATAATCGTGATGAATTGATGATGAAAACAATAATCAAACTGTACCATGACAACAAAAAATCATGGAAACCGAAATAGATGAATCAAAAGAAACTCTACAATGATTGATGTATGGATTATGGAATATTGGAATTTAATTCTTGCAAAAATCGAAAGATCTCAATTCCAACTTCCATAGACATAAGAACCTTGTCAAAGACTTGTAGTGAACTAGAAGGCTCGAACAAGGGATCGAATCCAATGCAACATAACAAGGCAGAAGACCAATCACCCCAAATTATGCTCCTCTTTCCAGATATCAATCAAATGGAGGACAAATTTACAAATCACGAGAAAATCAATGTATTGTCAATTGAGGCAGTAAGTAGATGGATATGTATGTCAATATTGATCTCTATCACGATTTTATCATCACATCCAGTGCTAGGGCGTGGATTTGTAATGAAACCTAATTGTTCATTCAACAATATTTCAAATACAAAAAACTGACAAATCATCGAACAAGTTCCAGTCGATAGAGAATTGAAATTCAATAGATGAGCATCATTTCAAGATAATTAATTAAATAATTATCTCTATCCCCACCAAGAAAAGGCTAACAAATTAGCACGAATTTCATAAATCGGAAGAAGACAGTGAAAACGTCATAAATTTTACAGAGAGGAAGAAAAGGAAACCAAATCGGAAGTAGCGTACCCCTTCATTATTGAAGCTCAAAATCTAAGTAAAATCTTGTTTGGTCGATCCAATTCTGAAACCACCGGCGGCGGCGGCAGCAGCAGCAAGTATCGAAGGCAAAAAAAACCGTTAAATAGTTAAATCTCACCGGCGACAGCTGCAACGGGGAGAAGAAGTAGTGAGTCGACTTGTCCATTCGGTTCAAATCAAAACCGCACGGACCGAACCGAAACCGTCATTCTCACAGTTCGAATTCGGTCTGTGATTTTCTCAAACCGCGAACCGGCGGTTTTCGGTTTGAACCGACGGTCTACGAGGAGGAACTTAGGAAGGAAGAAATTAAAGAATTGTGAAAGAAAAGAAAGAGTGAAGCTGCTGCGAATTGTGCGGGCTGCGGCGTCTGGATGTGTAAATGTACTGATTACTGATTAGGGTAAATTCTGTATTTATAATAATGATAATAATATGTTTATAATTATAACTTTTACTTATATTATTAAATTTTTATAAAATAAAATTAATATTAATAATTATTAATGATATAAATAAATAAATAATATTATTATTATATTATAAACAGTTTGGACAAATCTAGTAGTGAGCGAGACAGATATGTTATAGAGGTTTTTTTATTTAAATATTTAAATACGCTTTTTTTTTGTCTAAAATTAATAAAATAATATTTAATTTAATATTTTATAAAAATATATATTTTTTATAATATAAACTTTAAATAGTAAAAATTAATTATACCCGGCGCACACTCACATATGCATTATTTGGATCCGGTCATAACCTCAAACTAGAATGTATACTACTCAATTTTTTGGTTCTTAGTTTGGATTTTTTAGTAAAAATATACCTTCGCCTTATAATTTTAGCACAGTTGTGAATTTTTCTTCTTTTTTTTTTTTCACGAAGGATGTGAGTAATTTTAATGAGAATTAGATTTATTAAAAATAAATACTAAATAAACGATAATAATTGAATGTTCATATTTTTATTTAGTCAAAATTAGTAATAAAACAAATTTAACTGATAAACATAAAAAAAAAAAAAAAAAATTGAGTAAATTTAACTGAGAAAGTTTTTTTTTTTTTGTTATATTATTTAAATCGAAATTCAAATTAAAACTAAACAAATTCTAAACATCTAATGTGATTTTTTTATATATATATTAAGAACACAGCTAAAACCTCCCATGCACAAAGATGACTGCACCTCAAATAAAAACCTTATAGTATCAATCAAACTACCTCAGAGCTGAAGAAGAATCAACAAACCGTTTATTCAACAACATATATCACTGTTTATGATTTCAATTTCAACCACGACCAAGACATATTTATGTCTACATCTATATTATGGAGAAATAAACATACCAGCCAAGACATACTAAACTTTGATAGCCATACAAATCAGAAAAAAACTAGTGCATATATATAAGGAAGGAAGGACATGAACATCTTTGAAATAGCATATATATATATATATATATATACCTGAGACGATGAATCAGAGAATTAGCCCCTGCGCAGGGGCAGGCTTGGAAGACTGCTGCCCTTTCGACTCCGTCTCTTTTGAAGAGTCGGATAAGTGAACTTGGGCATAGTCATCCACCATTTTTCTTCTCTGCTCATCTTCGGCCATTCCAACTTTGTCCTTTGTCTTCTGGCCGACCTCTCCGGCTGCCTTTGTGACACGACTAAAAGCACCTGCCACCCATGAAGTTCCCGTGAGGATATACCTGTTCTTCATGATTGCAGATCCGGCGCTGCTAACCGTGTGCTCGGCAGCAGCAAATGCCGACTTTGCTTTCTCTGAAACTTGAAGTTTTCCATCCACTTCACGCACTTTGTCATTCACGAGGGAAGTGCCGGCAGATATCTTCTCGCTGAGTCCAATTTTTTTGTCGAATGACGCAACTTTAGCAGTCGCAGTTGATGTAAATTGGTGCTTCTCGTCAAAGGACTTTGCCTTGTTAACAGCGTCTTTACCTAAGATGAAGCCCTTTGCAAGCATGCTGCTTACGACATCCTCTGCCTTTTGGAAGGCGGATTCACCCCCGACAGTTTTTTTATCTGATGGCTGCTAGATTTTTGGGCATGATTTACATTAATATCTCACCGTAATTAACGAGAAAACACAGGAATTTATTTGAAGAACTTGTCAGTTGTTACCGTGTCCGGTGTAGCAGCAGCGGCAGGAAGCTTGTACTCGGGGTCCAGAGTTATGTCCACAGTCATGTCTACAATTGTTGCACCCTGTAACGGAATAAGGGAAGATGGATTAGAAATCAATGGTTATCTGGTCGGGAAGTTTATAGGGTAAAATGAAAGTAGATGGTATAAATCATCCTTCGATGGTACCTTTTAAGATGTGAAAAAATAGAATAAAATTACTATACACTGATACAAGGATTGGGCTACAGAGTAACAACGATAAAGTTAATAAGTCATGCAATGAATAACTAGGTCACAGGTGATGAAATGCTCATTGTTGAAGTTCAACTACAAATATTAACCGTAGTTTCATTGTATCCAAATTATAGAGTTGGATTTGTTTCTTATTTATAGAGAGAGAGAGAGAGAGAGAGAGAATCACCGAAAGAAGAACTGCTGTCTCAGCCCCCTGGTCGTCTTTGAAGGTGACATATGCAACTTGGGATCGTTCAGTATCACTAAATACACATTGAAAGCATGCTGAAATATATTATACATGCACGCACATACAAATATGAATACGGAATACGGATATCTGAACATATATATGTATGGATAGGTATATATCTTATATGTATATAATGTATTAGTGTAAACACCGACAAACCTTCGCATCTCAACATATTCAATGTCACCAGAAAATGAGAAGAATTCTTTCACATCGCGTTCAGATGCCCCCAAAGAGAGATTGCAAACTTTGACAGTTCTTGTCTACAACATCCATACAAGTAGTTAGGCTTACTTTCTCAAGAAACGACTACCTAACCAGGGTCTTAAAAATATAAGAATACACTATGAACACACATTATATGCACTTCACAATTAAAGACATTCATAGAGAGAACTCCACATCATTCAGGTCATGCACACATCATATTACATGTAGCACCACTGACTTACCAATCAGAAAACCGATCTCGTAATTTAGATCTAATGTATGTTTGACACAAGTACTTGATTTATGCCATTGCTAATTTGACTTAACCTTAGTTCTCAAACACAATATGAGTGATGCAAAAGACATACAACTGTTATTCACCGAGAGAAACATGAATTTACAATTGTTGAAAGACAACTGAAATTGCAATTAACATGATGATACTTAACCAGCCAACATACAAAGCAAAAAGTAAAATCAGTCTCTCAAATGAGCATGTCTAGGGGGTGCAACCACACTCCATCCCAACTTGAGCTTTTAAATAAGATTATGTGGAGCTCAACCTCCCTTCCATAGATAGCATCGTCTTGTAATAACAAGATCAGATTAATTTCATTGTTATACATTATAAAAATTTAAGAAAATCCAAAATTTTACAGTTTTGCTTAAACACAATCCTAGCCCTACCATGCCAAAGAGTAATTTTTAAATCAATACATATTAAAAAATATAAAGTTTACATTTGAGTGAACTACACATCAAATCATGCAAGGTAAAGTTATTCTGCTTTCTTCACTCAGCTACCCAATCCCCTTAAGATTGACCAAATACTACAACAAGACTAGGAACGTGTTGTCCAATTTTTATTTATTTATTTTATCGAAATGGAGATAAAGAAATCTATATTTTAGATTTATTTACCAGAAATAAGCATCGAATTCTTTTAATCTAAGGTTTCCGAGTCCCAAAGACAGATGTAAAATAGACTCGATTTCCTTGGCTCCCAAACTGATCCCTAGTTGCATAGTACTACTGAACTTTCTCCTTTGGTCAAAAACGACTAGGAAGCGAAGAAATGAGCATTCAGTTCAGTTCACAAGCTAATGAATGGTCCTAGTAGATGTGAATGCCTTGGTCACTTCAATTAGGATACTCTCACTTTACCCTTCACGTGAACCCTAGACTCGTCTCAATAACGCAATTAATGGCAATCAAATCAAAGAAAAGCAACAACACAGCATGCTCAAGTGAATCGAGCAACCAAACTAGTAAGCCACTACGTGCAGATCAATATTTCTTTCAAATCGTGCTCCATCTCCGCTATTCACTTGCAATCAGAACTACTCCTCAATCTACAGAGCCAGCGCCTTATACACGACGAAATCGAACATCACAAACCAAAAAAAAAAAAAAACCAGTAAAATCCGGAACCCTACTTAACATCCACAAACCAAACATACACAAACATGCGCAACCAGAACAAAAAATAAATAAATTTCCACTCACCGACATGGGAACTGCTGGTTGAAGAATTAACCAGTAAAGGAGTATGGAAATTGAGACGAGTATCGGGAAAGGAGTTTGTGGAGGAGGAGGCGGCGGTGGAGCGTTGACGGTGCAGAATATACAAACCGACGGGCTGAACTGAATTGAAGGAGGATCAAATTTAAAAACATTTGGGGGATTCTTAATGTAGTATTTTATTGATACAGCCCAATGGACGGTGGGGATCTCTTCGATAGGCCCTACCATTATTTTAATGGCTGCGATTTCCCAGATGGATTATGCTAATCTATCTCAATCTAATCGTCCATTTCTCTCTCCCTAATCACGTGTGCGGTACGTTCCCAGAGTCGTCCATACTAAAATAGTTTATTTACAACTGTTATTAATAATTTTTTTCGAATATTTTGTCAATTTATTTTAAATAAAAATATTTTAAAAAATAATTAAATGACTAGTAAGTGCGTCGTTAGTGAATATTGTTGAAGTTGAGTTATTTTAAATTAAAATTTTGTTTAAAAGGAAAAATATTTGGTTGAATGTTATCTAAATTTGCATATAGTTTTTAAGTATTAACATTTATTGTTTATATTGCCTATTTTGCACTGTTTTTGCTACCCAACACATGCACACATGTGTCCATCCAAAATTGAATTTGGGATCCAACCGTCGAGCGTGGAATGTCTCACTGCTTAATCTTGATTTACCTATTTGGCATTGTTATTTATTGAAAATTTTGCAAATTACAGTTTTAACAAAAAAATGTTCCTCAATTAAATTATTGTAAGTTAATAAAAAAATTTTGCGAATATTTTTGAGTATATTTTTATAATACTAAGATTTACTTAAAAATAATTATGTAGATGATGTAAATGATTTATTTACATAAAACTTTAAAGTATTACGGATATTAAATATTATGTTAGATGATGTAAATGATAGTCTCATTTAAAAATTAAAGTTATATATAATTTATTTATTTATTTGCAAATGAAAATCAACCAACAAATCTATTCTATATTTTTAGTTTGCATTAGTTTTGATTAATAATCAAGAACCTGTCTCAATTTTGAAAATATTTGGTAATATAGGCATATGCACAAGCAAAAGTACAATTATAAGTAATTTTAAGGCTGTATTCTACCGTGAAATTTACCATAAATTTTTAGTGTTCAATTTTTTTTGTTCCTTAAAAAAAATATCATATCAAATAATTATTTTCTTTATTTATATTATACTACAAATTTATTTTACATTCAAAACATCACATCAACCTCTGTTTATATCATATCAAACAACTATTCAAATTCAACATTTTACTATTAAAAATCATTGCTATTGTTGTTTTTCTTCTTCTTTTTTTTTTTTTTTTACAATGTGAACCTGCAGCCGCTATCCGAAAGTGCGCACGGATAAACTCCCGTTCGAACCTAATACCCTGCAAGCTAGGCCCGTCAAAACTCCGACCGCTCATTGCTTTCATTATACTCTTATATATACACGTATTGAACAACATTAAAATTATGACAAATTTGGAATTTTGATTTATTGTTAATAATATTGTGAATTCACGTAGCACTCTTAGATCTAATCACCTTTCTAATTTATATTAATTATTTTGTTGCTTGAACCATATAAGTATATTTAATTTTGAGACAATATAAAATCATATTGAATTCAAATATTCTTTTATAGCGGAGTTCGCACTAATACACACATAAAAAAAATATATAAATTTAATATATATCAAAACTTAAAATTAAAACCAAACCTATACACAAAAAAAAAAAAAAAAAAACACATCTTAAATCAAATTTAAATTTAAATCAAAATTTTCTCAAACCACCAACCTAAAAGAAACACACCTTAATATTGTAGACACTATTTCATTTTCAATTAAAAATACGTTGTTGATTTGTAATTTAAAGATTTGATTACTATTAGTTTTGTTTTGTGTATCTTACTGGTGTCATTTTATTTATTTACTCTTTTTTTTTTTTTTTTTAAAAAAAGTAACCATGCCTTTTAAATTATACATCTTCCTTTTACCATTTTATCTCTTGTAATCTTTCATTTGGTTGGGACGGTTCTCATCCCACAATATTATTTGGGCATGGATCAAATTTGATCCGAGCATAGTCAATATAAATATATATATATCTCGATATATTTATAATTCAACATATACTATATTATAACCTGTATATATATATTGTACTATATATATGTGTAAATATATAATAGTTACGTGATATATATTTGATCCGATTAATTCAGCACCATATTAACTTAGCCGGATCAACACAGATTCCGCTGCTCAATAATTTTAGATTATCTTAATCTCTAGAATTTTCCGCTACCCAATTATTTTAGTTTGTGTTAATATCTAGAATTTGATCATTTGGAAAATTAAATGAACTGTTTACTTATATTCAAAATTTTATTATTTAAAAAAAAACACAAACAAACAAACTCCAAAATTATTGTTGACAGAAATATCCTCCCACCACTTTTAATTTCAAAATTTCGAAAACAAAATTTATTTGCCACGTGTGGATGCAAACAATACAACCGCCGGCATAGCTCCACTCCACAAATGCTGACGTGGTCCCCACACGCGTGTCCTATTCTCCCCTAACCTATCCTCAAATTTATTTATTTTAATTATTTTAATTATTTTTAAAAAATAAGGGAAAGAAGGAAGGGCTACCAAACAACTCTTCCTTCCTTCCTTCCTTTCTCCTTCTTCATCAATCCGTCAATTTCGCCAATTTTCCTCTCTTGCATCCTCGATTGGTGCTCAATCTCCTCCCCAATTCCACAACCCCTCCCAACGCTGTCTCTGTTCAACCAGGGATCTCAAATTTCGCCGCAGGATTCCCAAACCAATTTTTTTCTAGGGTTTTTGCGGTCCTCAATTTTGGTTGATTGTTTTCTGGCTTTTTTAGGTTTGTTGCTGTATCGTCGAATTCTGGTCTGGGGGTTTTGATTCCGCGGTTCGAGAGGGGCGAAAGGATGAGTTTTCAGGATCTTGAATCGGGTCGCGGGATGGGTTCGCGGAGGGGGTACGCGAATGGGAAGCAGGATCCCACCCAGGCCGTCGCTTCCGGAATATTCCAGATCAACACGGCCGTGTCTACGTTCCAGCGCCTTGTCAACACTCTCGGCACCCCTAAGGATACGCCGGAGCTTCGGGAAAAGCTGTTAGTTTTCTTTGTGTTATAATAATAATTATTGTTATTGTCCTCCTTGTGGTTTATAATTTTCCCATTTTTATAAATATTTGAGTGCACTTTAGTGGATTATGATTATGAATAGCGCAATCTTGCTATGCATTTGAAGGAAGTTTGGCATTTGTAAGCTAAATTAGATAGTGGATGATAATAGGAGAGCTGACACATTGCAATAATGGGCAGATGCTGATGTGTCTCAATTTTGAGTTCAAATTCTGGTCACTAATCTGTTAGAGAGCTGATGATGGAATTCTTAGGACACTGCATTGAATTGATGGTTCAAATGCAAAACATCACAAGCCATTGCATTGTAGGTGCAGCGGCAGGTTCTTTGTCGTCTATTGAAACAATGGCTCATTACAAGAAAAGCAATAGCCATTGTGCACGGCACATACATAGCTCTTACTCCTAAATTAAGGGCTGTTTTGTCATGGTGAGAGACCCTTTTTTTTTGTGCAAAAATTCATTGGCCTGTGTCCTATTATGAAAAGCATGAGATAGCCTAGAAGATAGCCTTGTTTCCATCGTGGAGGTTTGTATGCCCTCCATGTGTGCAAGCTGAAGCAATAACTGATAACACTTAGGCATCAATAATGCTAGCAGATCTGTCTGCAATAACCATTTAGGAGGATTCATAAAGGTGCGGTGGTGAGGATGCTTGAAAGGAGAAGATGATTGAGTGGTGGACCTTAACTCCAGTCATATTTTGCTGATTTCTGTTTCAAATGGGGGAGAGTGTGGACACCTCTTAGTAAGTGAATGTATTAGAGTAGGTGGGTATTTGTCTGGCTTGCAAATGGTTAGCCTTCCATGTGAATCGTAGTAGAACCTTTGTAAGAGATTTTTCTCTGCATAACCATCTTTTGTAGGTGGTCTATGCTGCTATGGCGATTTTGTAGCTTTAGAGCATATAGTAGCATTTGAAGTGGTAGATAAAGAGCTAGTTGCTGACAATACTGAACGTAGTTGAAGCATTAAGTACGGTTGTGACTGTAGACGCCAATTTGCTTCTATAAGCAGG
The DNA here is from genome assembly GCF_009805555.1 of Andrographis paniculata. Classification (NCBI taxonomy): domain Eukaryota; kingdom Viridiplantae; phylum Streptophyta; class Magnoliopsida; order Lamiales; family Acanthaceae; genus Andrographis; species Andrographis paniculata. The sequence continues at coordinate 1,484,842 of NW_026137634.1, read as the reverse complement.
CATTTTTTTCTTCTTTATGTTAGTTATAATATACAAAAACCTCCTGCAAAACTTATGGTGGTTATGCACAGGCATAAAACTCGATTGCATATTGGGCAGTTAGTGAAAGATACTTCAGCTAAACTCAAGCAAGCTAGTGAATCTGATCATCGGGGTGAAGTCAGTGTAAGTTCACTTCAATGTTTATTTGTTGATTTTGAAAATTTTCTATTTAAATTTTTTCTCACATTTGATCACCTGAGATTTGTCATTCATACAAACGTTGCCTGGGATTTTGGTTATCCAGCAAAAATGTTTTGCCGTTTATATTTGAAAACCAAGACTATTCTAGTGGACTGTATTTGTGATTTTAGTTACAAATTTATGAAGCAGATTACATGATGTTTGAACTCTACTTGTTATGCAGCTCAAACGTGATGGCTGACCATGATTTTCTCTCTGATTCATGCAGGCAAGTAAGAAAATTACGGATGCTAAACTTGCAAAAGATTTTCAAGCAGTTCTTAAGGAGTTTCAGAAGGCTCAACGGCTTGCTGCTGAGCGGGAGACAGCTTATGGTCCTGTTGCCCAAGCAGCTTCTGGGTAATATATTCTATACAACATTAAAAATTTCAGTTGTGGGAATTTTACCCACTCTGGTTTCCTATTGGCTAGGCTACATATATAAATTTATAAGAGGACAAAGTTGCTGAATAGTTGTTTGGTTTGTCTTTGGTTTTCGGTTCTGTACTTTCATTGTGTGAACATTGAGTGGTTATTGTCTTAGTTTATGTCTTTGTATCTTGTTATTGTTGATGCGGCATCAATATATCTTCTATATGATGAAGATTTGAGATGTGGTCATGTGGAATTTATTGATCTGTTGCTATCATAAAAAAATGTGTAGAAAGTAATTATACAAGTAAAAAACATACACACACACATGCGTGCATTTTATGGAGAGTAAGAAATGCGAATTAATAATTGTAATTGGATAAAGTAAAGAAAAACAACTTTCACCTTTTCAGGCAGTAGAAAACTGAAATGTGAGTTTCCTCTATCCATGCTGAGTGGTGAACCACTTTTATCGCTATTGTTAAATTGTGTCTGGAATGATCATCTTGTGGACTAATTTCTCCTGCAGTTACTCACCTGGTGATATGGAGCGAAATGGAGACAAAAACCCCGAACAACAAGCTCTTCTTATGGAAACGAAAAGGTACTAGAGTATGGTAATGCACCATGTGCGATTGTAGTAACTAATAGATAGCAATAAATACATTAAGCCAAATTTATTCTTTTAGCAACTGTAGCCTCCGTATTGTTTTGTTTAAATATGTCTACTGATGTTTCCGTGTTTGTGCTGCAGGCAGGAGGTTTTGCTGCTGGACAATGAGATTGCTTTCAACGAGGCCATCATAGAGGAAAGGGAGCAGGGAATACAAGAAATACAGCAACAAATTGGTGAAGTGAATGAGATTTTCAAGGACCTTGCTGTGCTTGTTCATGAGCAAGGAACTATGATCGGTAAGACAGTAACTTTTTCCTCTACAGATGATAAGACAATCCTCTTTACATCATTCTAACATGAATACCATCTGCCCCTACACAGATGATATTGGCTCGAATATTGAGGGTTCTCATGCTGCAACTGCTCAGGCAAAATCCCAACTCGTCAAAGCATCTAAAACCCAGAAGTCAAATTCTTCTTTGGTGAGTGGTTGGCGCATCTACTTCGCTTGTTTCAGATATTTTTATTTTTTTATTGGTTTGAAGAAAAAGGGGTTTATTCTGCCACGATGAAAATGAAGAATAAAATAACTAGGGGATAGGTCTCTTAGCACTACACAATCTAGAATTATATATATCGGGGGCTTTATAAAATGGTAATTTTGATGATTTATGATCTGATTGAATATTTGCACAGTAAATGTAATGTTTATGAGCACAAGTTGTGAATTCAGATTCCTCTCACTCAGACATCTCATATTCACCTTTCTCACTGCAGGCTTGCCTACTACTAGTGATCTTCGGGATCGTTCTTCTCATAGTGATAATAGTACTTGCTGCTTGAAAGCTTACCGTTGTGTGTTGATGTTCTTCGTGGTTTTTGAGGGCTTTAGCAATATCTGGTAGACAATGTGGTTCTTTGAAGCACGTTGCTTTTCGAATGAACTATGCGTCAATTTCATCGGGGCGGGGCGAGGCAAAATTACGTATGTGTTAAGGTGTATTCTATTGATTTCATCTTGTAAATACTGCATCCTGGTTTGGGTGTTAATGTTGTTGATTGTGGTGGAATGATTGTTTCTTCTTCAAGATTTCTATCTATCTACAAGTGTTATGTTCATTTCAATGTCCAAACTATATTTTTAATTCCTTTAACATTTCATACTCAGTTGTGTGAGATGGGATTCTCTTGTGTAGTTAGCTGTGTTCTGTAAATATTTTTAACAGTATGTTTTTTTTTTTTTTGTCGTATTTGTTTTATATTTTTGTAATAAAATAAAAATAACTAAAATATTTCGTACATTACATGCTATAGTACTAATTTTAAATAACTCAAAAACTAGTATATACTAAATTACAGTACATTCTTAAATTACTCAAAAACTAGTATATACTAAATTACAGTACATTCAACTAAATATTCCATTAAAAAATGTTTAATCGGAGCCGTTATAATAATGGTAGGGCCTATCGGAGAGATCCCCACCGTCCATCGGGCTGTAGAAATAAAATAAGAAACCCCAAAATGTTAAAAGGAAAATAATACTAATAAAAGTTTTTGAATTTGATCGTTCGGTTTGTATATTCCACACCACGCCGTCGCCGCTCCACCGCCGCCGCCTCAGCTTCCTTTTCCCGTCATTCGTCTCAATTCCCATACCCTTTTACTGTTAATTTCAAGTAGCAGATCGGTGAGTAGAAATTTATTTATTTTTTAAAGTTTTGTTCGGTGCGCTTGTTTGTGTGAGCTGATTCAAGTTTGTCTGTGTATGGTTTGTGGATGTAGAGTAGGTTCCAGATTTTACTGATTATGGTGAATTTTTTTGGTTTGTGATTTTCGATTTCATTTATAAGGTGCGGGTAATAGTTCTGATTTCAAGTGAATTGCGGGGATGGAGAATGATTTGGAAGAATTATTTATGCGGTTGTTTGGTTGCTAGAATCACTTGAAAATGAACCTGCTATGTTGTTGCTTTTCTTTGATTTGATTGCCATTAATTGCATTATCGAGACGAGTCTAGGGTTCACGTGAAGGCTAAAGCAAGATTCACATATACTAGGACCATTTATTAGCTTGTGACCTGAACTGAATGGTCATTTCTTCGCTTCCATACCCTTTTTGCTCAAAGGAGAAAGTTCAGTAGTACTATGCTACTAGGGAGATTGACATTGATGTTGAGTTGCTAGATAATTTAAGCGAATGCAATGAGCGGCGGGAGCTTGTCGGCAGCAGCGGGAGTGCCAGCAGCATCTTCTTCGACGGGCGACGATGACCATCATTTGCATCACGGCTTGGCGTTGGCGGCGGCAGATGTCAATTTACTCACCCTTCAAGATCGCAAGGATCAGGCCATGCTCGGTTTGTTACTCGCCAATTTTAAAATTTATAATTATTCCTCCTGCATCAATGCTCTTACATTTCCTGTCCTGTTAAACTTCCATGTGGTTTCATAATGCAAGTTTCAATCTCTGTACTTATCACTATAGAGTTGCCTGAATTAATGGAGTGAATGAGCTGACGAGGGAATAGGTTTTAGATGTTCACGGCATGAATTTGGGTCTGCATTCCTTGTTCATGTTAGAGATGAGCCATAGTATTGAGTAGAAGTGTAAAACTGTGTGCCTGGTTTGATCTACATCGAGAATGTTAGCTATTAGCAGCTCTAGGTAGATGATGACCAAGTGTTGCGTTGTTTCAGTCCACTATTAAGTTTTTATCAAGATTTCAAATGTAGTTATAAAACTCAAATGATTGAGTATGGTTTGATTAGCTCGACTCATTTATGCCTTCAAATCTTCATGTTCTTTTTTTGGTTTGGTGCATTCTCGTAGTGCCCGTGCCTCAAAATTCAATAATCAATTTTCATATATATATATTTTTTCCTTTTCTCATTATTGTATTATGCTCAACACTGTGATACACTTAATTCTTCGTGCTTGTGTCTTGATGCTTTTGGAAAAGGACAATGTGAAAGACGTGCGGTATTTTTGCAGCTCTGAAAGCTGATTCAATGGAGAAGCTCAATAAGGAGGTCAAGTCCCTGGATGAAGATAGCTGGATGTTTGATGGCCCACGATCCCGCTTTCACTTGATTTCAAAACCACGTAAGTTATTAAAATTATTGAATCTGATAATATTGTGATTCAAACATCCACATTAGTAGTTCTTTTCTGAGATCCAACGATCATTTTCGCTATGAAATCCCCCTTGTTTTATTTTTTAGATGTGAAATCCCAGTGGTAACTGTTGTTGTAATTTCGGTATGATTTGGGTTCATAAAATAGGTGGTTGAAATACAATTGATTGTACATTCCAGTTTTATATTTTTGCTAATACAATCATATTTACAACGTGTATTTGATGGAGGAAATGAAGCCGAAATTTTGGAACGAAAGAGTACAATCAAGTAGTATTAATAAACACTTTTTTTTTTTTGGTTGCAATAGAAACGAACACCTAATCATGTCGTTTGATCAATTTACTTGGCGATCACGACCTTCATCGATGGTTTGAGCTGTGTAATCCTTCTAGTCTGAATATGCTTGTAACAAACTTGGATTATTGCAACAGGTGATCTTCCAGCACAGGAGTTCCGAAATGACAAATAGTCAGTACACAGCCTCACAAAAATAATGGTACAATCTCGATCACTTTTATCCATATTTTCTGGTCTGCTTGGTTACCTTAAACCTGTTTTCCGAGCTGCACAATCTCGGTTTCAGGTGTGTTCTTGGTTAAATTTTCATTTTTTGGGTCCATATGTGCATTGCCACACCTACAGTGTGTTTTCTAGATCGAAAATGCTTAAAATCAGTAGTAGAAACTGTATTTTGCTTATGCTCTTGCCTATATTACTGAATGCTTTCAAAATCGAAACGGTCCTTGATTAGGTACCGATATGCATTATTTTGTTGCTATTCGACATTGCGACATGAGCACTTTAGGATTGGCACTATTGTGCCGTCCGGTTGTTCTCGCGTCAAGTGTAGCAATACACGTCGCTTGAGGATTTATGTCGAACTATTTTGAATTACATTACATATGATCCTACTTTGTTTGGATGTTGGAAAGTTTATGCTAAATAAAATTTATATTTAATCAGTACGGTAACTGTCCCCGATAAATCAGTTTTAAAATTCTTATATGAGATGAAGGGTGAGTTGGAGGGTTGGAGGGGGCAACAATCATAGTTTCTATATGAATAAAAGAGCCTATCTAATCATGGGCAAAATATAAATAAGATAATTAACCATACACATGTCTTCTAATTTAAATAAGTAATGATGTCTTGTTATAAATATAAAAGAATTATATTTTTAATATAATATAAAAGATAAATATTTTTTCTGTTTCGGATAAACATTTTATGTTACTCTTAAACACGGAAATTAGGTAAAATAAAAAAAAAAAAAGGAAAAAAAATGAATAATTTTGTATGTACGCGAGGGAATACTGCTTATAGTTATGCATTATTGACTGAACATATAAACAAAAATATATTATAAAAATTAATTAAAATATGCCGTAATATAATTGCAATAAATTTAAAATATTTACTTTATATACAATATAACTTGGATAAACTTATACTTTTTTTATTTTAAAATTAATCTGATAATAAAACATTATAATCTTCTTATGAAATATTTTTGGACCCAAAAAAACAAAAGGACAAAAGACTAACAGATATAGTAGAAAATATTAAAAGGGAAAGTAGCGTCAATATGGTCGTATCATTAAAGCTCCATTAGCACACGTGTCTGTATTTGCTCGCCCCGTTAAAGTTCGTTGTTCGGCGTAACCGTACAGCCACTCTCCCTGTGGGTTGGGTTCCCAAAAACACTTCTTCCCCAAATCTTAGGGTTTAGTTTACTTCAATTCAATCACTCTGCCCAAATTCTGATGATCCAATCCAAAACCCCACTACATCAGGAATTTGTTGCACTTCTTGTAATCCGCGGCGTGTAATCAAATCGACCGAATCTTTGGTTACTTAAATGTAGTACTACTATTTAATCATGGAGGCGTCGTCTGCTTCTAGCGTTAATAGCGGCGGAGGCGAGGGCGGAGGGGCTGTCCCGCAGCCGGCTCCGATCCCGTCGGCGAATGCTCCGCCGCCGTTTCTGGTTAAGACTTATGATATGGTGGATGACCCCGCGTCTGACAAGATAGTGTCGTGGAGTCCCGCTAACAACAGCTTCATCGTGTGGGATTCAGCGGAGTTTGCTCGAGACTTGCTGCCCAAGTACTTCAAGCACAATAATTTCTCCAGCTTTGTTCGTCAGCTCAATACTTATGTATGTTGTTTATTCTCGGCTTATCTTTTTGACGCTTTCGTTACTGGTTTTTTGGTTCCTTACCATTTTAGGTATTTTTTGGGATGATGTTTACTTTGAATGTTGAGTGCTTGCTAGATAGTTATTAGGCTTTTTGTCTTTGAAATTGGAATTTTTGCTGTTATTTGTTGTTTGTTTATATTTAATTCTGAGAGCTGAGTTTTTGTTTGGTGATGTTGGCAATTTGATTGTTCTTATTTAGCTCGTAAGAAGAAGAGCTTGATTTTCCCTTAGTTCTGTAGGTTGAGGCTGAGGACGATATTAGCAATATATATATAAATATATATGTATATATTGTAGGATTTTGATTTTTTTGAGATTGGAGTCTAGTTCAGTTTTGGATGATTTAAGTTAGATCAGGATTTAGTCAAGGTTCCATCTTTTGTTGGTTCGATCTTATATGAAGCAGTGATGGTACTGTATTGGCAGGATCTCTCTACCTTTTAGATGTGGAAATTTTAAAATTTTGGAGTGATTTAGCATCTTTTGGAAACTGGTTATAGTGATGGCTTTCAGAAAAACATGTTCTGTTTGATTGAAGATAGGACTTGGATTTGGGTTTCTTTGCTTTTCATTTGTTGTTGTTGGTAAGGTTCAGTAGATTTATTATCATTTTGTTTCTACGAACCTGTTATGCATAGCTTTGTTTCTTCGAACCTGTTATGCAAAGCTCTAGTATAGTTACACCTGTAGTTTATCTTATCATTTCAAGCTTTCAGGAAGCAAGGAAAACTTGCATTATATTTCAGGTTGACTTTTCTGATTCCCTCTTTCAATTAAATGAGCCTAATATACCTGAACACCATGTTGACAAGCAATTACTGAAGTGAATGCTAATTAAAACTGCAGTTCTTTTCATCAAAATAAATCACCTTGTTAATTTAACTGATTTTTCGAATTACTGAAAATTTTTATCTACAAGGCCCTTCAAAATGATCCTTGTCGAATCTGTTAAGCCTGCAAAATATGCCTATTGAGTATGTCTAGTGTTTCTTTTCTACCTAATTTCCTTCCAGGTGTGCAACCTAAGTGAGTGAGGCCAAACTTGGCATCATAATGAAAGGATGCTTGTGTAGGTCTACTCTCATTAAGTAATTAATTTGATGTGTGATTGCCGTGTAGGGTTTCAGAAAAGTTGACCCAGATCGCTGGGAGTTTGCAAATGAGGGATTCCTGAGAGGGCAAAAGCATTTGCTTAAAAATATCAATCGTAGAAAGCCTGCTCAAGGACACTCACAGCAGCCACAGCAGCCAAATGGACAGGGTTCTGCAGTTGCATCATGTGTTGAGGTTGGGAAATTTGGGCTTGAAGAAGAAGTTGAGTGGCTTAAGAGGGACAAGAATGTGCTGATGCAGGAGCTTGTAAGGTTGAGGCAGCAGCAACAGACCACCGACAGTCAACTACAAGCAATGGTTCAACGCCTTCAAGGTATGGAACAACGTCAACAGCAGATGATGGCATTCTTGGCCAAGGCTGTGAACAGTCCTGGATTTCTTGCACAAATTATGCAGCAGCCAAATGATAGCAGTCGGCGTATAGCAGAAGGCAACAAGAAGCGGAGACTTACTCAAGATGGTTCTTCAGACGATGGAGCTGTCAGCCAACAAGATGGACAAATTATCAAGTACCAACCACTGATTAATGAGGCTGCGAAAGCTATGCTTAGGCAGATTATGAAAGTAGATTCTCCTTCAATACTAGAAACCTTCAGCAACTCTGATAGTTTCTTGATTGGTGATGGGTCATCAAATTCTCCAACATTGGACTGTGGGAGTTCTTCAAACCGTGTTACAGGAGTGACACTTCAAGAAGTATCCCCTGTATCTGGGCCATCGTTTGCCCCGTTAAGTTCTTCAATTAGTGTTGGTTCTACTGCAACAACGTCTGATATTCAATCACCATGCATTGGAGCACCTCCTGAAGCTGTGACTAATCAAGCTTTAGGAGGGAACCCTCTTATTGGCACTCAGGAAGCACCTTCTGTTAGCCTTCCATCAACAGAAGCTATGATACCGGAGCTCTCTCAAATGGTGCCCGAAACTAGTGCTGATATCCTGGGACCAGAAGTAAATGGTAGCCTTTTCATGGATCCTGCATCTTTGGCAGTGGGTGGCAAAATTCCATTCGACATGGGTGGTGGGATTCCCTCCGATTCTCATATGGAATGGGACGACACCTTACTGGATGAGATTCCAGAGCTTCCTGGAGTAAGCGATCCCTTCTGGGAGAAGTTCCTTCAGAGCTCATCTCCAGTTGAGACTGACTCCAGCACGATTGATGATCTTCAAGAGGGAATTGAAACACAGCAATCAGCAAATGGATGGGACAAGGCCCAGCATATGGTGCAGCTTACAGAGCAGATGGGGCTTCTTTCATCAGATGCCATACATAATAGATAAGTCAGGAAGAAAAATGAAATAAAGCCATTGAAGAATATGAGGTATGAATCTCAGTGTCTGGATATGACACAGCAGTTGGAGCTTTTTTAATTAGAAGTCAGGTTAGTTTACATTTATTAAGCGTATGATGTTTTTCCCCCGCATAATTCTAGTAATGTTGTAATCCTGATAAGTTTGTCTTGGTTGCCATCGCTGGTGGCCTAACTTTTATATTCAGAAGTTAATATGTTTTTCATCAGCCCTCTTTGCATATTCCTTCCACTGTTTTAATATTGTGGATGCTGTGAGTTTCCACATTGACATTCACACCATCTGAAGGTACAAACTTGTTTGCGATCACCCTTTGAGTCATGCTGCTGTTAATTAGCCTATTTGTCATGCTTTATAGCTATCCAAGTCGAAACTTTAGCATGTTATTATTTCTTTCCTGAGTTAATTGATGCTTGCATGAAACTTGTTGGGTGATTTTATGGCCTTTGAGAATATTTGAATGTTGTCAGGTTGAGGATAAGTATGTGGATGTTACATTGATTCTGATTTGAAATTGGTTGAAAAGCTGCTTTTAGATGCTTTTTCTTGCCGGACATAATTTTACAAACTTCACTTAGAGTTCACTGGATACGGGGAATTGATTCTTAGGTACCTTTATAAGTCTTTCATCTTTAAGTTCTGTTTGTGAAACATAAAAGACATTAATTTCAAAATATGCAAATATCTTCCATCCTTAAGAGATTCCTACAAAAAGACAAAAACCACAACTAAGAAGACATCTAAACTTTGCTGTTGCTGTCTTCACCTGAAGGCTCGGCGAGATCAACATCTCTGCCATTGTTGCCCATGCCTTTTATACTCCCAAAATTGCTCCAACTCTTGCTAGGATTGTGTCCTTTAATAAGATTAGTTTTTACATGTTCAGGCAACCTCAAAGTGAACCTATCTTCTACATTAATACTTACCGAATGCCCTGTTGAATTTGACCTAGAAAGCTTCTCTATCTTACTACATTGTTGAGAGTCATTGTGTTCTCCTTGTTTGTCACTCCCAGAAAGGGCAACCCGTTGCCCCTTCTCATCCACCCTCGTTCTATCCTCCTCATCGTGATCCCTAATTGTGATGCTGACTTCCTCGTTGTCATTGTTGTTGTTGCCCTGGTTATGATTGATTTCTTGCACCGTTCTTGAGGGTGATTTTGTAGGCGACTCCCCTGTGCAGTCGAGCTTCCTCCGGCAGACAGGGCATGTGTTGTGAGTCTCCAACCAGAGGTCAACACATTGTTGATGGAAAACATGGTAACATGTTGTCAGGAGCCGGAGGACATCGCTCTCGTCGAACTCAACCAGGCAGATGGCGCACTCAAGGCCATATTTCTCCTTCCAGTAATCCTTGATGCTCGAGTAGACGAATGTCGGGAAGGATTCTACTATTTTTGGGTCAAGCCCTCTTCTCCCTGCCACTGCAGCCTGCGTGGGCCGGCGAGGCCGGATATGGAAACTGATAAGGGCATTGTCCAGGAGACATCGACAATAGTATATGGAGAAGAATCCCACGCAGAAAAGTAGGAGGAGGATGATCGTGAGGATGATGGCTAGCGGTGGGTATGTAAATTGCGGCGGCCCTATTCTTGGCGTCACCGGCGGCAGCGGAGAAGATTGGGTGGATCTGTCTGACATTGCAGTCCCTGAAGAAGGTAAAAAGAAAAAGTTTTATATAGGGTAAGGTGCCAACAGGAGGTAATGTTGGCCAAAGAAGGTTTTCTTGAGAGCATTAACAAGATTGAAACTTGTTTGTGTTTTTGGGTGTCTGAAGAATGTGTTGTCTTTTCCGTTTAAAATTTTATTTTAATTTGAATTTTGGTTGGGAGTTGAAGATTGCACAGAACTTAGGTGTCTTGTTGGGGTGAGAAAATGAAGGGGAAACATTGGTTAAGTGTGTGATATACCCCACAAAGTAGGGCGAGGGTGAGAGTATATTCCAACAGAAATTTTAATTTAATTTAATTTAATATTTATTTGTTTGTTTTTATTACATTACATGGGAGTCATTTTTAGTAGTTTATCTAAGTTTGGCTTGGCAATGATGTCTTTCTAGTGTTAGTGTGACATTATGGGATGTATTTATGATACTCTAGCTGATATTAGGTTATTTTTCACTTATAAAAGTAGTATAAATTTCAATAATGGTAGTTATACATTAGGGGTGTGCTTTCTTGCAATTTTTTTAATGAATATACTATAAAATGTAGTTGGTATAATATTTTAAATAGATATAAATTTAAAGTGTTATATTTTGAATAAAACTAAATATTACATTATATTATATATAATTATTATTATCCTTCTTGTCTTTGCATCACAAGTATTACTTATAGATACATTTCATATATTTGTAAATGTTATATTTATTTATCTTTTTACTTCAAAATAGTAAAATCGTCGAAACTTACAACTATGATTATGATAATAAAATAATAAGTATGACAAAAAGAGAGAGCCAAAGTGAATAGATGAAGGAATCAATTCATGCACAGATAAGAAGGATATTCACGTGGCCATCACATGAGGCCATCAATGATGCCTATTTCCAAGGTAACTCTTTCTGTTCACTATGATGGCTTCGGAATGGAGATTTCTTTTAAATATTAGTATTAGGTTATAATACATTGAAAAAACATAAAAATAAATACAAATTTTGGATTTATTGAAAAATGTGTTGATGATTTATACTTTATAAATATATTTTATTATATTGTGCTGAGATCAATGTTAGTGTAGTAAATTAATATTTATATTTTGATTTCTACTCATATTTGAAATACTATTAACACGATGAACAAGATTCATCCAATATGCTAAATTACTAAGAACCTATAATAATAAAATAAATATTTTTTTAACTATTCAATTTATAATTTAAAAATTCATCTGATAAAATTCGAAGCTCTGTCTTTTACTTATATTACTATTTCATACATCATAGAAAAAATCTTAAATTAAAAGATTGATCGAGCACACCCCGTTATTTAACATGGAGGATTGATGGAATAGAATTTTCAAACGGTGACGGAGACGTCCGTCAAAAAGCTTTTGCCCATAATGCCCACGTGGCTCGACGGCGCCGCGGTTTCCCCGTGACGTTGTCGGCTGGCTCTGGCTCACCGTTTTCACGCCGTCGTGGCCAGTCACGTGCGCACCATGCCACGTGGGGCGTAGTTACCACTCTAACCTGACTCCTTTTTCCCCCCCCCCCTCTCTCTCTCTCTCTCTCTCTCTCTATATGTATGTATATATACACTCATTGACTTCGAATTCAGCTCAAACTTAAAAATATGGAGTCTCTCCCATTCCGAACCGGCTCCGGTTCGATTCCGGTCCAGACGCCATCGTCGCCCCCGGTTCGCCGCTCCTCCTTCTCGTTCCAAGATCCGACCGCCGCCGCCGAGAGGAGCGGCGCCTCCTTCCCAAGGATCCTTTCCCAGATGTCTCGGCGGAGCATCCGGCGGACCTCGTCGGAGCCCGATCTCATCCACACCTCGGCGCGGCGGAGCAGCATCGGCGGCGCTACCCTGGGATCACGATCCTTCACGGTGCCGCGCGTAATCGAAGACGAAGACGAAGACGCCGCCGCCGCCGCCGCCGGAGGAACGAACAACAACAACAACCACCGCCAGCAAGGAAATCGAAGCGGCGGCGGCGGCGGCGGCGGAGATGATCGGCGGAGTCTAGGCGAGTACTACCGGAAAATGGTGAGGGCGGATCCGACGAACTGTCTGTTGCTGAGAAACTACGGACAGTACCTTGAGGAGGTGGAGAAGGACGCGGCCATGGCGGCGGAGTTTTATGAGAGGGCGATCTTGTCGGGGCCCCCCGACGGTGACCTTCTCTGTCTCTACGCCAAGCTGACGTGGCAGACCCTGAGGGACCGGACCCGAGCCTCCTTTTACTTCAATCAGGCCCTCCAAGCCTCCCCTAACGACAGGTATATATATACATATAGATATGCATAACAGTTTAATTTAATTATAGATATTAAAATAATATATATATTGATGAAGAAATTAATTGATTAAATTTAGAATGGGTGTGGTGGTTAATTTTACAGTACAATATTGGGATCGTATGCACATTTCATGTGGGAAGCTGAAGAAGATGACGAAGAAGAAGAGAAAGAAGATGTTGTAGCCATTCCAGCAATGGTACAAGCTTTTTAACACTCATTTCCTGTATATATACATAACACGAACATATATGCTTTTGTAAGTTTTGGTAAAATAATTATTAAATATAATACTCTATTTTGTGTATTTACTGGAAATAACATAGTTGTATTAAAAATAAAAAAGAAGAAAGTCTATATACCTAAAAAAAAAAATGAAAAAAATGAAAAATGAAAAAAAAAAATTCCATCGTGTATATTATATTTTTCTGCCATTGCATAATATTTATGGTCACTTGTATTGATGCATTGGGTTTACTCATGCCAATTATTAAACCATTAAAATATACTATCAAGCAATTCTTTAAATTTTGACAAAATAATTTTAAAATATACCCGACGCTTCGGTCACCTGTCACACATGGTTTACCTAGTGTGACTTTTCCGTCGGGCCTGGTTTACAGGGTATTAGATTCGGTCGGGGGTTAACCCAGTGCGCACTTTCGGATAATGGCTGCGGATTCTCACATCATAAAAAATAAAAAAGAAAAAAGAGGAACAATTATTTTACACCATATCAATTTGATGCAATATAAACTTAAAGTCATGAATTAATGGACTTTATTGATGTAGATATAAATCTAAAGTAAACAAGGTGTTACTATATACTATCGGGCGTATACACATATATATTTTTTCTTGATTCTTTTTATGGTATAAATTTACATTTTTTTTGTCAAAATATTAAGGGCAATGGTCATTTTTATTTACCATTCCGCCGATGAAGATGCTCGCCTAACTCTTGAATTCGTTCCGGTTGCGGTTCAATTAGCCTCTCGTCGAGCATTTCTTTTTGCTACTCATTTAATCAATTTCCATCTATCTCATTTCAATATTCCAAAAAATTTTAAATTATAAAGCTAATTTCCTGATGATAAAATTATAATATCCTTCGTCCATCCATGTAAAAGTATATATTTTGTCAGTTTTTATCGTTTTTAGTCCATTCCATAATAATAATATATATAATTTTTTGCTAAAATACAAAACAATTTTTTTTTTTATCTGACAATATAAAAAAAAAAAGTAAATATAAAATTGAATGAAAAATAGATTATAAATTCAAAAATAATAAATTAAACATTTAGAAGATATTAAAAATTGGGCCAAAATAGATTGGGCCGTAGTGTGACTATTATTTATTGTCACAAATATTTCATCCAATGCTAAAAAGATTCATTTAACCCTAATGAATATATTTTTATGACTATTTAGCATATCAACTTTCTTAAAATAACACATGTGGTAACATCAAACAATATATGCAATGAAGCTTTTGTTTCTAATGATGAGTTGTAGAAGACTAAATTCAAACTTTAAAATTTTAAATATCTTGGAGTCCATTTTCTAAGGAATATTACTCCCTCTGTCCTATATTTATATATCCATTTGCTTTTTACACAGAATTTTAGAAATATTAGTATTGTATAATATAAAGGTAATGACATTTGTGTAATATATTATAAATTGGAAGGATATTTGTAATGTTAGGTAGATAGTACAATTACTAAAAAAGAAAATGGATACTTTGTTATGGGACGGACGAAAATTAGATAGATTGTTAAGGGACAGAAGGAGGGAGTATTTTGTTTCTTTAAATAAGAAAATATTGTCAATATTTTCCTCTCTATATGTTCTTTTGTTTGTGTGTGTGTGATTTTTTAAGAAATATCTAAAAAATGTGTTTGATATTGCTTGGTTTTTATGATTTTATTGTATTTCAGTTTTGATAGTAAAAAGTGATTGGAATTGTGCTTTAAATGAAAAATATATATATATATTAGAATTAGATCTGCAGTATTTATTTTTATTTTTAAAAAATTAATAACTTTAATAGTAGTATAGAATAAATATAAATAAACACAAATAAACAAACCTTCAATTGGAAGGCCACATGCTTTATATAATGTGTCCAACTTGGAATTTTGTTTTTCTAAAGTACCAAAATTGATGACAATAAAATGAGGCCAACACCACCCCCCACATTAAAAAGTTAATAAAATTGGACTTGAAGGGTGAACTTGAAATGTAAATTCGTAATTGTGAGATAATAAATTCAAAAATTTTCGATGATTCTTGATCTTGCCTGTTAATCTAATTTGTATGCTATTAGGTTCAATAAAAAAATTACCTAAAACGCAATTAAAGAGTAATAGTTGTAGATTTATATGTCATAAAAATATTTGATTCAATCACTCAATCTACCTGTAAACAATTTAGATTTTTTTTTTTTTTTTTTCATGTTGATATCTCTGAAATCAATTTATTCATTTTTGAGTAATTGTGGTCACCCTAAATATATATATTTTTAAAATACTCTTATTTCTTACCTATTATTGCAAATAGAGTTATTAACATAATTTATTTACTTTTGATAACATGAGAACTGCAGTCGCTACTCAACAAGTACGCTCTGATAAATTTTCGATCAAATCTAATAGTCTGCAAAATATGTCTAATAAGACAAGTCACACTAGGCGAGTGAAACAAAGAAGCAAAAATATAAATATAAAATATTAATATTTAAAATTTATGTAAAAACCATAAATAAATATATTGATACCATGGAGAGAGGAAGTATTCCAAATTACAAATAAAGAAATTTAATTTAAAATTTAAAAAATCATTTTGAAAAATATGATTACTATTTTACATACCACTTAAATTGTAGTATTTGTTTATGTGCTCTAGTTACTAAAATGATAGAGAGGGTAAGTTACATAACTAAAAATTAATTTTTCCTATTTTAACTTTGTTGTGAGATATTTTATTTGTTAGTTTTAATTTTTTTAAGTAAAATATCAATTGCATTTAATGTTATAAATAAAAAATTTTCCATTTCATTTAATGTTACTTTTTACCAATTTTCCAATCTTCTTTTAGAACTTTAAAATTTTAAACTATATAGCCTTACAATTATTGGAATACTAAACTAAATTTAATTTCCATTTCATTAAAATATCACACATTTTTATAGTGGGATATAAATCAAACTAAATTAAGTTCACAATCTCTATAAATCTTACTCCCTTGTGTCCAATTTTTCATTTATTCTGTCACTTTTCTTTTATAGAAAAAAATTATACACTTCAATCTCATTTTAAAATTTAAATTTTAATGAGACTAATTAGTTATTTTAATCTTAATCCAAAATTATTTTTATTATACGATAACTATTTTTACTAATAATATTTTTAATTATTTACTAATTATAATTTCTAAATTCCGTATTTACAGTAAAATGAGATACGATAGCCAGGGACTGAAGGAGTATATAAAAAAAAGATTGATGTTATAATTATAATATATACAAATGCACATATATATATATATTTTAAATACATATCACAACAAAGAAGTTTGAAACAATTAACATGAAAATTATTATTTAATCAAAGTATAGTTAAACAACTGTTCTTCTTGAGAAATGAAATGAATTAATGGACAATATAGATATTGTTGAATATTGTTCCACATTGTTAAATGCGTGGAAACTCCCCTATTATACTGATCACTGCACCTATCACCAATTAGTTTTAGATTGGATGTCCGGATCCCTTCTTTACAAATATATACATATATATATATATATATATATAAAATGCATGGACAAAGAGGTGGGCAGAAGTCCATGTGATAACCAGATGGACATGTATTTGATAATTGAAGAAGAACAAAGGACCCCTTTTAACATAGAGAAGATACAAATAATAATAATAATAATAATAATAATTTAATTTCATGTAACATCTGTCCTTTTGCTACATACAAATATGTAATTAATTATCGTTGCCAAATATGCCAAAACACTAAGTTATGTGTCGCTCTCCTGTCTTCTTTTCTCTTCTCGTCTCATCACTAAATAAACAATCAATCTAATTGTAATAGTAATTAAAGAAGACGATAATATTTAACAACAAATGTAAGTTAATCTAATAAATTTGTGCAAGACCTAATAATGATAATCATAGAACAACAAGGCATGAATTATGTATATATTCGACGAGGAACAAATGAATAAAAATGTAAATCAGACATAAGAAACTTTGAGTGAATTTATTTGGATATGGGTGTGTTGTATTTGAGTCTTGAATCTGAATTTTGGATAGTAAAAAAATTTAAATTAAAATAATTTTATATAAATAGATGTTAATATAATATTTTAAATATAATATAATAAATAAAACTCGCTAATATTGATTTCATTCTTGAAGAGTCTTGAACTCAATTTCCTAAAATCAACTCCATTTGATGAGTAATTAAATTATTATTGTCACCACTATCATTACATCAATATATATATATATATATGTGGATGCTGCTGGTCATTATCATCTCATCACCTAGCTATATGTATATATGTATGTATATATGGGAGAGGTAGGAAGGTATTTCTGACATATATATGGATGGATATGATAGATAGGTTGGTCCAAAAGGGGTCCCTTAATTAAGACATTCCCTCTTCTCCAAATAACTCTACAGTTACTTGATTACTTCCATCTCCACTCTACATCTACATCTACATCGATTGCCTTTAGATATGTTTCGAAATTCTTTTAGAGTTAATAATTTTGGGCTGATTTAGAAATAGTAATTTGATACTCTAATATTGAATAGAGTTTAAATTGATCAATTAAACTATTCATGTCAGCACATTGCTCTTTTTAAATTTTTTAAAGAATTTTAGGGTTAAATGTAACTCTAAGGACGGATGACCTAGTCGATGATCCTAGCTACAACATGTCTCGCTTGCGGAGAGAACAAGAAAATGGAAAGTAATTTTTTAGAAGTTTGTTTTAGATTTTTTTTTTTTTTGTTTAAATAATGATTTCAATGGATTTATATAAGAGAAGATGATTAGTTGTATAGTGAAAAAGATTGCAGAAAACAAAAAAATAAAAACATTATTATTATTTTTTTAATCTACTAAAATAAATAAAAAACAAAAAGGATACAAATTGCATTGGAACGTATGAAATATGTGAAAATAAAAGTAAACTAAAATACAAATAAATATCACTGCCCATAATACTATACTATTTTTCAGCAATCATACAAAAAAATATATATATAAAATTATAAATAAAAAACAAATACACTCTCAGACTCAAAATCGAAATGCTCGTCGCTACAAAAAGAAAAAATAAAAAATAAAAAATTGCACAATGAATCATTGGAATTATTTCATTTTGTTTGAATAACCTGATTATCACAAATTTGAAATAATAATAATAATAATAATAATAATAATAGAACATTTTAGGGACATGGGAGTTGCAACATTTAGTACATATATATGATATACACTGTTGGAGTCACGAGTGTATATATATATATATATATTATATTTATTTATTTATTTTCTCATAATATATATATATATATATATATATATATGATATCTTATCATGTTAACTGGTGGGTTCCAATCTTCATCAATACAATCATTGAGAATAACTATTTGTTTTGGTACTCGACCTTCACTCAATGAGACTAAGATTTTATTCGAAATATATATAGATATATATATATATATATACACACACATACATATTCCAATTAAAAATTTATATTTCATCCATCATTAATCAATAAAATCAATGTAACAAAAAATCGGCTCGACAAAGTGAATAATGTATACACTCCATTTAATTCACTTACATATCGAAATAAGTCTTTGCCCTATTTACCAAAATTTTTCTCTCTAAAAGATTTCATGTTCAAAACCTAAATTTTATTTAAAATCGTATTGAAAATTTATTTATTTTTTTATTCAATATTTATTTTCTATAGATTTTTTTTTTTTTATATCATTTAAACAAAAAAATACACAAAATACAACCTTAAACATTTATTATTATTTTATTATTATAAGTCGAATAAGGGACAATTAATTAGGGTTTGATTAATTGAAAGTGGGCCTAATTAGCTTATTATGATTAATGGGTCTACTACCATGTTATTGGGTTTGAAATATTACTTAGACGTATTTACGAAAGGGTCAACTTTTAAATATTTAAGGTAGAAAAAGAAAATAATATGTAATTGTTGTTTGAAATTGATTTACACTAATATACTTCCTAAGTAATAATAGTATTTTAATTATAGTGAGTAGTTAAAAGTAGTGTAATGACATTTTTGCCTTTATTTTTTGTGTAAAAGTAATGATGTGATGTAAAGTAAGGGTATTTGTGGAAAAAAGTAGCGTATTTAATGAAATGTAAACTTTGTAACTGGACGTCCCAAAATAGAAACATATAAATTTTGTAAGTGGACGGATGGAGTATTTGATTTGAGTTTTTTTTTTTTAATTTAAATATTATTTTAATGTAATAATTTATGAGAAAAAATAATATATTTTTATTGAAAACTGTGTCAGGTGAATAATATTGATTTTAGTTTAAAATGGTAAAAGAACAAACTCTTATTTCAATCTTACTGATATTTTAACCTTACCAAGTATTTAATATTTTTTGCATATTATTTATGAAATATCTTTTTCAATATAAAGAAAGATGGCTAAACTTATTTTTTACTCTCGTAATTATATCATTTTAATCCTCCAATGGGAACTTGTAGCAAATTAGTTCCACAAGTGAATTTTTTTTGCAATTTTAGTCTTTCGGCGCACCCATGTAGCTCGTCGGAGGACACGAGTCCACCAGATATCGTTGACTTGACGGATACGTAGATTTTTCAAAAAAAAAATTAACTTTCAAATTTTATAAAAAAGACAAAATAAATAAATTAAAAATTTTAAAATATATATTTTTTTTAAAAAAAAGTCTACATGTCCGCGGGTGTCACGTAGGAATCTCTGCCGTGAAATTTTTTTACTTATGAAACTATTTTTAAACATGATCATCTTAAAGTTCTAAAATGATAAAGTATGTTAAATGCGAGACTAAAAAACAGTTTACCAACATATGAATTTTTCCATAAACAGGTAATTGCACTCTTTAATCATACGATATCGGGACAAGAATTTAATTCTAGCTTCATAATATAATGACTTTCAATTTTCGTTATATATACACTGAGCAACTACTTTGAGAGTTGAACTTTAATTTTGAAATAAAATTATTTTTAATGTAATATAAAAAATTAAATATAAATATTTGATTTAATATTTTTAGATATATATATATATATATTTTGAGTAATAAAAATCCGTACTCAAAACTTACATCAAACACAGCCTAAAGTTGATGTAAAAAAAAATCATATACAGCTTATATATTTCGTACACATTTTTTTCCCCCATATATAAATATATATATTCAGATAATTTTAATACTCAAATTTAAAATTTAACTGTGCAACTAAAAAAATTGAAATTTACAGAGATTCACAAGGACAGTCTTTTGTTTCAAAAGAGAAATAATTTATTAAAGTTTGGCAATACATGAAAATGGTAATAAAATTAATAATCAAACAGCAGGGAACAAAATTTCAAATCAATTTGCATGATGACATGTGGGATTATAACACATGTTTGTTCACGAGAATTATCTTTATGTAAATTCACCTTTCGACCAAAAAAATAAAAATAAAAATAGTGACAAATATAAAAATAATAATAATAAAAAAAAAAAAAAAAGGAAATTTCATTGATCAATTCACCTTTCTCCTCTGCCTTTTACTGTCCGTAGGACAATTATGGAATATTAGCCAATCCATGAATGATCAAATTCCCCAATAAAGTTGATGGTCCTTGCATGGAAATAAATAAATAAATAAAATAAAATAAATTCATATGCATGCATGTGTTGATTTGAACTTGGTAAAAAGTGAAACAATAAATTTAATAATAATGATAATAAAGTTATTGAAAATACTAAAAAGTTGATATATGATGTGATATTTTGTAAAAAAAAAAATAAAAATTGATAGAATGTTCCGAGAAGAAGTAGCGTTAATTAATAATATCAAAAGTTTTAAAAATGTCTATGTAAAATATTCAATAATTTGAAGTATGTGATCGATGAATGTTTAAAGTTATGGTGCAGAATTTAGTATTGGATATAATATTCGATTATAAGTCATAGATATATAGGGAATGTTTCGAATTATTGCCTAAAAATTAGTTATCTGGAAAAACAACTCACCGGAAAATGGTGCGCACATGACAATTATGAGATGTTGTACAATAACAATTTTGTTTAATTTTGATTTGACATTGATTTAAAATAAAATGTTGATTTGAATTTTTGTTTAAGTAATGTTTTGATGTGATATTTGAGTAAAAAATAATGTATTTTAATTAAAAATCTCGCATACTGAATATTATAGATTTGTGTTTGAAATCATAAACAAATGACTTTGATTGTTCATTGGAAGTTAGTTGGATGAAATTAATTATAATTAAATTTAAAATACATATTTAAGTGTTAATATATATATCAATAAAACATAGGAATATTATAAATAACAAAACTTTATATAATATAGATAAAATAATATATATTCATAAATCATTAATATAAATTATTTTTTATAAAAAAATAATTCTGTTTGTTAGGTAAAAATACATAAATATTTTGAATGAATCACTGAAATGGTAACCAAACAAATCCCCACACACTCAACCCAATTTGTTGTCTTAATACATAGTTTGCATATTATTGCATTTTGGTTGAAATTTTACACATGGCACGATTCGAAAAATAATGATTTATGGTTCTTATAATTTAATAATAATAAAAAAAATTAGAATAGAATCTAACATTACTTTTGTGTTCATGTTAAAAGCAATATCGACCTACTTATTTTGATCAAACATACTTTCCCTTGAACTCTCCATCAAGATCGAATCTTCTCCAAGGCATCATTTCAAAGTATAAACTTGATTCCAAAATTTTGTCAAAATTGTGTTGTTATTATACAAATTCAATAAATTGGCATGAATAATGCAAAATTTCAAATAAAATCTAACATGGATTGAACATGACTCCATCGAAGAGGAAATCGACTACTTCGACAATTGAAAAAATAATTGCTAAATCTTATTTTTAAAAATAGAAATTTTTAAAATTTATATAATTATATTTATTTATTTATGTATGGGAGATAAAAATAAAAGATTGATAGGTGAATTCACTTTTGATTTTCTTATTTTTTTTTTTTTTTTTGTAAATAATTGAGATAAAAAATTAAACATAATGCTATTATTGTTATTATTGTTTCTGCTTTAGAAATTATATAAGATCTATTTGTATTATATAAAATTTTATACTATATATTAAACTGCAAATTCATTAACACTTTTCAGAGAATACTTTTTGAAAGGTAAAAAACTATAACTGAAATTACATATGGTCATTTTTCTTTTTTATGATGTGAGAACATGCAGCCACTACTCGAAAGTGCGCACTGGATAAACCTTCGACCGAACCTAATACCCTGCAAACCAGACCCATGAAAAAGTCACACTAGACGAACCATGTATGGCAGGTGACCTGAGGCGTCGGTGGTTTGAAAATAAATAAATAAATAATGGTTTTTAAATAAAAAGAAAATAAAAATAAAAACCAGAAACTTATTTATTTTTAAAATAAATAAATAATGGTTTTGAAATATTAAAAAAATTTATTTAGAAATTTGTAGTATATATATTGTATTTGGTGGAGAATTGGAGACAATGTCTGAAAGTTGGAGGTGTGATTGTGAGTGGGGCCAAAATCTATTTTGATGTATGGATAAATACAAGAAGCGAAAGCTGTGCAAAAGCTACGCTCACGTTCTTTCTCTCTCTCCCTTTTCCATTTCGGAATCTCTCTCAACTCAAACCATATAAAATTATTCTCTCTCTCTACTCTCTCTCTCTCTCTCTCTTTGGGAATGAATGTCTGAAACCATTTTATATTTTACGATTTTTTTTTTAAAAAATAAAAAAATAAAAAAATAAAAAAATTTATGTCTGATTTGAGGATGTGTTTGGTCTGTGTTTTGATTTTGAAACTTCTTTAATATATAAGTATAAACAAATGTATTGATAATATAAAAATAATACTACCTTCGTTTAGTTCTAAATTCTAAGAGTTTCATTTACTTTTTCAAGTTGATCTTTAAATATTAATTATTATATGATAATATAGTACAAATTAAGAGAAAATGACAAAAATACCTATATTAGTGTCTTATAATACTATTATAACAACATTTGTGTAAGAAATTATACAAATATAAATATTTTTTTAATGTTAAGTCTTAAATGATAGAAAAGATAAATGAAACCCTTAAAGTCGGACGGAGGAGTATTTTATTTTGAATTGTTGATCTTTTTAATAAAAAGAGTATATTAATTGAAAAGAATGTTGAAAAATTTTAGTTGGTGAACAAACTCTAATTTAGATATTTAAAATTTTAATTTAAATAATACTTGATGTAAGAAAAATTAAAGCCTAATTTGCTTGTTTTGTGAAAAATTTCCAATAGATAATCCAAAAAAAATTACTATACTACACATTTATTATTTTGATATTAAATACAAATTTTCTATATTTTACGTAAAATAATTTTATTCGAACCAAAACACAAACAAACACACCCTAAACAATAACAAAATTTTATGAAAACTAAAAAGAAACACATATCTTTCACATTTTTTTAACTGGCCCTTATTTTTTTTTCAATAAAAGTACATACAATTTTTCTTAAAATAAATCATATTAAATTGGTATTTAAACAAATGCCCCCTTAAATAAACACAAATTTCTAAATTAACAACTTATTTTTCCATATACTTTCATGGTTTATTATCATTATCTATCAATTATAAGTATTTTTTTTTAAAAAAAAAGATATTTATGTAATGAATTTCTAGACTTGTTTTTAAATTTGAGAATTTGTACAAATGGTTATAATTGAACTGGCCCGAAGAACTCCTTTCCCTAGGCATAGTGACTTATTATTTGTTGTTATTCGAACCTTTTAACATTTCAATTTTGTTTAATTGTATTTTGATTTCCTCAATCTACAATATATATATATATATATATCATAATCTTTCCTTGATTTTGTCAAGAAATTTATACGGTAATAATTCATACAATATATATATTCATCACAGTTGATTTCAGTACAACGGCATTTTGACGTAATACAAATAGATATTTACATCGAAAATACTACAATTAATTTTAACACAAGTTTATGTTAAAATATCACCAATGTATGTCATAAATTGACACTACATAGTAATAATTCACATAATACATATCGCGAATGATGTCTGAACTATTAAAAAGTTTTTTGGTAAGATGATTATTTAACATAGTATCAGAGCCGGGATATCCTATGTTTGAGTTATACCATCCTCATTCGTTCCTCCTCAAATACATATCTATTGACTTTATAATTAGTAAATAAATCAATTTTTTTCATTTAAATTTAAATTTTTAAAGGAGATAGTTATTTAATAACGTCTCGTATTCGAATCCTACCGTCATTGTCCGCATTCAAAATTCATGTATTGATTGAATCCACCTTGATTTAATTAATTTCATTCACACGCTTATGTGCTCATAATATTTAGGTGTATTTGATTGATATTTTTATATTTTTTTTTATTAAATAGTAACTTGAAAATAATATTTTATAAAACTGTATAATGTATTTTTTTGAATAATACTAGTGAAAAATAAATTAAAAATAATTGAAAAAAGAAACTCACACACCTAATTTTTTTATTTATTTATTTATTTTATTTTTATTTTTTGTTATACTAAATTTATTTTAGTTTCGGTTCAACACTAGAGTGGATTTTTGTGTCTTGGGAATAACATACAAACACAATAAGCAACAAATTATTAGGCACAATAATTGTTAAACATACCAACTCACTCTCACGAAATTCAAGAAGACAAATATGAATGATATTATTATTATTATTATTATTATTATATAAATATTTTTGAAGGATTTTATATATTGGATATGGTTTTTGTTCTGTTTGTAAAATTTCAAATTCACACTTGAATAGATAAGTTGATGATGAGTTTATGTTATGGTTGAGGAGTGATATCCAATTATCCATTCTGATTCTCTCATTGTGCAATCATCTTTCTTGTTTATGAATTTTTGTTTTCAACTTTATTTATTCATTCATTTATTTATTTCTTGTCCAATCAAAAAAATAAAAATGATAGTAATAAAATCAAATAGAATTGATGTCTATTACTTGAGACCATCAAGCCACACAATTCAGTACTTATCCACACATCGAAAGGCCAGCAACCAAACGAGAGAGAGAGAGAGAGAGAAGGTTGTCCAATATTCCCAATGAATTTCGAGGTTTAGTTAATTACTTAATCTTAAATAGTTGTGTTTCTTGAACTTTGTAATACAACATTACAGTATATATTAATATAATATAAATATAATAGATAATTAGAAATACATGAAATAATTTTAGGTAACATATATAACCACTGACGGATTCACTTTGAAGAAGCGGGGTCACATGACCCTACTTGAATTTATATATATATATATACTTAAATGATAAATTATATAATTAATTATAATATATATTCTTATATTATTATTTGTGTACTTTTTATTCAAATGGTAATTTTTTTCGTTCTATTGTATTTTGTATTCAAATGACGGCATCAGATACAAAGTATGTCGATTTGATAATTTTTTTAATTTTATTTTATTTTTATCGCAACTCTATAATTCAATCATAATTTTTCTTCAATTTTAACTACAAATAATCATGTGATTAAATATTTTTAATTTATAAAAACATGTAAAGGATAATTGTAATTTATATGTATTACTCCCTCTGTGTCCCACATAATTTATTCACTTTTTCTATTTTTATATATCTCACATAATTTATCATTTCTTTTTTTAAATATAAGTATAAACTTTAATCAGGTTCTAAAATTTATAATTTATAATTTTTTTATTTTAACTAAACTAACTATTTATCATCTTAATCTTAAATTTATAATTATTTTTTTTACTAATTCACTTTTTAATTAATTACTAATTACTTAATACCTAAAACTCCGTGCTCAACTAATGTGGATAAATTAACCGGAACAAAGTAAATATATTGTAATGATATTTTATCAAATTGTGCACCCACTTAAAAAATTCGACTGGATCTGCCATATTATGTAATAATTGTTTTCTGCCACATTATGGCTATTCTAAACCCCTCCCATATATATATATATATATATACACACATTCATAAATTTGTGTATGTATATATGTATGTATGTCTAAATAAATATACATATATTTTGCAGGACCTACCATGTAATGAGTCAAAAAATGACAATGGAACAATGAGTATGGGAAACAATGGTTCTTATAAATGGATTGAGACATTTGAGACATTATAAATTTATATATTGTCTGTCACAACTATGTTCTCAATATATATCCATATGATGCTGAAATTAAACTAAATGTTAGAATGTTTTAAACCTCGGCAAAATCGCATCCCGATCTGATCTACCTACTCGCTTGTAGTCGATAATAAAGGGAAATGCAAAATGTAGACAATTCGCCGAAAATGGGTTGACACATCTTTGTCGATTTAAGTGAAGCAAGAGTCGGGGAATACAAACCGAAGTATACTCTTATGTCTATATATGTTCTCAATGTCGCAAATTTAATAACATTCACGGTGAATATAAATAATGCACATATATATGATTGGTTAACTTATTCAATGAAGTGAAATGACGATGAGTATCGTGACAAGCTTCGATAAAAATGTGAAAATTTCTCTAACACTTTTGGATCGAGCTTGCAAGAAGCTAAGCACAATTTAACATTTTTGCAAAACAATATGAGTACACCTTTTTTCGTCTGAGATAAATATAATACTCCCTCCGTCCCACATTGGATGTCTGGTAGACACGAGAATTTATGATAAATATAATTAGTAGATAATTAAGAATGTATTAGTAAAAATAATTATCTTATAATATAAATAATTATAAATTAAGATTAAAATAACTAATTAGTTTAATTAAAACTAAAAAAAAATTATAAATTATAAATTTTAAAATGATATTAAACTGTATAATTATTTTAAAAAAAAAAAGTGACATGAGATGTGCGACGGACAGAAACAACAATGTGGACATAGTAGGTGAACGGAGGGAGTATTTTTTTCTACTGAAATTAAAGAATTTAATTTAAATAGTAAAATTATGATTAAAAACTCGAAAGGAACAAACTTACTTATCTTCTTCCCAAAGGCTTTTGATTTTATTATTATTATTATTATTAAGATGAATACATGCAAAGGATGGAAAATGCACTTTATTTAATTATTTTTTATTTCATGACAATTAAACCATATAAGAATTATATCAATAAATTTTTTAACTAAAAGACACATTGGCTCTGTTTATACAATAATTATGTAGATTTATTGACTTAAAATAGTGTTAATTTAAACTTTACTTAAATATTATGTTAATATCATATTTTATTAAAAAAATAATATAAATTAAATATTGATAATTTGATTTGAAATTAAATACACACAGAAAAAAAAAGCAATTTAAGAACAATTACCATTAAAAATAAATAAAATAAAAGGAAGTGGGGAGAGAGAGAAAGATGGAGAGAGAGAAACACACACATCATCATCATACACGTGCGAAGACACTATAGATGTACCCCCCACCCCCTCCCCCTCCCCTTTCTGCATCGAAAAAGTAGGCAATTAAGGGAAGAACCTCTCTCTCTCTTACAGAGTTTCATCTCTCTCTCTCTCTAAAAAGTTGAAGAAGACAATAAAATGATTGAAGCCTTTATAATCTCACCAAGTCAATAGTGTATTATTGGGCTTCTCAAATCTCCTCTCTTCTTTTTCCCTTCTTCTACTTCTGCTCTAAAGAAAAGAAAGAGATTCATCCATCCATCCATCCATCAAACCCCATCACTTTTACAAATAAATATTACCAACCTTTAAATTCAACACCTTCCTCTCTTTTCTTCTCAAAACCAACATATATATAGAGAGAGAAATAGAAATAGAGAGAGATTGTGGTTCTGAAGAGTGAGAAAGAAAGTAAAAAAAAAAACAAAGAAAAAGAAATGGCTCTGGAAGCACTGTCTTCGACAGAGCTGTTGAACTTCATCATGTACGATTCCAATCTCTCAGCTCCACCAGTTCCTCCTCCTCCATTCTGCAACGATTCCTCCGACAACTCTCCTCCGGCGGCGGCGGCGGAGTCCGGGAGGAAGAAGCGGCGGCGGAGGCCCAAAGTGTGCAAGAACAAGAAGGAAGCGGAGACGCAGCGAATGACCCACATTGCCGTCGAACGCAACCGCCGCAAGCAAATGAATGAACACTTGGCTGTTCTCAGGTCTCTCATGCCCGAATCTTATGTCCAAAGAGTAAGCACATTTATTTATTTATTACATCTATAATCAATTCTTTAATTTTAGTATTATTATTCTTTATTATCATCCCAATTGTTTAATTTCCTCTATCTCTTCTTGTCTCTTTAGAGAATCCAAATTCTCTTTTACTTCGTTGCTGTACTGGTGAATGATTTGTTTTTTTTTTTTTTTTTGTTTTGGAAGTTTTGTTCTTGATTATGTGTGGAAGTGTTTTTGGAGGTGGAGTTTGATTCGGAAACAGTGTTAGTGTTTTTTTTTTTTAAAAAAATAATTTGATAGATAGATAGAGTCTATAATATGCGTTCTTCTCTCTAGTCTTGTTGATTTGATTCTGTAATTCATGGCATTATTGTCTTAAAATTCTTTTTTTAAGTAGGAGACAACCATATATGACAAAGGATAGTCAGTCCCAGCTATATATATATATATATAACAAAATCACTACCTCTCTCTCTCTCTCTCTCTCTCTCTCTCTCTCTCAACAACCAAGTTTCAATGGAATGGATGCATTCTGCTCAAATATATATATATTTTAAAAACTTAAGAATCCCATCGGAAGTTTTTGATAATTTTAATAGTTCTACGACTGTTTCACACTTCTGATCACTGAACGGAACATAGTGACGTAACTATACCTCTCTCTCTCTCTATCTCTATCTCTCTCTCTAGAAATAGATAGGATATGATATGATATGATATATTTTTCTCTATCTCTTGCTTTCTCTCTCCTGTCTTGTTATTGTCCCTGCTGCTGCTGTATTGATGAAATTTCAATATTCTTGCATAAGTACCATGTTTCATACATCATTAATTACTTTCCAGTTGTGGCTTCATTTCATTTTTTTTCATTTCAAACACTACTCTACTGTTCTTCTCCCCCTCCCTTGTTTTCTCATTTTAAATTAATTCATTCCAAATATTTAAAAAAAAAAAAAAAATTGAAATCAAACTCTTCCTAACAACATTTTTTTTCAAAAAAATTTTGTAGGGTGACCAAGCTTCGATTGTTGGTGGAGCCATAGAGTTTGTGAAGGAACTTGAGCACATTTTGCAGTCACTTGAGGCCAAGAAGTATTCATTATTGCTCAAAGGAAATGGCCAAGAAAACAAGGACCACATCCCTAATCCAAACCCTAACCCTAACCCTAATCCAAATCTTGATCATCACAATGATCTTGTCGACACCAACCAATCCATTTTGGGAAGCCCTTTTGCTCAATTCTTTGCATACCCTCAATTCAGCTGTTCCCACAACCACAACAACAACAATCATTTGGGCAACAAATTCTCATCCCAAACCAAGGCTGCCATTGCCGACATCGAAGTCACCTTAATCGAAACCCACGCCAACATCCGGATTCTTTCTCGCCGGAGGGTCCGCCAGCTGTCAAAGATCGTCGCCGCCTTCCATTCAGTCCTCCTCTCGATTCTCCACCTCAATGTCACTACCTTGGACGCATTCGTGCTCTACTCCATTAGCGCTAAGGTACGTCGCACATGGATAAGTCTCTCTTGCGAATTTTGTCCATTCATTCGATATATATATTTTTTAAAGTTATCCGAATATATATATATATATATATATATAGGATAAAGTATATATTAGCCACTTGAATTGAAGATATCTTGATGAAACACATTTAAAAAAAATTAGTATCATATATACTCATTGTACTCAAATTTATAATTCCTTAGGATAAAGTATATATTAGCTATTTGAATTACCAATAATATTCGAAGATATCTTGAGAACACATGTGATGTTTTTTAAAATTGTTTGTTAACTTAGTATATAGGATAAAACAAAATTTGGGTTTTTTTTTTTTTTTTTTTTTTTTTATGGTTTTTATTGTTCGTTTGCATGTAGTTGTTTAAATGTCTTAACATGGTTAAAATTGCAATTTACTCTATGAAGTTACATATAATGAGACAGGAGAAGTCACTGT
Source organism: Andrographis paniculata (assembly GCF_009805555.1). Taxonomy (NCBI): domain Eukaryota; kingdom Viridiplantae; phylum Streptophyta; class Magnoliopsida; order Lamiales; family Acanthaceae; genus Andrographis; species Andrographis paniculata. Next base: position 1,454,351 of record NW_026137634.1, on the reverse strand, counting down.
CCTAATTTTGTATGGACCGTTGGTCATGTTTCTCTCTCTCTCTTTCTTTCTCTCACTCTAAGGCTTTTTTTACAAAGCATGATGATGATAAGAATACAAACCACATTTATTAACTTTGTTTCACTCTATAAAGAAAAATGAAAAATGAAAAATTGTTTCACCATATTCTAACGATTCAATGTTATTTTTTGGTTTCTATTTATTTATTTGTTTGTTACAATTCATATATATATATGCAGTACGTATAATGGCAACAAAACTGACACTGTAAGAAAATGACTTCAGCATGCAAAAGAATCTACTTTTTTTTACACAGTCTGTACGAATTTCCACATCATCTTAAGTACTGTTTAAAGATTCTGCTAGTAAATAGTCAGTAGTACGTATAAATTTTTTATTTTAAATTTTCAAAAAATTCATACTTATATAAAATTGGGTTTTTTATTTTGGGGGATTTTACCAATTTGGAAATGGTTTGATTTAAACATACATGTGCAATGCTTTCGGAAAGGGAACTATTGCCCCATAATTTAGTGGCCATTTTTATATATAGAAACTGTTCATAGATTGTCTTTATTTAGGGTTTTGGGTAAACATATTCTAAGGTTTGTTTCGATTAATTCATTCACATATTACACATACATTTATATATTTATTTTATTTTATTTTATATTTTATATTTGCAGGTGGAAGAAGGTTGCCAACTGAACTCAGCAGATGACATAGCAGGAGCAGTTCATCACATGCTTAGAATAATTGAGGAGGAAGCAATCCTAGGTTGTGACAACCTAAGTTTTAATTAATAAATTAATTAGTACAATTTAATTTGTTGTTATTGATGTTTAATTTACATTGTTTAATCGGCTGTGAATGTTTCTATGATCTTTGTTTTTATTTCATGTCCCTATATTTTTTATGTTTTTTTTTTTTTTTTCATTGATATTGGTAGATTTATAGGGTTGTGATGATTTTTGCTAAATGATAATGATAATGGCGGAAAGTAATAAATATTTAAATAAGACCAAATAAAAATTACAGTATTTTATTTATTTATTCTCTGAGTGACATGACCTAGAGGTTTATGTTGACCCAAAATTTGATTGGAGTTATTCTATTTTTTAATCAAATTTCTTGGGATTTTAAAAAAGACACATAGGTGCATGTTTATATTCCCCAAAATAAATTTTATATATGATTATTAAAATTAATATGAACTATATGTGTCAGGTCAACAAGAATGACCTGTCACGTTACATAAGCATTGGAAATATATATAATATTATTCTTATTTTTATAAGTCGAATTAATTTTATATCACCACAATTCACAGCAATATAATATATGCTCTACTAAATTCTTTCTTTCAGTCTATGTTATTTACTACTCTCCCATCACAAAATAATAATTTAATTTTTCTATTTTTATTTATTTTAAAATAATAGTATCATTTTAAAAAATAATTATATCATTTTCAAATTATTCTTACAGTTTTATAATAAGGACATTTGAATATTTTATTATTTATTCTATATTCACTTTCAATATAATATTATTTATGCTATGATTCCGGGTCGAAAGAAGCATTTTATTTTTAGATACTATATTATTTCATTTTTATAGCTTGTAAACTCATATAATAGACGTGTAAAATGATTAAAAAAACCAATATAAATTATAAATTACTTGCAATAAATTTATATGTAGCCATTCATTATTAAAGCAAAGGTGTATGTGAGATGTGGTCCTAAATAATTTTCATAAGAAATTTCTTGGTAAAGAATGTAAGAAAAAACCAAAGTGCAAAAGATTTTGAATTTTTCTGTAGAAATGTGTACAGATACACAAAAATACACAACCTTGCACATAAAAATACAATAATGTTACGTATTTGATTTTTCCATTTTAATTTGTATCTATTTAGATGCAGAATGCAAATCAGGGTTTTCTCTGTCATTTTTTTATTTTATTTTATTTTGTATTAATTAATTAATTTATTTATTTATATTTTCAGTATGGGGATGGATGCAAATTGGCTTTTTATTACTTTATGGGGTGCAGATTTGTTTGCTTCTGTGATATAATCTGAAACCTAATTAAGAATTGTGTCATTTAGTGGAGGTTTGAAAGGGACTTTCCCAATACAAAGCTATGCTGCTTTTAGCCCTTCTTTTTTTTAAAAAAAAAAACTATTTTTTTTTCACAAAAAATTATTATTATTATTTTTAATTTAAATTATCTCACTTTTGTTACTGAATTTTTTATTATATTTTTTTTGATGCAACATCACAAGGGAGAGTTAAAATCTGTAAAACCTGTTAATAGATTTGTTTTTCTTTCTAGTTGAGTTTTGGAAAATTTTGTATATATATATATAGTTTTTGCTAAATTGCACAAAACTTATCCGTCGTTTCATGAAATTGCGTTAAATTTTCTATACTTTTAAAACTGCATCAAACTCTATTATGGTTTCATAAACTCTGCGTCTAATCCCTCGGCGGTCTTTATTTAACGGTATTTGATCTAAATGCGCCCAAACTGCAAATAAATTTTAAAATCTCAAATTTTAAACCCCTAAAATTATAAATATATTCATTTTTCTTGTATTTAGTCTAAAAAAAATAATAACTATACTAAAAAACAGTTATTTTTATCAGATTTTAAGAGTTTATTTTTATTTTTTTAAAGATAAATATAAGAAAAAATATATATATTTGTAATTTTAGAGGTTTAAAACTTAAAATTCTAAAATTTATTCACAGTTTAGACGCATTTAGGTCAAATACTGTTAAATAAGGACCGCCGAGGGTTAGACGCAGAATTTATGAAACTATAAAAGAATTTGACGCAATTTTAAAAATATGAGGGATTTGGCGCAATTTCATTAAACAACATGTGAATTTTGTGTAATTTAGCCATGTTATAAACATGAAAAGTTTACAATTTTAGTTGTATTAGTATAATATTTTTGCATATGTTTAATTTATTGTATATTTGGGTCGATGCGAAACTCAATAGATTGAGGTTTAGACACGCAACCTGATCCACACAATAGTGCTGTACTGAAAATTGTTATTTTTGTCTTCTGATATCTGAATTCACAACTCTCCAGAGAAAAATAAAATAAAATATCACAAAATAAATAAATTGAAAGTATAATTGACCATAAGTACAGGACTGAATTTACAATTTTTTTTTTTTTTTCATCGTGTCACTAATGAAGTTTGATGTTCTTGATTATGGATAGCATACTTACATTTTTTTTAAAAAATTTTTTGGGATAAATTTTAGATGTAAAATTATTTCAAGGATAACAAGTTGATTAAAAATGTTCGGATTTGCATTTGACTTCTTGATGAGAAAATAAAATTGATATATGTACATTGTCAACTGACAACGATAAGATTTTGACATTTCTGACAAGTCAAGTGGATGAAAAAAAATTGAGGGTTGTTGTAGAGTTGATGTTATCCCCAAATTAAAATAGATTGGAGTTTCAATTGATTCATGAAAACTTGATGAACATCATTCTCTCTAGTAATAAACAATTTTTTATTTTATTTTTATTTTATGCATTCTCATTTATCGAGCAATCAAGAAGATTTTGCAAAGTTTTATGTATATTCATTATTGAAGGAGTCGAGTCATGTATATTATTTATATTATTTTTAACTACTAATTACAATTAAAATATTATTGTTTTTTAAATTTTACGTCAAAAGTAATTGTATATTTTCAAAACAAACGGAGAATATATTTTTATTAAAAATTATATATAGAGAACCTAATTTTAGCATTTTCTTTTACATATTTTTTGATTATTTATATAATATATGTACTCATTAAAAAATACATAATAATAAATTCGTGTAGATCCACCAATTGACAAGGTGATGGGTGAAATAATGATCCATAATTTTCTTATTAAAATTTCTAACTCAATACATTTTATTTAGATAAGTAAATATTTAGCTCTATAGTTTTTCCGATTTTTTTTTAAAATAAAATACTTCTTACAAGTGCACACAACTCAAGATGACTGCTGGTTCAGTGATTGTGTTAGGACACCAATGATATATATATATATATATATATATTGATTGATATTGATATTTCTCAATGAAACACTTTCACCCAAATCGAATGTCTTTCTCCCTCTTCATCATCATTTCGATACAACTCTAAGCCCTTTAAATGGCCCCTAAATTTAGCTATCAAACTACTCTATTATTAAATTAATTAACTTTAGGGTTTTCTTTTAATGTTATTAACAATTCAAATTAAAATAAATAATTAATATAACTAGAAATAATTTTTAATAAATATGACACTTTTCATCTAAATTTATTTTTATTTTATTTTTAAAATGATCATACAATAATGTTCTTGACTAAATATGTTATATATTTAAAATACATCATCTAATAATATAGTTTTAAAGTAAATTCATCACATATTCAACCCAATAATACAATGTATTATATTGAAGGCCCAAAGTAGTAAAAAGGCATTGGGCCAAAGTATGGACTCTTTTAGTGTAACAATAATATTTAAAATGGGCTAGACTTATTTTTTAGGCCTATATTTAGAATGGGCTAGATTTTTTTTTTTTTTTTTTTTTTTTTAGGCCTATATTAACTAACCTCTTTTTTCCACTAAATCTTTGTAGATTAAGGTGATTTTGGTATTAATTATTTACCCGTAAAATGATAATTAAAGATACTTTCATATAATTATAATTTTCTATATCTAATAATAGAATTTTTTTTAAAAAATCTACACAAAGTTGAATATAATAGTATAAATGTAGGTTGTGGATCTTGTGTTGATTTGATATATGATATTTATACATATTTTAACATATATTGTATTATACTCTGATTTGACCGGATCAACATATTGATTCATATCCATGAATGTATGATGGCTCTGGTTTTTCTTTTTTTTAATAAAATAATTTTTGAAGTGTAGTATAGGAAATTGTGTAAAAAAAGACTCCTTAAAAATATTTGACTTTTTATAATTTTATAATGATTTTTTTTTTTAACTTTTGTATAAAATATTTTATATTTATTATTAATATATATTTTTTTTTCTAAAATCACAATTGAAAAATAGTACGACAACAGAGCTACATATAGATACATAGACACACACTCAAACTTTATCTCGTCACATATATATATATATATCCTCCAAAAACTCCCTTTTAATTAATTTAACAATCAATATATATATATATATATATGTATCAAGTTATCAAGCTACAAGAATTATTTTAATTAATGGCTCTGAACAACACTGTCCTGGGAGCCCTAAACTTCGTGGCGATGCTCCTTTCGATTCCGGTGATCGGCGCCGGAATCTGGCTGGCGACGGAGGCGGAGAACGCCTGCGTCAAGATCCTGCAATGGCCGGTGATCATTCTGGGGGTGGCGATCCTCCTGGTGGCTCTGGCCGGCTTCATCGGCGGCATCTGGCGGATCCCGTGGCTCCTCATCTCCTACCTCATCGGAATGCTGGTCCTCATCGTCCTCCTCGCAGCCCTCGTCGTCTTCATCTACATGGTCACCGCCAGAGGCTCCTCCGGCCACGCCGTCCCCAGCCGCGCCTACTTGGAGTACGGCCTCGATGACTTCTCCGGGTTTCTGCGGCGGCGCGTGAGGAGCCCCTTCAAGTGGGATCGGATAAGGAGCTGCCTGAGCTCGTCCACCATGTGCGCGCAGCTCAACCAGAGCTATCGAATGGCTCAGGATTTCTTCAATGCTCGTATAACCCCTCTCCAGGTACTAATTAATTAGGGTTTTCACTTCACTTCAATTAATATTAATATTTAATTTTTTTTGCATATACTATATAATTGGAAAAATGAATAATAACGATTGTGTTTTGAAAATTTTGCATTATAGATTATTATTTTGAAATTATAGGAAGTTTTCTCATATTTTTTAAAATATTGTGCAAAATTTTCTGAAAACTGTAGAAAGCTTCCTCAATTTTCAAAAATATTGAACAATTTTTTTTTTAAAAAATAATTATTTGCAACATTAACCTTGTACATTTTTAAAATTTATAAAAAATTACTTAGACTTTTTAGACTGTGAATTATACACAATTTTATTTATACAATATAATGACAAGTGTCAGTTTAATTGATTTGAAATATATATTATTAAAATTTAACCTCCTTTTTTTTATTTTACAAAAATATAAGTATTTTTTCTTATCAAATAATATTGTATTCAAACCCCTAGTTAAATTAAAACTCAAGTAAAGAAGATGTTCTTTTTCTTTTTCTTTTTTTGAATTTTTTAAATTATGAAATATAGTCTTGCAATTTTCAATAAAAAATATCACTTCTTTCTTTCTTTTACATCAAATATATTATTTGAATAAAAATTAGAATGAGAAATTAAAAAAAATAAAAAATAAAAAATAAAGTAACACCCTCATAACTCATTGTATCTCTAATTATTATTATTATTATTATTATTATTTTCATCATTTTAGTTTACAAATTAGCTTCCATATGTATGGTTAGTTTACGCACATGTATAAGGGAAAATTGCAATTTTGATGGTGTATATGGGGAATATATTCTTTTTATTTTGTAATTTATAAAAAAGCTAACTTTCAAAGTTTAAAAACAAAAACCGAGTATGTAAGAAAATAAAATAAAATAAAAATATATGTAAGCAAACAAAACGTAATTTACCAAACAAACAAACATTTTATTTAGGATTGCTTCTTGATTAGATGATTCTTAGAGTGTCTCAGTGCAAAGCTAAAACGTCTTTTAAGTATAAATGGCAAATTTACAGAAGCATAGAATGAAAAAGATTCTTGGAACCACGTGGACTGGACTGGACTCCACACATATTTTCTTTCATCATTAAAATAAAAATAAAAATAAAAATATAGAATAAAATAAAAATTCTTCAATCTTGCTTAATTTACGCAGAAATGTCGCCATAAGAAATCATTCGACTTTAATAAAGTAAGAGTAATGAAGCCCTTTTTTAAAATAATAAAAAAATCCTTCATAAAATATTATTAATGAGTTTGAGGATGAATTTATGTGTTCTTTTAATGTGTGTGTTTTTGTTTGAAATTATCTTTAGAGAAAAAGTTTTGGACTTTTCAATTTTTTTTGAAAATAATAAAAATGTGTGCATTTATATTATTTTAAAAAATAAAAAAAATATTTTATTCAATTTTTTAAAAATGAATATTGATAATTAATATATATATATATATAAACAAACCGTTAATACTTTATATTCCATATGTTAAAAAAATTATTTATATTATTCTGTAAGGGACTTGGTGGTGTATAGTTGAACATGTAACCATGAGGTCATAGGTTCAAACCCCCGATGTCTAAAATGATTAACTTTGTTGCTGCAGTCGGGGTGCTGCAAACCTCCGACGGAGTGCGGATACACGTTCATTAACCCGACCTATTGGATCAGCCCCATCAACAACGCTGCCGACATGGACTGCCTCCAGTGGAGCAACGACCAGACGCAGCTCTGCTACTCGTGCGACTCCTGCAAGGCCGGCCTGCTCGCCGCCATCCGCCACGAGTGGCGGAGCGCCGACATCATCCTCCTCCTCTCCCTGGTGGGGCTCATCTGTGTGTATGTTCTGGGATGCTGCGCTTTCAGGTCTGCCAAAACGGATGAGCTCTTCAGAAAGTATAAGCAGGGAAATACCTACACTTAGTAGCATCATTAATTAAAATTTGGATTTAATTTAATTTAATCTGTTAACTTCTGCAACGAATTAGGTTCCTTTCGTTGATTAGGGTTTTTGTGATACTGTTATTCCTTTCGATATTATTATTATTATTATTATTATTAGTGTAGACTTATTTTTTTAATCTCGTAAATGGACCATTTTATCATTTTATTCTACTAATTGGAATAACATGTCTCAAACTAGTTCTGTAAAACTAAAAAAGTTTCGCACTTTTAGTCTTTCAGCATTGGAGATACCTACACGTGGCTCATTGGAGGATGTGTTCGCCAGCCAGGTTGACAAGTGGATTTTTTTAAATTTTAATTTATTATTTTATCTTTTTTTCAAACAATTGGAAATTAATTTTTTTTTTAAAAAAAAATTAAAATTCTACGTGTTCATCAGATGTCGCTGACCTGACAGACACGTTTACTCCGGCAAGCTACATGGTACACGTAGGCATGTCCGGCACCGATTGACTAAAATTGCAAAAAATTTTCACTTACAAAACTAGTTCGCACAGACTCAGTTATGAGACTAAAATAATAAAAAAGTTCAATTACATGAAAAAAAAAAAACAAAAAAAAAAAAAAAGTCAATTTACCCTTGTTAACCCTTATTATTAGTAGTAGTTTATACTTATTCGAGTTTCATGTAGCTAAGTATTTTATTTTTATCACTTTAACCAGCTTGTATGTGAATTCACAAAATTAAACACGCCTGGGAACCAAAAATGTTGTTACACCATGAAAACTTCCAAGTCACCATCACACATCGATCAGTTTCAGTTATATATTAGTATATTATTTTTTTTTAAAAAAAAAAAAAATTGTAAAGGGAATTGAGAAACGCGTAAATATGAACACAAGGTGGCGAAGCATGACTTTCTCTGAATTAATTAATTTATTAGTTGTTGTTTGCTTTCTTTTGATTTCTCCGAGATCAGTAGGACAGGTTCGAATCTGACTGACAAAGGCGCCGAAAGTCTGTGTTTTATTTGCCCGACACCAACATTACTTTCTAAGACTTTTTAAGGCTACTACACTGTTTTTAAATTAATACTACTAATTTTTAATTTTTATTATTACTATTTTCTATTTTAAATATTTTAATGTAAGATAGAATTTGTTCTGTTTAGTTTTTTTCTTTCTTTTTTTAATAATATATTTAATACATATATAGTATTTTTAAAATATTATATATATTTTAATTTAAAAAGATATTACAAAATTATCATAACACAATTAAAATTTTAATAAACTAAATATCTAAAATTTGAAACTCGTACTAGTATCTATCTGTTATAAAATTATAGGTTTATTTATAAATTATATATTTATTTTCCTTTTTTAACAACAAAGATCTAAACATATGAAATTGGTGATAAAATTACCAGCCGTAAGAAATTGTTGTGCCAAGGTGTTCTCTTGTTGAGCGACATTAGACGGATGGCTAACATATGGTGCGAGATCAGAGTCGCGTCTATCATTTATTTATTTATTATTTTTATAACGTGAAAATCTACAACCGGGTAAACTTTCAGCCGAATATAATAGTTTGCAAACTGGTCTGCAGAGTTGCGCCTATTTTGTTTATAGGAATGATTCATTGCTAGGGGGGCAATGTGGTAGTCAAAACACACATATGTGTTTCGTTGTAGGGTTTTTATTTTTTTAAAATATCAAATCAAATATTTATTAATATTTAATATATTGTATTAAATTTAATTTTATATTCAAAATATTACATCAGTACATATTTATATAACATTTAACAACTATTTCAATTCAAAATTCAAATTCCACAAACACCAACCTAAATTCCATTGCTCTAATGATGTCCTTTGTATTAATCATTCATCTATAATCCCCGCCGCATCTTCTATTAGCTTCGCTAGTTATGACTCGAACAAATTCATTGAGGCGGTCTTGTATCGCAACTATTTACTTATTTGAAATAAGGGCGTGATATGGGAGGACACGCCGCATCATATAGACTATTTGGCATAGGTCCGCCCCACACATGTACGACCGGTGCTTGTTGTTGCTCGTCGACTCCAATATTATCTACAGTAGTTTCTTCGATAATCCCTGAATATGTGTAAGAAAAAAAAAAAAAAAAAAGACACAAGAAATAAGTAGATTGAAGTCTACAAATAAACAAAGATAAGGAATTCAATACAATCATAAAATAATTAATATATTTTATAATCTCTATATATCGCATCTTACATTTACCTTGCTTGTGATGACTCCAATAAATTCATCGACGTATTCTTGCATCATCTCTTTTGTATCATCACAACTGAATGTGTGAGGCAAAAGGCCGCGCCACATGATACAATCTTCAATACTTTGGTATTTCGCCCGAGCCTCATTAATAATAAATGTAATTAGTTTGTCGAAGACACCCTCTTGTGCATCCTCTGTTGCTTCATTGGAATTCTTACAGTGTGGCGAGAGGATATAGATGACATTGTGCATATTGGATACGAGTAGATATTTTGCGACTAACCATGAAAATTTTTTCTTTGGCCCTTGCAAGTGACTTCAGCGATTTTTTGTACCGGCTACTATGTTATAGCAATATGGTGATGGTGAATGAGAAATCGATTGAGAATGTGATTTGTTCCTATGTTACTACGCATATTTATATAGAAAAATTTTTACGATAAAATTTCAAATACTTATATGGTTACTATATATTTTTTCATTGCCATTATTTGATTTGTAATTTCTTTTCCTTTTCTGGTGATCTTCGTCCAATGCATCCGGATATCAAAATCGAATAGATTTAGAAAATAATAATAATAAATAATTATATTTATAATTTGGTCATTTTTTCCTTTTCTTTTATTGCTTCGTAGAACATAAAAGTTTTAAAGTAGTAAGCATGTGAGCAATTCAACTAAAATTACATCTAATAAAATTTTTATTACATATAACTATTTTATTTAAATTTTAGTTTATTATAAATAATTTAATCACATATCATTAATATTTATGCAAATTTATTTATTTCTTGTAATTATAGGCATATCATGTATATTAAGTAAGTTAAAATATTGATTTGTTAATTATTCAAAATTAGTACTAAAATTAATATATCTTCTCCCTCCCTTCACTAAATCAATATATAGTAATGAGATATCCGTCAGGGAAAGCTAGTAATGTGGGGATGAATTCATGACCGTGAGGTCATAGGTTCAAACTACGACTCCTCTAGGTCTTATATATCACACATAGCTCGTCTAGTGCGACTTGTCTTGTCGGACTTAGTTTGCATACCAGAACCCATTATTAATTGGTAAGCAAATTGATTGTAAATTTCTTAATTTGATAATTGAAGAGTTTGATAATGATTCAATGATTTTAAATATATCAGAGCAATAGTTATAGGAAATAAATCCCATTTTAAATTTAATGGTAAGTAATGAATTACCCAAATTACTATAATAGGATCGTTTTTAAAAAGAAAATACATAAATAATCAAAATAATAAGTTAGGTTACATACATCAATTTGTTTTTTTTTCCTAAGCCAATATTACATAATTTTTTATAAAAAAATTATTGATAAATATATTTGCACACGTTCACTAACTTTGCTTAATATATAATCCATCTTATTATTAATTGAAATAATGTATTTAAGATTTACCAATATATATATTTTTTGGTCCTAATGAGTGTGGGCTTTGTATCCATTCTAAATAGGATGTAAGAAGAACGAATATAACTGCAATATATTTATATCTGTATGGGCTTAAACCATAAGACAGTAACATATGAATAACTCACCATTTCACATCAATTGAATCAGCAAAATCAAATTGCACAATATATATGTATTATACTAATGAATTCACCATATTGCATGAAATATAAAGCCTTTTTATATACGAAATGCAAAATTTCTTCATTGGTTTCTTCACATTCTTAGCCATTGCATATGTGGATCGATTGAGATGTGCACCAAACATATCCACCACCATGTTTGATACGTGGTTTCCAAAACTTACGTGTTTCTTTTGTACCAAAACTTTCAAACTTTACTATCTGGACTCTGCGTTTCCTCTCACAAAATATTACCTAATTCAAACTAAAAATGTTCAAATCAAATCAAAAGAAACACATCCCTCGTCGTATACAATATCCCCCAATCATCTCCATTTGGACAATCAAATAAAAATGCCCACCTCACTATTTTTTTTATGTTCATCCAATAACTTAAATGATTGAAAAATATCAATCTATGAGTCGTATGGTGAAGAGGAGAGTTCTGATGGCACACAATCATGGTGGACCTCTTCTTCGGTTTCTTCTTACAGGGGAATCTGAAACAATCCCTCAACAAATCTTCAAAATTTGATCTAGGTACTGAATCACTAATGGATGTCGGGTTTGAATCATGTGATTGTTTTTCAACAAATTCGGAATATTCCTGGATATAAAAAACAAGGGAAAAACAATATTATACAGATTGAAAAGGTGAAAGCAAATAATAGTAATAATTAATAAATTACCAAATCACTTACTCTTAAATTTGTCGAAGAAATGTTGTGTGGATTCAATGGTTGCGAGCTTGCCTTCGATGTTTGGGATCCAAAAGAAAAAAGATATTTTTGTAGAAAACTCTCCCTTAACAACTTTGGCTTTTTTAGATATGGGTTTAGTTACTTCTTTTTGAACTATTTGCAAGTCATCAAGCACTTCTTCTTCCTCTATTTCTATATCATTTCCGCGGAGAGAGTCCTGCTCGCACTTATCATTGCTGGACTTGAAGTTCGATTCACATTCTAGAAAAAATTGAACATTGTGAAGATAAAAATAATAAAAATAAAAATATATATTCTCTAAAAAGTATAAAATCGATAAGTTTTAACTAGTACTTTGAAGGGTAAGAAATATGCATATATATTTTAAAATATATATTATAGAAAACTTTAATTAATTATATATTATTTAATAAATAAATCAGTTTGAAATTAAATGAATATAGGTAAGTATATGTTTACCTGCCTATTAAATTTCATGAGGATTTATGACCTCAACTAAATGAAAGAATTATTTTCCTATTAAACAATATATTTCATGAAAAATAAAAATAAAAATTGATTTAAAATACATATCTATGATAAAATATTTTATGTCGAAGTCTTAACCTTGTTATAGAATTCTTCCATAAAGTTTGCATCAAAATTTAACAATAAAGTATAATAAGGCTATAAAAATATAGTATATAAGAACAATAATAAACAAAACAGACGAAAAAAAAAAAAAATGATGATTATGAGGTAAAATAATAGTTATATATATTCTAAAACATTTTATGAATTTTTTTAAAATATACATCTGTCAACTTAAATTAAAAAAGGTGAAAGCAAATAATCAAAATAATCAATAAATTTTCAAATCTTACTCGAATCTGCAAAGTAATGCTTGCCCGATTAAATGGTTGCGAGCTTGCTCTCAATGTTTGAGATCCCGAATATAAACCCGGGAGATTCATTGAGGCAGTCTTGTACCATCACTATTGACTCATTGATATACAACTTTTTTTAAAGTAAAATATAATTTTATTAGATTTACGGTGGACAATACACACACCACTCACAAGATCACTTAAAAAAGAGAAAATACAACCAACTATGAAGAGAAACACAAAATAGCTCACACGCCTCCGATAATAAACCGGAGGTTCTCAAGCCTCACAAGATAAAAGGCCAAGGCCAAAAGCTAAGATTTTCTAAAGAGAGAAAGCTTTAGAGAGAAAAAGTGGAAAGAACTTTGAAATCATCAATTGCAAATGAGAATTTGGTGATTTACAAGTGAAGGGTGAAGGTTTTTTTTATACATCAAGGACTCCTCTACACTATTCTAAAATGTACAACTTTCTAAAACAAGCATCTACAAGGATCTAGAGGGTTCTACAAGGTTCCACTGTGTTCTGAAAGGTTTGGGAAAGATTCTAAAAATATTCTCGACTTAGAACCTTCTCAAAAATTTGAGTGAATTCCTTGCGTGACGGCGTACACACAAACACACATATAATTAGGGTTAGATCATAACAAACGACCAAGATTAAATCCCTTGATCAGATGGTCTTAAATTTACATTGCATCAAATCGCCTAGGTGACTTAAGCCACATAAATTAGGCCTTAGTATTGAGTATTGAATTTTGGGTGTTTTTTTTTTTTTTTTGGGACTCGCATTTAAGTCATAAGCCAAGCAAATTTTTTTAAAAAATAAAAATCATTATGTAAGACGAAAGGCCATGCGACATGATGTCATGCATATACAATACTTCCGTATTTCGCACACTCGTTATTAATAAATGCAATTAGTTTGTCGAAGGCACACTCTTGTGTGTTCTCTTTTTCTTCATTGGAATTCTTGGTGTCTAGCCGGACGATATCAATGGCATCGGGCGAACCACTTTGGGTAAAACTAGATGTTTTTGTGATCAAGCGTGCAAACTTTTTGATTTGTCCTTGTCAGCAACCTCGGCATTGCTTAGACTGCCTAATGATGTATCGCTTTTCCTAATGGTCATGAACATATTATGGACATCGTGAACAAGAAATCGAATGAGAACAGGTCTTGTTCCAATGTTACTACACCTATATATATAGAAAGAATTTAAGATAATTTTTTAAATACTTCTATAGTTATATTATATTTTTCATTGTTATTTGATTTAGTAATTTTTCTCCCTTTTTTGGTGATCTACACCTCAATGCACAAGAATATCACAATCTAATATAGATTTTTTTAAAAAATTAATAAATAATTTATTTATAATTTGGTTAAACCTATTATTATTGTTGTTGTTGTTGTTGAACATAAAAGTACAAAATTAAATTGAAAAGCATATGAGCAGTTGAACAAAAATTACGAGTAATTAAATTTTGTGTTTCGTATAATTATTTATAACTCAAATGTTTAGCAAGTTTTTCTTTTAGAAATGTGTCTATTTTAGGTATTTCTATTTAACAATCATCAAGATATATGATTTATGTCATATATTATCATTATATATTACTTGGTATGATCCAACAGACTAAGAGTGTGTTTACCCCTAATATTTTACATTTAGTTTTAATATTCCAATTCTTTTCCTTAAAAAAAATATATTAAATCAAATACTTTTTTTTTGTCGTTTATTATATTATATTAAAATTTAATTTTATATTCAAAAATATCACATCAAACAATTATTTTAATTTATTTTTTAAAATTTTATTTTAGCTTGCTAATGGCATTTGCAGTCCTCTTTTACCTCTTTGTATTTTTTTTTATTATTTTAAATTCAAATTAATATTATTTTTCAGTAGAAATATATTATTTTTAAAAAAAATATTAAGTCAAAATCCTATTTAAATAATAAAAAAAATTATTAAGAATACTATTCATATAATATAGATTGCATATAATGTTTTTGTTGGAGATTTAGAGAATTTCAAATAGATTGCATAATTATTTAAATATTACATCACATTAAATAGTACTCTCTCTATTCAGGTCAATTGACCATTTTCATCAGTGATACGATATTTAAGATAATAATATTTAATTAGTTAATAATAGTCCGTTATAATATTATTTTATTATTTTTTATATGATTAATAGTAATGATAGTTTTAAAATACATTTAATATATATGATTAAAAATATTTATAATATGTATTCAAATATTTTAGAAATTATATCGCAATAAAAAATATTTATATACAATGTGGATATCATTTCGTAGAAAATAAACTTTCATATCATACAAGTAAATAAAAAAATACTTTTATGAAAATATTTGTTTTTTTTTTTAAAGAAATAAAAATAAAAGAGTTTTGAGTAGATGCTAGTGATATATGATAGTATATGTTATATAGTTAATTGACTTGATTTATATTTTTAATTATATTTTTTGATTTAATAAAATTTACCAAAAATGAAAAAGTGTGAGTATTTATATAATAGATTGCATATGGTGTTTGTGTAAAGTAATAATAATAATAATAATTAATTTTTGTAAAAAATATATGAACTAGAAATAATTTGAGGAAATGGTGTGTTTGTCGGGGACTTTTAGAGGATTTGTGCTATTCTATCAATTTTTTTAAAAAAATATTATATTAAATATTTATTTTTTTATATTATATTATAAATTAATTTATATTCAAAATATTATATCAAACTCTATTTATATTATATAGAATAATTATTTAAATTTTAAATTTTATTATTTAAAATCAAAACTCAAAATTCAAACTCCAAACAAGTACATCCTTAAAAAAAAAAAAAGATCACATGAATAATGCAAGGCTAAATGATTGTATTTTGTTGGAATTTCAAATTGAAATCAATAATATTTACTACATACGGTTTCATTAAAAATTATACTATTTTTTATAACAAAATATTATATCAAAATACTATTTAAATAAAAACTTAAATAAAATTTTATTTCAAAACTACAACCAAAGAAGGAAGAATTTACATGTTTTTTCATATATTATCATTATATATATTATTTGGTATGATCCAAAAGACTAAGAATTTACATATTTTTCCCTTGCAAAATATGTCTATTATTTGTATTTCTAAACAAAAATCATCAAAATATTTGAATATTATAACAACCCGACCCATAAGCCACACAGACCAAGTGTGTCGGGAGCTTCAAATGTCAACACGAGTCCTTTCAGCACGCTTTGTTCTAACTTGTGAAAAAGAATGTGCACATTGTTAACTTCAATAAGTCTATTCAATCCACCATGGGTTGTTGCAGATTGGCTATGATATCAACTCTAATACCCTAACCCGCAAGCCACGGAGACCGATTGACCCCATAATTCAACACGCTTTGTCCTCATCCACGTGCACCCTGGGAACCTAGAGTATATATTCAACAAATTATTGCTATATATTCAGCATATTTCAAATAATAATCATGATATCAAAATATTATTTTTAACTTATTATTGCAATATATTAGACATATTTCAAATAATGTCCAACATGATATCAAAATATCATGGTTAACATATTATAGCAATATATTTAGCATATATCAAATAATAACTTAATACGATTATGAACTAAAAATTAAAATACTTACATTTTCAGCTTTTAGTGATTCAATCCAATCATCACCGAGATATGATTGCTGGAAAAGACCTTTTCACTCATCCAATATCTCTTCCTCCGTCTTTTCACGGGAATTATTTTTAAGCTCAAGAGAAACCATGAACTAAAAAAAAAAAAGAGTAATAATAGTTAACATATGATTAAACCAACATTTAAACATTAATTGAATAAGCAAATTCAAATTAAGAGCACAATATATTATACTAATAAATTCAACATCGACATAAAACAAAAGAACTTACACATATATTCGAGGAAATGCAGAATTTCTTCATTGGTTTCTTCTCATTCTTAGATATTGTATACTCGGATCGATTGAGATACGCACCGAACATATCCACTTCCATGTTCGATACGTCCTTTCCAAAACTTAGAGTTTGGATATCATACTTGTATAGAAACAAGTATCCATCGTTGTATACAATATCCCCCCAATCATCCCCTGTTGGACAATCGAATAACAAGGCCCACCTCACCATTTCTTCCTCCTCATCAGTCAACTTACATGATTGAAAAATATCAATCGGTGACTCATATGATGAAGAGGAGATTTCAGATGGCAAACCAAAACCATGGTGGACATCTTCGGATTCTCTTAGAGGGGAATCTGAAACAATTTTCCTCGACAAATCTTTCAAATTTGATTCAGGAACTGAATCACTAGTGGATGTTGGGTTTGGATCTTGTGATTGTTTTTCAACAAATTCACAATATTTCTGGGAATAAAGAACAATGTTATATATATGGATTAAAAGGGTGAAAGCAATAATAATAATAATAATAATTAAAAAAAATTGGACAATCATTACTCTTGGATTTGTGGAAGAAATGCCGCTTGGATTGAATGATTGCGAGCTTGCTTTCCATTTTTTGGATCCAAAGGAAAAAGGATATTTTGTTGAAAACTCTTCTTGGACAACTTTAGCTTTTTTAGATATGAGTTCAATTACTTTTCTTCGAACAATATTCTCTTTTTCAGTTGCTTTTACGGGGGAAGCCGAAGCAATTTCTCTCAACAGATCTTCAAACTTTGATTTTGAATCTCTACAAACCCCTGAATAACCCAAATACAAACAATCAAACTCAAACATAAGCCAAAAAGATGCGACCAAACAACTCACCGCCTCCTATTCCCTCACAAACATCGATATACAACTTTTGAAGTAAATCCAATTTTACTCAATTTATAGTGGACAATACACATTCTTTATGTATTTAACACCTGAAATTACTAGTATAAATACCTGATTTGATCGCCCCCAGACGTAAATCATTATGATCGAACTGGATCATCAAATTCTTATGTTTTTATGTGTTTTTTTTATTTTCTAATTTTCGCCACATAATCGACCAGAGGTTCTAAAGCCTCACAAGATAAAAGGCCAAGAACCAATCAACATACACAACATAGAGGAAAATTGAGGGAGAAATAGAACAATGGAGGAAAATACCAACGAGAGAGAAGAAGAAAGGGGAGTGAGAGATCAATTGGAACGGCTGCGCCTACACACTTACACACACACATATATATATATATACTTAGGGTTGGATTAGAACCAACGGACAAGATTAAATCCCTTGATCGGATGGTCATAACTCAGATTTGCATTAGATCGGGTTTGGATGAGTTAGGCCACATAAATTAGGCCTATTATTGAGTATTGGTCTTCGGATTATTTTTGGGCCTCATATTTAAATCTTACGACTAAAAGATAAATTCAATAAAAATAAATTTCTAGTTTATGAATGAAACTAATTATGTGAGGCAAAAGGCCATGCGACATGATGTAATATGCAATACTCCGGTATTTTGCGTAAGTCTAATTAATAATAAATGAAATTAGACACTCATTTATGTGTTCTCTTTTAATTACCCTAGGTTCCTACGGTCCGATGATAATGGTGTTGAATTCTTTAGCCATTTCGAATGAGTATTGGAATTTAAGGGATATGGCGAAAGATAGACAATGCATGCAACTTACCCTTACAATCCACTTATGAAATATGTTGTGCGGTCCTACACTCGAAATGTCTTTTGAATGTTCCAAGAACAATACCAGCGTTCATTCCAAAATAGGACACAATGCTTGGATGCAAAACCAAACATACATGGTCTTCCATTGTGAAGAAGGCGCAGACCAACATTTGGTGAAATTGGATTTCATAGGATTAATCTCGTTGATTGATATCCATTGGATCAATCATTAAATTCGATCCTACGGCTATAGAAAAATAAGTATGGTGTTGATGGTTTTATAACATCAGAACCCTAAAAGGAGCCATAATGTTATCATGTACTCCCTCCGTCTTGGGATAGATGAAACTTTTTATTTTCTTCTTCGGTCCCCTTAAAGATGACCATTTTCTATTTTTAGAAAACTTATTCCTCTTGAATATATTTAACAAATATAAATCAATTTAATTAAATTTTCAATATCTTACCCATAGGACACACTCAAATTCCTTTTATTTCTATATATTTCCTCGTTAAACAAATATTTTTATCAATATTTAAAACTCCTTATGTTTTATAAAATTAATTTTAATCTAATTATAAATAAATAAATAAATTTTTTATTTATTTGTATTAATATAAAATTTTATTCTCTAAAAAATGATATAGATATGGTATATATTTTATTGAGTTATAATACTAAAGAAATTTAAAATATCAAAAATACTACTTATATAAAAAATAATAAAAATAATATCATAATTTATTATTAATAATTTATTAAGACTTTAACCAAACGGTCATCTTTGACCTGGAAAATGAGTATATAGTAAGTGAAAATATATAATTAATAATCACTCCAAATTAGCATTAAAATTAATATTAAAGCCATAGTTTATTTAGAATATAATATTAAAGGATTATCATTATTATTTTATTAAATAGACATTTAGGGTGCAGAGAGAATAAAAATACAAATAAGTGATATAAAAAATAGAGTTTGAGAGAAAAATAAAAATAAAAATCAATCGAAAAATATAAAAATAAAATAAAATTACAAAATAAGAATGGATTGATTTAGAGAGACCGTGTACTGCAAGTAAAAAAGGAAAAATAAATCTATTATCAGAGAAAACGATGAATTAGATAAGAGTGGGTTTGGAGAATTATTAAAAAATATTATTTTATTTAATTAGTTATTTTTTATTGAATAATAATTTAAATGTATTTATATGATATTGAGATAATATATTTTAAAACAAAATTATGAAAGTTAAAAAATAAAAAAAATAAACGCATACTACAGCCGTTTTTTTTTTTATTTCCCTTCATTCCTTTACCAATGTGAGAGAAATAAAAATAGGAATTGAAAAATTATTCATTTGTCAAATTTCAATCCCCGTACTTAAACAAACAAAAATAAAAATAAAAATATTATTTTTATTCTCATTTCTTTGTACCAAATATAATTTCACATATCAAATAATATTTTTATATTATTTATATTATTTATACTTTTAAAATATTAATAAATATTTATACGTTAAAAAGGATAAAGATGGAAAAAAATTTAAATATTATTTTCAAATTTGAAAACTACAAGTAATAAAATAAATATAATTAATTTATTGTGGCATATTCTATAAAGAATATACCTTTTCTATACTCTATTTAGCATTTTATTTCAATAGTTAGTAAAGAATTAATTGAACAATAAATTAGCTTACTATTTAAAAAATGTGAAATGAAAAAAAAAAAAAGTAACAAATTAATATGAATGTATGAAAATAGATTATAGTAAGTAAATTATATTTGTCATGTGTAGAGTAGATATGGGAATACCAAAGATTTTTAATTTATAATATATCTTAATATAGTTTGCATAATGTAATTTATATAGTCTGAAGATTTCTATTGACACAAAAGAGAATGCGTCTCGGGACAAAATATCGAAGAACAAATCATATGGCATGCTCACTCACTTCAATTCAATATTTTTGATGATACAAAATTAATGATGCAATATGAAATAATAAGTTTATTAGACTCATTGTCAGTTAAATAAATACAAGATGCAATAGAGACTATTAGAGTAAGTTGTAATCCTTAAATTAGAAAGAATATGTCATTAAAAAAAAAATGTGATCGAATTCGAACAACTATACATTTTTCTAATTTCCCCTGCCCTAATCTACTCTCACAGACACTTAAGTTTATAATTTCTTTTTGAAATCATACTTAAATTTCGTCCTGAGTTCGCCCATTTTTCGTGTTTGTTGAGCAGCAACAACCTTGGCCTTCTCTCTTATGATATCAAGGTTTTGATTTTCCGGTTGAAGAAGAATCTGAGCACAAATTTTTTTCCTCTTTGAATCCAGTACCTCTAATTTTCCAATTTGTTGGAAAACTCCGGACAAATCACAAGGCCAATACTCCATATAGAACATGGAAAATATTCCACAACTATGGAGATCTGGTTGTTCAACTTGGTAGGGTAACTCGAACGGAAAATCTCCACTCCAACGTGCATCTGGATATAACATATTTGCAGCAGTTCGAAAATATCTAAACAACCTATTGAATATTACGGAGTCATTTTTCCATGCATTCGAAGCTTTCAAACTGTTGAAATAATAGATTTTTCGATGCACAATGGAAACAGAGAACAAAACCCAATGTCCTGAGCGGCAGAATGGGAAAAAATACTGCAATAAAACATTAGGAAAATTATAAGTAAAATAGTTAAGTAGTATAATCGGGTATAATGAGTAAGTTATTTCAGCAATCAAAATATTTTGGTTAACATATTATTGCAATATTTTCAGCATATGATATCAAAATATTATATCTAACCTATTATTTGCAATATATTTAACATATTTCATATATTACCCAATATGATATCAAAATATTATGGTTAACATATTATAGCAATATATTTAGCATATATCAAATAATAACTCAATACGATTATGAACTAAAAATTAAAATACTTACATTTTCAGCTTTTAGTGATTCAATCCAATCATCACCGAGATATGATTGCTGGAAAAGACCTTTCCACTCATCCAATATCTCTTCCTCCGTCTTTTCACAGGAATTATTTCTAAGCTCAAGAGAAACCATGAACTAAAAAAAAAGAGTAATAATAGTTAACATATGATTAAACCAACATTTAAATATTAATTGAATAAGCAAATTCAAATTAAGAGCACAATATATTATACTAATAAATTCAACATCGACATAAAACAAAAGGACTTACGCATATATTCGAGGAAATGCAGAATTTCTTCATTGGTTTCTTCTCATTCTTAGATATTGTATACTCGGATCGATTGAGGTACGCACCGAACATATCCACTACCATGTTCGATACGTCATTTCCAAAACTTAGAGTTTGGATATCATACTTGTATAAAAACAAGTATCCATCGTTGTATACAATATCCCCCCAATCATCCCCAGTTGGACAATCGAATAACAAGGCCCACCTCACCATTTCTTCCTCCTCATCAGTCAACTTACATGATTGAAAAATATCAATCGGTGACTCATATGATGAAGAGGAGATTTCAAATGGCAAACCACAGTGGACCTCTTCTTCGGATTCTCTTAGAGGGGAATCTGAAACAAATTCCCTCAAAAAATCTTCCAAATTTGATTCAGGAAGTACTGAATCACCGATAGATATAGGGTTTGAATCTTGTAATTGATTTTTAACAAATTCAGAATAATCCTGGAAGTAAAAAACAAGGGAAAAACTATGTTATACTTATTGAGAAGGTGAAAGCAAATAATAGTAATAATTAATAAATTGTCAAATCACTTACTCTTGAATTTGTCGAAAGAATGCTGCCTCCACTCAATGGTTGCGAGCTTGTTGTCGATGTTTGGGATTCAAAAGAAAAAATATATTTTGTAGAAAAATCTCCCTCGACAACTTTGGCTTTTTTGGTTATAGGTTTAGTTACTTTTTTTTGAACTATTTGCAACTTATCAAGCACTCCTTTTTCCTCTACTTCTTTACCCTTTCCGCGGAGAGATACTTCTAAAATGTATAAAATGATTAGTAGCAAATATGTGCATATATATATATATATATATATATACATATACCTATTTAAATATATATATATTACAGAAAAACTTGAATTAATTATATATTAATTAATAAATAAATTAATTTGAAATTAAATGAATATAGGTAAGCATTTGTTTACCTGCCTATTAAATTTCAGGAGTATTTATGACCTTAACTAAATGAAAAAATTATTCTTACCAAACAATTAGTTTACATACTTAATGTTTTTTGGTGGAACAAATTTTCATAAATATTATTTGAAAATTTACAATAGATAATATATATTTTATTCACAAAAAATCAATAATTTAATATAAAATATTATTTTTTATATTATAAATATAATTTCTCATACCTAATATAAAAAAACACATTCATCCAAAAATTAAAATAAAATATGATTCAAATTTCAAAATGCATATATATGGTTAGATATTTTCTGTCGAAAGCTTAAACTTATTAAAGAATAATTTCATGAACTTTGCATAAAAAGTTAACAATAAAGTAGAAATAAGCTATAAAAATATAGTATATAAGAAGAATAAAAAAAAAAATTATTATTATTATGAGGTAAAATATTTTATAAATTTTTTTGAAATAGACGCGTGTCAATCTCGGACTTGATTTTTATTTTTATTTTTAAAAAAGGCTAAATTCGAAAGCTAGCTTTTTGGAAACATAATAAATTCATAGACAGCGACGCGTGTATAAGGCAACAAAATAAAAAAGTTTATATGTATTGAATTGATACGGGGAAAATCTATACGGTGCACAAATTTATTGTGAATTTGATACAAATATATAACTACTCATAAAAATAAATAAATGAATAATGCTATTTTACCAGATTGAATTTTTTTTTGTTGTTGAGATCTTCCCATCTTCAGGTTTCGAAAAAGAAACAAATATTTGATAATTACTGGTTGAAAGGTTGGATGAATTTGATATGAATGACAAATTTGAGTCCAATTTCAAGAGTTTTATAGAAAAATTAATCTGAAAATTGAGTCTAAATGTGAAAAGGTCTATCACCTACACACATTAATGCTGATAAGTAAATTAATAAATAACTTTATTATTATTATTACTATTATATCACACTTTAAAAAGAAATGATATGTTATTACTATTATTACAACTTTGTGAGATATTCTCACTATCTAGATATTGAAGAAAGATGACAGTAATTAAATATTGAGTAACAATTATGAAATTAAGAAAAACAAATATGACTATTGAAATCACCATGAGGATTGGTGTATTTATTACTCCAGTCCCGCGAGGGATGAATCATTTTATTAGGGACACGGTTTTTTTTAGGGAGCTTATTAATAATAAGTTATAATATTAATTTATTATTTTTTATATGAATAATATTATTGGTATTTTAAAAAAATTTAAGATTATATCTCGAAAAAATATATGCAATATGGATATCATAGATAATAAAATTTTATATAATACAAATAAATAAATAAATAAAATATTTTTATTTATTTATCATTACCATAAATTAATTTTATAAAAAATTGAGGAGTTTTAAATATAGATAAAAAAAATTATGTTAATTGAGGAGAGAGATAGAAATAAAGTGGTTTTGAATAGTTCCTACTAAGTTTAATTAAATTAATTTATATTTGTTAAGTATGTTTAACATTGATAAAATTACTAAAAATGGAAAGGAGTATCTCTTGTGGGATCATACAAAAAAAAAAAAATAGGTCATCTGTGGCGGGACGGAGAGGGTATTTCATTTTACTTTATATTATTTTTATAGATGAAAATAAACAATTGCTATAATATTAAAGAAGAAATAATAGCTATCCCGTAACAAATGGCATGGTGGTGTGGAGATAGGGGTGAACTTGTGACCGTGTTTGGCCGAAGATTTATTCAGTGCACACTCGAAATGACTTTGGGTTTCCACGTTCTAGAAAAAGAAAAAGAAATAATAATTTTGAATAATATATGTATTTATACATGAACAAGCCCACACAAATGAGCAATTACTAGAATGCAATTGCATGGAATTGAATATGAAACGAAGAAATTAGTAAAAATATATTAAGCTAATATGATTACATTTTGAGACAAACACCAACATTTAAATACAAAACTTTCTTTATCGAGTAATTCTTATTCGTCTTCCCAAAGGTCTTTTACATGTGATATGTAATATAAAAGTTTTACAATTACATAATAATTATTATAGTAAAAACAAAGTGAACACACAATATATATATATTCTATTAACTCACAAAAAATTAATAAATATATAATAATAATTATTTATTTATTTTAAAGACTGATTTTTCCATACTTAATATAAAAAATATATATATATCTATGAAAAAAAAAAATCATCCAAGTGAACACACTTGTTACAGCATTTATTACATGTCAAACAACAAAATTTACATGTTTAATTGTATATAATTTTAAAGAATATCATTAAATGTATATGAGAGGGGAATGGGAAAAAATTAATAATAAATAGCATTTTGAAAATTATGAAATGGCAAGCAATAAAAGATTTAATTATTTTTTATTTCAAATTCTGAAAAAGAAAAGAAGAAATGGATTTCATATATGGGAGGTACCATATAAATTCAGGTTAATAAGGAATCAAATTAATCATATGCTTACTATTTAAAATTTTTAAAAATCGAAACAAAAATGTGACAATGAAAATAAAGTAACTAAATAAGTCATCTTAAATTTTATTTGCCAAATAAAGTGTGAATTTGGATATACTACGGATTTTCACCTATTTCAATAGTAAATTAAAAAATATACTCTCTCCGTGACAAACACCCTGCAACATTTTCTGTTTCGTATGTTCCAAACATCATACAATATTTCCAAAATATAAAATAATTAATTATACTTAATCTCTAACCCACCTTTTATCCCCTCACATCATTCAAATAAAAAAATAAAATATATATTTCTCTCTACATCGCATCACCTAATTTATAAATTATCCTACTTAATACTACCCACCTAAAAATTCGTGTCAAAAGCAAATGCTGTACCTTATTTGGGACGGAAAGAGTATTATGATAAAATATATATATATATATATACAAATTTCTCCTATAAATATGTCTTGTAACATTGCAACGTGAAATCATAAATTTATTTAATTTCTTATTCGCCTTCACTACTATATTTTGTCATTAGGAAGTAGCAATTCCTCCTAACTATAAAAATTTTATATTTCCTCCATCCAAATTCTATTATCCTAAATCATATTTACACAATTTTTTTAGGTAAGTATATATTTTTTTTTATATATAGATTAACAATTTTACCCTTTGTAGTAAGGTAGTCAAAAACATGTTCAAATAAAAATGATAAATTATTTAAGGGTAAAAAAATAAATTTTTATATAGAAAATGAAATAGAACAATAGTTATTGGTCATACAAAATAAGAAGGTAAAATATTAGTCTGTGAACAGAAGAAATATCTTTTTACTTTTTTATATTTTTTTATTTTCTTTTATATCTTTTTACTTTCGATTGTATCCTTAATAATGTTAGCTCCAAAGTATAATAGGAGCACGGTAGTTGACGATCCAAACAATGTTGAAGACTCCAATAATGGCTAAGGAGAGCAATTTTCATGCTTAATCCGAAAATATTTACCTATACCGATTTTAATTTGCATTATAACACAATTTATATCCTTCCACAATATATACGAAGAATTCTAATGATGCAAGAAAGTGTAGAGGAATGTGTCTTCGATGAACTAATTAGCTTCGTTATATATAAATGAGGCTAATGAAAAAATGCCGGAGCATCAAAGACTATTCAAATGGCGCGCCCCACCCCTTTATTTCCAATTATTTTTATTCGATTTATCATTAGCGAGATAAATGCAAGATGCATTGAAGATTGTAGTAGAATAAATATCAATGTGAAGATAATATTGGGGCAATGGAAATGTTAAGGTTCTCGACAATATTGAGCCATGTCGATGGGAACTAATTCAAATGATGGAAAATATCATACAAGCGACTAAGGAGGCAAAAGCTAATATTAGGGAATATTGACATTAGGTTGGGGGCGCACACCACTTGATATAGTCTTCGATGTTTTAGCATTTTATGTCAATCTCGTTTGTAATGAAGCTAGTTAGTTCGTCGAAGACATATTCCTCTGCGTTCTCTTTTGCATCATTAGAGTTTTTATATACACGGCTCGCATCATATAAGCCACACTGGATATTGGTCGAAATTTTTGGATTAAGCATGAAAAATGCTTTGGCCTTGGTCCTCTATGAGTATTATGGTGTCACTTTTT
The DNA here is from genome assembly GCF_009805555.1 of Andrographis paniculata. Taxonomy (NCBI): domain Eukaryota; kingdom Viridiplantae; phylum Streptophyta; class Magnoliopsida; order Lamiales; family Acanthaceae; genus Andrographis; species Andrographis paniculata. Next base: position 1,427,121 of record NW_026137634.1, on the reverse strand, counting down.
TAGTACGGTAATAATATGCTTCTGTATTTTTGGTATAAAAAAAAATATATCAAAAGTTACATTACAAAATTTCAATATCATAAGTATGAATAATGAATTTATAAATACCAAAAAATTTTATACAGGTCAAGATAAATAAAAGCATCCCATTAATGAATTTCCTCTCACATATTTTAAAGGTAAATTATAGCATCCGGAGCCTCTATATGTCTGGTATAATAATCATCTGTGTCGTCGGTGTTGATTTGGCGCTGACATGGCTGATCTATCAACACCACCTAAGCTAGAAGTGGATTTTCTCGAAACTAAAAAAAAAAAAAAAAAAAAAAAAAAAAAAAAAAAAAAATTACAAATTACATAAAAAATTTCAAAATTAAAAATTAAAAATTCATAAATCAACATCGGCAAGAAGACTATTTCGGCCAAATTTTTGCAGGCTCCACTTACTGCACTGAAACAACTAGAGGTCATGTACAAAATTTAAAAAAAACAGTTTATTCTATTTTTAATCATTACTATTTAATATGGAAAAATATGATAATTACTAAAGTCTTATCACCGAATGTTTTGTGATAAAGAGAATTCTCGATGTCAAGTCACCGACATCGGCATTAACATCTTTACACAATGTCAAAAATTACATAACATATATATATGTTGAAGTATGTATATAGTTAGTTATGTAAGTAAACCATTCGATACTCAGGAGGACAAAAGCAAAGCCGAGCAATGTAGCACGAAGACGACGAGAAAGAAAATCGAGCAAAGTAGCTACACTTGCTCGACATGGTCAGTGATCACATCAGGGCACGATTGAGCCTGAAGCAGCTCCAGCCGGGCGAAGGGTGGCGCAAATTGCAATATGTAGTCTTCATCTACAACCAAACACATTTTTCACACAACCACGCGACATTTTAGAATATAATCCGACCAACGATATAAATATATATATATATATAGATATATATATATATAACTGGAAGGTGCTTACTCTCTTTGACCGTCCCATAAAGCCAGCACAAAACCTCGTCTGCGAAAGCTAGGCATACCCCACCCTGCAAGGAATAAGACGATCCAATCAGGATAGTTTGCTCATTTTGACACATTATGGAAAATGATGTTGCAAAATGTAAGAAACTCGGGTTGCGAATCTCAAAGTGATAAGGCTAAAACAAATTGTCTGGAGCATCGAATGGGACTACAAAAGATACCTGCCAGTAACCTTTCATCTTCACTCTCTGGGTTATATCTTTGGTTCTTAGACGTTCTGTACGGACAAGTCGGCCAGTGTCATCCCTGTATTAAGGAAAGACCAATTAAAGGGCGGGACAACATATTATTCATCCAGGATCGATCAGAAATTAAATATGACTAGGAATTAGACAAAAAGTTGTGTCATACCTAAAACCAATCACAATATACGGCACGCCAGCAAGGAATGACTGGATCTGAGGAATAGAAGTTGTACAAAAGAAAAACGGAAACACGAAAACAAGTTAGTTAGAATATATTGTATGGTGAATTTTATATAAAGAAACAAAGCAGGACAGATTTTATTGGAAGAAAAGGGTCATAAAGAGGATTTATAGTGAAATTAGTATTCTCCATGACAATAGCAGTCAAGAAATTGGATAATCACGAACACAAAATCTTCACAAGTTCATTAAAAGTCTGATTGCGATGATTACAATAATGAATCTTTGCTGACATAAGTAACAAACTGAGCAGACAACATTTTAGGTTATATCACCTCTTCTGATTAGGAAAAATGAGTGTATGAGCAAGATTACTACATTTTCGGTAGACAAGACAAATGCTATTTCACAAATAAATCAGGACGAACTAGATTATTCAACAAATGCCGAAACTTCATACTTGAAAATGAATTAGTTCCCATTATTGAATTCAGGACACAAATCTTATCGCAGCGAAATCAATCAGTCATAGTATCCTCAGTACTTACATCTCCACTGTCCTTTGGCAAAGTAACAATGTTAACTAAGGTGACCGACAGTAAACAGTATATCATATGCCATTGCTGAATGACTGACACCAAGTTTATGAACAAGCCAACAAGTATATCGATAGGTACCAATCAAGCGGTTTCTTCACACTAAAGAAGATATATACTAGAAAACGTCAGGTAATGGCACAAAATTGGAAAAAGGAAACACAGATTCCTATTAGAAAAAGAGTCCATTAGGTTTTTTCCATGTAAATGGAAGAAAATCCAAGGAAAATGCAGCAATGAACATTACCCAGAACTTGAGCAGTTTCTCCCTCTCATATCTTTCCTCGGTACGATAATTTAACTGTAAAGCCACAAGTAAAACAGATATATAGATTTAGCCTGGTTGTGACAACAGAGAGGGAGAGAAGAAAAGTTCCATGAGTGCCAACCTCGCGACTTGTTTTTAGCTCTATATAGAATCTTCTGCCATCATCAGTTGAATCACAGCAGTCCATTTCAGCACCCATGAGAATTCGATGAGCTCCTAATTTGGTTTTAATAACAGAACAGTATTCAACATTAGCATCAACATGATGAATCCCTTCTCCATCTGATCTTCTTGGGTCTTCGGTTGCAAGAGCCTCAAAGCAGTAGCCCCAGTAACATCTAAGTAAAAAGGGGACGAAAACAATATAACAAATAAAATTTCCAAAAACGATAAGAGAAACTGAATGTAGTAAGCACTACATAACATTTTAGACTAAAAATCATAGAACTATGACCTCAGACAAGCCTATTGGTGCATAGATATCCAAGACTTTGACAAGCTCAAACAATAGCTCCAAATTTTGAGAATATACTGAGCTCTATACACCGTGCAATTTTAGCCTTGTTTCTCACTTATAAACCAATTCTAAATCCAAGGGGTCTAATATCACTGTTTCCTGCCTCTCAGATCTAATTTTCCATAAGCCAAGGAGTAAAGGAAGATCATGACAGCCAAGATAACATATTCCCAAAAAATTTCAGCAAGAGGCCAAATAAAAGATGAACATCAAACAAATACTATACATACACCCAAATTTTCTCATTATCAAGTAAAATCTTCAATACAGGCAAGCCTTTAGTCAGTAGTTAGCTACCTTTCTCAATTTATACACCCAGGCCCAGCCAAACAAATTAGGGTCAAGTATGGCACAGAAAGTTTCATACACATCCAATATATATATATATATATATATATAATGTACCTTCGGCGATCAACTTCAGTTTGCGGCCTTTCTGGCAATTTATGAACATCAAGATAAACTACTCCCTTCCTTTTATGCACTCCCATTTCCCAAGGTTCATTCCTGATATATGCAGTAGCCAGAATCTAAAAAAAATAAATAAATTTATTATTAGTATAACTTGAAATTTATCTACAGCCTCTTTCAAATTACCGAAACAATAAATCCGGAACCCTACACTCCTCTGAAGCTAGGTTTTGATAGTTGGCTATGCCTTGCGTAAATACAGTTGCCTCCACAAACTTGATTTATAATTGTCCATTGCTAGGCAATGAGCAATGGATGAAAATATTGAATACATATTATAAGCAACTCGCCTCAATATTATACTATAAGAGGAAAGTTGAAATTTATACAGCCACAACTCAAACACTATAGCATAGGAAAATATAAATTTTATAAATTATAAAATATAAAAAGTATACGACAATGATATAATAATATACTCCAAGGTTGAAACCCCACCAAGGCAAAAAGTATTAAACTTTGGAAACATCAATCCATGTAGACGACCCAGTAGTACAGAACAACATACTGATCGCTAGTAAAAAAGGAATGAGATCTAGTATAAAGCATCCTATTTCTGTTTATACACTATAACAATAATCCTCCAGATTCCACAACACTTCATTGTTGCTGTTGTTTCTAATATTTTCAAAATAAAGTAACTCATACTGGATTCCACAATGTAGAATAAATTTAGCATAAGTGAGTCATGGCAGGAGAGGATTCAAATAAGGCTCAACTGAAAGGAGAGGACATTTGAGTGATGACCGATCCGTCTCAATTTACAAAAAGCCTCAGTACTGTAGATTGTAGAAGGAAAGCCAACTAACTCTCAGGCTCATCTCTTTGGAAAAATAAGATAACCTCGATTGCAAATGGGGTTCCCAAATTTACAAAACTTGACTAATTCCATTTTACAAATTAAGTTCCCAAATTTCATTTCCTGTTTATTAACTCAATAGGAACTTTTTGAACTTATCATATGTAATATATGCAGAAGAATTCTCTGTTTACCATATCAAATAAAAAAGAGTTCATTAAAACCAAATGTGAATTTTGTGGTAAAAGGATTGACACAAGCCTAGTGCAAAGATGCCCAAAACCAGATTCCTGTTGTCAGATTTTATATAAATGCTCTGGGGAGTTTTCTCCAACATGTAAGGAAGGACTGTATAGCTATTACATCTTTTTCTTTTTCTTTTTTTTTTAAATCAAAGAAAAGATTGAGAACAAAAATATTTGCATGATTTATTTACCAACTTAGAAGTGGTCAGTATTCTAACTAAAGCCTGTCAAAAACCAGATTAAACCTTATTAACATATGTAGCTTAATTGAGAGAGTATCTCCTATCTTGATATGATTTTAAGAAATCATTAGGAAAAATAATTCAGACCATGTATTGATTATAAGGGTGATATATATCCTTGTAAGTTGGGAAATAATATTCTCAAGCTTTTAAGCTCATTCATATATCTAAACTCTTGAAAATGGGAATTTATTGTCCATAAGGTTTTTTTTCTAAGAAAAAAATGATACTACGCAGAAAAATATTGTTCTAGATCTTTGTAGTTACTAGTCATCTGGAGCCAATAATGAATTCAAGGAAACAAAAGTAGAAACAATTAAGCATAGTCAAAGGAAACAAGAATTACCTTGTTAAGGTTGTTACGATACGTCTGTAGAGAAGAATTAGACAAAGAAAATCAAAAGTTAATCATCAAATGCATCTTGATAATATGCATCAAAATTGAGTATAATATATAATCTTACCACAAAGTGCATGTTTTGAAGAGGTATATTTTTATTTCTTATTGTGGCTAGAAGGTCACCAAAGCCTTGAGAACCCAGGTCTGGTACACGCAAGAAGAATAGGCAACATTTAACAATTGATTATTGCTAATAATATTGGAAGCACAGAGCACTATAACAGAAAGAGATTTATTGAAATGTGCAATTTCATGCAGCATACCTTTCTTCTCAGTGAAAGTATCAAAACCTTGATTGAGGTCAGTCCCAACATCTTCCGTTATAAGCCGCTTAAATAGCCTCTAAGAACATGATGAGACAAAATATCCAGATAAGCAAGAAATAAGAATCCTGCAAAACTATGAGGAAATAGAAAAGAGAGACTCACCAAACTGCGATCATCAAAGCAGACCTCCCCACCTTCTACCCGGCTCAAGCAAGCAAGTTCACATGGCTGTGGACAAAATAGTCATTCCAAAATGGATCAAATAATGGAATATTCTTCTATTTTAATGATGAAACTAAATTATGTACTGCAACATGTAAGAAGTACCCTCCCAAGCAAAATACTGAAGCATAACTTTTGGTTATGCAACCTTTTCTACATGTTATTGTTTCCTTCCATTTGTGTCACTATAGAGAGGGGAGTTGAAGAAGAAGGAGCCAAGAGTAAAACGCCCCACATATTCCAGCTTAAATTATTCAAGCTTGGTTAAATTAGGAATGTATAACAGAGTTAAGTCGACTAAGTACAAACACTATTTGTAAAATGCCAATTAGGAAATCTCAAATTTCATTGTAACGGCTTCCAATAGTTATTACGTAATACATATAGAGTGAGAAAGAGAATCCTTAATTTTGTTTCAATAAATGTTTTTCTAGCAATATGCCATTTCATTCTCTCATCCAACTTCAACATTAAGATGCGACTAACAAGTAATGCTTTATTGTAGCATCAACAAGTGCTGAAGAGAATGCAGAAAAGGCATAACTCTAGGAGCTGAAAAATCCGGCTGTTGAGAATACCAGAAAATCACAGTACTCTAGATCGCAAGAGCTCTGCTCAAATAAAAATACATGCTAAAAAAGGCAACTACACAAAGTGCTTCACTATGAACTAACCAATTCGAAACCAAAATAATTAAAAGTTAACAGTGCTCTACACATTTTGTAAATAAAAAGCTTCAACTTAATGAAACAATCGACAATACGGTACCTCCTGGAATGCAATGGCTTTTCTGGCTAATGTTTCTTCACTCTTTGAGAATTTCAACTCTGAAACAAACCGTTCATCGCGATGACCATTAAAGAATTTCGAACCATAACCTTGTCTCTGCGGGTAAGGGCCAGGACGTGGAAGGAGACCTGGCCCTCTATCATTCCAACGCCCACGTGCAAAACCTCCTCTTGTGTGGTTGTTTGTGTTGCGGACAGGTGGCAAAACTAGTATAACAGAGAAAGAGCAACGGAATCAACGCACGTGAGATTGTGTAAAGGAGACCAACCTCTATAACCAGAAGGCGAACATTATTAACTCATTCAACGAAATACTGTACATTTGTCAACCTAACCCGTCAGTACATCCCTTCGCTATGAATACATCCAAAACAACATAATTAATTACAGACTAGTTTGCTTGCATCGATATTCGGCCCAGATCTCCAACGAGTATAACAGTTCCAACTTTGAATACACTACCAATACCATAAAGCCAGTTCAATACAGTTACTAGAATACAGATATAAGTATGTCTCAATCCACATGTGAGGAAGGGATCAAACCCAAATAACAAAAATCATGGGGAAAAGAACACGACACACTTGTAAACACAAGTTTTCCAGGAAGACAAATAGTATACTTGTGGTAAGCTAATTCTAAGCTGAGAAAATGCTTACAAAGCTAGCAATTTGATTCTAAACTAGCAAAAACACATGCTTTTAGCTCAACTGGAAGAAGAATGACACAAAACCAAAACCTCAATCCAAGGGGCTTCAAACTCCACATAGAAATTATTACAAAGAAAGGAAAAAGAAAACGAAAAAGATGCATACTGGGTACGGCGTAGGTACTGTTGGAAGGTGTGTTGACGTAATCCTCATTATCAGACCCGAACAGATCTTTATCCTCAACCTCCTCGTCGTTCTCATCATAGTGCGAACCCCTATCGTCGTTGAAATCGTAATTATCGTTATTAACGGGAGACGATCTCACCTCCCCAAAATTGGCGTCGTTGTCCTCCTCCCCGCTGCTGCTGCGATTGGAGGATGAGGAGGCTGAAGAAGAGCCATCGGAGGAGGAGCGTCCAGTGGAAGAAGACGAAGCTGAGGAAGAGGAGGATGAGCTCTGCTGCTTCTGTTGCTCCGATGGCGGCTCCCTGTCCTGCTCCTCATCGCCGTCGTTGTTGTTCTCGTCCTCTTCGTCGGATTCTCCGAACAGATGCAATGCCTGCCTGGCGAAGTCCATAGTGCCGACGGCCGATGCTACTCCGCAGCTCTAAGTCCACCACCGTAATCGCGGCGACGGCGACGGCGACGGCGATATTTTCGCTTGATTATGTTGCGTAGGTTTACACTTCTTTTCTTCTTTTTTTCCCTGTGCCCAAAACTAACAAATGAGAAATGCTCTACTGCAACTTTGCACTTCAATTCAATTAGGAATTCACCCAAAATAGAATTAAAATAAAAAAATAAAAAATTAATTAATTAATTGTGCTTTATATATTTTTGTAACCGTGTTGGTTCAACTATTTCTGATTTGTATGAAAATTATAAATATATATTGTTAATAGTATAATATAAAAAAATTATGTTTTATATTATTAATTTTATAAAATACAAAATGAATATACTTAATTAAATTGATTTTATTTTTTTCATTTAAATAAAAATTTATAAAGAATTAAAAGAAAATTCTTTTTTTGTTGTTGTTGTCGTCTATTTCAATTATTTTTTTAATTTAAATATATTTATTTTATTGTTTTATTATTCTTTAAAAAAATAAAATTTCTATCTTTCTCTGTATTTTTTATATTTTTTTATGGAGTATTTGATGCGATAATAACAGCAGTGTAAGGGTTTGTTTGTTTTGATATGAAATTTGAATGTGAGTTTTGAATTCTAATTTAAATAATATGTATTTTGAACTTATTAATAGTCTATTCTTTTAATATTTTAAATTAAAATTATATTATTATTTTATATAATTTTTAATAAAAATATATTATTTTTAAAAAAAATATCATATCAAAATATTATTTAAATAAAATCACAGTATCTAATATTCTATTTTAAATTAATTGCAAATTACAATAATAATAATAATAATAATAACAAAACCCTAGTATTCATGGGGTACTAATTATTTTGCTTATTACTATTATTTAGCAATTTAAAAATAAAATAAAATTGAAATTATTAACTTAAGGAGGACTTAAATCGAAAATGCATGAAGAAGGAGGAGTTGAAATGATATTACCGGAACATATTTATTTGCGAAATCTTAAGTTGTGAAGGCACAACAGAAATGGTTGCACATGAAGAGAAAGAAGGAGCGCCATTGACAGAGAGTATGGTTGAAGGAACGGAGCATTGGAATGAATCATCTATCAGAATCCATAGCCTTCCTTCCCTCATTGATGTTTAGTCTGAGGTCGAGATCGAAATCTGTCTTTTAGGTTTGTTCCATCGGAGTCGTAGGGGGATTGATTTTATTGTATGCTGTATATCCGGTGAAATTTTATGCCAACTATCGTTTCAACATTTCTGGATTGTCTGGAGCAATGATGAGCGAAGAGCTCACCGAGATCGAGGGCCAGATCTCTGATTATTTTCGCGCTCTCTCGTAAGTTCTATTGCTTTGTTTTTGAAATGGCGATGAATTTTGATGGTGATACTGATACATAATATAGAGAGAGATTTATCGATTGATTGTATACATTTTTTTTTATATATATTTGGATGTATATGTATGCTTTTATGCGAAGGAGGGCACTATTAGTCATTCATCCAACTGAATATTTCTTTGATCAAATAATGTAGAAATGGATTCCAGAAATTGGAGAAAATCAAGGACGCCAATAGGCAGAATCGGCAACTGGAAGAGCTCACGGACAAGATGCGCGAATGTAAGAGGTATTTGGTTAATTGGTTCGATCAAACTCAATTGTGTATATTAGCTGCATTGAGTTATGGAATTTCTGAGTTTTTTCATTTCTTAAACTATTTGCATGTTAGCAAATGCAGCATTTGATGATATTACCTTGTTATAAGAGAAAGGTTTCACATAGAAACTATCAGATGACATTGTGATTTCAGGAATGAACTGTAGTAGTAGTTAAATGTGATGGGAAAAAAAATACTGCTTTGGGCTCTTCACATGTTAGAAACAAATTTGGGTTATCCCAGTGCCTTGACATGGCCATATTTAGATTGTATCCGACAAAACTTCAACATCCGGCCACAAGTTACAACTATAGGGGTGTGTTTGCCTGTGGTTTTGATTACTTTTAGTGTTTTGAGTTGTTTTTTATATGTGAAAATTTTATTCCTAACTGATGGCTTGAGTATGATTACAGTTGAGAAAGTAGTATGCATCTTTACTTCTCCATTTTTCTTCGAGTAATTTCTGTAAAACAAGAGCTTCATGGATATTGGATTCGATACTGATTGCAGCCCCTGAGGCATTAAGTGTGTTCGTTGCAAGTTGAAACATAGCTGAGGTGATCTTTACTATGTTTGAAACAATTTCAAACTGTTCTCCTCAAACTAGCATAATTTTCATGATACATACTGGTTATTACAAAAAATAAAAATGAGAGCTGTGGATGAACCATCTGGGCTACCTTTTTAGCTTGAAAGGATGATTCCTATTGAGGCATACCACGTGTATTCTACATGCATTTGAAATGTACAAGGAATGATGTATGAGGTGTTTTCTTAGGCTTATTAAAGAGTTTGATCGAGCGATAAAGGACTCGGGGTACAAAAATGACCCGGACATGAGCAAGAAGCTTAATGAGAAGAAACAATCCATGGTAATCTATATTCATTCAGTTCCTTCACTCATAAAGAGTTGCTTACCCTTTTATTTAGGTTTTTAATGTGACCTTTTCTGCAGATCAAAGAGTTGAATTCTTATGTTGCCCTCAAAAAGCAGTAAGTCTCTTCTGAGTAAGCATAACTGGCTTGCCATGGTGCAATTTTTACTAGTCCTAGTTTTACAATGTTGCCTTGTTTGTTTCCTTGATCCTTGGTGAATTAGTCTCTTTGATTTCGGTGTGTCTTTTTCAGAACATGTCAATTGGAAGTCTCTGTCTTAGCATACCTTAGGAGCAAACTCCGCTCATTGTATTCTTAATTTGTGGATTTATTTTCATTCAAAAACTTAAAGGCAGGACACAATTATAATAATATGAGCCATCTATCTTAAACTTGTAGTTTGAATTGATGAATCTGCATCACTACTGTGGCAGATATACAAGTACTCTTGAGAACAAGCGAGCAGATATTTTTGAAGGCCCAGGTGAAGGACTTCCAGAAGACAATGCTATGCATGCTTCGGGTAAGCACTTTCTTGTCGTCTGTGAGTGGAATGACAGAATCTATTCAGGTTCATTGATCTCTTGATTTTTGTTGGTGCCTTAAGGTGTTTCTACTATGCCTAATATTTGATTATGACAACCGGTTGTCCGATATGTTTATGTTTTGAACATGCCAATTGCATTCCTTGAAAATACTAATGGCTTTCTTATATCTAAGTACAGGTCAGATTACTAAAAGTAAGACTACATATACAGGAATACCACAAAACTGAAATGCAAAATAAAATACGATAATTTTCACAAGATTCATAAGTTCTTTTATGTCTAAACAAAATGGAATATTCTAACATAAACATCATTAATGTGAATTTAGGAATAGAGGAAACAATGCAAAGCAGAGCTAGCTAGAACCATTCCGACACGTGCTTGTCAATTATCAATTGAATTCCATATGAACTTGTGATGTACAATTGCAGCTATAATTAGTTATGAAAATATAACCATGACCTCTCAAAAATTAATTCAGGTTTATGCTGTATTTGCTATTTGTAACTTACCAGTTTCTGAGATGATGTCTTTTCCACTAATATTGCGCGACTTCAATTTCTTTCACATGTTCGATGTTCCTTCATCTTTATTGCGACTTGCCTTAGTTTTGAGTTTCAATCCATCTCCTCCAGCAAATTGTTCCTTATAAATTCTATACGTGATCCTGCAGAAATGACAAATCAACAATTAATTGATCACGGACATCAGATGATGGATGAGACTGATCAAGCAATTGACAGGGCCAAAAAGGTATGCATTAGAAAGTGAAACTGCTTGGTGTTATTTGTCATTGGATCAAATGAAACTAGCATCTAATATAGTGTGATTTCAAAAAGATATACTTAGAACCGATATTAAATATTAATGTAATTAAACTAGAATCATAGCACTCTGAGTAGGAACTTACTGGAACTGAACAAATGTAAAATAGTACAATATTAGGAGAAATTATAATCGAAACATAAGATTCAATGAGCTTGTGCAATTTAGATAAACAATGTCAATTACAAAATCTAACTTTAGGACTTCAATATCATGCTGAAAATGATATACGTCAATTCAAAACGTAATCCATCAATCCTTTGTGTGGCAGGTGGTTCATGATACCGTTAATGTTGGAACAGAAACGGCTGCAGCTCTCAAAGCTCAGGTATGTTGGACTTGAAGAGGCTTTGAAAATTCCTACAATTTACTTCCTTCAGTGACGTGAGACTCATTTGTTTCTTATTATAATCTCATCACCAGACTGAACAAATGAGCAGAGTCGTTAATGAGCTTGACTCGATTCATTTTTCAATGAAGAGGGCCTCAAAGTTGATCAGTGAAATTGGTAGGCAGGTCAATATCTAACACTCATTGCTTTTGAATCTCTACCTCATGCTGTTGCAGTCTTCACTTACGTTGCTTTGTTAATCAGGTTGTAACTGATCGGTGTATCATGGCCCTACTTTTTCTAATCGTGATGGGTGTAATAGCTATGATTATAGTAAAGGTCAGATCTCTTTCTATTATCCATTTCCTAATAGGTTCTATGGCTTTATGACATTTTCTTACTTACCTATCTAAGAGTTAACAATACATATTAATCAGTAGGTTTGATATCCTATGTAACGGCAGCTGTGCAGGTTACATAGGATTCAAATCCATTCATGTTTTATAAAGAAGTTTCGGAAAATGGGATCGAGGAATCTCAATAACATGCATTAGGATAGAGAATTCTAAATATTCTCCCTGCGACACTAAACTAGAACCTTTTTTTTTTCGAGTTAGAAACAGTGATTTACTTAATGTTATCATAAATCATGATGCATTGGTACTGATCCAATTTAATCTCCAGTTACTTCACCCGGACAACAAAGATATTCGCGACATACCTGGATTGGCTCCTCCAGTCCCGACACGGAAACTACTGTGGCGGTCTGATTGAGCTGTCGTGGATTTCATTAGAGCTTAACGTTGCCTGGAACTGATTGATGCTCCAACATCCTCGCGCCTACGAAATAAGGTCTCAAGTATTTAATAGTATTAGCATAACTATCTATATCCACACCAGCTTTTTTCCGGGACAGTTAACCATAATTTCTATTTTACACACTGAAGTATTTTTTTTATGTATATATTCACTTTAATTTATGTTATTTATTGATCTCTTTTCAACGAATATTTTCTCACAAATTACAGTTAGAACTTTGCGTGTAACTAAAAACATCAAATCAAACACCTATTTTTCATTTTTTATATTATACTAAAAATCAATTTTACATTCAAAACATCATATCATCACCTATTTATATCACATCATACAACTATTCAAATTCAAAATTTTTACTATTCAAATCCCAAATCAAAATCCAATCCCCCAAACAAACACACCCTAAGTTGACAAATAGGGGGGAAAGTAACACATTTCCATGGTAGAGAAGGCTATATTGAAGTTTTATTACTGTCTAGTAGCTTAAAATGAAACTACAATTTGAATCTAATTTTATATTATCATCAAAATGTAACATGTTTACAATCCTAGGATATGAATAATATGCAATACGTGTAACAGAGTTTCAGCTGTCGAAACAAATTTTAAAATTTATAAACTCAATTTAATTTTCAGTGTAAATTATGAAGTAGATATAGAAGTGAAATTAAAAATCAACTAAGGAGACTGCATTGAAAAGAAAATTTCTAGCAAGATCAAAAATGTACTTACCTAACGACAATGTCGCGGCTAGAATGAAATCGACTCACCATCACATGCTGTCTTGAATGGCGACTCCAGCCGCATTTCACCTGTAGCTTCTGAGTTAAATATGCGCTCAATTCATGTTTAAGCCGTAGAATAACTCATGACTATTTCGAAGTTCAGCTCGGCTTCTGTGGAGCTCAACTGAAACTTCTCACCCCAAGTTCAATAGAAACAAATATATATATATATATATGTGTGAAAGCTGAAAACAATATAGAGCAGCCGACAATGGAAACTAGTAAAACATCAAATATGGTTTTCTATGGACATTAGAGGCAGCATCGACTCAATAATATATTAGATATCATCGAAATACTTCTCTTCTGCATCTTGGTTGGCTTCTTTCATCCAATGATCATCCAAGGTCTCGTCCTCGTCTATCTTTGAATAGTCCATATACTCATGATCTTCCCCCGACAAGAACTTCTGCTGCATTATGTAAGTGAACTGTTCCATACGGTCTTGCATCTCTTCAGCGGACAAACTGTTACCTTCCATTTCTATAGTTGACAACCCCCTACTTTCGCCACCGCTATTATCCACATGCCCCTAGAGAATGTGAAACAACACAACATATGTCATTAGATGCGTCACTTAAATTGAAACTGCGGCATTTTCAATTTACATCATAAAAGCATGAGTATGTCATAACTGAATCGAACACAACCAGGATAAAATTACATGACCTTGTCTGGTAGCATGGAACAATTTGAACAGAAAAGGAAGTTATTCTGATAACTCAGTTTTGTGGAAGCCAATTTGTGTTGCAATGTAGAATATTAAAAAACATTATTGTCGGTAATTCACAACATCAACTTCTGCAAATTGCATCAGCCTATTTGCAGACAGCTTGAGTTGAGCAAGATGTAGAGGAAAACCTTAACTTTCTAAAATATGTCAACCAAATGAAGGACGGAAATGCCAAGCTACTGCTCTAGCAAGCAATAATTCATCTAACCTCAAATTTCGGCAGTATCGCAGTGATGGTATGTAACAAACAGCATGACCTCAAACAATAACGAAAACTTGGCATTGTACTTGCAAATATTTTTTCTTCGCTAATGATTTCCAAAACGTAAAATAATGAGTTAATAATCATAACAACGAAGCATTAATTCATGAAGAAAAATAATTACCTTAGGAATTTCGGAACTTCCGGAAGGAACCGCATCTTCCTCTATTTCGTTCTCCACAGCATTTTCTGTTTCACTCTCATCTTCTTCCTCTTCTTCTTCTTCTTCTTCTTGTTCTTCCTCGTTGGGTCTTTCTATTTCATTTCCAACCCAATCACTCTCAGCTACACCTAATCTTTGCTGCTCCCCTCTGATTCTCTCCACCAACACGGCCTCTTCCGATCGCCTAATGAGTGTCTCGAACCATCGTTCACCAGGTCTCGCCATTCTCCTCCCACTCAGGTCCTGAAACTTCCCGACATACTCATGATGCAAAAATGGTTCTCTTTCCCTCATTGCATCTTCCGAAAAATATTGTCCACCCATAACTAGCCTATCCATATAGGCCAGTCTCCTATTCTTGATCTTTACTGACTTCGATTTCTTCTGCTTCTCTGTTGGGCTCATTACACTTCGGAGGTTATTTAAGTGCCAATTAATTTCATAATCCTCTTTCAACACATCGAATTGGCCAAGCTCCTCAAGTGTCAACTTCGACCCGTACCGTTCTGAATCAATTAGTGTCAATTAAGCACCAAACATGAACTTAAACCAGAACACTGAAAGCAGGAATGTGCCATTTTATAGCTATACCATCCCCTGATGTAAACTAGTAGATACAAAGATAAGTATGGTGCAATACTTATCTTTACATATAAATTACAATCCTAAGTAGCTTTTAATACACTAAGGGTGTGTTTGGTACACAAAAATGAAAGTAGAGTAATGAAAATTGAGAACATACAATTTTTTTTTCATTTTTTTTTTTGGAAAAATTGCACGAAACACACCCATGATTTCACAAAATTGCGTCAAATCTTCTATATTTTCAAATTTGCCGTCAGACTCCTGATGGTTTCATAAACTCTGGGTCAAACCCCTTTAGCTGTCTTATTTAAGAGTGTTTGACTTGTGAATTTCAGAATCTCTGTTTCTAAATATTTGAAATTTCAAATATACCTTCAATAAATAATAAACCATGAAGAGTTTGACGGCAGTTTTGAAAGTATGAGAATCAGTTTAACTTTTTATTTATTTTTACTATTTAAATTTTACTCATTCTCTCGTTTTCCACACCAAACGGTTTTCATTATCAGTTGAATTCCTTTTCACTGCAATTCTATTTTTTCTAAAAATATCATTTCTAAGCAGTTCCAGTATCTGTACCAAACTCACCTAAACACAAAATGAAATTCACAAGCAGCACAAAACATATACAAATATGCAAAAATATAATTAGAAACGAACTAAAAGAACAAAACCCTAAGTAAGAGAAACAAAACGAAAAGAATGAAACGAATTCCACTGTCTATAAATCCTGCAGCAATCCACACTGCAAATACGTAAACCTTACTAAACGAAGCCGAAAAATCAGATAAGAACACCAAAACGCCAAAAACGTGAATATACAAAAAATTTCAAGCAATCAATAGCAAACAATACCTAAAAAGACGGCAGCATCGTTGGAAAGGAGATCGAGAAGGAGAGACTTGCGATGGGAAGGGTCAGCCGAAGCGCCAGGATGTACTTTCCGAGGGAAATACAAGTCGTCGATGAGCGACAACCTCCCCGCCATGCTCTCCTTCGCGACGCTGTCGATCGAAGCTCCATTCGAATTCGCCATTTCTAAAAATTCCTCTCTGCACTGGACACTCTATGTCGGTTTGTAGGATAAGAGATCCTGGACCCCGGTCCGGGATCCGGTGGATTACCGGTAAGTGGAATAATGGATCTGTTTCAGATTGGGCTTACAGGACCACGGACAGCAAAAGCTCCAAAAAAATCATCTTTGGGCCTGAATTAATTTAAGTTAGAACTATTTAACTCCTATATATTATTTAAATAAAAATTCAGAATAAAAAATTTATTTTCAAATTAAAATCAAATAAACACATTAGGCCATCTCCAACCGGATAACAGTTATAACTCTAGTTACAGTAATTTAATTTCAACTCACAACTCTATTTTCAATTCCAAAAAAAATATTCTCTAAATATTCTATTTTATATATTATTTTAAACAATTTTTTATATTAAAAAAATACAAACATATACAATTAAAATATAAAAAATTACAAATTAATTCTTATAGGGGCCAATTTACAATTTAAAAAAGTAAAAAAAAAAAAAAAAAAAAAAAAAAAAAAAGGTAAAAGTAAAAAATGCCGAAATTGGAGTTGTGAGTTGCTAGAGTACAACACCAACACCAAAAATGGTGTTGTACTGTAGCAAACCAAAAATGGTGTTGAATATGGAATTAGGTTGGAGATGTAAAACTCCAAATATAAAGCTGCAACCTCATAAACGCTGGAGATGATGTGCATATATTTATACTATATATTCTATTTTCTGGTAATATTTTTGGTATAATATACTTTAAAACATAAAGGGTATGTTGGTACGAAGGTTTGAATTCTGATTTGAAATTTGAATAATAAAATTAATATAATGTTATATAAATAAGTATTGATATCATAATTTGAATATAAAATTAATTTTTAGTATAATATAAAAAATATTTGTGATTCGATGTTATCGAAAAAAATTAATATATAAAAAAAAATACATCCTAAAGAAACACTCAAGTTTGTTTAGCAGTTATAGTTTGTAATGCTGTTGTAATTAGTCATGAAGAATTATGTAAAGATTATGATGAATAATGATTTTGATTAAATACAATTACTAGCTTTTTATAATAAAAATATAAATTAATATTTCCTCCAGCAAAGTAATACATTCGAGACAACTACAAATAATATAATATATATATATATACATCATTCATTGCAGAATCAAGGTGAGATAACAACATTTAGTATCAAATTATTACAATACATTATATATGATTAAAACTGCAATACTAAATCATTCATCTAATGGTAGCATAGACAACATTTAAAAAAAGAAAAAAAAAAAAAAAAAGAAAAAAGAAGTCCAAATGAATTTTATTTGGAGCAGAATATAAGGTAATGTAATAAGAATTCTAATAATAAATAGAAAAGGATGATGGCTATCTTCTTCACTCTATCATTCTTACTCTAAACTTTCTTTTCGAATATTCAACTAAAACAACACAGAAACACACGGCACGAATCGAATGGAGTTTCTAGCGAACCATGTTCGTCGTTATTCTATTACTTCATGAATCGATAATAAAGAAATCATCGGGGATTAGAAAGACTTATCTAGTTCATCGAGGGCAGCCCAGAGTTTCGGATCCTCATAGTCTTTGATAAGGAAAGAGGGCTTCGCCTGCATCAATAGGTCGGATGGATTCCGAGTTGTCAACCCAATTGTAGGCATCCCGGCAGCAACACCGGCTTGTATTCCTGAAACAGAATCCTAACCGAGCAACGGTTTGAAAAAATAAGTCTGATGTCCAAACTAATAAGGAAATTCAAGAAACAGGGGAATCAATGAAATCTCGAACCTCAAAGACACATGTGTGCTCCTTCGACACCTTGAGCACTTCGAGCGCCTTTAGATAGGGGTCAGGGGCTGGCTTTGCACGTGTGCATTCACTTCCGAGGATGACAGCATGGAAGAAATCCGACAGTCCGAGGACTGAGAGCATCAGTTCGGCGTTTGGTCTGGGAGCATTGCTGACAGCAGCTCGCTTAAGTCCATGATTTTCAATCCAGGCCGTGAGTTTACGTAACCCTTTTATGGGCTCCAGTTTATCCTTAGCTATTCTGTGTGTTGGAAGGAAAGATTGAGAAAAGAAATTTTCTTTTGGGTTCGATTTAGAAATGAAATCAAATGGACAAGAGAGGAACCTTCTGAACATGGCCTCTTTGTCTTCGGTAAATTTGAGACCCCTCTGGACATCATTTGGGAAAAGGATAGCTGCGATGTCGTCATTGTGTTTCCCAGCAATGTTTCTAATGAAGTATTCTTCGGTAATCGGCACACCTCCATTAAAGCCAATCTAATGAAAGGGATCAATGTCAGTTGAGGTCTCAATTTAAGATATAATGGCATGCATTTCAATTTAAGTCTCACTGGAAAAGATTTGGGTAGTTTTATTGATACAATTACTTGCAAAGTATCAAAAATCTACAAAATACTTCAAATGATCTAAGACACAAGTAAATGGATTTTGTTCATTTTGATAGCAAAAATCTTTGTAATATAAGAATCAGTCACAGTTCAACTAAAAGTAGATTTTCATGAAACTAAAATTAGTCAAGTGTGTTTCGGTAGGACTAGAGTTGAGAGAAATTTTGTATTATGGTATCAAACATTTCCAATATTAATATACTTACATCCCACAACAGCCTCTTGAATGCTGGTAGATTTAAAGAACTACAAAAAGAAGATCTTACCTCTTGGAGCATTACACGGAAAGCATCGTAGTGAAGGGGATCAGAATCGCATAATGTGCCATCGATGTCAAACAATACTGCCTCAATAGGAGCAATTTTCTCCAGAGCACGGATTCTGGTGACGACAATAACGGTACTTCAGTTATTTAATGATAGAGAAACTATGGCCACAGGCCATAGAAGGAATAAGGTGCACATTAATATCTGCCATTTATAAGATTTCTGAGAAATCTGTTTAGAAAAGAAGTAATCATGCTGAAACTGAAATTCTAGAAATGGAGATCCACAGCAGTATGCAATATACAAATATAATATATTTAGCCAACATTCAACATCAAATTGAACTTATATATATATATATATATATAAATGAAACCTAACAGTGTGTTGAACATATGTGCGTTGTAGACATAGAAATTTAATAGCAAAAGTCTTATTTTGGAAAAAAGAAATGCCATTGCTTTCCTATCTGGTTCATACCTTAGATTCCGAACCTCCACCTAACAGCGGCCAATGAACAAGAAGCAGATTTTAAAAAGGATAAAACTCCAAATTCAGAGTCTCAAAATTATGGATGAATATTTTGACATTACGCCTAACCGACAGCCAATCTATGTCGCTATAAATTAAAATTAAAAATAAAAAAGCAATCTCAGAATCAAAATCAGAAAAAACTGAAGCACAGCACAGTCTCAGCATAAACACAAGTCACATCTCCAAATCGAGGACACAGAATAACAGCGATCGCAAATTACTTCGTTAAAAAACAAATTAATGGTATTATAATATACTACTAGAAAATTGAACCAAACAGGATCGAGAACTGCATCAGCACATGAGGATTTACCCTTCGGACGTGTCATTGGCAGAAGAGATGGTCATATTACTGTCACGCGTTCTCCGATACTTCTCCGGCTAACGGTTTCCGAATCGCTTGGATGGAATTTGAAATTGGCTCACCTGGGGCGGAAGCCATTTATTTATACACCGGAGATCTGCCACGTGTGAGGACTCGAGGTCCCGATCAATTACTATTAATTTATTTGAGGTAAACAATTTTATATAAAAATATATATATATATTTTTTATTCTTTTGATTTGTCCAAACATACAATATATATTAATAAAATTTAATTATACTATACATTATACTAAATATTTTAGAGTGTGTTTGTGTGTGAGTTTTAGTTTTCGGGTTTGAATTTTTAAATATTAAAAAATTAAATTTTAATAGTTGTTTAATGTGATATGAATAGAGATTAAAGTGATATTTTGAATATAAAATAAATTTATAATATAATATAAAAAAAATTAATTATTTTATTTTATATTTGAAGAATTTATCCCAAATTCTATTATTTATCCAATTTTTTTTTCAAAAATATCAAATCAAACACTTATTTTTTTATTTTCTATATTATACTCAAAATTAATTTTACATTCAAAATATCACATTAATATCTATTTATGTCACATCATAAAATTATTATAATTCAAAAATTTTATTATTTAAATTTCAACTCAAAATCCATTGAATGAAAACAAACACACCCAATGGACTGAAAGAATATGGACAAAGGAGAACAAGGAATATTCTTTTTTTATCAGCAAGGACCGGGGCAAAAAAAGGATGTTGATATTTCATCAATGGAATAATAATAATAATAATAATATTCTATGGAATATTATACTAGACGAAGCATAGTGGAAGTCAATTATTTATTTAATTCGTAATTCTCTTTCTCTCTATATATTTTAATTTATTTAATTTTAATTTTTTATTTTTTGTAAATTATGGCTCAGTTTATTTAAATTTAATAACGTTTTACTATAAAAATCTTATAAAACTATATTATTTGTTTTTTAATATATTATATTAAAATAACTTCTTAAACTAAGCTAATTTTTGTTTTAAAAAAAAAAAAACCGAAATATAAAAGCAAATATCAAGTGAAGAAAGTATTTGGGTTTACTTGCAATATAATTTCTATATTATTTATTATATATTCGATTTTTTTATAAAAATATAATATCTTTTCATAAAATATTATATACAAACTATCATTTAAATAAAATTTCAAACTTTAATTCCAAATAAAATTAAAATAATCATTTTTTAATACAAAATATCACTTTTTATTTTATTTCAAATATGTTAGAAAAAAAAATAATAATAACAAAAAGAGAAATCACTCATAAAGGAGGTGATAAAAAAATTCCAAGCCAATTCCAAATTGAGTTCTATCTTTTTTTTTTTTTTTCAATAAAAACAATCACTGTCTTTTTTATTCGGACTATTGGATTGAAATACATGTTTATATTTCAAATTTTAAATTCAATCTCTATACCTATTTTGTGCATATTATACTCTCTATTTTCTAAATATATGTATAATTCATTATATTCTTTTTAATATTCTTTTTTTTCCAAAATTAATTTTTTAAATTCTAATTTCCGATTGGATAATTTTCTTTTTATTTATTTATTTTTTTTTTTTTTTGAGCAAGAACAGCAATACACCAAATTTGAGTTTAAAATTTCAATTTTTAAATTTATTTAGGTAGGCAAATGTGATTTATTTGTAATAAACACATCATTTTTCAATTACATTATATATTTTAAATGGTAAATCATTTCGCTTTTATTACTAAGGCATGGACTTTAATTAAATTGTGTAACATTTTAGGGTAATTGCTATTAGCTAATGATATATGAAAATAAAATAATTGTCAAAATATGCCAAAAATCAATGAAAAATAGCAAATAAAGATAGCAACAGTCACCTTGTACTCAGACGAGTGAGTAGAGCCCCTCGTCGTCTACATATAGGGCATGTCGGACTTCTATGCAACGACATCAAAATTCATGTGACGTGGAAAACGTGACCACACTTGGTTCTATATATTTCTGCATGTCCAAATTACGTAGAGAAAGTACAATAGTGTTAATAAATATTTAAGGTAAATATTAGAAATATTTACTTCTCGACAAATGGGGCAGGTATCACCCATTTGGACAAGTATGTGTCATTTTGACGACGAAGAAGAAAATTATCGGTTAATCAAGTTAACATTTACAATTATAAATTATTTTTTAATCTATTTATTATAAACATTGAGATTAAAATTGAGTGGCTTACATATACATATATATTTTTTGTAATACTTTTTTGTTCGTATATATATAAATAAATAATGTTTTTAAAATATATTTAGATACAAAATATTTTTTCCTTTTAATGTATATTCATGTTTTAATACGAATATATATTGTAATTTTTATGATATTTATAGATAACTATATCACAAAAAAAATTATTGGAAGAACAAAGTCAATGCTTTTATAAAATGTTTTACAAAAAATAATTTTAGAAAGAACAAATCAAATATTTCTATAAAATTTTCTAAAAACAAAAAGTATTGAAAAACAAATTCAATACTTTAATAAAATCTTATATATATATTAAAAGAACAAATTAAATACTTCTATAAAATTTTTTAAAATATTTATAATGTTCTTCTAATAAAATATTATAGGTTAATATGATATATATATATATAATATTTTTTACTATTAATATATAAATAAAGTAATAACAATGTTAAAATTATTATAGAAAAATATTATATATATAAAAGTATTTAAATATAAAATAAATATTTTTTAAATTTTTATAGTATTTGTTATTAGAAAAAAAATTAAATAAAAAAAATTAGGAAAATAAATAAAATTATAAAATAATAGTATAAGATAACAAAAATAAGTCATAAATATCACTTAAAAAATTTGATATAATTTTAGATTAGTTATTTAATGCTTGTGTATAATGAGAGTATATTTTATTAGTATATATGATCAAAAGAAAATTAAAATATATATTTAAATACTTTTAATATTATATCTTAATAAAATATATAATATTTATATATTTTTATAGGTAATAAAATTTTATTACATATAACAAAGTATCCATAACAAAGTATCTATTTTTTTATTTTAGTCCGTCTCATAACAAAGTATTCATTTTCTATTTTAGTAACTGCACTATCTAGCTAACGTTACAAATACTCTTACAACTTATAATATATTACACAAATGTCATTACCTTTATATCACACATACTAATAAGATTATTTTAATCATTTTTACTTTATTCCTACTATATCCTAATATAATACTAATATTTTAAAAACTACTGCATATTTATTTCTAAAGAGCATAATACAAATAAATAAAAAGTATATTTATTATATATATTTTATATATTGTAAGCCTCTTTAATTTTGAGCCAAGGTAAAAATCGCCCTGGCCTCGGGTGCGAATACTTGTTCTAACGGGTGATGTAAAATCAAATCGATGATGAATTTTTTATTCCAAAATTAAATATATCCCGATAATGCTTTTAATGGTTAGCGTTCAAATCAAAGACAAAACACTTCTCTAAATATTTATTTTTTTTATATGTCACATTAAATATTTTATTTTTATTAAAAGAAAAAGAAAATTACATCCATTTATCTATCTTTATTATTTACACGTTTGATTAAAAATCAATACACTTTTCTTTCCACAAAATGTATTTATGCATTAGAGGTAACAAAGATTGGCACACAATCCAAAAGTCCTATTCAAACCCGACAAGAAAAATCATACTTGAACAAAAAAAACAAAGTTCCGAAAAAATTCAAACCATTTCATCCCAGAACAACACTTAACCGAGCTGGGGCTGAGCCTATTGGCTCGATTTAGTAAATTAAATATATTAAAATAATAACTTCATAAATATATTAACAAATATATATATATATAATTAATGTTTAGTTTAATTGTTTGGTTGTTGACTTATATTAATCATTATAAGACACTAATATAAATATTTTTGTCATTTTTCTTGAATTTGTTAATAAATAAAACCATTGGATAGCCAGACTGAGGAAGTATATGTTAATAAAAGTAATATTGAAAAGTATAAATAAAAAATTATGTAAGAGTGATAATAAAATATATATATATATATATTTGTTTTTTTATCAAAAAAACAAGAGAATAATATTTTATATTTGAAATAATGAGATATTATATACCCTCTGTCTCTTAAGAATATATTATTTTTCATTTTTGTCTGTACAAAGTGTCATTTTCTAATTTAGTAATTGTATTACCTATCTAACATAATTAATACAATTACAACTTTTTTATCACACAATCTAATAAGAGTATTTTTGTCATTTTTACTATAAATCAATATAACACTGACATTAAAAATTCTACATGCAAAAATATTATCCATTTCATGGGAGAAAGATGAGGTAGTATTGATTTTGATTTTGCAAGTTCTTTGCAAAATAAAGAAGTGTAGAATTAACATTTGGTCTGTCTTATACTCGAGTTACAAATGTACAGCAAATATGCACAGCATGATCAAGACAAGTGAATTGCTGCCCGCCCCACGCCGCGAGGCATTTTCTTCGATGTCCCTACAAAGGAAAGGAACATTGTCAAACCTAAGGCGCGGCAGCGGCGCAGCTGTAATGTAAAGTTGGGCGAAAGAGCAAGAGAAAGTATACCGTCTTCGACATCCTTTAATTGATAATAATGTGGAGCGATCTCCACCAACCATTCTGGTTTGAGCTCGCTAACCTACAGCATGTCCAGATGAGGTTCGTAAGGATGAAGACTGTATACTTAAAGGAGTCAAAAGACGGAAGGAAGAGTTTATTACCTGGCGCATGTACTCCTTGGTTGTTAGAACCAATTCATGGTAGAGACCCATCGTGGAAGAACCTGAAAGTAGTAAGGATTACAGCATGAGAGAAGCCATTGCAACAGATTTTGTTGAAAAATTTATTATCCGAATAATTATTACCTGTGCTAAACCGGAGCTCGGGTGAATATGAACTGTCTGGGGGTTTTTGACAGTTCTATAGGTACCGTTCCCGATGTTATTGCTTTCTTTACTGAATCTAAATCATTGGCGTTTGATTTCACCTCAATTTCGACTCTTTCCAGCAGCCCCTCGAGCTGATCCCGGATATCCCTAGCTCTCTTCATGCTCCTCACTTGGATATAATTCTCGTAGCACCACTGAGTTGAATAATTCGTTTCTTTCCATGTGCTATACACCTAACAAAATATACATCGCATGATAAAGCCTTCGAATCGAATGAAATTTTAGCAATAATTCTTACACGCATACCTTCAACAATGCAATATGATCCCCAACGTTTCCCATGTGAAAATTCAGGCGTGCATTGTCTGGGTGAACTTGCTTGTCCTTGGGACGATAAAATATTGAATTTCCGACAGATAGCATAGCAGCTATTGATATGATCTCATCAGAGCACTCGTATTTGTCAGAAGCCACAATCATCTTCGATAGCATGGGATCGAGCGGGAATTCAGCCATCCTTCTTCCAACTTTCGTCAAGTCACCAAGCTTGTTGAGTGCGCTCAGAGCATAAAGAAGTTCCAATGCCTTCAGAAGAGCTTCGGACAGTGGAGGATCCATAAAGTTGAAGTTAAGGAGATCATTGATGCCAAGACTCTTCAGCGCAAGTACTACATTCCCCAAGTTCGTCCTTTGTATTTCTGGAACCGTATTATCATCTAGTTCGTTATAATAATTGTAGGCAGTGTACAATCGAAAGCGTTTTCCAGGACCAGTTCTTCCGGATCGGCCGGCTCGTTGATTAGCTGAAGCTTTCGAGATTGGAGTGATCAGTAATGATTCCATTCCAGTCCGAGGATTATATGACTTCATCTTACAGAAACCTGGATCGATAACATGCTTGATCCCATCAATAGTCAAACAAGTCTCAGCAATATTTGTCGCCAGGACAACCTTGCGTGCCCCTTCTGGAGTGGGTTCAAATATTTTTGCCTGAAGTTCTATAGGCAAGTTTGCATAAATGGGGCATATGATAAGTTCTGCTATTTTGGTTCCCAACCCTCGTGTTCGATGCTTAAGAATCTCTTCAGCAGTTTCTATCTCCTCCTGCACAGTTAAGAAAACCAGAATATCGCCATCTCCAGGGGGTTGGGTCACATGGATTTGCAGTGCAGTAACAATAGCAGCATCCAAATAATCGGCTTCAGGGGCCTTGGTATAATGTATTTCAACAGGATATCTCCTTCCAGGTATATTGAAAGTTGGAGCAGTGTCAAAATAATCACTGAACTTATTGGAGTCGAGGGTGGCACTTGAAATAAGCAATTTAAGGTCCGGGCGGAACCTTGCAATATCCTATCACGCAAAAATGTGTAGCTCGTGTTCTTTAAGGGAAGGAAAATTGGAGGGAAGAGATAATGGTGTAGGGTTTAAGGAAGAGAAAATGTGTAGCTCGTGTTCTTTTTGTGGTATTTTAAAAGATTTTTGTTGTTTTTTTTTTTTGGGAGAGTTGGATTTAACTCCCTGTCAGATAAAGTCACTTACAATTCAGTCCCTATTAAAAATGAATTAGTCTGCACTCCCTACTTTATGGATTAGGTATGTTATGACTCCCCATTTGTATTTATCCCTCAATTATTGTTGTATACGCAATAAGTACTCAAAATAAGTTGATCAATACTTCTAATATTGTAATATATACCTACATTACTTCCCGCTCTACCCCCATTATAATCTTATATACTTCTAGTTAAATATCACGTACTTTTTTCGCGAATTAAAAAATAAATGAAAAAGAAAAAGATAGTTACCCACGATTTAACAGGGATTGATGAAGAAAATCTCTTATAACTTCTCTTACCCCAATTTTGAACCCAATTTTAAATCTCTTCAGGCGAACCGACGCTCTTCAACCCTTGGCAATAAAGTAGCGATCAGTTGGTGCAAAAATGCTGAAGAAAACAGTTGATCGCTCCCATCCCCGAGACAAGCTCGAAGAAGTAAGTTCCTGGCTGGACTTTTTTTAATTTTTTATTTTGTTGATACTAATATTTTGTATATAGTTTGTTTGATTGTTTTGGGTGTAACTCTTGGTCTTGTGTTTGTATGTCTCGGTTTGGTGTTGAGGAGCCCTGTGTGATCGATGTAGTTGTGTTTGTTAATCGGGTTTAAAATTGTTCGTATGTTTGCCCACGTAGACCGGGTTGGATTTTTTATTTTGGTACCGATATTTGGTGATTTTATTTGTTTAATATGTGTTTTTTTGTTAATTTTTGTAGATGTACATTTTGTTTAGTTACCCATAGTTGCATATTTTAATTTTTTTGTTTGATTGTTCGGTAATTAGTCATGTTTGTGGGTTGGCAAATGTGGTATTATTAAGTACCCCGAGTTGCAGTTTTAGGTCTAGTTTGCTAAGTAATATACTTTTAGGGACTAATGTGTACTCGACATGTGTTGTTACGTACTCCTGATAGATTCTGATAAATTTTTAAAAATATTCAGATTTGGGTAATGTACTGATGATATTTATTTACAGATTGTAGGTCGGATTGTGCTTGTTATTCAATTCATAATGCGATCCGTTCGGGCAAGGGAACGCGAAGAAATTGGTACGTGTACAAAATAAATATAATTAATTTATCATGGATAAACCGAATTACGTAACAAAATATTATGTTATTTTTACAATCGTGATTTTTATGCTTGTACCTGAACGTAATATACCTATAACCCATGGTAAGGGAGATGCCCGAGTACGTAAGATGTCGGAATCAATGTGATACTCTCGACTATGGTCTTTTGGTCTGCATGTTTGGCAAGTGTTACGCTCACACGAATCCAACAGTCAATCCCATTGATGGCATCAACGATGAGTTTGATAATGTGAAGAGCTACCACAATAAAATTGCGGGCAAAATAATGAAAGGTTTGCCCTCCGAATCATAGACTTTGATGAGCAGCACAGGTAAGTGAACATTTGTAATGAATTTAGATGGATTTGAGATTGATTTGGGTTATATTATTTGTACTTGATTTGGTTAATGTGTTATTTTCTAATTGAATTGTTGGTTAAATTGGTTTGATTTGCCTCATGTTTGATGAGATTGTATTAAGATTGATAGATGGATTGAATTGTAGGTTGAATTTGGTAAAACTTAATGTTTAGAGTAGTGCTATGAATTGTGCCATAAATGATTGTATGATTAATTGTTCACATGGTTAGAATTGCAGTAATGCATACGTTGTACCTCCACAACGGATCGATGTACCCGTCTAACTAGATCAAAATACCTTCAAACTACATATATATATGCTCATATAAATGTTATCCATCTGTTAGGAATGTTATCCTTGTACGAAGACAATAACCAACCAGAAAACTTATGCATACGAATTTTAAATTGGAATTAACTAATTCATTACAAGACCTTGCAATGGTTGAAATAATGTTTGTAATAAACAAAAGTGCATTCGCGGATACTTAAGTACATTAATGGTGTACTAAAAAAAAATTATATACATGTGCTGCGAAGGTTTATGCTCTTCCAAGTCGCTGCCATTTCTCTCACCCACCAATGAAGTGAAGAATTGCTAATAGAAGAAATGTTTTCACCAAGTTCCTTAATTGCCTTATCCGTCAAGCGATTGACTGAAGTCGACCACATTCAAAGATACCTGCTTTTACATAAATACTACCTAAGCAACCATCAATCATACATTGATTGTCAATGCTCGTACCCAGAATACATATTTATATACCTTCATTATATATCAACTACCCTTAAGTTGTTTTTACTTACATACAATACGATTTCATATGCTCTAGTAATGAGTATTTATGCCCTGGTAACTTGTACTTAAAAACCGATCATTCTCAATTTGAAACATTCAATTGTGTCAGTAACCATGGATGAATTCATCATTATAGTTTCTCGCGAATCCTAGAACTATATGTAAAGGTAAACAACACATATTTACTATAGATGGATAAACAAGACAAAATAGTTAGTTAAATTGTGTTGGTTGTTATTCATACATGCTTTGTTGTCTTCCTATTGAAAAATATAGCATAAGTTGTTAAATATAAATGTACCATGCCCAAACTTTGAATATAAAATTATAACATGTCATTCCTTCACACAGGTTAGCATCAAAGGATACCTAAGTCTCTTACCAATATACCCTGGAACTAGTATCTCATATGCTCTCATAACTAGTAAATCATGCATTGAAAACATGTGCTTGGGAACCAAATCATTCTCGGTTCAAAACATTTAATTATTATCTATAACCAATAATAAATTCATCATTATAGTATTTATGTGAATTCCACAATTGTATGTAAATGTAAACAACACATATATATTATGGATGGCTAAACAAGTCATAAATGACTTAGTTAAATTATATTTTTTGTAGTCCTACATGTTTTGTGGTCTTGCCATTGAAAAGTGTGGCATGAGCTGTCGAATATAAACGTACCGTGTCTAATTTTTTCCAACAAGGCTCAGAGATGAAGTACTCTCACCGAGTTTGTGAATTGGCTTCTCCATCAGTAGATCAACTAAAATCAACCATACTCACGAATACTTGCTACTATACAAATAATACCTAAGCAATCATTATTCATACCTTGAGTGTCGATGTTTGTGCCCGAAGCACATATTTACATACCTGCATCAAATACCGATATACCATGTCACAAATCTTACATACCTATAATAGTGGTATCATATGCTTCAATGACGAGTATATATACTCTGATAACCCGTGCTTAGAAAACAGACCGTTTATTGTTCAAAATATTCACTTGTTGTCGGTAAAAAATGATAAATTCATCGTGATAGTATTTCCGCGATACATTGGTTATATTGTATGATATACGTACAATTATAATCCAACCTCCACTTGTAGATGGTTAAACAAGTCAAATAACTAAGTTAAATTATATTAGTTGTTAGTGTAAATAATTACAGCCACAAATTAAAAATCTTTAGACCTATTACATAGTAATTCACACCATAACACACACAACAACATTCAAGTGAAAACACGAGTTGTAATCTACTACTAGGACTTCAAGTGTTTTTTGTGTAATAGGATAAACACATATTTTCTAAAATATTTTTACCCATAACATAATAATCCAAATTGTCACACACTCACAAACTCAAATATCAATAAGTTAGAAACATTTTAAGAAATAGTGATTCGGTTGAGCAGGCAAGTACTCCAACACAACTCCGATGTACCCCTGTTACATTTTCAGAAACCTTTATTGTCAACAAATCATATATAAAAGACCATCATCACATACCTGCAATTTTCGTTCATCTATCATAATATATCAATTTTACAAAAGAGCTTCAATGCAACAACACTTTTACTGTTCTATATTTACGTACAATATTACATTATGTTTAGCACACCAAAAGTAATTTACAAAGAAATGATTGACAGACATCCTATCAACATAAAAAATTACACCTTAAAATATATACAACAATTGCGTCTGGCTTTAACCAAGTACCACAGACCAAGTTGAGTACTTCTGCGGCTGCAATTAAGATATCAGCTTCATGGAAAATTTGTTCTGAATTTTCGGTAGTGGATGAAGAATAATCACTTTTGTATGATGTTTCTGCCCATAAATGAATAAAATATTAATGTTCAGTAACTTAGGGAAACAAATGTGATTATATAATTAATTGCACAATTAGAGTACATAAATATAATATTTTTACGCACTAATTTAAATCTACTAGACTAAGATCAATTATAATTATATATAAAATATATATCAATACCCGAATAAATAAGGTTGCAGGCAATCCATCAATGTTACATTTACCAATCACCACAACATTTTTTTTACATAATAGCAACATTAGACTGTAGAAGAAACTCAATGCAATCTTTAGAAGTACAAGATATAAACAATATTTTTGATTAATTTATCATAGGATAAAACCCAATTATTTACTTACTGAGCTCATTCTTGAACTACACAATATGAGTTTTCCGTCACCTCACTTCCAATTTGTTGCCATCCATTATCTACGATTAGAAAATGTTGAGGTATGCTTCTTTCAGTCAAGTTGCATACATATGAATAAGTTGTTCCCCAAATTATTTGCATTAATTTCTTTTCATTCACCATACAAAGGTTATGTACTTAAAAATCATAACCTAAAGCATTTTAGTTTTATTTTCTACACAATCAATTGTCACAATAATGTAAAACAACATCCTATATGCACCAATCAAACCAATCCAAAAAACAATAATCTGCACAATTAATTGTGGGGTGGTGTATATACATATCAACATAAATATGAATATTTTAGAGTCCATCATACTTAAGTTCGAAATGTAATCAAACACATGTAATACACCATACTCACCTCCCCAAATACAAAAAAATGAGAAAATAAATAGAAACCAAACAAACACTCGATGTTTTGTGTTTTAATTGTAATTTTCAATTCCAACCGAGACCACAAACTTATTTGGTGAAAATAGATTTAGCAATAATTGTAATTTCAACTTCTTTTTTTAATTACTATATTGACTGAATTCTTCCCAAAAAAATTGCAATTACTTCCGTTCGAGATCAAGCTACTAGGGTCAATACATTTAATTTTACAATAAAGAATCACCTGAGTGCTCCAACTTTTCTGCAAAATAGGATGATCATTGTGAATATATATCCCGGATCGATAAGTTTATTCGAACAAACCTGATAAAAAATACAAAATAAATTAGCGGAAGTAAAATTAAAATAAAATCCAAATCAATATTAATACCGAATCGAAATTAAAATTAACATCGTAAAAACGAAAGGCATAATAGAGAAATCAAAAGAAGAAATGCAAACAAACACATCTAGTTAAGGATAATTTAAATAATTGTACTCACTTTCTCTGGAATTGAATAAATTTTCAATTCCTGCATCGATGAAATCGATCGACTCGGCGGCTTGGCGCGGCTGGACAGCACCGCTCCTCTGAACAGACCCGACCAGCCTCGGACATTGACCGGCAGCGACCGATTCTCCTTACATCTACACAAAAATAACACTGAACAACGACAGACAGATCCATCGGTGGACAGCGACAAAATCGCGCAGAACTTTCTCTGATCTCCCTTCTCGATCTTTATCGCCGGGTTGTGGCGCCAAAAGGATGGGGCTGACAGCTGAAATCAAAGGCTTCCGACATCGTCGATTATCGCCGGAGTTCAATTTTGTGGTAAAAGAATCGCGCGAATTTAACCAACGATTTGAAGTGGGTTTGAGAATTAATTTGGTATGGGCAGGGAGTAAAAATGAAGGAAATTTGTAAAGGGGAGAGTGCAGTGTAAAAAATTAATATTAGGGACTGAATGTAAATCTGTTAATGGGAATGGGGATTTATATTATTTTTATATTATATTATAAATTTATTTTATAATTTTAAAATATAAAATTAATATTTATTTATATCATATTAAATAATTATTTATATTCATATTTTTTACTGTATTATTTAAAAATTTTAAAAAAAAATTCAAACCACGAACAAACAGGCCTTTACTTTTTTTATAAAATTATTATTATATTTTTATTATTATATATGTATTTAATTATATATATAATATTAATTTAGAGTATTTTTTTATTATTTTTATTTGTCATATTTTAAATAAAAAATAAAAAATCATACACTCAAAATATTGTTAATTTTGCTTAAATTACAAAAAAAAAAAATTAAAATTTTAGACCAAAACAGAAAGATACACGGTCGTGTATAATTGTACATGGCCGTGTAACAACATAGCCGTGTATAATTATACACTGAAATATACATGGCCATGTAACAACATGGTCGTGTATAATTGTACATAGCCGTATTCTTTCCAAGTCAACTGCCACGTTACCTCCGTCATGTCCACGTCAGCAATTTCCGTTAGTTTTTTAACGGTGGGACCAAAATTGATAAAAATTGTTTATAATAGAACCAAAATTGATTGAAATTGTTTATATTGGGACCAAAATTGATGAGTTTTTTATATTTGGACCAAAATTAATGAATTTTTTATATTGAGACCAAAATTGATTAATTTTAATTATATTGGGACCAAAATTGATTTTTTTCCTATTTATATAATATAAGCATATATATACTTATTTTAGAATGTCATACAATATATTATTTTTATAATCAAATTAATATTTTATTAATAAATTAATAATTTTTATTAAATAATTTTATTATTTTATTTATATATAAAGACAAATAATAAAATTATTATTATATATATATATATTTTCGTGTAACCAAGCAATTTATTCAATAAAAGGCACTTTGATGATTCCAATTTGATTATCTATGTTTTTTTATTCGTGTTTTTTTTTTTACTTATTTAAATAATACATAGAATACTTTATAAAAAGTAAATAATACTAACATTTTATAAAAATATCTAAAAAAATAATCATATAGTTAAAAAAAAAAAAAAAAAAAAACTAAAGATATTTTTAGTAAATACAAGTATGTATTCAGTTTTTTTGGTGGCTGTTAAAATATGTATTGAAATTCTCAAAAGCAAAATATAATCTCATGGAATCAAATGAACATTTGTTTGTAAAGTATTAATTTTGATGGAAAATTTATCCAAACAAAGTCTATGAATAGTGGTTGCACGTTCTTGCATTTAAAAAAAAAAAAAAGGAAAAAAAAAAAAAGTGAATTGTAAGTAAAAAGCAATAATCAACATTAAAATATTTAGGATAAATATTTTTGTATCTAATATTCTTTATTATTTTAGAATTTCAAATAGATTATGTATGAAAGTAGTCTTATATGATAAAATGTTTTCGCTAAAAAAATAGTCATTTAGTGTTGATTTGATCACGTTTATTTACCTTTACTCAGTTGAAGGTGATACCTCATTGTCCTATAATATCACTTGTTTAATAGTTCAAGGAATTGATAAATTTTTATTTAATTGAAACTAAAATTAATAATAAAATTTTAATTTAATAAAATTAATAATTATGGTATTAAAAATAAGTGCTCAAAGTTCTAACAAACGCAATCTATATTTTATTATTTTTACAAATAACTCGGTATTAATACTATTTACAAATGGTCATTTAAAATCATTTAAGTCAAACTATCCGAAACCGAATATCATCAAACAAGAAACATCACCGAATCCAACGGCCGGGAATACTCCACCGTCGCCACTGTCATCTCCAATTGCATCCGAATTTGTGGTTTCTCGCTTGCCGGCGAGTGTGATTGCAGGTAACTGCGTCGACGATGAGGCTTCTCAGGGTGGCGGCGTGCAATTTGAATCAATGGGCAATGGATTTCGACTGCAATACGAAGAACATCAAGGATTCAATTTCTAGGGCTAAAGCAGCCGGCGCCGTGATTCGGCTCGGACCGGAGCTTGAAATTACCGGATATGGCTGCGAGGACCATTTCTTGGAACTCGACACCGTGAACCACGCGTAAGCCTGCAATTTTCACGTCTATGGACGTGTAGTGATGTTTGGCTGGGGTCTTACTGTTCTATTTGTTTGATTTAGGATTGGATGATAACTGATTAGCAATCGAATTTGGTGGAGTGTGTTATGAACTTATGATGTTGTTGCTGTGGTAAACTTATGCATTTTACAGTTGTTTGTTTTGTGATTAAGCCTTTTGAGGATGGCTGTTTTGTGATGTGATTGTGGTGTGTGTTATGATGTGATTGCTGTGGTAGAGTTGTGCATTTTACAGTAGTTTGTTTTGTGATTAGCCGTCCACGATGATGTTTGTTTCGATTCCATTTCAATAATACGATAGCTATTTATGTATGAAACGACTGCTTCTTGTTATGTTTTTTGACTGGTGAATAGATCATTGTTTTGTTGGTGTTCTTTCTGTGACAGTCTTAAGGATCAAATTGTAGGTGGGAATGCTTAAAAGAATTAGTGCTTGGTGATTGGACAGATGGAATATTGTGCAGTTTTGGTATGCCGATAATCAAAGATTCAGAACGTTATAATTGTCAAGTGCTCTGCTTGAATAGAAAAATTCTGATGATACGCCCAAAAATGTGGCTTGCAAATGATGGAAACTACCGGGAACTTAGATGGTTTACTGCATGGAAGCAGAGGGAACATCTGGACGACTTTCTTCTTCCAGCTGATATTGCCGAGGCTCTGTCTCAAAAGACAGTGCCTTTTGGCTATGGATATCTTCAGTTTCTAGATACGTAAGCAATCGTATCTTCTTAATTCAATTTTTATCTTTCCACATGTATATATGGTTTTAAGTAATTTTCCTTTTTACCAATTATTTAATATAATTCTGGTATTCCCTGCTAATGACCAAATCAGCTAACCAATTTTATTCCTCTCAACACATCCAACTTTCAGATCAATGGTTTCGTAAAGTCTTGAACATTGATCATGTTGTCATAATGGGTGCAATTTATGTTTAATTTCTCCAACATGTTATATCTCGGGTGCAATTTGTAAAGGTTTAAAGAGAGCATGGTTGCTCGTTTTTAATTTAGGTAGAAATGCAATGCATGGAATTTATAAGAGAATAGATTAGTTTAATGCTGATTATGAAACAGTACTAATTTTCTTTTGATGAATTATATTTATGCCTCGTCACCCTTGAGACGACTTTGGTTCTACCATCTACAGTGTATTTTGAATGATTCTCCCACTTCTTATTGCTTAGTCTTCTGTTTAACTGTGACTTTGCGTCATTGTAACCAGGTGGTATGTGGTGCATATTCTGATAACAATGCACTATCTGGCTTCTGGCTTGTGCCAATTGTTATATTTCTAATGTTCAATTTTGACTTTTGCTCAGAGCTGTTGCAGCTGAAGTTTGCGAGGAACTTTTTTGTCCTATGCCCCCTCACGCGGAGCTTGCACTAAATGGTGTTGAAGTTTTTATGAATGCTAGTGGAAGCCACCATCAATTGCGGAAACTTGATCTTCGCGTCCGTGCTTTTATAGGTGCAACACATACCCGTGGAGGAGTTTACATGTATAGCAATCAACAAGGTTGCGATGGTGGACGGTTGTATTATGGTGGGTATGATTTTTGTTTTTACACTGCATATTGTCGCTATATGTTGCATCAAGTACAAAAATAATATATATTGTATATTAATACGTTTATCAACCATATAGTCATTTACCAGTTTCAACAGTGCTCAAATTTTCACATTAGCAGAAGGTGGTTTACTTATGAAACACATCAATTCCCAATTAAGTTATATTAAATACTAAAGAATTTTGCTTTTCTTACTACTTTATGATTATTATGGTACTAGAAAGCGTAGAATACTTGCCAAGGATGTCATATTCAACAACTGTTTGTATGCAGATGGATGTGCTTGTGTAGTTGTGAATGGGGATGTAGTTGCCCAAGGCTCACAGTTTTCCCTTAGGGATGTTGAATTGGCGGTTGCTCAAGTAGATCTAGATGCGGTATGTTCTATCTCAACTGGGCTATAGGCAGGATGTAGGGGAGCGCGGGTTTCTTATTTTGTTAATAACTTGTTTCTGTAAAATATTATGCTTACTTAGTTCACCATGTTCACTCTATGGGTTATATGCTGTTTTTCTTATTTCTTTGGGAATGCTTGGCCGTTCTTAATTATAATATGTTCTTCCAACAGTGCTCATTGCAACTTTAAAGTAATGAGCTGAGAGTATGCAGAATCCATTAATTCTGGAAGGTATGCTGCATGTTATATTCTACTGTAATGTGAGTGCAGGTAGCCAGTCTTAGAGGATCTATCAGTAGCTTTCAGGAACAAGCCAGTCATAAAATTAGAGTTCCCTCAGTTGCTGTTGCTTACAAACTCTGCGAGTCTTTTAATCGCCAGATGTCTCTTTCAAGTCCACTTAAGGTTAGTAAACAAGGCCGTATTGAAGGATCTTTTTGAAATTGTTTGTAGCACTGAGATACTGAATAACATCTCTTTGTTAATTAAGTATATATATGAATGATCACTGTTAAGTCATTCAAGTAGCACTAAAATGAGTTTGATCTTTAATTGTCTTTATGAGATTATGAGTTCTGAATGAATTTTGTATTGTTATTTATAATTTCCGCTTTAAATTTGACATTGTCCAATCAGTATCTCCAACCTATATGTTTGATTTCTCAGAACCATACCATTCTTCTCAGATTCAATATCATTCTCCTGAAGAGGAAATAGCGTTTGGGCCAGGCTGTTGGCTATGGGATTATCTGCGAAGAAGTGGTGCATCTGGTTTCTTACTTCCACTTTCTGGTGGAGCGGATAGCTCAGCTGTTGCTGCCATAGTCGGTTGCATGTGCCAGCTAGTGGTAAAAGGTGAATTTTATTTAACTATTTGATCTCTATTAGATTGTCAACCTACAGGCTTTTGAATGATGTGCTTTGTGGTTGGGGCTTGTATTTTTATTTATATTCAAAAACTTCTTTATGCTTGAAGATGTTTCTCAGAAATTCACTGTTCATCTGCTTGGAAGAAAAAGTTTTTTTTTTTTTTTTTTTTTTAATTTAGCAGTAAAAGAAAGTAAGGAATCTAGTTATTGCACAACACATGTTTGATTCTGTTGGGCAAGTGTTTTCCTACCTTGATATTCCTTTTGAACTTCATAATATTCATGAAAAAATGTAGAAGTCCATAAGACATGTTCGTCTTGTTGAAGTGAAAACTCAGAAATGAAAATGGGCTACCTGCTTTGCTATTTCCTTTCACTATTATTAACTTCTAACAAATTTTAATAGCAAAATTAATACTTAGATTGAGTTATTTGCTCGTGCGCCAATCTGTAGTCACAAATATTCGTAATGTCAGAAATTTTCATAGTGTATATATTGATTTCTGGATCAACTATTACCTCAGACATATCAAATGGCGATGAACAAGTCAAAGCTGATGCTATAAGAATTGGCCATTATACCGATGGACAATTTCCAAAGGACAGCAGGGAGTTTGCTAAGCGTGTATTCTACACAGTATTCATGGGAACTGAAAATAGGTAAGAATAGATTGGGCACATATATTCTTTCGCAAGCTTTTACCCGTGCTAATAGATGAAACATTATTACTATATGCGACCCAAAGCTTTGTAGTAAAAATCTGATGTACACCCTTAAGGAAAAATATATTAAGTTATGGCCTGGATGTAGTTAAAAAAAATTTAATCTATCTTTACCAGTTACTTCGAACAAAATATGGTAATCAATATTCACGCCCTTGTTAGGGTGTCCATATCCGTCTATATAGGCTATATGGCACCTATGTTAAAAAGGAAAAAAACAAATGGAAACAGGAAACTAGTTCCAAGCATCTCCATTCAAAATAAACTCTGACCAAACTATCGAATATCTACAGTGCAATTGGCACCTATGGTTCTGATAAATATATCACTCTCAAACCTTCCACTTTGTTTCGATCAGTTGTGCAATCTCAAACTTATCTAATAAAACTCAACTATGATAATTGATTGTGGTAGATTAAGCCACACTAATTGTAGTTTGAGAAATTCGTTTCACTTCTCTTCTCCATACAATTTTCTTCTAGTCGACAAATAAAGTAGATAATTGCATCTATGGCTCTATGTGGTAAGAAGTTTAGTTTGGCTTGTCTTCTTATCCTGTACATTTTGCCAATGTGTAGTGTGCCTTTTTAGTTAAACTATTTGCTTGTATTTTCATCTTTAAGTTCTGCCTGTCAGTTCTGATGCCACAAGATCAAGGGCAAAGATACTTGCGGAAGAAATTGGGTCATGGCATCTGGATGTCTCGATTGATGGAGTGATTTCTTCCCTGATCTCTCTGTTTCAGACACTTACAGGAAAAAGACCACGCTACAAGGTCAAAACCCAAAGGCTAAAATCTTCAATATATGCTTTTGCCGCAAATCTGTATATGGGATTAGAGAAGTTAATTTTATACAAGTGCATGTAATTATGAGTATGTCGCATGCCATGCTTTGTACGATATCTCTTAACTTCTCCAATCACTTTCTTATTTAATTATCCTCAGGTGGATGGTGGTTCACACATTGAAAATTTAGGACTGCAAAACATCCAGGCTCGAATAAGAATGGTCTTAGCATTTATGCTAGCATCACTTCTGCCATGGGTTCATAGCAAACCTGGTTTTTACCTTGTGTTGGGAAGCTCCAACGTAGATGAAGGATTACGTGGGTATTTAACTAAGGTACTTCTACAAAGGTTCTTAACAAGGTCTATTTCTATTATTTCATGCCATTTAGCTACTTAGTGCATTTCTAGTGGCTTCTTTTACTCGAATCGAAAAACAATGCCTTGCCCCATGGAATAACTGTTATACTACTCAGTATGATTGCAGTTCTGCTGATGTAAACCCAATTGGAAGTATCAGTAAGCAGGACCTGCGAAGGTTTTTGAGATGGGCAGCTGTCCATCTCGGTTATTCATCTTTAAAAGAGGTTGAAGCTGCTCCTCCAACTGCTGAATTGGAGCCAATACGATCCAATTACAGCCAGGTACATATATAGTCATATCTCATTTCGCCTTTCTAGCAATTGTTTATGTTGTCTGTGACATTTTTTGATTGAGTTGTTATACGTACATTGTCATCGTTAAAATAGCTTTACTGCAATCACACGTGTATATTTCAATCTCACAACGTATGTATATCGTTTGAAATAGCTCGATGAAGTGGATATGGGAATGACATACGAAGAACTCTCGGTGTACGGTAGGCTGCGCAAGATTTTCCGCTGTGGACCTGTATCTATGTTTAAGGTCTGTCTGTCTCTATTTTCTTGAACTGCCCTCTCCCTTTAACCACCTTACTTTGATCATGTAAAATTAAAAAGAAAATGTTGCAAATATCATAGAACCATTTGATAGACGAGAGAGCTATTATCGAATATATTAAATAGTATGAGATGACTGTAGTGTGAAAGTACTGCCACTGACATGATCGCACAAAAATCGTACATTGTGTTAAACAATATGGCTTTATACAATGTCTCTAGTACCCTTAGTAGAAATCCCATAGTATGCAAACTCGATAAAAATGCACACTGACAATGTGTTTGTACATTTCTCGACATGAAATCTTAAAAGCTATGGTAGTTTGTACATCTTCTCTTTTGATTGCATTCACTCAATGATCATCTTTCCTATGTATCTTTCCATGTTGTGTCGCTGTAGAATCTTTGTTACAAATGGGGATCGAAGTTGACTCCAGCCGAGATCTCCGAGAAAGTTAAATATTTCTTCAAGTACTATTCCATCAATCGACACAAGATGACAGTCCTAACACCTTCATATCACGCAGAGGTACGCACCTCTTTTGCTATCTTTTCCATCTGAATTGAGTTTTGGTGAGATTTGATTTTTCTCATGTAAATAATAATAATTCATGTTATGTTTTACAAAAAAAGGTATATATTTTTTTTTCCAAGAAACGTTGTATAGATACTCAATAAAATCATTTGATACGCATGTTTTTGCAGAGTTACTCACCTGAGGATAACCGGTTCGATTTGCGCCAATTCCTTTACAACACGAGATGGCCATTTCAGTTCAGAAAAATCGACGAACTCGTGCATCAAATGGATGGCAACAAAGTTGCACTTGTGGAAATAAGTGGGGCAAAAAATGTTGGGGCCACGGTCGAGGGTGGGATGGGTGTTGTAGCTGCAGGTTCGGGCAATCCTTCTGCCGGAGTTTAAACTCATTGACTTTATGGACTCTTTCTCCGGCGACAGCCGCTCCCGGAAACCGCCGCCGGTGAGCTTTGCTTTGTGATGATGATCTTAATCTCAATATAAACAACTAATTTACTTTCAAGTGTTTCATAAAAGGTGTATAATAAAGCTTTTCTGGTCGTCTATTGTGTAATACGCTATCCAATGGTTAATTTTATCTTTCATTACATTTTTGCATGCTCTTATCATTTTTTGATTTGTTTAAAAAAAAATTGTTTACTGTGTAATTGTTACATGTTTTCTATCAAAATGGCGTATATCATTGAATATCCATTCAAACACAACTCAAAACATTTTAAATTCAATAGATGTTATCAATTAATTCTAATTATTATTTTTTTTTATTTGCAATGTGTACTATTTTTATATACCTATTGTTAGCTCCTTAATTCATTCCAACAAATTAACGAATAGATTTAATCAAAATTTGAAAAATTCTTTGGCTTCGTCAAGAAAGAATACAATATCATATAAAATCGTTTAAATAAAATTGAACGAGAAATCAAAATAAATTGTCCCCCAAAAAAATGGCTTGATGGTATCTCATGTTTTTGTACAGTTTGGTTAACTCACTCACTCACGCATGATGATTCTGGATATAAAATAACATTGAAAGAGATATATAACTAATACATATTTAAGAATATAATAATAAAATTAATTTGCATTAGTCAACATATTCAACTCGAGATGTATATAAATACAGAATGTTCATTGTAACAAAATATAATGACAAGAAAAAAAAAAGACTAAATTGAAATAATAATACAACACTCAGCAACCATTGCTTATAGCAAGTAGAACAAGGACCAAGAATACAGATTTCAACACTTTTTTTTAATTATAATAAAAACAACAATATATCATGAATAGAACAATTAGTATCCAATGTAAATCAAATTCATGAAACTGTGAAAGAGATCATGTGCTATCTTGTATGAATACACTTGTGAAAGCTTGTTAGAATCAAGCAGACAGCCACAAATTAGTAGGTAGACAATCAATATAGCACAATTTATGAGCTCCATAGTTTTCTTGAATAATTTCAAACCATGAAACCTTCGATATGTGCAGATATTTTATAAGAGCTTCACAACATAAAATCAAATACCAATGCAAACAAATTTTTTAAGATGAAGATTTTGGGCAATTTCGGGCAAACATTGATCAAAGTTTACAAGGGTGTCTTTGGTTGGTGAAATTTGACAGTCTTTAAAAATCCTCCAACCAACACAACCTAAAACTCCTTTTACACGTAGACTTCTGAAAATTCTAACACAATTATAAAATTTCAAAAACACATGATTTCAAATACTGTAATTTTTTATATTTTCAAATAAATCCAAAATTTCTAGCCACCAGTAGCCCAAACTACTCATCTACTAAGATTAATCTGAGGGCATCAGGTCTCCAAGGTGAATTTCGCATCAAGATTGAATTCAGACGCAAATTACCCATTTTCACAGTAGTTTTCATCATATGCCCGGAAAGGCTTATCTTTAATTGAATACTGTTATCAGGAAAAATCAAACAAGTAAACTACACTATAAAATAGAAATTCGGATCAAATAAGGCAATCAACAGTATCAACCAAACCAATAGCTGTAAACTGGATGGAAAAGCATCAGATCTCCAAAGGTGAATTTAGCATCATATATGAACTTCAGACGCAAATTACCCATTTTGATAGGAAATTCCTCATTTGCTACATCAACCAAAGCATATTCGCGTAACTTGCTAAAACAGAAAACGATTTTTGGAAAAATCAAGGAAGAGAGTCACAGATCTAAACAAGCTTGTACGTATTTACGAATCGGAATCCGAAAACAAGAGAAATCAGCGATCAGAACCTGTCGGGATTCACGGTTAACATCACATGAAATCAGTGGATTGACAGACTCATGAATTTCATCGTCACCTCGCTGCAATTTACCAAATCAAACGCCAAAAAAATATTAACAAAATTAACGACAAAGCTCAGAACTTCTTAGAGGGTTTGAGTGCCGTCCCCGACGAATAACGCCTCCGGCTCAAAAAAAAGATTCATCATAGCATATCGAACAAACTAAGCAAAACAAGAAACTTCAATCAAATAAGCCAAGACCAGGAAATCTTCCATAAAACAAATCTCTAAAAACGATTTCTGTGTAGGCTAAGATCGGATATGGGGAATTTATAGCAATTGTAGGAGAAACCCTAATTTGGAGCCTAAGAGGGCACAGCTCGAAGAGGCGGCGCTTCAAACCCTAAACCGCATGTTTATGTATATATATATATATTATGCTAATTGGAGCAGATTTACCAACCCGGCCCAATTATGCACCTCGTCCGGGATCTGTTTTTATGAAATACTACTATTTATTTTAAATAAATAATTTATTTTTTATTTTTTATTTTAACGTTGATATTTGTGTGAGAAATTACGGTCAAAATAAACACATAATAATATTAATTTAAGTAGACAAATCAACACTAACACATTCTATATTAATTTAAATCATATCATATTTAATTAAAATTGATTAGCTATAATTGAATCATTCTCCACATTTTAACAATAAACCCATTTCTTTTATTTTTAAATAAAACTATTACAATTTAAAATTATTTTAATAGTTTCTAGAATATAAAATATTTCTATTATTTATTTATGCTAAACAATAATTATACTGGTGAGGGATTATTAAGTTAAAACTCCACATGATTTGTAACTTGTATATCGGATCTAATTTGCAAGTATTAGACTCGACCAAAAATTTACACAGTGCGAGCTTTAGGATAGTGACTACCGATTGGCACGTCATAAAAAAACAATAATAAATAAATAAATAATGAAAAGAACATGGAAGAAATATAAGATTAATAAGCACACAAATTTTGAAACGACACTATCAATAATTGGTCCATATTTCACACAATGACAAGCCAGCCAAATATTAGAGAAAGAACAGCAAATGTTCCACTCTATAACCTAATAAAAATCCCTAAAGCTAATCTCTATACAACACCCAATATTTCTCACACCATTTTCGAATAATCCATCAAAAGCACCATAGTCGAAGTAAAAAAACAAAAACTTACCATTCTGTTACTTATTTGTTTTCCCAGTGAATAAATTCTACAACCAAGAATTACGCGTACGCGTAGGAGACTTGCCTGCCTTCAATTTGAAGCCAAACCAAATGTAAGTTGTACAGCAAGAGAATATAGGCATTGCTCTCCCCAAACAGGCCACAGGAGAAATCCCAGGTTTAAATTTAGTTTAGTTTTAGCACCGGATTTCGTATGAACCAGCTTTTGTGATGTAACGCACCCATTCGACAGTGTTGTATCCACTCTTTTCCCACACCTGCCGGAAAGTTACAGGAATGAATGGAAGACAATAATTTGTTAGATGTAAGAATACACGGGGAATGTTGAGTACCTTGAGGAAACGAACGCGAAGTCCGGATGCAGTGAACATAGGAACCTGTCACACATATGGGTTTAGACAATTAGCAAAAACTGAAAAACAGATATATGCAGCACGGTACTATAAACAAATGCAATCTGATGTTGGTACAGATACTTCAATTAGGACTGCCGACTGGAGAACTTTGAAGATGAAAGTTAAGAATAAAGCTTAAATCCATGGCTGAAGTTAATGTTCCAAATATTCACCGCAAATCTTGTATATGCATAATGGCACAGCCTGAATAAATTAATGCTGACACTCTGTAATAGTCCTATATAGTGTACGACTAGATAAGGCACCTGAAATTCCATCTGAATAGGAGGTCGTGTCCAAGATTTCTTCTCAGTCATTGTGGAAATCAACTCTACTTCTGCGCTCAATGTAGGTTCAGTTTGTCCAGGGAATTTTCGTATCCTGCAAAGAATCCAACATGCCAATAATCAGACTTACTAAGACACAAAGTATCTGATTGTTCAGAAACCTAAAGTAGTTCATCAATAAAAATGGTCATGTTGGCCAGCTCAATTCCAAACCAAGACAAAAGTTCCACGGTTGAAGTGCAAAAAGGGCTTCAAAGGCTAGTTGCAGAAATCTTATTCTAATCTAAGAAAAGAAAGATAAGAAAGCAAAAAATGACATTTCAAAATTCTGTAGCTGTCCACCACCAAGTCATGCAACCAGTGCAACATGTTGGAATAAAACCAGCGTATTAATGTGCATATATCTCTTCATTGTAGATTGTGCCTTTGCA
The DNA here is from genome assembly GCF_009805555.1 of Andrographis paniculata. Taxonomy (NCBI): domain Eukaryota; kingdom Viridiplantae; phylum Streptophyta; class Magnoliopsida; order Lamiales; family Acanthaceae; genus Andrographis; species Andrographis paniculata. The sequence continues at coordinate 1,382,447 of NW_026137634.1, read as the reverse complement.
CTAACTTTGCGGCGAGGAAGTGAACTTGGATGCAAAAAAAATGTAAATGTGTTGCAAAAGAAAAACTTACTTCCAAACCAAACAGTCAATAGAAGGATTATACTTTGCTTTTCCTGATGTCACCTGAAAACTTGTTTTTGCTGTTTGCTTTGGTACTGGAATTTTAACGACCACTCCCAGTGCAAACATTTTTGCTCCAAAAACGCTCTTCACCTACAAGGTTAACGACCCTGTAAAACATGTCCTGGAAATTGTTAACAGTGTATGAAAAGAAATTATATACTAACCTTCACATTCACTTCCATTCGTGTTCGACCCAATTCCTTGATAGTTGGCAAAACCCGAAATGGAAGATTAACTCCCTCCGTAATACGATACCTACGGGTAAGGATCTTAAACTTATGCGACAGAAAGTAATAAATAATATAAACCCATCTGTTTCTAAATAGGTTCAAAAGGATACGCTAAACATAGGAAACTAAGAATGCTTCAAGTAATAAGAAGTTCAAATAATTGCCTCATCCAACTTCAAACATTCTCTGCCATAATGAATGAGTCATTGATCGGGCACACAATTGCCTCTCAAAGAAGGAAAATTATTCTAGAATTCATTATAAAAATCATTGGAAACTGTGGAAGCCAAAACCTGTCCTACTTATGGTCATTTGAAACTATAAGAATACGATAGGGACAAATGAAAATGTTGCATCAGATAACCTGTTTGGGTGTTAGAACTTAACGAGATAATAAAATCGAACTACATGCACTCTTCAATATTTATACAGTGCAGATGCAAAGTTTGGGAAATTCTATTTTTGCACAATAAAAATATAATGGCAATGCAATACATAAACTTACTTCATCAATTCAAATTCACCATCTGGAGGAACAAAACTAACTGTCTTTTCTGAATTGAATCTTGTCAGGTTTACACACTGATGAAAAGTGACATCATCAAGCTCAATAGTTTTACCACTGCACAAAAAAACATAGCAAGCAAATTTATCAAGATGGGATCTTGCATCACTCTCAAATGTGTGTAAACAAACTGCCATAGGGGTTGGTTAGTAGTAACAGCCAAGCCAAAAACCATCTAAGGAATATTGGCTTTAGATGTAACTGGCTTTTAGAGTATAAATGAGTATATAATGCTAACAATACAATGATAAATTCTATTTTATTAAAATATATATCTAGAGAGGAAAATATCACTAAAAAATAAGGTAAAACTTGAGATGAATTTAGATAGCAAAATCTGTTCTAACATATTTCCAAGGTGTATCTCTGTGCGATAAAGATCTGCAAAAGAGTATCTGAATAAAACCTCAAACTAACAACTAATTTATATGAATAAATAATCTACAAAATTTCAAGTGCTTATTAAACCATGGAACAACTAAGAAACTAATCAAAGAGTGGAAAAAGAGGGACCTATCGCCTGATATGTACAATTCTCCAATAATTCAGGATATTAACCAGTTACACCTGGGAGGTAGGCAAACAGTTCATATTCATGAACAAAGTTGTTTGAATCTTTCTTCAAAGCTCCCAGCAAGGGTAGTATATTTGTCACAAAACCCTGTCTTTATTATTCATTTTCATTCAAAAGTACTTATCTAAGCATATTCAATGGCATGTCTTCATTAAATTTGCACTGGCGGATGTTTCGTGAAGGATTCAATGAACATAATACCTTTTAGCAGGACGTGATTTAAGCTGCGACTCTTTCTCAAGTCCAATTTTATCATTTAATCCCAACTTCAAGTCAGGCATCCCAGAAAGGAAGCATTTCATGAGAATCTTCCCAGTAACATCACATCGTAGGACACTACCTACAAAGTCAAATGGCAGAAAGTTAGCAACAATTAAAATGAATAAGAATCATAAAAGCTTAAATAGTAAATAGATGCCACGGGGAAAAAATAAAAATAGAAATAAAAATAACAATAATAATAAAAGAAAGCAGGCATAAACATAAAGTAAAAAAAATCAAAATAAATGGTATGCATACCTTTCGAAGACATAAGAAGGTTGACACTTTCCACAATATCAAGAAACACCTGTTTTGATAAAATAAGAAAATTAAAAAAAAAAATTACTTTAATCCACCTTATACAGTAGCCAAAAAAATAAATAAATAAAAATCACAGAATATTAGAATACTATGATAATGTAAATCACTACCTCATTTTTCTTATAGACAAGTCCTTCTCTGCGCCAACCAACAGCACCAGTAACTTGTAAAGTCGCATTCGGAACAGGTTTCTCGGCAGCCTTGCAATACCATAAGGAAAATTTGAGGAAGATCCACCAATTAGAGCATGCACAAACATATATTGCATGTAGATTTTCACATTATTGCTGTTAACATCTGATTCATTCATAAGATAATTATGATGAAAGATCTAACCTTGGATGAAAATGGAGACCGTACACCTTCTTGAGTTATGTAAAGCTTCAAAATTTCAGGCGAAAGATTTTGAGGGTAGCCAAAATCCATGATTTCTACAAATAAATGCAAACCATGAGAATCTTGTAACATTTATTCAGTCAATTTGATTATTTGACTTCATTAAGATATTATCAATATCCTTTTTAGGTTCTTACAGCATTTTTCCATGACAAAAAAAAAAAAAAAAAAAAAAAAAAAAAAAAAAAGAAGAAGAAGAAGATAAAAGTAATATATATATATATATATATATAAATAACTCATAAAAGTTGACAACTTGTGAAGAGAATTTTATAATTGCCAGTACCATCTGGTTACTAGAACAAGCAAACTAGGGGGAATTAGATGGATGTTTTTATGATCATATCCAAATCCTACATTCTAATTAATAGCCTGTGCAAAATAACAGTATATAAATAGATAAAAGGAGGGAAACATGCAAAAGTCAAGTGTTCTCCAAATCTCTATTAAGGATAAAAAAAATCTTCTCCAAATCCCATACCATCCAAGAGCTCATATATCAAAACAAAATTGTTGCGGATTGCATCTTCATCAAAAGCCCCACCAAAGTACGATTTAAACAATTGGACTGCCTGCACATAGAGCAGAAAGAAATGTCAGCAAACTAAACACTTATTCATAGTATGTTCAAAGTTATAGCAATATAAAAATAGGCAAGCAAGATTACACTGCCCAAAAACTGATTATCTATCTGAAAGTACTGGTAAGGGATAGGAGAAATGAATGACCTATGTTAGAAACCAAAAAACTTATAAGTAGAAATTCAGCAAATACTAGATGATGATGGTTAGAACTACAATGAGTTATTTCCAGTCTCTTACCTAAGCAGCAAATATATTAACTTCTCGAATTACAAAATGTCTTGAAAGAATATCTCCAAGAAGACTAAAGACAGAGAAATTTATAATGGAAAAATACACTAGAAAGTTATCCTGGCAGGAGAGATACCTCAACAACAAACTTGAAAGCGCAGGCAACATTTGCATTGCTGCTCACAACAATGACAATGTAAACATTGCTAATTCTCATGTAAAAGAATGAGCAGCCACCAATCTGCCGTACAGGACAAGTGCCAAGTTCCTTTGTTTGCATTATATGCACTCGGAAAGCATCCACCATGTTGCCTCTGTTGCAATAAAAAATGAAGAAACTTAAGAGCGTGCAGCTTTATTATTTTCATCCAAAAGTTTAAATAATGGAGTTTCAAATATAACTGAAATACTGAATACATAACCAATACAGATGAAATAAATAAACTAAACACTAGCTCAAGAAATGGTGGCAGTGACATGTGAAACAAATTTGCATAGATAAAAATGTTCCATGTATTTGATAGATCGTAAGGAGGACGCTGATTTGATCATGTGATGATAAATTCATATGGTTTTAAAATCATGTGATTAAAGATTCATTTCATACGGCAGTGCCACAAACCAATGGTGAATGTTAGGTCCCATGGGAGTCAAAAGGACGTATACTTTGCATGTGTGATGCAACTGATCTGGCTAGTGCAAAAAATGGTTGAAATTTTCGTCATAGGGTGATGTGCAGTTCAACCTTACAGTGCTACATTGATAATAAAAAAAATTTTAAAAATAAGCGCATAACAAGTTCGTATTAGTTTCATTTTCTCAGTTCATTCCAAATAACCAATTTTTAACCAAAACTTAAAACGATAATTGAAGACAGACTATAGAGCCATCATTTCCTAATGCAAGCTGTCGACACTCCTATTGACCATTTAATCGAAAGGTTGTTGGAAGAATAGGAGCACTTGCAAGATACTAAACAGTACAATACTATCATGAATGCTAATGCTTCTTCTCTGCTATACATCTTCAATTTTTCACGTGTAGTTACTGTATAAAATTCTTATAGAAGATATCATTTGATACACCAGAACAAAATCTAGTTCTGCTCGCCTACAATGTGAACTATGACAAAATTTAAAATCCCTGGAGTTTTTTTCTATTCTCAATCCACTTCAGCAGACTAGGTACTGGTTCGGGGATCACCATATGTCCACATAGACCCAAGCAGTGGATTCCGCAGGCCATGTAGCAATTGAGTTCATTGATTTTGAGAACAAGTATGCAACATTACAAACTCACCTGTCCTTGAGTTTTAAGCTAAAACCCTCTACCTTACTTTTGCCATTTGCAGTTTAAAAGCACCCAAAAACATGCTCTTCTTTTGTATACAGAAAAACAGTCCGAAGAAGAGACTAGTATCATCATTAAGAGCTCGGTGGAACGATTAGTGATAACCTCACCCAACAAAGACTAGTTTAGAAATTGCGTTTGTACCAAATAAACAAATGTTTAAAAACCTCAAAATGTTGTCCACCACATGATTTTCAATAACAACTTTGAACCCGAATTCCATTCAATTTCCAAACAGTACACAACGCCGCAGCTAAACTCTTGCATTCACCGACATCAACTCAAATTCCTCTCAGAGCCTCAAAACATTTTAAAAAAAAACCATAAACAGCATAATTCGACCACGCACTCGAAATTGAATGGAAACTCAAATTCCACAGAAACACAAGCAAATCAACAGGTAAATATACACCCAAAATTTCAAAAGCGGAGTGACTGACCCGACATCGTCGCGGTAGAGACGATTAATGAGGACATCCCCGCGGAGATTGAGAAAGTAAATGGCGGAAGCTGCCACGGGCATGGCTGGGTGGCTAGATCTCGGGAGAGGTCCGATCCAGAGAGGAAAAAGGAGATCTGATCGGTGCGAATACGGTTGATTGGGTTCCTGCGCTTCGATTGGACTGACTTCAAAATGAGTTCCGCTCCAGTCAGTCAGCCATTACAGCTGCGGGTCGGTCGGGGCATACTATTCTATTATATGGGCGACCGAGGACAAAAAGCGTGGTTTTGAATACGCCATTTAGAAAACGTTAAAAGACATGGCGAAAAGCGCTAGACAGAGTAACTGCGCTTTCAACGTCGCACCGTTTTCTTTTCTCTTGTCGCTGGCTGTTGTGAATTTATAAAAATCAAATATGGGATTTTAATATTTTTATATAGAAACGCAGTACAAATAAATAAAAAATTGTAAAAAAGGTTATTTATAAAAAAAATTATATAAATATAAAAATATTTTTAATATTAAATATATTACGCAAAAGTTAAATGTGATTTTAGATACGGACAAATAGAGTAATATTTTTTTATTAGTAAAAATATATAAAATAATTTTGATATTTTTGTTTTTAAATAAACAAATAACATAAATATTTGTGTAAATATTAAGATTATTTTAGTATTTACGTATAAATAATTTTCAAAATAATAGAAATATTTTAAATATATATTATGAATAATAAAAATGGAATAAAACATCTGCAAACAATAAGAATGGCAATGAATTCAATAATAACTTGTGGTGTTTATGCCGATATGGTGCTGAGTATGAGTTCATTGTATTGAATTAATATATATATAGTTGGATCCATTTAAATCCTAATATGATAGCTCATAATGATCAGAACAATTTAAAAATTAAATAAAAAATAATTATTTTAATTAAGAAAAAAATAATAACATTATTTGAAAACCAAATATATCCAAAATATAAAAAATTAATATATTAAATATTAATATAAATTGTATAAACAAACTGAATTGATATTGATAATAAACATATATGTTTCGATAATATAATGTAATATTTTAAATCATAAATCAATAATATGATGGGATGAGTATATAAAAATGATGTAATTTCATTATTACAAAAAAATTTAGTCAAATACTTTTATTCTCTAAATTTTAAAATTAACAATCAAAGAATGTTATTATTTCTAAATATTATTTATAAATAAAATTGATAGTATATCGTATTTGGACGAATGATAATATTTTGATATATTATATCGAACATATACAATATTACACTACAATATATATTAATTTCTTTAGATATTTATAAATTTTAAAACTAATAAATCAACCATTCAAAAATATTCTCTAAAATAAATAGACAACCTTCTTGGACACATGAAAATTGTATGCAAATGGTTCTATACAATCATATGTAATTATTTTCGAAGTATTACATGATGAAAATTTCAGCATGCTAAATCATAAAAAAATACTATCTAAATGTCACATTTACCTTTTACGTCATACTTAACATTAAAAATATCTTTATATTGGTATAATTTTTCTGTACAAATATCTATTATTATAAGATACTAATGGAAGTATTTTTTCGCAAAAAGTAAATGAGACCTCAGAATCGGACGGATGTAGTATATATTTTCTATTTAACAATTTTCAAATAACAAACTCGTCTAAAGACAAACAAAACACACTCTATTCGATACAAGCAATAGGATGATTTGAGATAATATATGATCTACCAAATCAAGAAACAAATAGACTAGCAATGTACAACAAAATTGTGTCCCTCAAACCACCAAAAAGGGGGCTTACTTTCTTGTTCACTTTATCCACAACACATCTTCTTTAAGTAACTATCTTTGGTTATAAATCCAATTACAGTTGGATAACACTAGACAAAATTATCATATCATCTTATTAAATCCTTTAACGTCTAAGTAAATAAAACTAAAACATAAATCTTCAATCCATCGACTTTTCTAAACCATGTATGTAATAAAGGGTACATCGAGGGACAAACTATAAATACAAACATATGAACTGACAATGCATAATAATAGTCCATATAACACATACTACAATTAAACTCGGCACATTTGTGTTAACTTGTGTTGTGTTGACTAAGACCATAACTTGGTAAACTTTACAGTTATGTAGCGGAGGTTCGGCATATAAATACCTTTTTATTTTCTCTTCGAATTTATGTGTAGTAAGTTATGAGCACCAAATAATACAAACAGCCTTCTGTGTAATGGTCACTAATTATTGTCTGCTACCTACCTTGTTCATTCTCATTTCTAAGTCATCAAAGTGGATCAAAAAAGTATGGGACTTTCTAGATAGAGACTGAGCCTATCAAAAAGGTAAGTAATGCTTAGGTCTTAAAATAAACATCTTAATTATGCACATTCAAGATTATCTTAGTTTTAAATTTGATACTTTTCGAATAATCAAGCTCTAATTAGCTTTGATCGAACTCAGAGAAATGTTCTTGGATTGAGCTCCAACATAAAAAAGAACATCATCATTTTTGAACAACCTCAAGCTCTATTCAATCCAATCTATCCCACTTAGTAATAAAGGGAAATACAGGAGGGATCATGGGGCAAAATTAATGATACCTTAAAATAAAACTTAATCTATATATCTAATCCTATAATTCAATCCATTGAAATTGTGTTGCATAAAGTAATGTATCTAAACATAATCCCATCAACTAAAAATGACCAAAGGTGGCAAACTAGTACAAGAAACTAAAAAATGATAAGTGATAGGCTCCAAGTGCACTTTTGAAAAAGTAAAGCAAGCTATAATTTTAACAAATGAATCCATGATCCACACAAGGAAAAAAAAACAAAAAAAAGAGAGAGGCCCCCCCACTTTTGATCAAAGCTCAATAAGCAACCTCAGTTTTCCTTTCTTGGCAAATCAAAACTAAATTCAACTTAGTCCAACACAGTTTGGTTACCTAAAATTGGACTGATTCAAGCCTCTAGATTTCAAGAAATGATTGAAGGTCTAAAGATTTGGACTAACTTTAAATGTTAGGCAGATTTCAAATCAAAAGCATATTTATGAGTGAGATAGCTAAAAGCAATTGTTGAATACAATGAACCAAAGCCACATAGTTAACTTCAAGCCAAAACTCCAAATCAAATCAATGAACCCAAACAGTCAATTGATGAATCAGTAGCTACCACAATCTCAAACTAAATCTGCTAAAGGAGATTCTATGTTAAAGCAGTCCACAGCAGCAGAAAAATAACTGGGAATTTGAAAGTGAAAGTAAAAACTATGTATATGTGGCACAAACTGAACTTTGCATTTCTACCAGAAATTTCAATTCAGGGGAGAAATGGTGTCATTGTGCAAAATAGTATACAGTTATGTACAGTTCACACATTTGATAAATGCACACTCACCTTTCTGTGGAACTTTTCACTCTCAAACCTCTTCTTCTTCTTCTTCAGAAGGTGTGAGAACAGCACTGCCTCGATTTACCAATCAGAGAAAGGGGAAATTGGATCGTGCTTATTGAAAAACAGCATTGATGTTGACGCTGCAAAAAATCGTTGCTCGCCGTTTTGAAGCGTCAATATCAGCATCTAAACCTTTTGTTTTTGTTTTTGGAATATGAGAAAATGGAAGTGGAAACAATATCTCACAGCATCGGAATACACCACCAGGGCACCCATGGCCATTCCCCACCCCAACCAACAATCCAGAAAAAGTAAAATTCCAAGGAGAAACTGAAATCGATGTTTCTACAAGTTTTTTGAGATGATTTTTCGCCTTATTTTGGAAATCGGAAACTGAATAACGGTTACCTGTTATCCACAAGCCATGGATTCGGCGACGGAGGCGAGTTTCTGTAGATTCAGTTTGACAACAGTGTCCGCGAAGAGGCGCGTGTCCTCCTCCGTGTTGCCCTCCGGCACATCCACCACATACGACTCCAGAACGACGGTTACGATCCCGATCTCAGCGCGGTGGACTTGATGCACGGTGGTGACGGAGCGGTAATTCCGAAGCCTGTGGTCGCCGCCGATGATGCTGAATCCAGTCACGCGCCGCTCGTCGTCGAGCACGTCGAGCCTCTCCGTGCTGGTGGCTGCTGGCAATCCGGAGATGACGTTAACATCTCTCAGATCGCCGACCTTGAGGCTGAAGCCGTCTCGGACGCTGCAGCTCTTGATGAAGTGCTTGTATGTCTTCGGCTTGTCGAAGCGGCGGAGGATGGACCAGACGGTGTCCATCGGCGCGTGGACGATCTGCGCGAGCAGGGAGGAGCATTGGCCGGAGTTGACCTGATAGTTGTGGAACTCAGAGACGGCGGGTTTCAGATCTTCGAACTCGTCGTCAGTCAGCCCCGGTGGCGGCGTCAGGTGGTGAGCCGTTTCCGCCGCCATGCCGGCGGAATCTTCGCCCGATTGTGCAGCTGCTGTCGGAATCGCATTTTCAACTTTCTCCATTGGAGAGAAGAAGACAAAGGAACGAACCACAGTGGGGCTCCAGCCTTTCTCTATCTCTCTCCTCTATTAATAACTAAATAAATTATTTAAAAAAAAAAAAAAACTAAATAAAATTATTAAAATACTAATATTTAAATGGGAGAAAAGGAAAGCGTTGAAATCAGGAGGACTGCATTTACTTTCTAAAAATAATTATAATATTGCGTCCACTACATACAGACTACAATTATAATATTAATATTCAATATTGAAAAAACAAAATAAATTATTAATATAGTAGTATTTTAATATACATTTACAGTTGTGACTTATGGGATCTAGTGAGATCCGACCCGCCTTATATTGGGCCCCAATTATAAGTGGGCCTGAGTTGGTTATTTTTTCTTATTTGGGTCGGTTCTCCTTTGGGCCAAAGGCTGGTTGGATGCGCCTTGTACGTATTTTGCAATTTTACATTCTCTCTTATAAAAATTCTTAAAAATTAAATAGTAAACAAAATAAATAAATAAATAATATTCCTTCCGTCCCATAACTAAATATCCATTTGTTTTTTAGTAGGAATAAAATAAAAATAACTAAAATAACCTTATTAGTATTGTGTGATACAAAGCTAATGAATATTGTAAATTGTAAGGGTATTTGTAATGTTAAGTAAATAGTACAATTACTAATTGATACTTTGTTATGAGACGGACTAAAATAAAAAAATAAATATTTTGTTATGAAACGAAGGAAGTATATTGCATCAATATTTAATTCTCTATATTTTGACATATATGATGTAGAAATGAAATTAAAAAATAAAAAATAATTATTTTTTATTTATATGACTCAATCAAATAACAAAATAAAGTCATTTCCAATTTTCCACCTTTGAATTTTTATGTGGAATAATTACTTTAACATAATATAAAAGTAGTAATATCTTATATTCAAATCTCCCATTATCATTTCCATGCAAAATTCATAAATGCAATGAGCATTTAACAAAGTTCAACGAATAATTCACCTAATATATATAAAAACTTTAAATTCCAAACCCATAAAAGTAACTCAGGTGTGTTCGTTTTAAGGATTTTGGAAAAATTTTACTATTCATCAAATTTTTTTTTTCCTAAAAAATATTAAATCAATATATTTTTTTATATTATACTAAAAATTAATTTTAAATTCTAAACTGTCAATACCTATTTATTTCAAATCATACAACTATTACAATTCAAAATTTTTACTATTCTAATTCCAACTCAAAATCCAAACTCCCAAACAAAAACACACTACATACTTAGGGAATGTTTGTTTGGAGGATTTAATTATTCGTCTAATCTTTTTCCCTAAAAAATATTAAATCAAATATTTATTTTTCATTTTTTTATATTATACTAAAAATCAATTTTACATTCAAAATATCACATCAATACCTATTTATATTACATCATACAACTATTTCAATTCAATTTTTTTTACTATTCAAATCTCAACTCAAAATCCAAAACCCCTAAGCAATCACAGTATGTATTTATTTATAAAATTTTGTATTTGATTTGACTATAACAAATTTTTTTTCTAAAAATATTAAATCAAATATATATATTTTTAAATTATATTACATTAAAATTTAAATTTTCACATTAAACATGTTAAAAAAATCAAATTACAAAAAATACCATCTTAGAATTATAAAAATTATAATTCAAATATGCTAAAAAAACAAAAACAAATAAAGAAAAATTGTATATAAAAGTAAACATTAATACTAAAAAAAGCAAAAAGTGAAACACAAAATATTAATAATGATCCAAAAATAATAAAGGCTACAGGCATAAGGCAACTAATAGGGTTGCAATATCCAGACAAGGAAGAAGCTGATTGGTCGCCTGGATATTCCTTCGATCAAAATTACGTTGACCGACAAAACCTCATGTTGACTTTCCGGTGGCGCCACAAAACTCAATTAAACCCAATCCCAAAAATCTACGGCCAAAAAATCTCCACAAACGCCATCCAATCATGCTCTTCTTCCCCCTCACGGCTCACGTGACTCTCGCTGTCTGATCTCCGGCGACCGGATTCCATGGACTTCTCGCTCCTCTCGCTGCCTGCCAAGCCGTCCGCAGCCTGGGGCTGCGGCCGCCGCGGCGGTTTCGCCGGCGGTTTTGTTTTGCCGGGGGAGGCGCCGACGACGACGCGGAGGAGGAGGAAGAAAGAGTGTGCGGCGGTGAGAGCGGAGAGGACTCGCGGCGAGGCGGTCGAGGGCGGGGATAGGGAGGGCGGCGGCGGCGGAGGGTATGCGACGCCGTCGCCGTCGCCGGCGATGGAGGTTACGACATTTAATCAGGGTTTCAGTGATGCCTCTGAGTTTCCGATGTGGGAGAAGATCGGAGCTATTGTTAGACTCGGCTATGGGATTGGTAATTTTTAATTTTAATTTTAATTTAATATAATTTAATTTTGTTTTTCGATTCTTCTTATTCTTAATAAGTTTGAATTTATTTGGATATATATATATATATATAGTTTTAATATTTGTATCTTGTGTTGAAGAATTTGTTAATGTTTTGGTTTCTTTGTAGCTAATTTTTGTGATTTCAATATGATGCTTATAGTTAGGATCTAAAGTTTTTATAATTTTGTTGTATTTGGATTAGACTTCTTGGAATAGCTAAAGTCGAGTTTTCGATTAGTCGCGAAAATATGAACATGAGCCTTGATCGATAATTAGGCTAATTATGTATTTTTGATTCGAAAAAATTTGTAAAAGAAATTATTGTTGATGAATAGTAACAAAAATTCTAAAAGTGTGAATAAATCGAACCATAGTTCGGAATGTGTTTAGCCGAGATTCTATATATTGGCCGTTGTTTGGAGATTCGTTTGTAATGATTCTTGGTATTAGTGATCCTCGATGTGTTTTTTTTACTACATTAGATTCTGTTAAAAATTATTTTTTTTTCTTACAAAACATAATAGTCGGTAACTATTTAAACACAAAGTACAAATACAAACCAGTAAGCCCAAATGTTTTATCTAGTTGTTTTATCTATTTTTTCGACCTTTTAACTGTGATTCCTTATTGGTCATCGAGTGTTTTGTCTAGTTTCCTACTTGGAGAATTGATGAAGAATGTTGAAAGAGGCTTTTCGATGTGTTTAAGGTTGTTCGAACATTCTTTTCAAGGTGGTACGGCTAACGGGAAAGCGAATAGATTTCATACACTTAAAACTTTTCGAATGACGATCAAATGCTACTTTAACTATACCATTCGAAGAATATTCAAGATTTCATTGAGGGAGAAGTTGTTCGATACCCTTTTTCACAAATTTATCGAGTACTTAGGCTGTAAGAGAAATGGTTTGATGTCTGAACAACGTATGCGCGTAGTTTGTTCGATATTCCAAATTATTGCTAGATCCTGTCCCAATGTTAGGATTAAGCTTTTGTAGCTGTGACTTTAGTCTTTCGTCGATTTTGTCTTTATTTTTTCATACTTCCTGATTTTCTTTTCTATTGTTACTTGAACTCCAGGAATATACGGCGCAATGGCTCTAGCGGGAAGATTTATATGCTCGATTTCTGGGATTGATTGCTACGGCGGATTCGATCTATCGTTGGATGCTATTGTTAATGGATTGGGATACGCAGCTCCTCCGATCATGGCTCTTCTCTTTATACTAGATGTACGGTCATTTACTCGTAAAAAAAAAAATTACCGTTCGCTACCTGAAATAACTGAAAATCGACAAAAATGAAGCTCGAATAAACGATGCAGGATGAAGTTGTGAAGCTATCTCCTTACGCTCGAGCTATCCGCGACGTCGAGGATGAGGAGCTCCGGAGCTTTTTCTATGGAATGTCGCCGTGGCAGGTAAAATTGATATTATGTGGATCCATAGCTCATCATTAATTAGTATTTGATATGATATTATGTGATAAAAAAAATATATTTGATACGATGATTTTTTGAAAAAACTATTGTAGATGAATAGCTACAAAAGTTCAAAAAATATCTGTGTAAACAAAAAGGTGTTTGTTTAAAGGATTTTGGCGATTTTTACTACTCTTACAAAATTTTACTCCAAAAGACATTAAATCAAACGTCTATTTTTCATTTTTTATATTATACTAAAATTTAATTTTATATTCAAAATATTTTATCAATACTTATTTATATCACATCATACCACTATTCTAATTCAAATTTTTTACTATTCGAATACCAATTCAAAATTCAAACCCCCAAACAAACACACGGAAAGTGTTAACCTCTCATATGCATTCTTGCAGTTTATGCTCATCGTTGCTGCGAGTTCTGTCGGAGAGGAGCTCTTTTACCGTGCTGCAATTCAGGTTCGCCGCGATTTACAACCTCCATTTGCTCGAATGATGTAACATTTACTTTTAAAAGCGCGCTTTTTTTTTTTTGTAACAATGGTCGACATTTTCAAACAGGGCGCGGTTGCAGAGATTTTTCTTCGAAGCAGTGGTTTAGTTGGCGATTTGCAAGGAATGGCGTCGCTGGTAAAAACCTGTGGATTTTTTATACTCGACGAGCTTTGGCTTTGTTCTTTCTATATTTCTTCCCGCATGTTTTTCTAAAAATATTAATACACTACGTACATTCATTATTTTTATATTCACTGCACAATTCTTATACCTCACATAAAAAAAATTCTTTTCCAATAATCTCACAAAACAAACATACCCTTTATCTTCTTCGCTTTCTTAACTTTTTTGTTTTCTTGGGCTCGACTCAGGCTGGCATGCTGCCTCCCTTTGTCCCATTTGCGCAGGCATTTGCCGCGGTTATTACAGCTGCTCTTACTGGTTCGCTTTATTACATGGCTGCCTCGCCGAAAGGTTGGTATCATGGATTTTTTTTTATATTTCTTTGCATGTTTTGTCGACTTTGTCTGATCTCGGATTCGCTCTTTGTTTTCAGACCCTACTTATGTAGTCGCTCCGGTGCTGAAGTCGCGCTCCGGCCATGAAGATCTGAAGAAGCTCTTTTCAGGTCATTTTTCGATGATTATTTGTATTTTAAGGCAAAAACTAGAATGCGAATACAAGATTATTCGAGCAACGACTAATAAGATGCAAGAACATTTTGATACAAGGTCTATTAGAAATAGGAAAAAATCCGAACGAAAAATAAGGTTCCTTCACATAAGAGTTTTAAAAAATTTAAAAATAGTAAAAGATTTGAGTATTTTATATTCCCTTAGTTCATTTTCTATTGACCTAATTGATGTTTATATGTTTTTGTAGACAATTAATTTTTTGTTATGAGTTGACAAATTTACCTTTATCAATTATCTTGTGTATAAAAAAATAAAAAATAAAAAATAAAATAAAATAGTAAATTTTGTGTAAAAAAAATAGAAAAAAAATAAAGAAATAACATGTGAATGAATAGTGTCACATCTTAAAAAAAAATGTATATATAAATAGGTGTTGGATTTATGCTTTGCTAGAAAAATAGTTTCCTATCTAATATATAAATGATTTTTTTAAAGTACTATAGATGATTAGTATTAAAAAAAGATTTGAAAATATATGTAAACCGAGCTTATACTTTAAAATTTAAATTAGTGTCGATTTTCTTACAATAGTCGCGATTTTACGCGCAGCCTGGTACGAAAGACGGCAAATGAAGAAGATATATTCCCCTTTGCTCGAGGCCCTTTTGGCGCTCTATCTCGGGTTCGAATGGATTCAGGTGAGTAGGCTCGACATTTTTTTGTTTCCTTTGAAAAAGTTAGCGCGACTAAACTCTAGTTCCATTTCATTTCTTGCGCGCCCGCAGACAAAGAACATTCTTGCGCCAATCATCACACACGGCATATATTCCTCGGTGGTTCTTGGCCACGGTCTTTGGAAAATACACGACCACCAAAGGAGACTGCGCCGGCGAGTTCTAAAGTTGAAGGTAGAGAGCAAAGTTTCGAGAAAATTATGAGATCATTTACACGGCAAATATCGATCAAAGGCAAACCTTTGTGAAACAATCTTATCGACTTTCTTATACTTTAAATAGAAGCTCGGAGTATTTGCACGGTGCTGACCCGAATTTAGAACGGAAAAGAAACACACCCTTAGGGTCTTTTGAATCGCATAGTTTGCAAAATTATCGATCTTGTTTGTATATAATGTATAAAGTGAATTTTGATGATTGGGGAAATAAAGTTTGTTTACTTGGGTTTATTAGCTTAATGGTTTTGGTATCACGAATTTTTTTAAAATATTATTAAAAAAATATAATATACACGTATTAATATAATATATATTTTATTCATTATATAAAATAATAATTTTATGTAAAATATTACTTTTTATATTTAATATAAAAAAGTACAGCTATCCAAGTAATATAGTATAATACTTTCATCTAGTTCAAATAATTTTATTTATTATTTATATTTTTTTTATATCACAAATTTTATTTTTATATTTTTTATACAAATTTTATGTACCTCATATAAATTTTTGTATATAGTTTCTATTTAATTATTAATTTATACTTACTCTTGGATATAATATTATTTTTCTTTACTGTTATAATTTTTCTTGAATTTTTTTTTTTGTTCTTCCTTTTTTCTTTATTTTGGACAATTCAAATATGACAAAGTCGCGAAGGTATTCTTTAGTATTTATTTTATTAAAAAAATATGATTCCTTTGTTTTTTTACTATACAATATGTTACAAAGTTTGGAGGAAAATAATGAGATTGTCTTATTAATCATAAAAATAAGGAAATACAAAACAGACTCGACAGACTCACATCTAATAATCTAATTTAGATATAAATCTATTAAATCTAAAAATGAATATCTAAAATATCTCAACATTCCATCAAACTCAAGTGGTATAACAGAAATCAACTTGAGTTTGATAACAAATTTGAATATAAACGCAAAAAGAAAATATAAATAAAATTAGCAGCGGACTCTCCACCCACCGAAGCTATAAAACGAGATGAGTCGAAAACGAGATGACTTTCCACCGGAGCCGAATACGAGATGGCTTTCCACCGGAGCCGAAGACAAGATGATTCCACCGGAGCCGAAAACGAGATTACTCTACCGGAGCTGCAAAAAACGAGATGACTCCACCGGAGCCGAAAACCACATGACTCCACCGGAGGCGAAAATGAGATGGCTGAAAACGAAATGACTCCACCGAAGCCGAAAATCACATGACTCCACTGGAGCCGAAAACGAGATGACTCCACCGGAGCCTAAAACGAAATCACTCCACCGGAGCCGAAAACGAGATGAATATACCGGAGCCGAAAACGATATGACTCCACTGGAGCTGAAAACGATATGACTCTCCACCAGAGCCGAAAACAAGATGACTCTCCACTGGAGTCGAAAACGACATGACTCTACCGGAGCTGAAAACGACTCCATTGGAGCCGAAAACGACATGACTCCACCGGAGCCGAAAACGAGATGATTCCATCGGAGCCTAAAACGACATGACTCCACCGAAGCCGTAAACAAAATGACTCCGCCGGAGCCTAAAATGAGATCACTGAATCTGAGCAAGAAACTCATTAACAGACTGACTAGGTTGCTATCGGGCGGAGCTCAGCGTGGTGCAAAGCTGATAATAATGAGCAAGACCTATAGTCTGAAAACGAGAAGCGAGGAAATCTTATGCCTCATTTGTAGTATCAAAATGAGTCAATTGTACCTGAATCGCAGGTACAAAAGTATTGTGCAACCGAGTAAGAATTTAATGATTCTTACTATCCCAATCTTCCAATTTGGCAACATAATCTTCATGCTCCCGAGAGGTGGGATCAAAATTCACAAAAGGAGATGGAGAGACAGATGGCCGGATATCGTCAGTGACAATTCGCCATAACTTCCTACCAGTTAATAAACTTTTCATAGATTGCATCCAAATATCATAATTATCGCCGGACAAGATAGTAGTAATAGGTAAATGAACGTCCATACGCTCCATAAAAAAAAAAAAACGTATAAAAATATGTGAATCATGAAATCAAAGCCCAAATCACGAAAGTAGATCGAACAATCCAATAGGTAACAGTCGCAAAACGAAATCAACTCCGATGACAAAGCCAACCTCACCACGACGTAGGGAACCAAAGCAGGAGGCGGCGACCAAAAAAACGACGACCGGAGAAGGGCGGACGATGGACGGCGAACAGCGGCGGCGGACTAGGGTTTTGGTTTTGGAAAATCGTGCTTTGATACTATGTTAAAAATTTTGGGGGAAAATAATGAGATTGTCTTATTGATCATCAAAATAAAGAGCCTATATATAGACAATATAAAATAGACTCGATAGATTCAAATCTAAGTAATTTAATTTATGAATAAGATCTAGATATAAATCTACTAAATCTAAAACTTGAATATCTAAAATATCTCTGCACAATACAATCTAACAAGTTACATAAACAAAATAATCTTTCGCCCTATGCTCTTTCGTCATATAAAAAGAGTTCCATTTTTATTTTTATACGTCCAAAAATAAAAGTACTATTTTATTTTTTATTAATTGTACTACTATCTATTAATATAATAAATATTCTTACAACTTTCAATATATTACACAAATTTCATTACTTTTATTAGATTAAAGTCTATTATCACAACAATATCAAAATATTATATATATTGATATTATTTTGATGATATTTGTTATTATATATAATACATTATATTGTTTTATTTCATTTTTTTCATTTACATATATATATATATATTGGTATGACATTCCCATTAATTTTTATTTTTATTTTTTATAATTTTAAACAAGGTTATCAAAAATATATCATCTAAGTTACTTAGGTCAAATATAAGCAAAATATAGCATGTAACATAATGCAAGATGGATTTGGATAGTGCAATCCAAAAAATAATAGTAATAATAATAAAATAAAATTGACCATTCTCTATTATCTATATTCTATATTTGAAAATAATAATAATAATAATAAAAATGGATGGGTAAATTAAAGATAAGCTGAAAAGTCTGTGGTCGGTCAACAAAAGAAGGGCATTAATATTCCTCCAACTGTTAAATTAATTAATTCGTACCTATTATTTAATTAAATATTCTTGCTCCATAAAAATTAATTTAACATTATTAATACACCCTCAATATTTACACAAAGATAAGTTTTTTTTATAGATATTTTGAAAATTTTCATACTCTTATATATATTTCTTTTATAAAAATATTGTATCAATATATTCGTTAATTTAGATATAAAAGTATTTGTAATAATAATATAAAAATAATATTTTTACTATTCGAATAAAAATAAGAATTATATACTTCCAAATCCTCAGTTTAATGATCTATCTATTTTATCATTTTTTTTAATATATATTATAGGATTACTTATATTATACAATACTAGTTTTTTCACTTTATTCTGTTTCAATATAATATTAATATTTTTAAAACTCCATCAACAAACAAATTGATAGATAAATATGAAATAAAAGAATAATTAAAAGAAAAAAAATTAAATATAATATTAATATCTAATATATATTGCATCAATTAATTATAATTTTAAATTTTTAGTAGCTAAAATCATTAATTAATACTAATCAATAGTACTCTCTCTGTCCCATATAACATGGACGTATTACTGTAGACATGATAATTTAGAATTTAGGTAAAATATAATTAGCAAGTAATCAATAAGTATATTAGTAAAAATAATTATTATTTAGTAAAAATAATTATAGATTAAGATAAATAAATAGTTTAATTAAAATTAAAAAAATTATAAAATTTAAAATTCAAAATGTGATTAAAGTGCATAATTATATTTTTAAAAATAATAAAAATAAAAAATAGGAAGAAATTACGTGAGTAAGTATAATAGAAGTGAGCACACCTGTGATATATATGGTGACAGGTGAGAACCAAATTTCAGTTTTTTAAAAAATGCAACAAATAATTAATTAACATTATCAATCTGGTAAGAACTCCGAACGCGCAACCAAAAAAAGAAACAGAAATTAAAAGCAAAAAAAAAAAAAACAAAAAAAAAAATAATAAAAGTAATAAGAGAAAGCTGAAACCCAATACACACAGCACAGCACAAGTCAAGAGGCAGAGGCAGAAACCACTTCCTTTTCTTCCCATTTTTGCTTTGCTTTCCCAACCATTTATTCAGATTTCTCCATGTTCTTTTCATTGGATTGTGCTATTCAGATGCATCAAATCTTCATTTGGCCTTGAAAGAATCTCCTTTTCAATCTTCATTATCAGTTTGCTGTTTTAAGAAGAAAACTGAATTTGTGTTTTGCTTCTTGGTTTTCAATCATCCTGCGAAGGCTTTTTACTCTGTTTTTTAATTGCGGGAAAAAAGTGGTTGGAAATTAATCAGGGCTGTTTGCAAAATTAATCTTGAAAGGGGAATTTTATTTTGGTTTGTAGTTGAGGCCTTGCTTTGTTTTTGGAATTTCAAAGGAATTTTTTGTTTCTTAGAGTTGGGGAATTCAGTAGAGAGAGAGAGAGAGAGAGATGGTGAAACATGGACCTTGCTGTCACTGTGGTGTTACAGGTGAGTTTTTTTTCAGTTTGTTTCGATAACGATTGATTGGTGCTATGCAGTTGAAATTTGGGTGTATATCAAATGCTTGATGATTATTGCTTTGTTGGATAATGAAGAATCTAAAAAAATGTATATGATGTTCTGTTATTGTTTTTCATGTTGTATTTGATTTTTGAATCGATGAAGTTATGGTCGAATGCTGCATTGAGTTGGAGGGTGATTTGCTGGTTTGAATCAATGCTTTTCCATCACTTGATTGGGTTTTTTTCGAAAACTATATTGTTTGAAAAGGCTATAGTTGTTTAGTGTTAGAATAGATGAATCGAAGATTCTTTTTTCGAATTGAGTTTCTTCTTTAACAATTTTGTTTAGTGTTGGTAGCCGGCGCAACTATGCATTCATTACTTGATCGGCGCTGGATCTTCTTTTCGAGGAGTTACATTTAAAAGTTGGTTTATGGTTGTATGTTAATTCCATTGTTTCTTAGCTGATAAAGTTGAATAGATGGCTTTTTTCCATAAGTAATCAATTCGAAAGGCGGTGAGTTATAAACAACTTTTCATGATCGTATTTCTTATGTTTCTTAAAGGCTGGACCATTACGTGTAATCTCATCATGATATGAATGCCGGTGTAATTGTAGTCGTAATCTTGTATCCAGTATAGTTTAGCACGTGGCATGATGTTATATGGTTGTTGTATGCTGGTATCCACATTGACTTTCTTCGGCTCTCTATGTGTTGGTTTTTGATTGGTCGATTGTGCGATAACATGCCTTTTTCGAATATGGGTTCCATGATAAGTGGTGCTTCTTCTTTTTGGAGATATGCCTATTTGCCTTCTTTGCATTATCTGTTAAATTTGTTTCTAGCTGAATGTTCGAGGTTGTTTTATGCTGTTAATCTTCATTTAGTCATGATCATTTCCCCATGTCGATTGGTTACTTTGATCTATTTTGGTTTGTCGCTTACATTTACTAGTTTTCTGTTTGTTGTTATACGTGCTCCTTATGAACATTTAATAAACTTTCTTATATTGAGCTCGACGAGTGCTTGTTCTAGAAGATTAATATTCTTCCACATGTAGAAGGTCATATAATCGATGGACTTTTAGTTATTAATGATTAGAAACTACTTCTTTTGACCGTTCTATCTTACTTATACTCATGTTTATCTATACAATATATGCTCTTCTCGTCAAGATTTGTAAAATGTAATAGGACAAGATAGAAGTTGAATACACTAAATGGCGAAAAATTGTATACATGGAATAAGGCATACGATGCAATAAAGTGAATGGAAAAACTTGTATGGATCACATTTCTGTGCTTATATGCTATAGAAAAATAGTCGTTCAAGATTTTAAAGGCTTTATTACTTTCATTTCCGAGTGATTCGAACATCAGTCATTCTTTCTTTTTGAAAGCATAAATTGGCGCCTTATAAAAGTGTATGTAACAGCCACCCCTCTTTGGCGTAACGGGCCACCCGAGAAGCCGGTGCTCTGCAATGCTTGTGGCTCACGGTGGAGAACAAAGGGTACTTTGGCGAACTATGCACCTATGCACGCCAGGTCTGAGCAGGATGAACTCGAAGACTATAAGATTCCTCAGTCGAAAAACATGTTGGGCGGGAACAAGAAGGCAAAGGGGTTGAAGCGTATGCATCATAATGGTGCTCCTGCAACTGAATTTGTGCATGTTCCTCCTGAATCCAGCCCGGGGTTTCCTAGAGTTGGTGAAGATATGAGTAATAGATCGAGTTCTGGTTCTGCTATATCGAACTCGGAGAGCTGCGCACAATATTCCATAGCCGAGGCAAGCGATATGACAGGTTAGTGCTTGTTCCTCTATAGTGACAGATTTTGCAGAATTCATTTTCTGTTTATGGAATGATGAAAATTATCTTTGAAGAAGACTTTTTTATATTGCATTTCATGTCCTAAAAAACGTATGTTCGATGCTTAATCCAGAAGCTGATTACGAGATCACTTTTGCCTATTTTAATATTACAAGACTTTCTATCACGTTGTGTGATTTCGTTGCTTAACAACTGCAGGTGCATCTCAACCATTGGCATGGGATTCAGTCGTGCCTTCCAGGAAGAGAACCTGTATAACTCGACCAAGGCCATATCCGGTCGAGAAGCTTGCTGAAGATCTTTATACCATATGGCATGAACAGCAGTCTTCGTGTTTGACTGCATCTTCAGAAGAGGACTTGCTGCTTGAAAGCGACAAGCCAATGGTATCCGTTGAGATTGGACATGGAAGTATACTTATTCGGCATCCTAGCTCCATAGCTCGAGATGAAGAATCGGAAGCTAGCTCCCTTTCATTTGAAAACAAGCAGCAACGTTTGGATCCTCAGGTTGAACCTTTACCCAGCCTTATCGAAGAGCCGGCTCATTTAAAAGATCGAGAAGTGAATGTAGTAAAGAAGGATTCTAATCTAGGGAAGGAACAGGAAAAGGATTCACTTAAAAGGTACTACTTATAACGATCTCAATTTTAAATTAAACATAAATAACGAAACTTTATATAAGATGGCCGTTCAATAAGATGTTGAAGTGGGGTGGCTTTGCATTTGAATTTATTCAATTTTCCATTCAAGAGAGACCGTGGTGGTCATTCAACGGGATATGCCGTAGTTATAAGTTTTATTATTCTTCATATGTGACATAGAAAGAGCGAGTAACTGCACGTGTAAGGCATTTCCATTTGAACACCAACAAGTTTGGCATTTTTATGAAATTTCTAGATTTATTGCTCGAGTAGGCTATATTTCCTTGTAATGTTTATTGAGCTTCTTTTTTTTTCGTCTTGTTTCTATGAATTCATTTACTATTGGTTTTTTCATTCAGTTCCAAAGACAAGGACCGGTTAGAAATTGTACAGCTGATGATGTATCACAAGTCGCCGCTCTGTTTTATTGACCTACAAGTAAGTTAGAAATGCATATGTTCTTGATTTTTCCGAGCCAATGATAATATGATGAAAAATTCATTGCAATATAAATGCCTTAGTAACAACTCCCTAGTCATTATAATAAATATGGATTCGTTTTAATGAGAAAGTCCAACACTTTTTTGTACAACATGTCTCTTTTTCGGTGCTTTTGTAATTGCAAGATCAATTCTGTTCTTTCGTTGCCTGATTTTCCTGTGATATGTTATAGATTCTCGGTTTATAACGGGACCAATAAATGCAAGTTTAATTTGTAGTAGCACTTTTGTACTTCTTAATCGCTGTGTTTTAATGATCAAACATACTTCCTCTTATTAGGTGATTTCTAATTAGCTTTGTTTCTTGATTAGTGCAGCCTTTTCGATTTGTTACATTTCTTTAACGTGTATACTCAGGACATTGTAAACCTGGAAAATTTTGCCGGAAATTTTACATATGAAGAGCAACAGCGATTGCTGAAGCTTTTACCTTCTGTCGACACTGTGGCAGCTAAAGATAGGTATCAATGGTTATCTTGTATCACCATAATCGTTAATTGACTATCGCACTTTTTTTTTAATCTTTTTAACCCTTTTAACTATAGCACAAAGTAGAGAGATTGTCGGGTTAAAGCTTTAGATAATCGAGATGTGAGTAGTTTACAGTTTGTCCTGTGTGTAGCAGGGACTCGGCATTTATTTACGGCCTCAGAGGCATGTTTGATAGCCCTCAGTTCAAGGATAGTTTGTTGTGCTTCCAGAACCTTCTTGAACATGGCCTTTTCGATCACACGCTGGTCGGGACCAAGCTGGAAGACTGCCTAGTCCTGAAGAAATTTGTGTTGTGCAACGCCGTGAAGTCGAAGTGGGTCGAGAAGTATAAAACCTTGAAGGTTGTCGATCGAAATCTTACTGTTCTTTGCAATGACACTCCTAAATTACATCGTATTGAGGCGAAGTTTTTCATTCAGGACTCGAAAGGTAAAGATTCTCTCGATCAGCCGGAAGCTGCCGGAGAAACCATTACGCCGCATTCTGCAGCCGATTCTTCAGCGGGAATCGAAAGACCACACGACCAGCACCAAAACTTTTCGGGTACACACTTATTCGAGACATAATTCTTTTCGTACTCGATTTCATTCTTAAATTAGATGTCGAAATGATGATAGTTTCTTCTTCAGTAGCAAAATCGAGATTTGCAGCTACCTATGAAAAGAAATATATGGAGCCAAAATGTCGAAAAGAGCTCTTGTTCGGCCACAATGCCGAAAGCTCCGAACAAGATTTACTGCTCGATGTCCCGTCCAACGCCTCCTTTCCCCAAGCCGAACTCCTCGTCTCGACTTCTTCGTCGAGCGGCGGGATTGGCGGGCAGGCCACAAGCGCTTGTGGTAGCTCTGTGTATCCGAAGTTTGTCAATCCGGGGTGACGATGGAGCGCCTGCCCATCTCTTTTATTGCTTTAATTCTTATGCATCCTTACGTTACACGGGCGTGTTGGGGACAGACATGCCCGTGTTGGCTTAGTTGCTTTGGTTGATAAAATTTTGTATAGATTTTGCTGAAGATGGTCATATTATTGTAGCTCAATGGAGGAAAGTTATACACAGACTACAGCTGTGGATGGATTTTATGTTCTATATTAGTAAATTATAAACTTTTTATTTTGGGTTTGAGTATTTGTAATTTATTTACAATATTATATTTAGGTTCAAATATGAAATTATTTAGGGCGTGTTTGACAGTTAACAATTAGATGATAGCTGTTAGCTGATTCAATTAGCTGGTTTGACTAGCTGATTCAATTAGCGGTTTGTATTAAAATGTTCGATAAAACAACTGTTTGATATTAACTGTTTATCCGTAAAATGACAATTGAGGATATTTTTATTTTATTTTTGTTTCTAATATATTCAATTATGTTTTTTGAATATAGAATGTTTAAAATTTTTTGTTATTAGTTATTGAAAATTGTAAAAGTATTATAAAAGTATATTATTTTTATTACAGTTAGATTTTAAAAAATAATATATTTTTATTAAAATATATAAATAGTTTTTTCTATTGAAAATGATGTAAAATATAAAATAATAAATTTTTCGTGTATATATTTATTATGTTAGTTATCGATTAATTTATTATATTTATAATTTTTAATAAATTTAATTTATTTTTAGTATAAAATTTATATATTGTAATTTTAATATAAAAATAAATTATTTATATTTATAGTTTATATTTTATGTTGATTTTAATAAATTTATATATTTTATAATTAAAATAATTTTTATATAAAAATTAATTATTTTAAATTTATAAAATTAAAACTATATTATAATAAAATATTCTAATATAATCAAAATATATTATTTATGTAAAATGCATAATAAATTTTTTAAGGCGTGTATAAGGAATAAAATTTTTTTTCAATAAAAAGTTATTTCAAAACACTGATTAAGTTAATTTTTTTTTATCCAAAAAGCTATTACAAAAAGTTAATTTATCAAATACATTTTAATTAGTCAAACAAGTTGTTCAATAAGTTAAAAGCTTTTCAAACAGTATTTGACAAGCGCACTTAAAGTTTTGAAGTTTAATTTTAAATTAGTCGTTACACACAATTGATTATGTAGAATGACTGAAGCCGCCGAAAACAATTCGTGAATATATATATATTATAAAATAAAAACAATTATTAACAACTGAAAAGAATTCCTGGCTGGGCTTAACGTTCAAAAAGCCCTAATCGCGGCGTTTCGGCAGCCAGAAGCCGTCGGTCGTATTCCCGCAATCGGCGCCGGCCGCTTTCGCTTCTCCGGGATTGGTGTTCTTGCCCTGTCATCTTTACCTAATAGGTGTGTTATCTGCTTTTGCCGATAAATTTGATTTACTGCGAAGAAATTATCGGCAATGGCGAGATCCTTTTTTCTTATTTATTTCTGCTACGAAGCGATATTAACTGTGTTTGTGGTATTTTCTCTTCTTTTCTGTTATTTAAGTGCTAATTTGGGCAATTGATTTGGATAATGGCCGGAGCTGATAAGCCATCCACGGCGAAAACTCCTGCTGATTTTCTCAAATCTATACGCGGTCGACCTGTTGTAGTCAAGCTGAATTCGGGGGTCGACTATAGAGGTCAGTTGCATAGCATTTACAGCTTTTGCGTTTTTTTTTTTTTTTCTCCTTTTGCTCTTGTTCTGTTGTTACGTAGGGTTTCTCATTTGTTTTATTTTCTTGTTTTGTGGTAATTTTTCTTTGTGAATATTATTACAGATATATTTTCTACTTTAGAAATTTGTGAGAAAGGTTCTTGTTGGTAGGGGTTTGGGCAAAAGAAATTGTTCGATTTGGAATATTAGCAAATATTTTTATTTAATTGCAATTTTAGTTAATTTTCTAATATATTTGTTTTTTTTTCTTCGGTTTGGTTCGAACTATTGAAACTACTGCAAATATTTTTTGTTAACAAAAATTTTTGGTTCGAATACGGTTCACGGTATCAAAATTTTCCGGTCCTATTTGTTGGTACACAGGAAGTTCCTATAACTTAGTATAAGCTCTGTCCACAAATGATTCCAATTAATGTTTTTTTAAGGATTGGTTGCTTAAGGTTTATGCATTGAATTAGTTCTTGGTGTGTATTGCCATGATTGGACGTGCTATGTTGGGTGGAATGGCTTGCCGCTTCTCGAGGACTTAAAGTGAATTATGATCTTATGCTTGGAACAAACAAGAAAGAATCTAATTGTGCAATATTTATCTTGAGCTCGGAGATTTGAGGTTATTGCGATAAGTTGGTTGTAGTGGCCTTAAGGTTTTGTTATATGCTCGAACTTGGATTCAAATGGTGTTATCTATACTTGGCTTTGTCAACCATGAAAAGAACACAATAGCCAATGTTTCTAGGATTGCTCAAAACTAGCAAAAAAGTACTCAATAACTTTGTATGATTAGTAATCTACTTAAAAACTGGCAAAATCTACAATGTCGAATGAAAATCGGTGATCATTTTTGGCTGCTTATCGAATGTTACATTGTCTTTAGACTTAATAAAATTATTCCACAGGTATTCTCGCGTGTCTGGATGGATATATGAATATTGCAATGGAACAAACAGAAGAATACGTAAATGGTCAGCTGAAGAACAAGTATGGCGACGCCTTCATTCGTGGAAATAATGGTAAGGCACTCGAGTTTTCAATTCGATACAGCATCCTTCGAACTGGATTAAAATTGTCGATTGATTTTTACCTCCTTACGCAGTTCTTTATATCAGTACGTCGAAGGGAACCCTGGCCGAGGGAGCTTAAACTTTTCCATTCGACGATACTGTTGACGATGATCGTTAGTCGAAACTGCCTGCTTTCTCTAAAAGCTAAGCTGAAATCAGTTTAGAGCTGTCTTTCGATCTTGGAACTTATTTGTTTTTTACCTTTGGATATTTCATTTTTCTCAGTATTTTAGGTCGTTGAATTTGAAATTTGCATGGATTTTTTTTTATTTATTATTATTATTATTTTTATTTCTTTGAGTTGTTTTAGAAATAATATTAAGATTATTTTATTTTTGTAGGTATTTAAATATACGGGTGTATTTGAATTGAGAGTTTGTATAATCTTTTTGGATTTTAAAATTTGGAGTATGATTCGAAATTTAAAGGTCATTAAAAATCAGATGTATTCATTCCAAATTCACACATTTTATAAAAAGTCGATGAATTTTACCTTCTTTTTCTAATGAAAAAAATAAAAAATTTGAATTAAATATACCATTTGAAAAAAAAAAATCAAAAAAATAAATCCATATTTGAATTTACAAAATTAAAAAAAAGGGAAGGATGTCCGGCAAATGGAAACGGTTAGAATAGATTATTAAAAAAATTATGTTGGACGGAGAGATTAAAGAAATTATTTAATTTAAATTTTTTTTTTTTTTAAAATGTTAGAATAGTAAATTTTGGGAAGAATATCCCAAACAAACAGATAGTATGTTTTGTAGTGCGGTTACAGAAACCCGCCCTGCCTAAAACCGTGGCTAACCCTACCGCCGGAACGGTGCCGCCACCGCTACCTCATCCATCTCCGCCGCCGCTCGCTCGCCATCTCCGCCGTCCTTTTAACCGACTATGGTACAATTTCACGAGCACATAATCGGAGACCTCCTTGAGGACCCTAGCGGCGGTCTCGTCGTTCTCTCCGCTGGCCTCGGTCTCCCCAAGCTCATCTCCTCTCTTCTCAGCCTCCACGACCATTCACAGGGCTCTGTCCTAATTCTCAACGGCTCTGTTTCCCAGAAGAATTCGATCGACGTCGAATCCCACTTCCCTTCCATCACTTCTGACCTCCCGCTCCAGCAGCGCCTCTCTCTCTACACGTCTGGGGGCATATACTTTATCACCGCTAGAATTCTGATCGTCGATTTGCTCACTCAACGGCTCCCCACCACTTCGATTGCCGGCATTATCCTTCTCAATGCTCATTCTCTTTCGGATACTTCAACCGAGGCGTTCATTGTTCGGATTCTGCGGTCTTCAAATCGTTCTCTTTATGTTCGAGCCTTCTCCGACCGCCCCCAGGCCATGGTCTCTGGTTTTGCTAAAGCTGAACGGACCCTCAAATGCCTCTTTCTGCGTAAGCTTCACCTCTGGCCAAGATTTCAGGTAATAGGTGCAGATAAAGACTTCCAGTTTATGGATAATCAATTGAGGAATTTAAAATCAGTGCTTGTCAAAATTTTAGAAGTTTCATGTTTTTAGACTTCCATGTTGATTAGTATAGGTTTAGATTAAGTTTGAACATCATCTTAGCTTGTTCAAGGTTGTAAAGTGAGTGCTTTGGTTTTCAGTGAGTTTTATGTTCTTACGCTGTAAATTTGCAATATTCATATCGAGTAAATTTTTGGGTGGATTAGGTGTACGTTTCTCAAGATTTGGAACGGGACCCACCTGAGGTTATAGACATTCGTGTCCCGATGTCTTCATACATGATTGGAATTCAGAAAGCTGTGATTGAAGTGATGGATGCATGTTTGAAGGAGATGAGAAAAACAAATAAGGTTGATGTAGAGGATTTGACTGTTGAAAGTGGTTTGTTCAAGTCATTCGATGAGATAGTGCGGAGGCAGTTGGACCCTATTTGGCATACACTAGGGAAGAGAACAAAGCAGCTGGTTTCAGATTTGAAGACATTGCGAAAGCTGTTGGATTATCTCATCAGGTATTTGATGCTACTGTGCGTGTGCACGCGTGTGTTTGTCATTTAGGAAGATAATATTAGAAGTTAAAACACTTTGAGAAAAGGAGTGGAGTATATTTTTTTTGGACGTGATAATATTTAGCGTCTTCGAAGTATAATTTATAAGCAATGAATTTTTCGCTTTAGTTTTGATAATGTAAAGGGACAGACAAAGAGGACTGTTTGCAGCCTTTTCTTAATGTTTGAAAGTTATTGGAATTAAGCTATATTAGTTTTAACCGTTAGCTGAAATGATGATGCACTGACTAATATGTTTAAGTTAGGAGGGGAGGTGAACCTATATGCAGGGAATGCTTCTTGAACAGATGATAATATTCAGCTTCAGGAAGTGCATGTGCATGAGATTTAGGACAAAATGTATAACTTATTCCTATTCATTATACAGCCACTCGTACTGAGTAGATGTAATTTGCCATAGTGGTCAACCAAATCAGTTTTGAGTCTCTGGCAAACTTATTTGAAGCTTGATTGGGCCCAAAAAAACCTAATTCAGTTAGACCATGTTCTTGCAATGGCTTCTATGAATCATTGATCTGGGAAGTATTGTGTGATGAGTAGGTGTCATAATCTACATGACTGTTGAAATTTTCTTGTATTGGAGTTGTGATGTTTTAGTACGTGATTATTGAAGAGATGTGATTTTGGCATTCAATCTGAAATTTGGACATTTATATCCCCTTCAAGATTGATAGACGTTTTTTCTTCTGTTTTTGAGTTTTATATATATTTATATATATATATATATATGTCTGTTTTAATAGGTATGATGCAGTGACTTACCTGAAGTATCTGGACTCACTAAGAGCCTCCGAGAGTTTTCGATCTGTTTGGATCTTTGCCGAGTCTAGTTACAAGATATTTGAGTATGCAAAAAAGCGAGTCTATCAGTTTGGTAGATTGGATAGTGGAAAAGCGACTGGAACAAGTAAGAATGCATCAAGTCGGAAGCGGAAGTTAGATGAAAGTAACACGGAAGGAAATGGTGAATTCTTATTCTGTGACTCTTTCCAGTAATGAGCTAATAAACACACACGCGCACACACACACACACACATATTTATATTGATATAACCGATGGTTTGTTGATTATTTATTTATGGATGACTTTGAAACATTGAAACTCAATGTACAATAAGCTATCCCCGAGAAGGTTCTTTTTTGTTTATTCATTTATTTAATTTAAAGCTAATAATACTTTGTCACCTGCTTGTAGATTCTTCAAAAAGTGAAAGTAGTACTGCCGTCTTGGACGAAATCTTGGAGGAACCACCCAAGTGGAAGGTGTTGCGTGTGAGTTGAGTGAGTGAGTTCTATATCTTTCAAATCTCAAATTCTTGTTGATTAGTTTAAAAACACTGTTTTGGTTGACTCTTTCCATATGTGAATGCTTTTAGTGTAGAAAGGCAATAAGGCGTTATATATAATTTAATCAATAGAATTAAAGTGTTGAGATTGTTTGAAATTTTTTTCATATGAAGGTACCCACTTTTTATTGGTTAATTTACAACAGGAAATTCTCAAGGAGATGGAAGATGAAACAAAAAAGCAAGTGACAGATGGGGAAGAAATAGATGGAGGTGAATGCAAACATAATGGATTTATTCTTGTGGCATGCAAAGATGAATACTCATGCATGCAGCTCCAGGATTGCATTACAAAAGGCCCGCAAAAGGTTTTCCTAGACACTATCTATTACCTCAAGTTTTCCCTGTTCATTTTTCTATTGTCTTATGGACTGTAGTTTCACCATTATGAAGCGGAAAATCCTAATTGGAAAGAAATCAAGTAACACATGGGTATACAAAAATTTCTTCCTACTTCGTCTGCCCCTTCCAAAGCCTAACAGTCTATATCTAGTTTCAATCCTGAACAATTTTAGAACACTAACCATACCATACCATAAGACTTATTTATAGTATATTCCAAACTGGCTTAGCTCTAGTAAAAATCCTGCCTGCTTCAAAAGAGCCTTGTCGTCAAGCCAGATGGCAGTGGGCCAGTGGCAATGATGGTGGTGGTTGTGGCATCCCTAGGAAACATCAGCTGTGACCATCTGGTGATGGTTATTTTTTGCTTGTAGAAGTTTCATGTGTGCTTAACCAAAATTACTGTAGATCTGTGGATCCAATTTGTTGGATGCATATCAGCGATGCACTGACCGTGTGCACTTTTTTACTTGTTTTCTGAAGGTCATGCATGAGGAATGGGAGAAATACTTGCTAAGTAAAGTGGAGCTGCAATCTTTACCAAAATCCAAAAAAAAGAAATCGAAAGTACCAAAGGGTTTCGGAATTCTTGATGGAGTTGTCAGCTCTGTTTCTGGACAAAAAGGTGAAATGAGTAGCATGAACAAACAAGAAAATGATGCACTGCTGGCTGCAGCACGTGCAATAAGTAAGCAAGCTAACGGGGATACAATGGCCAAAGAAGGCGGGGCCAATGAAGAACTTGGTAAAGCAAAGAAAAGTGAAAAATATAAGAAAAATATAGCGGTTGAGAAAACTGGTCCCGAATCAGATACAAGTATTCAGCCTGAAATTCCGACCTCTGAACATGATGCGCCAATTGAAAACAAAAATTTGGATAGGGTGGTTCTCCGAAAGCATGATCAAGGATCAGAAACTTACAGCCAACTAGTGCATTTCCATGCCCTGGAGAGTGATCAGAGAATACTGGATGTTCTACAGCCCTCTGTCATAATTGTCTACCACCCTGATACGGCTTTTGTCAGAGAAATTGAAATTTACAAATCTGAAAATCCTTCTAAGAAATTAAAAGTTTATTTTCTGTTTTACGAAGAATCTACTGAGGTTAGGAAATATGAGGCAAGTATAAGAAGAGAAAATGGAGCATTTGAGTCCCTGATCAGACAGAAATCTCTGATGATGATTCCGGTCACTCAGGTTTGCTCATACACACTTTGCTAGTAGCTTTCCTTAGGAAACATCTTCTATTGCTGTTATTCTCTGCCGCACTACATTTTGGATTACATTATTTTGAGACTAACAGTAATTGTTTCTACCGGTTCTGTAATAACCTGTTTCTTGGATGGACTATCAGGATGAGCAGCTACTGGGTGCAACTTCTGTAGACCCACAGTCGATAGCTGCACAAAATGCAATTACTAGAAAAGCAGGTGGAAGGAAGGAAACCGAAAAGGAAATGCAGGTCGGTGAATGCTGCAGAATTTTATCACCAAATTTTTCGTTGAGATTCAAATTAATTGAGCAAAGAAATTATTGCATTTTCTAGATCATAGTGGATATGAGGGAATTTATGAGCAGTCTCCCAAATGTGCTGCACCAGAAAGGCATGCGGGTTGTACCGGTGACCTTGGAAGTGGGAGATTACATACTCTCTCCATTCATATGTGTGGAACGGAAGAGCATATCGGATCTCTTTCTCAGTTTTTCATCCGGTCGTTTATATCATCAGGTGGAAATGATGTCCCGCTATTATCGCATACCTGTTCTTCTGATTGAGTTTTCACAAGATAAAAGCTTTTCGTTTCAGGTTTGTAACAATTGAAGCAGTTGTTCATATCATTCTTCGTCTAACTACTATTTAATTTAATTAATTATTCAATTAATTTTAACTACTACTTTATTTTGCTTGACAAAAATGTGGTTTGTCTGTCCAGTCTGCCAGTGAAATCGGCGACGATGTTACACCAACTAGCATCATATCTAAGTTGTCGTTGCTGGTACTTCATTTTCCTCGGCTTCGCATCGTCTGGTCTCGTAGCTTACATGCTACGGCTGAAATTTTTGCCACGCTCAAAGCAAACCAGGACGAGCCAGATGAAAATAAGGCAACTAGAGTTGGTGTCCCATCAGAGGATGGCAATGTCGAAGATGATGTCAGGTAACATGTGGGCCGGTCTACTTTAAATAATTAATTGGTTAGATCAAATGTTACCTTCTTTAAAGGATGAATTTCGATTCCCATCCATGTTATATATGTCGACTCAATTATCCCCTAAACAGGCAGCTACAAAATCTATTGATCTTATGTTCATGTCTATATATTCTTTTATACAAGTATATAGAAAACTACGACAACCGTGTTATTGTTTTTGACAATATTGACGAATGTATCTTTCTTGGCAGAGCCGAAAATTTCAATACATCCGCAGTGGAATTCCTTAGGCGGCTCCCTGGGGTTACTGATGCCAACTACCGATCAATAATGGAAGAATGCAAAAGCCTGGCAGAACTTGCGATGCTACCGATGGATAAGCTTTCAGTTTTAATGGGAGGCCACAAAGCTGCGAAAACCTTGAGAGATTTTCTTGATGCCCGATACCCAACCTTGCTTTAGAATTCATTCGAGTCCGATTTCAAGGTAAATTTCTTTTCAAGATTTATTCATCGTCTTGCTATGCTAATTTCCGAGGGGGGCTTAATGAGTGTATTGCTATTATCTCCATTGTAGTTTTGAGGTTGATAATTTCTTCTTGGGATCTCATATTTGTTGCTTTAATTATAATTTGTTGTAGTGAATAAAAGACATATAATGATTTAAATTATTTGTTTGGGTTCGATTTGAAATTAGGTTTTTTATTTGAATTTTAGTTTAAATCATTATTTGATTATAATTTTTTCAATAAGAATACATGTCCAGTGTGACAAATTATTTATCTTGCTTGATCATGGTAATCATTTTGTTGATTGGTAAAATTTGGATTGAAATAACACTTTATTTAATTAATTATATTGTTCCTCAAACCTTAACGAATCGTGGCACTTACTAACGACCATTTTGGATGTGTATTCATCTTGATAGTGTTATTTAAGTTCATGTTCATGTTAAATCATTTTTAATTATATTATATTATATTGGAATTGTATTTTATTTTTGATTTTTTTTACAAAAATTAGTATTATCTTCAACATTTTAACAAAGTGAATTTTGAGGTTTTGGTGATCTTAAGAATTGAATAGTAAAAAAAGTAAATAATTGTCATGTAAACAAAATTAAAGGTTATTCATTTATTCAACCATTATCAATTATTCATTTTGCTTATCATATATAATTTATCTAGAGCATATTCGAAAAATATAATTAGGAATTCCCGTAATTAATAAAAAAATAATTTAAAGATATTGAAAAAATAAAATTAAGATTCAGTATATATCAGAAAAAAATAACTAAAATTATCATTAAAAAGTAAAAACTAGAGAAATTATTTTCTTTTATATTTACCGAAAAAGATAAATAATGGGAATCGAAATTATACTTTTACCCTGTGTATATATGTATATATATATATGCCAACCCCACAACTCCTCTCACATGTCGTATATGCCAATAGTTAGGTATTGAATGAGGATTGTTGGGTATGAGATTGTTGGGTGTCACCCGTGGGAAGATATTGGAAACACTCTTTATTTATAAAGGTGAAAGACAATTCTTGTTATCATAGATTAATTTATTGAGAAGGAACAAAGGTGAAGGACAATTCTTGTTATCATCAATTAGTTTATTGAGACGGATCCCGTATTTTTTTTTTCTCTGACAATCCGGATCTTATCAAAAAGCATAGGGAACTTGTCCGAGGATTTTGTGATTGATATGGATTTCGTCGTTCAGCTACAGCATTATACTTGTATTCATCAAGAATTTTCAAACAAGTTCTCTATGCTTTTGATAAGATTCGGATTGTTTTCTTGCCCACAAAACCAGTAGGAAAAATTGAAGATGATCCGACAAAATCTTTTCCACCGAAGACAACAAGATCGCTCGTATTAGTTTCATCCAACGAAGTTGCTTGGTGGCATTTTTAAGTGAAAGATAATTCATCTTATCACCGATTGATTTTAATTTTAAGATGGAACCTCATATTCTTTCTTGGCATCAAATTGACCTTATTAGATAGCATATTGATCGTAGATGTATTCATGTGCTGAGTAAATTGCCAACATTTTGTTATTTATTTACTTTGTGTCTTTAGAGGAAAACATAGCTTAATGATTCAATAGATTTTTTAGATCTTCAACCAAAAACTTAAAGAAAACGTAAGTTTGTAACTATAACATAGTAACACATAATTACATCAATTAATTAAAAATATATACAAAAAAAAAGAAAAACCTAATACTTGAATTGCACCAAACAATAAGTTTTGCAAAAATGGGCAAGTTTGGCAAGAATACTTAGTGTATTATTTTGCCCATTTCATTTTCGTGTAACAAAACTACATGAACTAAACTTGTTACATCAATGTTCGAACAATTTTGTTAACTCAAATGAAAATTATGAATGGATTCAATCCATTGAAGAAATTGTAGTAAACTCTATGTAAGAATGTTAGGAAACCTCTAAGAGAGAATAGTAGCCAATCAAAGAATGTTAGACAATGTCTAAGATAGAATAGTAGCCAATCAAGAGCGGGAGCGATATGATCATGCCGAAGATAACCCTATAAAGATAAGCAATAATGAATTAGTAATGAATACTTCGATCGAAAGATAGGTATTTTCAAGAAAAATACTAAGATTAAAAAAATTAAAAGTTTACGCTGTGCTGAGGACAGTAGGGTTGACGTTGTATTCTTGAGCGATGATACACGATAAAATCGATTGTGGTAAAGCTGCCTGGAGTGAACAATGAGATTTTATGAGTTTGTTTTTATCATTTTGAGTTATCTACAATCAATATATCAATTTTTTAATTTAATAATTGTGGTCCTTACATAATAGTAAAATATCCTTACTCTTGAAGTAAAATTATGAATATTTTACTGTCTTATTTTACAATCTATCAATTGTACTATAGGATGTTTTCCTCAAGATACTGTTTAATCTATGTATCATACGAGAAATATTAATATTATTTACCGTCATGATTGCTACTCGAAGAATGTTGGATCTCAAGCCTAAGGCGAGAGAACTTGAGAACATAACAAGTGGCCCGACCACAAATCTCAAAACCAAGGCGAACGCGGCACGCTTTATGCCACATGATATTACCTTCTCTTGCAACGCCATAAAAATTCCTACAAAGAAATGCTAAAACATTAAGGCTATTTACATAGATATTTTTGGAGTTTTTAACATTTTATTTAACAATAAATTTTTTAAAAATATCACATCAAATATTAAAATATTATTGTTTTCAATTTTATTTTTTTAAACTCCAAAAGTCTAAATAAAACAGAGCTTAATTAGCAATGTATCGTAAACATATCCTTAATCTTGTCGAAACATGTTGATTGGAAAAAAAAAAAATCAGCATTGCTTAGCAACAACTAAGAATAGTAAGTAAACAAACTTCGAACATTAGATTAACCATCGAATAATAAACTTTAATGATTTCAATTTACACAACATATGATGTTTAACTTAGCGATAGCCTATTGAGAAAGATACGTACCGAGAGAGAACATTGCTAAGCAGCTTCCGGCATTGGCCATAATCATAATCGAACCTTGTACGAGGGTTGGTAATTCGATATCAAACCTTTTACACGGTAAATCATTCATTTCTCGATACGTGAAGTTAAAAAAAAAAAAAAAAACCGAATATTAACTACGAGTATTAACAAATATTAACATTATACTACCTCTGCGCCAAAAAAGCCCAAGTGAGGCCAATGGGACAAGCATACGAATTCGGGTTCGCCGCGAGCTTCAAGAAAACTTTCTTCAAAATCGTTGACAAATTACTTTGGCTTGCCGTGTTTTGGACATTACTTTGGCTCGCCGTGTTTTGAACATTACTCTGGGTTGCCGTGTTTTGGACATTACTCTGGGTTGCTGTGTTTTGGACATTACTCTGGGTCGCCGTGTTTTGGACATTACTCTCGCTTGCCGTGTTTTGGACATTACTATTATTCGTTGTTGTTGTTGTTGTTGTGGCGTTTGTCGCGTCGGGTCCAACTTCCACGACGACATGAGGCGGTTGATCTCGACTCGGAGGATCCAAAGCGGCGGGTCTAGCCGCGGTTTTAGCGTATTGAAACTCCAACAAAAACAAAAGAGTAGGAAACCAAATGAGAGTTTGCATGACCTGCGACGTGATGGCGAGATCTCTCCCGGCCGGTCCGTACATTGCGCTGAGCAAGGGGACGCCGAGGACGAGGGTGTTGTTCAAGCACGCGAGGGAGAAAGTCGTAATTGCCCACGACGCGGAGGCCTTTTTGGAGGTGGTGACCCACACGATTAACACCGTGGCGAAGATGGCCTTGGCGACGACGTCGCTCGCAATGTAGCGAAGGCTCATGTTGTAGGGATTGATTGAAGAGGTGAATTTGAGATTGAAGAAAGGGACGACGAAATAGCAATTCAATCGGTTGATACCGTTGCATTGCTCGATTTCGAACATTCGCCATCCTTTGATCGAGAGGAAGCCTAGGCCGAGCGCGACGTAGAGCGGCACCATGGCCGACACTACCTTGTATACATCTCCCCAAGTAATCATCGATCTTGGTCGATCTTGATTCGATCTCGATGTTCTTGATTCGATCTTGTGATTTGGTTTAGTACACTAGAAAAAGAATGTAGTGTGTGGTGTTTTTTAGTTAGTTTTTGGTTTTGGGTTTTTGGTAGAAATGTGAATGCGCGAGTGTGTATTTATTTTGTACATGAGCTTGGCCAAGAGAAATTTGAGTTGGATTTTGGATTTGTTGTGCTTAAGGTATTTATGATTTACCACATGTTTTTTCTTTGCTCTTATATTTAGTATTTGTGTGTTTGTGTGTGGAGCTATTTTGTATGTTCGCCTTTCGTTCTCGTGTTTATTGCTATGACTTATACTTATGTTTTTATTAGATGTAATAATAAATATATAAATAATGTGCTTGGTTCAAAATTTGAATTTTAACTATATTATTTGATTTTAGATAATTGAGTACAATATTAATAGATTTGGATAAAATAAAGTTTTAACATAATTTAAATTGAGTAGCTACTAGTATAAATTTCTCTCCATTTCCACGACCATTTTAATTGCACTAATTTTAATTTTTGTACGGTTTCTATCTTTTGTCTTTTTCTTCCAGCTTAGTTTGTTTATTTTCCTTTATTTTCTTCTTCATGCACCTTTTGCTTCCGTGCTTTGCTTGCATTTATTATTTTTATTTTTATTATTATTATTATTTATTTTTCTACCTTTTCATTTATTTTTTTGGATTTTTTAGAGAGGGTAGGAGAACCCAACCAATATTAGATTTAGATAAACTAAAGTTTTAATTCAAATATAAATTTGGTTGGTAGTAATATAAATAGAGTAAAAGACAGCCTCCCATGTTAATTTTCATTTTTATACAGTTTCTCTGTTTGTTTTTTCTTCCAACTTAGTTTATTTCTTTTTCTTTATTTTCTTCTTCATTCACCTTCCTTGCTTGCATTTATTATTTTTTTATTTTCTTTTTCCTTCTATTATTTTCTTTTTCAAATACGATTGCAAATTCTTTTTGGAAAAAGTCGAAGAACCTATCTGAAATTAATAATTTTGGAGTAGTAGTATAAATAGATTAATAGACTAACCACAATTTCCTCTCTCTTTCTTCCCACATCAATTTTAATTTTTATGTCGTTTATCTCTTTGTCTTTCCTTCCATCCTAGTTTATTTATTTTTCTTTATTTCTTCTTCATGCACTTTTTGTTTTTGTTTTTTTTTTTTTCCACTTTGCTTGCATTTATTATCTTTATTATTTTCTTATTTTTCCATTTTTTCATTTTTTTTTTCTTCAATTATTTTTGGAAGAAAACGTAGAATTCATCCAAATTTTGGCTGACTTATTTCGATAAATCATCGAAAAGTATTTTAAACGACAACAAAAAATAAAAAAATTGAATTTAAATATTCGATATTATTCACATCATAATTGCATCCTTGCTGATGAGTCAAGTGAAGAACCAAAGATAAAGATGGACAAGGTTGTAGGGATAAATTTATCGGAATTAATCCTAAATTATCAGATTTTAGTAGAATTTTACATAAATAATATTATTTAGATTTAACAAAGTAATATTATTTAGATTTAGTTAGATTATTTTACTTTTACATATTATGAAGATTTAATTAGATTGTTTTACTTTTACATATTTTTTCTCCCCTCTTTCTCTTTCACAATCTTTCTCTCATTATATACATATATCTATGCCTCGACGAGCCTAAATAAAAAATTCGAGGGCTCATCTTGGCGACATTATATCTATGCACCATTGTCCTAATATCAAATATGGAAAGTGTGTGTTTATCTTAGCAATCGACGACACAATAGAGGGTCTCACTTGTGATCTTTTTGATGCATTTTTGTTAAGTGTAAGTCCATTTTGTCATCTTTTACCGATCAAATTATTTTTATTGACGAAATTGATTCGATCAATAGCACCTAAGCTAGGGAAGAGCCATGGTGAAGTAGAAATTGACGATGTTACTCTTATGCTTTGTTTATCGCCAATATGGTGTCCTAGATTTCTTTTAACATAGTATCAGAGTCATAGTTAACTATTTTAGATAGGATATTGATCGTGATTTCAATATACATCAATCACAAAACCAATTTGTGAATGATCGATTAGTTGACATATATATATATATACACGTATATGTATGTATATCAAAGGTTGTTATATATGCATTCCTACTTACACTATACACATCCTTCCTAATGTAAAAATCTAAATCCAAAGGCCAACAACAATAAGGAGTATTAGGGAAAGCCATTCCTTACCTGACATTTACCTATACAGATCGTCGCCGTCGCCGGCAGACGCGGAAAATGGGTCCGAGGCAGAAGCAGCGCCGGAAGTCTCGGGGAAACGGAACTCAGTTCCGAATCCCCGGGACTGTTGCAAGGTCTGGGCAAACGCCTTGTGCTTACGTATATCCTCATCACTAACACTTCTACGAGCATACTTCATCGACTCCTCAAAATGTGCAGGCTTGATCTCCGGGATCTCGTCCTCAATGTCTTCGTCCATGGAGTCGAGATTTTCGACTTTTCGACTTTCCCTTTCTTTGTCCTGAAAAACAAACATACCTATCAATGTCCTCACACCTAAAAGCTTTTAAACTTGAAAGGGATACGAATCTTGTACGTAGACGATAAGCATAATATAAGCAGAAAAGGAGGACGAGGAGACGTACTTTCTTAATCGTCTCCCTTACAGCGTATTTGCAAGCCCTTTGGCATATTTCTGTGATATCAGCTCCGCTGAATCCTTGAGTGTACTTGGCAAGAGCCCGAAGATCGACATCTTTGGAAAGAGGCGATTTTCGAAGGCAGGCCTTAAAGATTTGATGGCGCGAGTCTTCATCTGGCAAAGGGATATAGATTAGCTGATCGAGACGGCCTGGACGTAGAAGTGCTGGATCGATTATATCAGGCCTATTGGTTGCCCCCATTATGAAAACAGTCTTTTTTGCGTTCATGCCGTCCATTTCTGTGAGTAGTTGATTAAGAACTCGATCAGCAGCACCATCGGCGTCTCCAGCGCTGCTTCCTCTCTGCAGCAACACCAAGAAGGATCATTACTCACAAATGTTAAATGTGTCGATTAATAGTTGAATTCTTCGAGTAGGTACTTTAAAACATATAGAGAAAAACAAAATATAGATTAGTTAAGATAATACAAACATTCACCATGAAGATGGAGGGTGGAAGTAACTTATAATAGGACTTAACCTGTGTGGCAATGGAGTTGAGCTCATCGAAAAAGAGTACACAGGGAGCCGACTGTCTAGCCTTGTCGAATATTTCCCGAACATTAGCTTCACTCTCTCCAAACCACATTGTGAGCAGTTCAGGTCCCTTAACACTTATAAAATTGGTTCGACATTCAGTTGCAATGGCCTTGGCGAGTAGAGTTTTGCCACATCCGGGAGGGCCGTATAACAGAACACCCTTCGAAGGCGACATACCAAATTTCTCGAACTTCTCAGGATGTTCCACCGGATATTGTACAGTCTAAGGCATACGTATCGAAGAAATTAGCAACCTTACTTTGTGAAATATGTTAGAGCAAAATAGTTTGTTTAGATTACCTCCTGAAGTTCCCTTTTGACATTTTCAAGTCCTCCGATATCTTCCCAGGTAACATTGGGTACTTCAACAACCTGTTGATTG
Source organism: Andrographis paniculata (assembly GCF_009805555.1). Classification (NCBI taxonomy): domain Eukaryota; kingdom Viridiplantae; phylum Streptophyta; class Magnoliopsida; order Lamiales; family Acanthaceae; genus Andrographis; species Andrographis paniculata. The sequence continues at coordinate 1,341,040 of NW_026137634.1, read as the reverse complement.
GTTAAGATAATTATAACAAACATATTTTCCCTTAAGATGAAAACCACATGATCGCATGCTGGATCAAACATAAGTTCACTTACAGTCTCCCTTAAAACAGAAGGATTGCTTGCTCTAAGAGCATTGTGGAAGTGATCATTGGTAACTGCCATGGAATTTACTACATCAGCATCGATCGAATCGTCTTCCAAATCAATGATCTCCATTTTCTCTCTAATGCACTGCAGTGCAGCATCAGTGCACAGGGCGGCAAGGTCAGCGCCAACATAGCCATGTGTGTCTTTCGATATTCTTTCTAGATCAACCTGCATTTGTATAATTGTCCCCAATGAACTTGAACTTGATCGACAGCAAGAAAACAAGGTATATATGTGTGTGTATAAACAAGGCATAAGACTAACATCATCAGAGAGTTTCATGTTTTTGGTATGAACATGAAGAACTTCAAGGCGCCCGACCCCATCAGGAACACCAAAGTCTATTTCCTTATCAAACCTTCCAAATCTTCTGAGAGCAGGGTCAATGCTGTTGGGACAATTAGTCGCCCCAATAACAATGACATGATCACGAGATTTTAACCCATCCATTAGTGTCAAAAGCTGAGAAACAACCCTCTTTTCTACTTCAACATGGCTCTTCTCTCGCTTGGGTGCAATCGAATCAATCTCATCAATAAAAATAATTGATGGGGCATTGTCTTCAGCCTGCTCAAATGCACTTCTCAAATTGCTCTCACTCGTCCCAGCCAGGCTGGACATTATTTCTGGTCCATTAATCAAAATGAAGGATGCACCGGTTTCGTTGGCAACAGCTCTGGCGATCAAGGTTTTACCAGTACCAGGAGGTCCATAAAGCAAAATCCCTTTGGGAGGTTTCACACCAATTGATTTGAAAAGTTGAGGGCGCTTCAGTGGTAATTCCACCAATTCTCGAATCTGAGCCATTTGCTTCCTAATGCCACCCACATCGTCATAGCCAACCTCATCCAGCCTATCCTCATCTTCTCTCTTCAAAGGCTCATCTTCACAGACTATCTCAGTATCAGGAGCAACAATACAATACTCTGCAGGATCAGTCATTATAACTTTAAATTCCACATTTCTTATCTCCCCTCTAACGAGAAAATGATCCCCCATTCTCACAGGGCGATATGCTTCAGAGAAGTAAGCTGCACAAGAAAACCAATGATTGCAAAGAGTACAAGAAAATAAAAAATAAAAAATCCAAGGTTAAAAGGTTCAATTAAAGATGGAAGATTAGACTTACGCTTAACAAAACCATCAAAAAGATCATCAGTGAGATCCTCTATTGTGTCGTCAATTGGTAATATAAACACGCGGCTTCCATATTTGATATTAGGACACTGGTGCACAAATACAATGTCGCCAAGATGAACCCTCAAATTCGACCTTACAACTTTGTTCATCCTTATCTTTGGTTCTTCACATGACTCATCATCAAAAGCAATGCATACTGTATCCTTTCTTTTCTTCCCCTTGAGTTTCCATCACACCAAAGTGTATATTACATTGTGATTGAACCAGAATATTTCCACATTCAATATCAGTTCTAGTTTTCACATAAAAGAATATGCACTATCTGACTGTATGCCAATATCGAATTTCACGTAAATATGCCTTAACCAGTGATCGAAAATTAAACGATTAGCTTAACATGCACACATTCTAACCACTTAAAAGGACATTAGAAAATCATAAGAACCCTAACTTCGAATAGAAGAAGGAAATTTAAAAATCAAGAGGCGAAGCTTCAGAAGAGTGGTATTACCTTAACCAAAATTGTATCTCCACGGGAAAACTTGAGCTTCTCCATGGTCGTAGGGTGGAGCGAGACGACAGAGTTATCATCGGTAACTGCTTCATCAACAATCAGGCGATTCGGAGCCTTTTTCCTATCCAAGATCGCCGTCGAGAAGTCCTTTTTGCCTCCCTTTCTGTTCAAAAGAAAGTAAAGAAATTCCGTCAGATTACTTCATTGTAAACCAAGAAAATAGATGCGATTCATCAACAAATAGCGACTCACGACTCAGAAGACTCCGGATGATTACTCATGGCGAAACAAGCAACGGTACATTGCGAGGAGGAGCAAAGATTTCGAAAATGGAGACAGTTGGAAGTGAAGATGAAAAAATGCAGTGTGAGTTCTGTGTATCCGTTGCATACTTGCATATTCGTAACGAACAGGTATTTATACTAATTCAAAAAAATAATAAATTTAAATCCGTAATTTTAATTTTATTTTTAGCCCCTCGGTTAATTCAAAAGTATAATTCAGTCCCTACTTATTAGGATTGTAAATGATCAAAAAATTGTATTCGAATATTCGAAATTTCAATATCCGTATTCAAAACATTATAATTTGAATATAAATCAATTATAAATATAAAGTTTTAATATTAGATTTGATATTTGTAAAATTTATATGTATTTTTTTCTATCAAGTTGTCTAAATACTATTATAACAAATTTTAATAACAAAATTTTAAATATAATTCAAAATTGTATGACACTTTTTATATTTTTATCAGATTCTTTTTTCGTTCAAAAATATCATATAAAATATTTTTTTTATTATATTACAAATTAATTTTACATTAAAAATATCACATCAACCTCTATTTATATCCATATCAAACAAACTAACCAAATTAAAAAATCGAAACCCACAAAGAAATACACTCAATATTTTTATGCAATGTTTTTAAAAATATAAAAAAACAAAATTTCATGATAGTTGAAATATGAAAAAAGATTCAATAAAATTTCTGACAAAGAGCATTTTTTATGTTGTCTACAGGTCTTAGGCAAGAAGATGCTCTAATGGCCTAACACAAAGTTACATACATATATATATATATATCAAATGTAGTTATTGAAGGAATCTCTAGCAAGAACAACAGATCAGATGTGATTCATAACTTACTAATAGAGACACTCCATTCTCACTCTAACTGCTAATTTTCTATTAACAGACACATCTTCAAACCGTCCATACCATACTTCGATTCCTTCTCTAGACAGCATGAATTTGATTATGAGTAGTCGCCGTTGTCGCCGTCGCCGCCGAGTTTATTTCCGACCTGTCGGGAGCCGGGTTGGCATGGAAAGCGGACGGTCGTGCCGAGCCTTCAGCTAGTTTGAGCGAGAGCGTCGAGGGGCCGGCGTCACCGAGTGATTCGCCCAGGCTTAGTTTGGACATCCCGATGAGCTCGTCGACGTTGATCGGGCTCTTTGAGTGGACGGCGGTAGGTTTCACGACTTCGTGAGTTTCTTCCTTGGGGGGCGGGTCTGCGTTGTACCCTGCCCATATTGGGATCGACACCGGGTAGAATGGGGCCGCGTACGCGGGATAGATGACGGGGAATGGGTATTGCGGGGCGCCGTCTGGGTTTGCGGGAATGGTTTCGTTGTCGTTGTTGTAGCTGGCAGATTCCATCGACTCGCTTTCTTCGTCCACGGCTGGTGGTGGGACGGGAGGGCTGGTTTGTGCCTCGGCTGGCAGCGGATTCAGGGGGAGAAAGTCGCGGGATTCTATGGGAAGATCGACAGACTGCACAATAGGTAAGACAATAAGGAAATTAGGTTTAATTCAAGAACACAAACAGCATAAATCGAACTACATAAATCGAACATATAAAAATGGTGATCTAAAGATATAGTTTAAACTTGATTTCAGAGGTAACATCTACAAGACTATTACGACACAAACACAGCAGTTTATGCAACATTGTCAGTGCGGCAAACAATACCAAACGATGAAACCACAACATGAGATAATGCATTTTGAGACTCCATTTTGAGTTGCATTCTTGAGTTATCATTCAGACAGCCTGCTCAGTAAACTGGTCGAGAAACATTGTGCAAGAAAAATCTAAGGACGAGATTCTCAAATTTGTAAAAATGAAGAAATTCCAAAGAACAGAACCTATGTTTGGTAAAAACCCTACAGAATCGACAATGGCTTCATTAGCTCAATATTTCAGCAGAGAATTAGTACCACATCAATACAAGAACATACGGTAAGACCGATAAACCTCAAAATGCTATGAAACATTCATATAAGAAGGGCTTTATTTAACTATGAAAACCAGTCTTAATACCTTTAAGCGAAGATAATCTAATCATTTAGGCATTATCATCGATGAATATAGTTAAAGCGGAAATCGGAAAAATAAAACAAAAAAATGGAAGATTTAACACTATTTGGAACCAATATATCACAATGAAGCAAATCAAAATCGGGCAGGGGCAGAGCACAATTATAATTTAGAGACGAGTAAGTAGCACAAAACTAAATATTTCTAACTCACATTCAGACTCAAGCCATTCAAGGTTCAAATGGCGAGAGTTGTTTCAACTGGGTAAAAAGGATGACATTCAATGTGAGTGGTTGAAAATAGGACATGGATATCTATTTGGCGTTGTACAGTACAAAACGGTCAATAACACTGAGCTTAAGACCACTACAGACTACCTTCTTTCTTATCTACAGAACGAAAATAAAATGGCAGAATAGAGAATTTAAAAAAAAAAAAAAAGAAGTCACAGAACTATTGTAAGGTTTAGAACAAAACTCAAGTGTTAGAATAGAAAAGGTGTCACAATATTTTACTATGTAATCACTACGATTTTCTATAAAACTACGCTATTTTATCACAAAAACATCACAAACAACCACTATATAAGCAAAAAAAGAAAAATATAAATACAAACACTAACACTAACACAACCACAACCACAAACCAAGCACATTCTTTAAGGCAGAGAGCTAACAGGAAATTTAGTTAGAGTCACCTTACTGTATCCAAGCATTGAAAAGTAACAAATATACGATAAAAACGAAAATCAAGCCATCATTTCAGAGATACAAGTAGTTGCACTATAAAAGACCGACTAGGAACATCATTAATTTGACTAAAGAAACAACAAGAATACCATAACATGTTTCAAGCTCTTTCATGATAACCTAATTATAAAGCAACGCTCGGATATATCTACAATGGCTCCAAAACTCAAACTTGGTGGGACAAGCAGAAATACACAGACCAATTCGACCTAATATCAACTCCATTAGTAAGAAAAAGAAATAGCATCTTTAAGCCACAGTATATACATATATATACATACATATATATACACACATGATACAACCTGCTATGATATTACCGTAATAGAAAACCAGATACCGTACGTATAACTAAATAACACACTTTAAAACCACACCATATATGCCCGCTCTGATCATTATTGCAGAAATCGTAGGAAGAGAATATTCTAACAACATATCCAATATATTTAATCGATCTTTCAAATATTAAAATTCAGATTGGATAATATTTGGCCTGACAAAAATCAGTTAAGCAAATATGATTCATCGGCCTGACATATTCCTGTTTTCAAGAAACTAAAAAGGAAGCTTACTTCATCAGCCACGATATCAAAGAGACTCGACCGTCTCTTCCTTCTCGACACGTTGCTTTGCCTTATGAAGTACTTTTGGGCATGACTAGCCACCTGAGTAGGCGTCCTAGAAATTACATAGTTCCGCGCAATGCCGCGCCAGTCTCCCTTTCCGAGTTTTTGCAGGCCTAGTAGAAACATCCTATGCTCCTCCTCCGTCCATGGAACACCTTAAAAAACAACCGAGAATTTCAAACAAAGAATTCACCATTTTCAATAGCTACACACAGTGGTCATTAAAATCATTTACAGAAATGTAGAAACACCATTAACACTTGCTGAAGCAGAATTAATCGAAAGAACTTGATCAAACCAGAGGCTGTGCATATAACTTGAATCGATTGAGCTAATGATCAGGGAAAGAAACATGGTAAGATTTAGATTAGTACATAAGATTTTATCAGATTATGAAATACTTCTTCAATTCATACTTCAATTGAACCAAAACCAGTCAATTGAACAAAAAACCTAAGAACTGAAAAATCTGTAGATTAAGAACTGAAAACCTTTCTTCCTCTCACGGTTGGAAGACGATCCAGCAACGAAGTCTTCGGAAGCGTAACCGTCGGCCGATGGATGGTCGGGAGTATCGGCCGGAGAGTCTCCATGGACGGCGCCGTTTTGAGCACCACCGCCGCTACCGCCGCCGCCGCCGGACATATACTGCGACAGATTACCCATACTAGCGCTCTTCCGGATCGAGCCATCAGTCAATCGAACTCCAAAAAGCTTCACCCCTCGATTCGGACACGTCCGCGAATTATGCCCGTTGTGGCTGCAATGCGAGCATCTCCTCGTCATTTCTTCAATCGGAGCCCTCGAACACGCCGACTAAACGGATCGGATTTGGTACATGACCCGATTGGATAAAAAAGATTCGTCTTTTTATCGCGCAATCGGCCGCCGCCGCGCAGAGATTGGAGACGAGGAGGCGATGGAGATGGTGGCGCTGCGAGGGTTGGGATTTTTGAGGAAGAAAGTGAAACCCGTCGTCAGTCAGGAGATAAGATTAGATTAGCGAATGCTGCGGTGTACCTCCGGCCATGGAATTTATATATATATAATTCTATTATATATGTATTTTGTATTGCGGAAATCCAAATTGGATCAAGAATCCGCCATTAGATGGATAATTAGACCTCGAAATACTCTGCTTAATCTTGTAATAGATGATGCCTTTCTTCTGCTGCTACTCCTACAAGAGCTGCTGCTGCTGCGTCTTTGATCCCACCTGCTTCTTTCCAATTATGTATACTCGCCCAATTTGGGGGTCTTTTTAGGGTTAAGTATAACCACTGTGGTCTGAGTTTAATTGGAATCTTTTCAAGATTTATTATTATTATTATTAATTAATTAATATTTTATTGTTATTTTAATTTTATACTCTTAATTAATTCATAATGTGATTATTTTAAAATAAACAAAGCTTATCTTATCCAACCATGTGACTGTTTATATGAATTTAAATTACATTGTAATGTGCTTAGTAGTACTCCTACGTAACTTCTGATTAGTAGCTTAAGGATGTTTTTTATTTATTCATATAGAGTGGTTTTTTTAGTAATAAATATATGAGTAAGGTTGCTAACAATTAATTTAAAAATAAAATATATTTTATCCGTATCTTTTACTACTTCACATAGGTTAACCGGGCCAGTAATTCTAGGAAAAAAGAATACTAAAATGATCGAAATATTTTAGTCCCTCCCTCAGTATCTCCATAACAAAGTATTCATTTTATTTTTTAATAACGATAACATCTACTAACATTACAAATACTTTTACAATTTAAAATATATTACACAATGTGTTACTTTTATATTACACAATACTGATAAGGCTATTTTAGTTATTTCTATTTTATTCCTACTATATTCTAATATAATATTAATATTTCTAAAAAGCAAACAGATACATAGTTATGGGACGAATAGAGTATATGCATATATAAAAAAAATATTGTAAGTATCGAAATTTAGTATGATAATTTTTCGGTATGATAACATTATATAATTTAATATTTATGGTATACAATCGATTTGTTCACTTAGTGCTTTTCTCATAAATTTATTTTTTATGTTTGATGTTAAATATGAAAAATTGTATCGGTAATATAAAAAAATAATATTTTATATTAAAAATTTGCTTTTATGAATAAATAATATATATATGTATAATTTGTTAATATATGTATATATATTGTATTTTGAAAATAATATTTATAGATAATTGTGCCGAAAAAAAATGCAATGTAAACAAAATGAATATATTTTTCGATATTTTGATTTATATCGATATTTTGGTATTTATTGGTATATAATGATATCGTACAAATGATTTGGTATATCGATTTTTTTGTAAGGTATCATTATATATCCTGCAAATTAGGTCGACACTATATCACTAGGTCATCACTTACGAGAAACGTGTGTTTGCTTAAACATTGTCCTATTAAAATGATTTTAAAAAGTAACTAAATTTCACAACAGACAACACCCTCGTGTTGATTTAACACACCCTTGTTCAATTTTTTATTATGAATTAAACATAGTCATATTTATGTCACACAATTTTGTTCTTAACATAACTATCTTCTAGAGCAACAACTATATCATTATATAGTACTTTTATTTTTCATATGTATTTGCAATGATATTATGCAAATAAAGCATTACATATATTTCGTATAATGAAAAATAGATAACCCCTTGCGCCTCAAATCACTTGCTACACAAGGTTTGCCTAGTGTGTCTTTTTCGTCGAGCCTGATTTGCAGGGTATTAGGTTCGACCGAGGGTTTACCCAATGCACACTTTCGGGTATTGACTACGGATTCCCACGTCATAAAAGAAATAAAAATAAAAAATAGATAATCCTGTAAAAGATGCCATGATATGAAGAGTAAACTTATAATTGTAAAATCATTGTTCAATTGAAAAATAAAATAGAAGCAAATATGAATAAATCTATCTAAAGAAAACAATAAATTGGATCAAAAAACATTTCAATGAACAAGAGCATGCGGAGAATATTAACTGTGTTTAGTAAATATATTTTTTGGACAAAATAACATAAAATTATAAAATTCTCTCATGGGTGTCGATTGCCGGAGTTTGCCTTCATCTCTGTTCGATATGTTGTTCTTGAACAATATCTATTTTTCTTTTTGAAATTTGGTTAATTTGTTCTTAAATATTTGATTCTGTTTTATTTCGAAATTGTAAATTTGAATTCAGACGCCTCTATTATTGTTTCCGTTTGGTCAGAAAGGTTATAATGGGTTATGGACAACGAATACTTTTTAAGGGAGTGAGTTCATATAATTAAATTATTAACTAAATTAACTCATTCATTGACAAAATAAATGTAAATTTTTGGTCGAATCTAAACCATGTGTGACAAATAATCTGAAGGCATAGGGGTTCAAACCCATAACTTCATAGTCATGAGTGCACTCCATTCCACTAAACTATCTCTTACGGAATGAGGAAAGATCTTGATACGAAATACAAGTGTTCACGAAGTAAGTACTTGGCTTTTGCAGCCATTTGGATCGTTGGACCAATGATTGAGAGATTAAAAATACTCTATTCATCTCATATTTATATATTTATTTGCTATTTGCACGAAATTTTAAAAATATTAGTATTATATTATGATAAAATAGAAATAAAGATAAAAAGACAAAACTAACCCTATTAGTATTGTATAATATAAAAGTAATGACATTTCTGTAATATATTGTAAATTGAAAAGATATTTATAATGTTATATAGATACTATAATTACTAAAAAAAAATAATAAATACTTTTGTTACGTACGAAATTTAGAATTAGGTTAAAAGCCCAAGGTAAAAAGAAGAATGGGCCTGGCAATAGGGTTAATTGAACTGGCTGAAGGACACTGTGAGGAAATCAAGGAAAATAGATTTATTTCTAAGGAAAATACAAGCCGGAAGGTCCTCAGGTCGGTAGGTCCTCAAGACGGAAGGACCTCAGGTCGGAAGGATCTCAGGTCGGTAGGTCCTCAGGTCGGTAGGTCCTCAAGACGGAAGGTCCTCAAGACGGAAGGTCCTCAAGACGGAAGGTCCTCAGGGCGGAAAGACCTCAGGTCGGAAGGATCTCAGGTCGGTAGGTCCTCAAGATGGAAGGACCTCAGGGTGGAAAGACCTCAGGTCGGAAGGATCTCAGGTCGGTAGGTCCTCAAGACGGAAGGACCTCAAGTCGGAAGGTCTTCAGGTCGGGAGTTCCTCAAGGCGGAAAGTCATCAGGACGGGAAGTCCGCAGGTCGGGAGGCTTTCAGGTCGGGAAAAGGAAGAAAGTTAAGATCTCAAGAATTGATCCAAATCCAGACCGAAGTCGGGCAGACGCGGAGGTCTGTTAAGAGGAAGGTCGGGCAAGGAAGAGGTACGGACAGACGCGGAGGCCTTTGATCAAAGACAGGGGGCGGTTGATATGGAGGTCGGCCCAAGTGGGGTCGGGCGAAGAAGTAGGTCGGACGAAGGACGAAGTCGGGCCAAAAGAGCGGAAGGTCTGTGGTCGGCTCAAGGAGTGAAATATAGGGAATTTTGGTCTGCTGGGGACACGTGTCAGCATGAGAAAGGTTGGAAGACGGTTGAGAAGGAGACGTTGTAACCGTTCGGGTGACGGTTTTCAGTACGGTTTCCCAGGGAATATTTAAGGATTTGGATCATCATTTGGCAAGGAATCTTCAATCAACTTCAACAAAGCAAAGTCAGATTTGGGGATCACCACTTTAAATTTCAGTCTTTTATTTTCCAGTTTATTTTTTGTACCGTACAGTGTTTAGAGATTCCTAATCTCAGGCACTAATTAATCAAGTTTAAGGATATTTTCTATATCTTTGAATTTTACTTTATTTTTGTTGAAAAATTACATCAACAAATTGGCGACCACAGTGGGAGCAAGACACAATTGCTCATTCCAATTCCGGCGATAATTTCATACGTCTTAGATCCGGCCGAATCATCGGAAGGGTTATGGCAGGTTCACAACCGCAAGCATCTTCGGCACCGGTGGGAGAATCCGTTCCGCCACCCATTGTGCCAAATGCCGGGGAAATCCCACAACCACCAACTGATTGGTGGTCTTATGTTCAACAAATGAACAACCAGCATACCTTGGTTATGCAGAATATGTTGCGTGAGCAACAAACGAACATGTTGCGTGAGCAACAGAGTCAGTTGCAGAACATGATAGATCAAGCACTGTCAAGGGTTAGTCTTCAACCCACTCAAACGCCACCGGGAGTGTCACCGTCCAGACCACAGGCAAATTTCGCAGGGCCTTCATTCGTGGATAGTACATTCCCAAGTGCCACAAATCCCAACCGAATGGATAGGGGAAAATCTCCTTTGACTTTTCCCAACAATGTTCCACTGGGACCAAGGGTTACCAATCCGCAGCCGAGCAATACAAGGGAGGACAGGCCTGAAGGATATATACATGATCCTATTCATATTCCTGTGCAGGATGCGTTCCATGTTCCTGATCATCAACGCTTTCATGTAGATCCTGACGAGATCGCACATATATTAAGGGATCAGTATGGATTAACTCCTCAGATGGCTAACCGCCCTGCATATCAGAAACCTTTCCCAGAAAGGGTCATTAATGAACACCCTCTCCCAAGGAATTATCGACCACCCGATTTTCATGCATTCTCAGGGGAGGACGGATCTTCCACCATAGAACATGTTGGTCGGTTCACAGCACAATTGGGAGAAGTTGGTAATAACCCTTTTTATAAGTTGCAACTGTTTGGCTTATCTCTTACTAGAACCGCGTTTTCGTGGTTTGCAAGTCTGCCTCCTGGACAAATTCAGACGTGGGAAGGACTGGAGACGGCATTTCATGCTAGATTCTTCAATCCTTTACCAACTGTTTCTTTAACAGATTTAATGGAATTGAGGCAGTATCCAGAAGAATCTGCTTCACAATTTATAGAAAGGGTGCGATTGATGAAGGGACGATGTCCTACGGTAATCAGTGAGAAAGAGATGACCAATTTAGTGGTCCGGAATATGCATACTCGCTTAAGAAAGGCACTCACTGCCCTGGATGTTGAGGATTTGGCAAGTCTTGCATCCAAGGCAGGACGTTTAGAGTCTTTGTTCAGAGAGGAAGATCAGCATAACAGGCGTAATAGAGGCCAACATATGGCGAGTATGGGAACAGAAACATGTGACTTTGATTTTAATCAGTCAGAAGAGATGGCAGCCGAAATCCTTTCTGGAAAACCGTATGTATGTCCTAAATTGAAGCCAGTACTAGGATCTGAAGGAAAAGAGCAACCGACGTTTGATAGTTCAAAAGCTGATGAAATTTTTGATATCTTGCTGACTGATGGTCAGATCCGTATTCCAAAGGGGCAAAGACTTGCCACTAAAGAAGAAATCAAAGGGAGACCATATTGTAAGTGGCATAATTCTTTCACACACACTACAAGTCAGTGTACTCATTTTAGGAAGGAAATTCAAAAGGCCATCAAGACAGGTCGGCTCAAATACATCACTCTAGGTGTAGACCAGCAACCGTTTCCGAAAGTAACAACGGCAATGGTTGACATCCAACCAAGTTCGGAAACAAGGAAAAGTTCGGCCAATGATGGACAAACAGGGGAGCAAACTCAGGCAAGTCCCGGAACAAAGAAAGGGAATCAGCCGAACAGCAGCCGACCGGAAGAACGACTCAAAGTTGTTGAAAGGCCGGTCGCTGAAAAATGGGACCGTCCAGACGGTTCTTTTAATGTGGAGGTGAAGGAAAAGGTTTTAGTGCGAGACCACCCGACCAGAAAAACGGGTTCAGTCGGGAACGATTGGGCTCGAAATAAAAAGCCTTTACCCGTTGATATAGATCCTCGTTTCCCAGGTATGAATCGTACGCAGATTCGCAATGCCAAACGCAGGTATGCTGCAAAGTATGGGAAACGAGTTCCTGCAGTACAACAAAGAACCGACGAACAAAATGCAGCCGACCACTTGACAGGAGATCAGTCCATTAGAGTCTTTACAGAACAAACGACCGACGAGCAGGGAGCGGTCATTCAGTCTCCAATTGGTCGGTCCAGTCGGGTCTGGTCAGGAAAGCAACCGAATGCCGAATCAGGCGCTTCCGACCATACCAAAAGAAGTTCGTCGGGACAGGGGAAAGATAAAGGAATGGCAGATGAAATAATTAAAGGTTTTAGATGCCAACATTGTGAACGGATCAACATCAATCCATCTCTTGAAGACTTCCGTATAGAATCTTTGACGCTTCAACCTCAGAACAAGACGAAGGAAGAAGTTATAACTACAGAGGAAAGTTCAAGATCTGTTAAATCTCGTCTGGGACCACGCATCCCTTGTCGGATGACAGAAGTTAATCAGATGAGAGATGAACCGATATGGGCGAGTCTGGTAGATGATACTATGGACGAACCGTTATGGGCATTCTTGGCAGATGACGAATTAGAGGAAACAGAGTGGGCAAAGATTACAGATTCTGAGCCTCAGTCGGAAGCACCTTCAATTGTGTTTCCTCCTATTCCAGAGGGTGCGAACTCCCATTTGAAACCTCTGTATGTTAATGCTCACATTTGTGGGAAACCAATCACAAAGGTTTTCGTGGATAATGGAGCAGTCTTTAATGTTATGCCATTGAAGACTCTCAAGAAGCTAGGGAAAGGAATTCATGATCTGTCCCCTGTGGAATTCGAAATGACAAGTTTTACAGGGCAGCCGACCAAGCCTGAAGGTATGATGGTTGCCACAATTGAGGTCGGACCAAAGAAAATTTCCACTGTTTTCTTTATTGTGGACGCAGATACTACATACTCTCTTTTGCTGGGACGAGATTGGATTCATGCCTCTCAATGTGTGCCATCAACCTTGCACCAACAGTTAATGTTCTGGGAAGGAAATCAGGTCTTTAAAATGGAAGCGAATGATAATCCATTCGATGTAACAGAACAAGTTGAAGAGTCAGTGTTTTATTCCAGTCAGGTGGCTCCGATGTCTCAGTTGTACATGGCCAGGGAATACCCAATCAAGGGTTATAAAGTCACTGGCCAGAACTCGATGTTCTATTAAAAGAACACCTTTATTGTATGGCTCATGGTAAAGCCACACCCATTCCCGTATAATTTGTTTGTAATGGAAGATACAAGCTTAGAAGTATGTAGTTCTCTTATTAATAAGTTTTATTTAAAGCAATTATTACATAAAGCAGAAAATAGTAAAGAGATTCTGGATGTTCACCTCCAAAAAGATGAACAATTTCGTTGGCCCGACTTATTAGAAAAAACAGAACCAACAGCTTCATCACAAGACCCGTTATTGGAGTTTAATTTAGGAACCGAATTGGTTCCAAAAGTGATCAGGTTAAGTGGTTATTTGTCTAAAGAGCAACAAACAATGATACTCGAAGTTATTAGAAACAACATTGATTGTTTAGCATGGGATTATTCAGAGATGCCTGGTTTGACAAGAAGTTTAATAGAGCATCGATTGCCTATCAAAGAAGGTTGTAAACCTTACAAACAACCTCCAAGGCGAATGAGCCCGGATCTGATGCCTCAAATCAAGGAAGAAATCCAAAAACTTCTCAAAGTGGGTTTCATTCAGCCTTGCCGTTATGCGGAGTGGCTGGCTAAAATTGTGCCAGTGGTCAAGAAAAATGGTAAGATAAGGATTTGCATCGACTTCAGGGATTTGAATCTAGCTACCCCTAAAGACGAATATGTGATGCCTATGGCCGACATGTTGATAGATGCAGCAGCAGGACATAAAATCCTTAGTCTGATGGATGGTTATGCAGGTTATAACCAAATATTTCTGGCAGAAGAAGACATTCCTAAGACAGCATTCAGGTGCCCAGGGGCTTTAGGTATTTATGAATGGACAGTCATGCCATTCGGGTTAAAGAATGCAGGGGCAACTTACCAAAGAGCCATGAATTCAATCTTTCATGATTTAATTGGCAGATCTATGGAAGTTTATATTGATGATGTTATAGTTAAATCTGCCAGTTTTGACGAACATTTGAGAGATCTTGAAGAGGCATTTGAAAGAATGAAGAAGTACAAGTTGAAGATGAATCCAACCAAATGTGCTTTTGGAATATCAGCCGGGAGCTTTTTAGGATTTCTAGTTCATGAGAGAGGAATTGAAATCGATGCCAACAAGGCTAAAGCCATTCTTGATAGTCGGCCACCCAAGACGATTAAAGAAATCCAAAGTCTTTTGGGTAAGGTGAACTATTTGAGGCGTTTCATTTTTAATGCTGCTGGCAAGGTCAGACCCATCACTAAATTGTTGAAGGCTGGAAAAAATGCTTTTGAATGGGGTCCAGATCAACAGATGGCTTTAGATGCTATCAAGCAGGCATTGGTTCACCCTCCAGTCTTGACGCCTCCTAAACAAGGTCGGCCACTCAAACTTTATTTGGCAAATACATATGAAGTGGTTAGCTGTTTATTGGCACAGGATGGTGATGACGGGAAAGAAAGGGCAATCTACTACCTCAGTAAAACCCTTACAGGACCAGAACTGAATTACACTATGCCAGAAAAAATGTGTTATTCATTGGTCTTCGCGTGTATTAAACTCGAGCATTATCTGCTGCCCAGAAGAGTTGAGGTCATATCAAAAGTGGATCTCATCAAATTGATTTTACAGAGACCTACTATGAAGGGCAGACTCATGAAGTGGGCCATCAAATTGGCTCCTTTTGATCTTCAACATTCCCCTTTGAGGGCAGTCAAGGGACAAGCAGTAGCCGACTTCTTAGCAGAATTTTCCCAAGTCGGGTATTCTCATAGTGACAGCATCCGACCATTTGGTTGTTCATTATATTTGAATACCCTACAGGTCGGATGTGTGCCTTATATAAGTACTAGAACATGGTTGATGTTCTTTGATGGTTCTACCTCTGGAAACAAATCAGGGGCAGGGGTCTTTTTGCAAGGACCTGATGGTCAAAAGATCAACTTACAACTACGATTGGAAGCCATGACCCATAATTCAGCAGAATATGAAGCTTTAATTTTGGGTTTGGAGGCTTTGATTGCCAGGAAGGTCCAGTCTGTAATCATAAAGGGGGATTCTCAATTAGTAGTCAACCAGGTAAACAATCAATATGTTTGCAATTACCCTCATCTGCGCAGATACAGGGACATTGTGGGTCGGTTACTGACAAAAATCTCAGAAGTAATAATTGAGTTCATTCCGAGGAAAGAAAACCAACGTGCTGATGAATTGGCTCAAAGGGCATGTAAAGGAATTCTGGAGGATATGTGGTCGGAGGTCAAGTCGGGCATAGAAGGAAAGACGGACCCAATATGTGACCGAATGGTCGGGCAAGAGACGGTCGCACAGGAGCCTGACTGTGAAATTATGGTCGGGCAGGAGATGGTCGTTCAGGAGCCCGACTGCGAAATTATGGTCGAGCAGGAGGTAGTCGCGCAGGAGCCCGACTGCGAAGATATGGTCAGGCAAGAGACGGTCGCACAGGAGCCTGACTGTGAAATTATGGTCGGGCAGGAGATGGTCGTTCAGGAGCCCGACTGCGAAATTATGGTCGAGCAGGAGGTAGTCGAGCAGGAGCCCGACTGCGAAGATATGGTCAGGCAAGAGACGGTCGCACAGGAGCCTGACTGTGAAATTATGGTCGGGCAGGGGATGGTCGTTCAGGAGCCCGACTGTGAAATTATGGTCGGGCAGGAGATGGTCGTTCAGGAGCCCAACTGCGAAGTTATTGTCGGACAGGAGTCCGACGGCGAAACAGTGCCCGATTGGAGAACAGAGCTTATCATGTATTTACAGAATCCAGGTGCGAGTGTTTCGATTGCGACACGATTGAAAGCTTTACGTTTTCAATTGATAAATGGAATTTTGTACAAGAGATCATTTGAAGGTTTACTTTTGAAATGTTTGGGGTCTAAAGAAGCTCTAGAGGTAATGACAGAAGTACATGGTGGGATATGTGGAGCTCATCGGGCAGGTCTGAATATGAGATGGGCTATCCATCGTTTGGGTTTTTTCTGGCCAAAGATTTTTCAAGATTGCATACAATTTGCCAAAGGCTGCCAGGAATGTCAGAAACATGGAAACTTAAACCATTTGCCAGTAACCGAATTGCAATTCTTGGCAAAACCATGGCCTTTTAAATCATGGGCTATGGATATTATTGGTAAGATACATCCTGCTTCATCGAAACATCATTGTTTCATATTGGTCGCGACTGACTACTTTACCAAATGGGTAGAAGCAGCTGCTTTGAAAAATGTGGATCATAAAGAAGTGATAGACTTCGTTTTGAACCAAATTATTTACAGATATGGTATTCCTCAGTCTATAACAACCGACCAAGGCCTGGTTTTCACAGGGGAAAAGTTCTCTAGTTTCTTGGCAGAATTCGGGGTTCGATTACATCATTCGTCACCTTATTATCCCCAAGCCAATGGACAAGCGGAAGCAGCAAATAAGATTATTATTGGGATTATAAAGAAGATGGTGGAAGGGAACCCAAGAAAGTGGCATTTGTTATTGTCTCAGGCTTTGTGGGCACATAGGAATACCAGAAATACGGCAACAGGGTTCTCACCTTACCAACTCACGTTTGGCCAAGATGCTGTTTTACCAGCCGAAATCCGAGTATCATCTGGCCGAACAGAATTTACTGATAGTGATCTTACAGAGGAATACCAACAACTTATGTTGCAGCAGTTAGAAGATTTGGATGTTAACCGACTTCATGCAATAGAGCGAAGTGTGAAACAGAGTGAAATCAGAGCAAAGAGTTATGGAAAGAAAGTTCTTCACAGGACATTCCAAAAAGGAGATTTAGTCTGGAAGACCATTCTTCCTACATATAAGAAAACTGACCAATTGGGAAAATGGTCACCGAATTGGGAAGGACCATACATTGTTCAAAAAGATATTGGAAATGGCGCGTTCATTATTGTAAATCATGAAGGTAGAAGAGTACATGATTGTATTAATGCTAAATATCTGAAGAGGTATTATCCTGCCTTTTCAGATAACAAAAATGCCTGAAGTAAAATATTATTCTCAGAACCCGTTTGTGGGGTTCGAACCTATTTAAAGGTTCAGTTCGGTTAGTCATCGTGTAGTTGTGGGAAATTTTCTGCCTCTGAATCAGACTTTTCATCCCAGTGAGTGGATATTAGCTCTGGTTCTTCTTCAATAAGATCTTCCAAATCTGGTCGGTACCTTTCCCATTGGCTTTGCATTTCATCTAAATCTTGATGGGTACGTGCTTGCATGTCTGTTATGGCTTGATGTTCACGATCAACAATGGTCCGTAGTCTTGAAAAGACTTTTCGTTGATTGGAAAAGATGTTATCCCAACCAAGATCTGGAAGTATAGTTGCTGCGTGATTTTCTATCATTTCCATGTGGTGATGGAGATCAGGAATGCGGCTAAGGATGTCATGAAGAGGTTCATACCCCTCAATGACTTTTTCCATCAGGCGGATGACGCGATGAATGGTTCTTCTTCCTCGTTGGGAGAATCGGAATTTGAAGTCTAGTTGCTTGAGTATATGTAACAAGTCTTCTGCATGGCCTCCAATAGGGTGATTACCCACAAAGAAGGGTTGAAGAACACCCTGCCAGTTGTTTGATGGAACATAAGGTCGGTCATTCGCCATGTTTGTTAACACGTCAAGTGTTTTGATTTTTCAAAATATGCCTTAGAATGTGTTTCTTAAAATGTGAGAAACAGTGTTCTTTTAAAGAAGGAGTTTGGTTCGTTTCCTATAAAGCTGGGAATTGAAAGGTGATCCTTGTTTTGAGAGAAGAAAGAAAAAATGGATTACTAAGTCAGTTGTTGTTACAAAGGGGGAAGTATTACAACAGTGCCCCTAGGGCAGTTTTTATATGGGTCCATTTGATTTCATCCCTGGATAGCCTTCTGGTATTGGCAGCCGTCTGATATCTTATGATGAATTGGGATCGGGCTTGGGTTTTCAGCTCTTGATCCAATTCAGCTTCATTCTTGGTGTACTGCTCAATCAGACGCTGCTCATTGATAATTTGCTTATCCAGGGTAGACTGTTCTTTCCTCAGCTCCCGCAATTCTGCCTCCTTTTTCTGAATAGCTTCATCAACTTGAGCTTTCGTGTTAAGGAGACCACCCAGCCTTCCAGTAGTCTGCTGGAGGGATTCTCGGGTCTTAGCCAAAGAATTCTCCAGCGCTGTTTGATCGAAGTCGGGCTGGGGGGTTTCGGCTGACAGGAGTCCAATGACTAATACTTCAGTCTTGAGCTCTGTAAGTCTTTCCATCAGCCGATGCAGAATGGGGACGGCTGGTGATTCCGTTGGAGTGTAAAAAAGAAGGCCACCAACCGTCTGAATGAGCTTGTCCAATAAGTCGGACCTTAATTCGGACAGGGGACGGTTAATGGCCTCAGTGAACACAGTCTGGGCCTCCGCTGGAACCGGAACAGTCGATAGGACAGCTAAGTCCGAAGGCCCCTGCAAGTCCTACAATGTCAATAAATATTCCAAGGGAGTTGCAAATTTGTTTGGAGAAAATATGTGGTACCTCTGGGCGGACTGCTGTCAGTGAGGGGGGCAGCAATGAGGTCGGTCGAGTTGGGCAGACAGCTGGTATAACAGCAGCCGACTCGTCGGCTGCTGCGAATGGTCGCTGAGGTGCCGACCTGGGTCCCTATGGAAAGTAGTATTTGAAACAGTTAGTGTTTTTCGAAAGAAAAGTTATGGCATGGATTGGTTTAATCTTACCAAATTCACAGAAGTCTCCGAATCGGATGAAGACATTTCTTCCATTTCTGGAGGTTGGGCTGCCACAGGTGGTTCTTCTGCCTGCCATTCGATGGCTAGAGGGAGCGCCGCTGCTGGTAGGGCGGCTGCAGGTTGGACGGCTACATCTAGAGCCACTGCAGCCAGGCTCTCTGGGGCACCTTCGATTTCGGGATCAGCAGCATCAGGGATGTCGTTTTGAGGGTCAGCTTTGGCGAGGGCGGCTGGTTCTTCCTTTGACATAGATGAGTCTGATGCCATGTATGGCGGCCGACCCATCTGGGAAGTAGTCCCCTCGCTGTCAGAAGGGACCCCTGCTGCTGATGGGATGGGTGAAGGTGTCTGTGGAAAAATCATGAAGATGTTTGTTGTTAAATATATCAGGGTTGATCATTAGAATCCTAAGTATGGCTGATGAGAGAACTTACTGGTTCTCTAGGCACTACTGGTAAAGATTGCCTCCTGGTCGGGGGCCTGGCCCGACCACTCCTCGGTACAGGAGGAAGAGTTTGCCTCCGCGTCGGGTCCTCCGCCCGACTGCTCATTGGCAAATTGGTCTGGACCAAAGGCCCGATTGAATGGTCGGTTGGTGCTGGCGTCGGTTGCATGGTCGGTGTCACCAAGGTCGGTTCTGGGGAATGAAATGAGTAAAATCAAAGTTACGATATAGTGAATTGGTTCACGGTGTTAAGAAACATTACCAATTCGGGGTCGGGTCCTTGCTGACGTCCTATTTATTCCAAGGTCTGCTAGTGTTTGCTGGTCGGTCTCCGAGGTCGGGGGTGTTTGCAGCTGGGAAGTTTTTCTTTTGCGCGTGGGACCACCAGATCCGATTCCCGGGGCGGTTGTTTGTTGTTGGGTGCTAGTATGTCTCGCCGCCCCTAGAACCAATCCTTGGGGGGGGAGGAGTATGTTCAGCAACCGACCCTCATCAGGGGATATCAGGGACCATACAACCGACCACCATTCATTGAAAGTATCTACAATCTCAGGGTTGGAGCGGAAAGGAATATAAGAATTGGAAATTATATACGTGGTGAGAAGGAAGAACACTTTTGGAAGGGGAAACTATGACGTACCTACAAAGCCAGAACAGGATAAAGGCAGTATGCTCCCGGTCGGTTACAGGAGTCCCTGGAGCCCCTTGCTGGTCGGTTGCGAACTTTGTCCAACCCCATTCCTTCACACCTTGTAAAGACCATCCCGGATGGTCTTCTGATGGCTCCTGCCCATCTAGGGCTCCCATTACAGGGTCTTCACCCACGACTGGGAGATGTGCGATCATGGCCACGTCCATAAGAGTTGGGCCAAAGGGGCCTGATGGGAAGAGGAAAGTCCCATTTTCCGCATTCCAGAAGGCAGACATGGCCAACAACACCTTCTCATGCAGGTTGATAGGCATGGTGGACAGTAATATTGCTTGGTCGATCTTTTGGGAACGCCATTGGGTCTGGAAGTGTTCTGCTACCCGTCGATACCAAGCGCGGTAAGGATCTTTTGGGTCTGTGAGATGGGTTTTGATGCTGTCTCGGATGCGAACTGCTTGGTAGTTAGGGCTGTTGATAGCCAAGGAATTTCGGGATTCCAAGATTTCCCTCATCCGATTTGAATCTTCAGGAGTAGTGCAATATGGACGGATCGTCGGAGTCAGTACTTTCGAGGCTGAAAATGGGCCCTCCGGGAGGGTTCCGTCGAAGGGAAGGGCAGGAATGTATTGATTCGCCATGGTTAGAGTGTTTTGGGATTGTGATTCGCAAAAGCTTGTAGTGCGGAGAAGGAAGTTAATCAGGAGTGTTGCAGTAACTGGTGCAGTTGCTAAAGGAGTTTTTCTCGAGGGTGGTGATTTATGAACTTCCAAACATTGATTGTTAAATGGCGTTTGAAAGTCCCTTGGCGGCGGGCAAGTTGTTACGTACGAAATTTAGAATTAGGTTAAAAGCCCAAGGTAAAAAGAAGAATGGGCCTGGCAATAGGGTTAATTGAACTGGCTGAAGGACACTGTGAGGAAATCAAGGAAAATAGATTTATTTCTAAGGAAAATACAAGCCGGAAGGTCCTCAGGTCGGTAGGTCCTCAAGACGGAAGGACCTCAGGTCGGAAGGATCTCAGGTCGGTAGGTCCTCAGGTCGGTAGGTCCTCAAGACGGAAGGTCCTCAAGACGGAAGGTCCTCAGGGCGGAAAGACCTCAGGTCGGAAGGATCTCAGGTCGGTAGGTCCTCAAGATGGAAGGACCTCAGGGTGGAAAGACCTCAGGTCGGAAGGATCTCAGGTCGGTAGGTCCTCAAGACGGAAGGACCTCAAGTCGGAAGGTCTTCAGGTCGGGAGTTCCTCAAGGCGGAAAGTCATCAGGACGGGAAGTCCGCAGGTCGGGAGGCTTTCAGGTCGGGAAAAGGAAGAAAGTTAAGATCTCAAGAATTGATCCAAATCCAGACCGAAGTCGGGCAGACGCGGAGGTCTGTTAAGAGGAAGGTCGGGCAAGGAAGAGGTACGGACAGACGCGGAGGCCTTTGATCAAAGACAGGGGGCGGTTGATATGGAGGTCGGCCCAAGTGGGGTCGGGCGAAGAAGTAGGTCGGACGAAGGACGAAGTCGGGCCAAAAGAGCGGAAGGTCTGTGGTCGGCTCAAGGAGTGAAATATAGGGAATTTTGGTCTGCTGGGGACACGTGTCAGCATGAGAAAGGTTGGAAGACGGTTGAGAAGGAGACGTTGTAACCGTTCGGGTGACGGTTTTCAGTACGGTTTCCCAGGGAATATTTAAGGATTTGGATCATCATTTGGCAAGGAATCTTCAATCAACTTCAACAAAGCAAAGTC
Source organism: Andrographis paniculata (assembly GCF_009805555.1). Lineage (NCBI taxonomy): Eukaryota > Viridiplantae > Streptophyta > Magnoliopsida > Lamiales > Acanthaceae > Andrographis > Andrographis paniculata. The sequence goes on along the minus strand of NW_026137634.1, from coordinate 1,318,955 downwards.
AGATTTGGGGATCACCACTTTAAATTTCAGTCTTTTATTTTCCAGTTTATTTTCTGTACCGTACAGTGTTTAGAGATTCCTAATCTCAGGCACTAATTAATCAAGTTTAAGGATATTTTCTATATCTTTGAATTTTACTTTATTTTTGTTGAAAAATTACATCAACAACTTTATTATGAGACGGACTAAAATAAAAAAATAGATATATTATTAAGACACGAAAAAAATATTATTCTACAATTTCCTTGTTTGATCTTATCCCCATTTGGGTGGAAGAAGCGAACAACTCAGGTAATCAAGTAAAATAAGAATCAATCTTTTCACTAAGATATTTTTTAATGATTTTTTTTTTATAATATTATTAAATATATATATTAATATAATATATATTATTCACCATAAAAAATTAATTATTTAATATAAAATATTATTTTTTGTATTATCAATATAATTCTACGTACCACACAAAAAATTAATTGAATAAGTGATAAACTAAATATGATTTCTTATCATATTTTCTCTTTGTCCATTTGAAAAGTAAACAATTATTTTGATATATAATTTAATAAATTATATTTTAATAATAATTGATAGTTTTATATATAAACTATTTTATTTTTATAATATATAAATTTGCCATAAAATTATTAATATAAAAAAATATAAATATAATGGTATTTATAATATGCAATAGATTCATAGGAAGAAAACATACATTATATATAACCACCTAAAAAAACTTTAAGGGTGTGTTTGTTTGAAATTTGGATTTGAATCGTAAAATTTTAAATTTTAATAGTATATGTCAGATATAAATAATAATTGATGTGATATTTTAAATATAAAATTATTTTTTTAGTATAATATAAAAAATAAAAAATAACGGTTTATTTTAATACTTTTGAAATTTTTTTCATAAAAATAATATAAATCCCACAAAATTACTCGAACAAACACACCCTAAAGTATTTTTAAAATTATACACACCATCCTTAATTAATGTAATTAATGTATAATGACGATTCCTTGGCATAGGAGTGGCACGCAGCAGTAGATTGATGACGTGGCGAATTGCGATTGGCCAAGGTGCGTGGCAGCATCAAAATGGCGCCGCCGATGGGCAATTCTTATCAAACATCCCTGACCACACGATTTATCGGAGGACTCCACGGAATTGACGGTGTGGATCAATTTGACTATCCCCAGCTTTCCGGAAGTTTCACAGCAGCGGCGATAGAATTGTCTAGAATATTCCCGCACTCTCTTTCTATTTATGACGTCATATATAAACATGTCAAAATTTTTATTTTATAAAATAGTCAGCAATTAATTAAACTAAAATTATTTGTTATTTTTAGTGATGATTTATTTGTAAATAAACAAGTTTAAAAGAGAACTTGCAGTGCAAGAAAATTATGGATTCGTTTATTTGTATATTTATAATATTATTAAAGATTTTTTATACAAAATTTCACTATTTGAACTATGCTTTTTTTTAATAAATATATTTTTTTTTTAACACAAAAAATTATATTATACATTATTTTAATATAAATTTAAATTAAAATTTTCTTAAATTTATCAAAAGAAACAAACTTTAAATTATTATTATTATTGTTTAAGATTTACTAACAAATAAATAAAATATTTATGTAATTATTTATAATTTAAAATTAGAAGACGCGTGAATATTAGAAAATAAAAAAAGAAATTAGGAGTCTACCTATATATATATATATATATAGATAGGAGAGAGGCTTTTCTGATCAGAATACATACAGCGGTTGGTTTTGAAATCCAGTCAAGAACAGAACGATAATGGATTCCTTCGCGTCTTTCTTCGATTCGCAATCCGCCTCTCGATCGCGTTGGAGCTACGACTCGCTCAAGAATTTACGCCAGATCTCCCCGGTTGTTCAGAATCATCTCAAACAGGTTAGATTCCGCTCTGCTATGTTTGATTGTCTTCCGATTTTTTTATTCTCGAACTTGCTGTTACGTGTTTGGGAAAGATTATGATGGAAATTGTGTGCTGAATTACTCGTTTTGAAGGATGGCTTATGAAAATTCTGCGTGGGGTAAAATTAGGGTTCGATCTATTTGTTAGATTTTGGAATGGTGAATTGACTCTCTTGATTATATACGCTTGGAATATAGAATTCCTCTCGATTCAATTGGAAGAATATATATATATATATTATGACATGGGGATGACAGATTCTTTATCATCTTATCTATTAGGTTCTTCTCTTTTTTGATTAATTTTCAACTCAACTTTGGTCGCGAGTTATGTAAAATTCACGGAGAAATTTATTCCGTTTTCTCTTAAACCTAATTTCCATGTTAAGGTTTCTCGGCATTATTTGGCTGGATAAACAATAAAACAGGCCTGATTCAATTTCAGCAGATACATTACCGATATTGTTATTCAGTAAATTAAATTTGTTATAAAGTATAGTTGCGCCATCTTTCAATTTATTATGGTGGTCAATGGTTGGAGACTGTTGAGAAGTTATAGCCTTATTTTCAGTTTAGTTTATTTCCACCTATCCAATGACGAGAAGTAGTTGAGTTATATTAACGCATTAATCTGTTTGATCTTAGGTGTATCTCTTGCTATGTTGCACCCTTGTGACATCTGCTATTGGAGCTTATCTTCACATTCTTTTCAATATTGGTGGGTTTCTTACAACTCTTGGAAGCATTGGGTGCATCATCTGGATGCTCTCTACGCCCCAATATGAAGAGGTTTGGTTTCGGTACCCTTTTCCATTCTCTCCATAACAAAGAGGAGCAATATTTTAATTTTTATTTGTTTGATCACAAACAGCAAAAAAGAGTGTCACTTCTCATGGCTGCGGCAGCCTTTCAAGGAGCCTCTGTTGGCCCTCTGATTGAACTGGCAATTGATTTTGATCCGAGGTATAAATGTTTTTCTGATAAGTATTTAACTTCCGGTGTCATTCTGGATAATATTCGTAGTTCTTTTGTTGCCTCCTATTGTTTCAATTGTGTTCTACTTTAAGATGTACAATATTGTGAACTTTTTGTTATTTTGCTTCTGTACACTTGCTTTTGCTCCTAGTTTTGCATTTATTTGTAGGATTTCGTTTCAACTATGTGAATACTATATACTCGTCTCCTGTCTGGAAAAACCATGCATTCTTATTGAATATGGAGACTAAAAATAAAGATATTTTAATATAGAAGTGGGATATGCAAAAAATAAAGAAAGGTATTATGAGAAGTTATTAAAGAATTGATAAAAAGGGGTGGGGATAAGTAGAAAAAATGGTGGTGAATTTGTTATTATTTGTTAAAACATTGGTAATAAAATTGCGAGTAGATAAAGTTGTTTATTATAAATACATTATGCATTATGCATAAATTTAACGGATTATATAATTTTGGTAGATGGAGGAAGTATAATTTTGTTTGTGGGCTAGTGAGTATTAAGTATACTTCATTATTTATATATTTGATGGCCTTTTCAAATGTTATATGGAGGCTCGTATATTTGTATAAGAAGGTTCAAAACTTCTGAACTAACCTGTTTTTCTGCTAATGAAAGGCGAACTTATTATGCAAATTTCAGTTTCAATATGAAACATCATTTGTTGCAAAGCTAACATGTAATTAAATTTTTTGTTGTAGCATTCTATTCAGTGCTTTTGTCGGCTGCGCCGTGGCCTTCGGTTGTTTCTCAGCAGCTGCCATGGTAGCACGCCGTCGAGAGTACTTGTACCTCGGGGGGCTGCTCTCTTCCGGTATCTCCATACTTCTCTGGTTGCAGTTTGCTACTTCACTTTTCGGTGGTTCCATGGCCCTTTTCAAATTCGAGGTATTATTTAGTATTTACTTGACGCCCCCTTATAGCAATCGAAGGAAATAAACAATTGATCGAAGGTGCTCACAATTTTCTTCTACATGGCAGTTGTATTTCGGACTCCTGGTGTTTGTGGGCTATGTCGTCGTCGACACCCAGGATATCATCGAGAAGGCTCATTTTGGAGACCTGGATTACGTGAAGCATGCTCTCACCTTATTCACCGACTTTGTCGCCATCTTTGTTCGGATTCTCATCATCATGGTAATAACATTTGAGAGAATTCATTTACGGATTCGGAACATAGTATGATGATTGGTATTTTTCTATGTTGGTGCATCTCTTGCTGACAATTTCGAAAAAATGGTTCTTTGCAGTTAAAGAATGCTTCGGAAAAGGAGGAGAAGAAGAAGAAAAGAAGAAACTAACTCGACCCTACGAAATAAGTCTTGTGCATAAACTTATGACTTTCTTTGATCGCCCGACTTTGTACTTTGTTATATGCTCGACGGATTGTGTCGTTTTTTTGTTTTTGTTGTTGCTTGAAAACATGTGAATTGATGATGCTAATACATGTGATATCTTAGCTCTGATAATTGGATGATGTTTTTTAATGTAATATTTTAAATGAAAAATAACGGGGATTTCAATTTTAGGATACTCTTTTATTCCTTGTCATAGAATTTTAGGATCTAAGAATTGTTATGGAGTTTGTTATATAATGAAGAATTATTCCTTCCTGTGTCAATAGGCAAAGAACCATTTTTTCTAATGATAATTTGAAAGGCAAGTGAAACAGGGGGGAGTATTGTGAAAAGATTCAATTGGGGAAGGACTTAACCGCAAATATGCGAAAATGTAAGGGTATAAATAAGAGTGAGTTGAAACTTTGTGAACTGAATTTGGAACTGTCTATACTACGATCACTTGCCGAAGCATTTTTCTCAGTCGGAGATCATCGAATACTAGTGGCGATGGCTGCTAACACGTTGTCACCGCCTTGCATCTTCTGCCAAATCGCCCGCGGTTGTACTTCTGCCGTTCTCCTCCACAAGGTCTTCGTTTCCTTGTTTAAATTTTTGCTTGTTCTTCCGTTAATCTGTTGCAACTTACATATGCTTGCGTTTGGTGTACATATTTCTCGACTTCTGTATTCCCGTGCAGGATGATAAAGTAGTTGCTTTCCAAGATATTAATCCGTCTGCATTCAGGTTTATCGACGCTTTGACTCCTAATCAGCTTTTGTCTCGTTTGCTATAACGGTTTCAAAAATTATTTCACTTTGAAAAAACTTATCATTTCGAGCTATTGCTGGTTTCTGGTTGATTATGACGGTTTGTGCGAAATGGAGATGATGTTCGATTTTGGAGGATTCTTTAATGCAGTTGTTTTTGGTATTAATTAAAATAAAAGGATATGAGAAGTCTTCAATAGGTATTTGGAGTTTGTGTCTATCGTTTTACAAATTTAATATTGTCGGAGGAATTCAATCGCAATCCATTACTGTGTCTTCTTGATCGTAACAAGATGATGACATTTTTATTGTTTTTGTTTGTTTTTACTGAATCTAGAATGGCTTCAATTTTTAGATAGACATAATATTACGTTGAAGCATTTCACAACTGATAAAAGTCTGCTTCTTCATTGTCAGTGTTTTGGGGTTTCTACAGTGTGCTACAAGCCTACAACTTGTAGAAGATGTATGCTAGGGTACAACTTCTATAGTGTTTCAACAACCAAAGTAAAATAGGTTAAATTGGAACAAACTTTGACAATAATTGCAAAAACGTAATCAAGACCATGCTAAAGTGTATGTCTAAAGCCAACTAGGCTCACAACTTTTGCATTTCTATTCTTGTTCTTTTTATATCATTCTCATTGAAATTTGTTATGTTTAGCCAACTAGGCTCACCACTTTTGCATTTCTATTCTTGTTCTTTATATCATTCTCATTGAAATTGGTTGTGTTCTGTGTCCTGACCATACTTATGCTCGACTCATTGATAGTGGAATTTTTCTTTAGTTTACTAAATTTCCGTTCCTTGTTCTACCATTTCTTATTTTTAAGGTGTGGTTGAATTTTGTTATTGTTCAAGTTGAAAGGAATTATAACATGTTTGCCCACCCCTCTTAAAAGACAAATCTTAATGTTGTAGCTCTCACCCATGACTGTGGTTTGGCTTTATTGTTAATGCATCTTAGTTTCTTCAAATTAGGCACTACTTGGTTATTCCAATTGAGCACATACCAACAGTTAAAGACCTTCGAAGGACATCAGAAGACTTTGCATTGGGTGATGATACTATTATGTTGATTCTTGTTTGAAATCATGTTTGGTGTCATTGCATTGTTTTGATTTCACCTTCTCCCCCTTGTAGTCAGCCATATGCTAAATGTTGGTAAAAACTTACTGCAAAGAGACGCATCCAATGCCAATGACTATAGGTATGTTATAAGTGCATCAACTACAGCAATCTTTAAATGTTGTGTGGTTTGTCCTTCATAGGAGCTGAACAAAAACGTAGATCATATTTTCCCTCTGAACTTTGCTATTTGCATATTCTTAATGCTTAGCAATGCCAATTTCATTTATCCACCAAGTTTATGCCCTTTTAATCTACAATTGTAGTCGTAATTTTGTGTTATTGTGCATTGGGTTGCCATATTGAATGCATATCTTCATTCTTTAACATCTACTCAATTTTCGACATGTCTAAACACTCTGTAGCATTCCTTTTGGGTAATTCTTGCATACGTATGGATTACATACTTGACATGTTACAATAAATGAAAATTTTCCTCATCACTGTACTATAATTAACCATTCTCCCTGTTTCTAATAAGCACTTTTCTTCCTGATTATGAGTCGAGTTTGTGCTTTTTAAGTCGAAACAAATGACATGCAATTCCTGGTTCAGATTTGGCTTCCACCAGCCCCCATTTAACAGCGTCAATCACCTGCATCTTCACTGCTTCGCACTTCCCTTTACGCCAAGGTTTGTGCTCTTGTGCATCATCATATATTTCCTGGATTTCTAATATCTAAGCTTCCAATCTTTTTAAGCAGATGGAAGGCTATAAAATACCTGTCTTTGGGAAAATTTGGCGTATTTATCGAAGCTGGGAAGCTGTTGGAGAGGATCAAGCCATTTTCTTCACTATAAAAACTGCTACATAAGGTAAATTGGCTTTCCTTGTTCAAGCTGTATATTTTAGTTACCACAAATTGATTCACACTTCTTTGAATCAAAATTGTGTTTGATCCTATCAATAAATCCGCCCCTTCGGACGGATAGAATGTTGGATTGATGAACCGTTACAATGTGGCTGTGATTACATTTTGGATCCAAACCATGCTTTTGACAAATCAATTCAAGAAAGCTCGGAAAAATCTTGTCTTGCTTTGCTTGAGTAGCTAATTAGTTATAGAAATCGAGTCTAGTTTGAGTTCATAAAATATTTTAACTTAAGCCGAAAAGCCCCTTATTGCAGAATTTGTAACTGCAGACTCATGTTTGGGCTCGAATAATTTGATGCTCCTATAATGTTTTAGACAATCTTCAATCTATACTTTTATCTTTATGTGTATCTTTTTTCTTTTTAAATAACCACCAAGTTCCAAAGGTATTTCTCTTCATATTTTATTTTATTTTAATCTTAAATTTACAATATTGTTTATATATATATTCTTTTTATTTGATCATAATAAGTAATAAATATTTTTAAATTTAAGTAACAATTATAAATATTAATAAAAACCTATATATCAATTAGAAAAATAAAAATAAATATAAATATACAAAAACTAAATTTATAATTATATTTACAATTAACATTAAAGCAAAAATAAACAAATAAATTAAAAAAACGCTAGAATACGAACGTATGTTCATTTGGCAAATTTTATTGTATTTATATTGTTTATTAATTTATTTTTTTTAAAAAAATATATCAAATCAAATATTTATTTTTTATTTTTTATATTATAATAAAAATTAATTTTACATTTAAAACATTCCATCAACGTCTTTATATATATCATATAATTATTTTAATTCAAAATTTTTACTATTCAATATCCACTCAAATTTTAAACCTCCAAACACATTTACTCTTAAATCACTCAAACAGAATTTCTTTTATATTTTGATATAATTTTTATGTAAAAAATAAATATTTCAAAATAAAATGCTAAACAAATTAATATACTATATAGCTCTTTTTCAGTTAGGAAGGTGCATCATGCATGCAAGTATGGAGAAAAATATCTAGCCTTCGAGAAGCTATTATCAAAAGGAATAATATATTTTAAAAATCAGATATTTATATTTACATTAGATATTTATAAGGGTATGTTTGTTTGGAGGTTTTGATTTTGAATTGGGATTTGAATAGTAAAAATTTTGAATTTGAATAGTTGTATAATGTGATATAAATAAATGTTGATGTGATGTTTTGAATGTAAAATTAATTTTTAGTATAATATAAAAAATAAAAAGTGTATTTAAAATCCAACCCCCAAACAAACACACCCTAGAAGGAGTACAAAGTAGTATCATATTTATAATGATCTTTTAAAATATTAAATATGTAAATATAAAATCTAACAAAGAAAAGAAGGATAATATAACTAAGCAAAGCCTATAATATAATTTATTAACTCATTTATATTTGTTTTAGGGCTATTTTGGTTGTGTCCGCTAGTTATTACAAGTGTATTTGTTTACTAAATAGGCTTCTTTCTATGGTTTTTTTATTTTTTTATTTTTTGTATATATTTTTTAAAAATAATACACGATATATATTTATTATTTTTATATTCTCATATAATTATTTATATCTCATATAAAAAGAATTTTCTTTTTAACGATCTCACAAAACAAATATAACAATGTATATGCTTACTTTCAAAACATTCTTGACAAACTTTGCTATGCTAACAATAATATTATAATTATATATAGCTCTATTAATTAATCAATTATTTATTTATTTTGTTTAAATGTGCAATCAACTTTGTCCATAAAATATTGGTGGGATCATAAATTTATAATTAGTGCACATTTATTTTATTTTATTTATTTTTTTATGACGTAGAAGGTTTGGCTTTGGGTAAATTTGACAGAATTTAATTGGCCATTTAATAGTTTGCCAATTAAATTCGACAAGTTAAGACACATTCTGCGCATATTTATAATGACATGCATGTGATTAATTAAAATATGTTGACAATTAGCTAATAGGCAACAAATGCAGACACATATATATATATATATATATTTAAGTTTATAATTATGGGTGTGTTTATTTTGATGAGTTTGAAAAAAATAATATTTGATAAAATATTTTGTGAAAGGAAAAAATATATATTTTTTAAAAAATGCAGAGTTCAATCTATGATTTCTTTTGCAACAAATGCTTATATGAAATCAAAGTTATGTTCCTTTTAAATTTGCTTTGTGGGGGTGTGTGTTTTAATTTAAATAGTTTAATATAATATCTTGAGTGAAACCATTATATTTTTATTAAAAATTACAATAATTATATAATGAAAGGGAAAAAAAAAATGCAAACATTCTAAGACTTGGGAGACATTTTCTAGCGTTACTTGTTGATTAAGAATTAAAAAGAATTAATTTTATTAACTAAAAAAATATTCCTCGAGCGATTTTTTCTTTCTTCTTTTTGTTTTTTAACTTTTAGATTTTGATTTGAGTTTAGTAAAATAATACTCCTTTCATCTATAAAAAAAACTGTATATTTTTGGCATGAATTTTGATAAATATATATATATATATATATGTATTTTTATTTATCTTTATTTTTTATGATAATTTTTTTTTTTAAATTGTATGTTTTTCTACTAAATAAGAATATAATACTACATTCGTTCGACTCTAAGAGTCTCATTTATTTTTTGTGTTTATATTTGACTCTTAATTATTATATTAAAATGTAGTACAAATTAAGAAAAAAATTATAAAAGTACTTTCTTATAATACTAATGTTGGGTATTTAATTAAATAGATAAAAGAGGAATAAATTATTTGTCCCACATTTTATTTGATTAATATATTTTATTTGAATAAATAAATAAATAAATAATAATTGTTGCAACTAAATGTAGACGTTGGCGCACGTCATTAAATACAAAATAAATTGAAAAATATATATGTATATATTATATTTTCCTCCCATTTTGGATGAAAGATGTAATATCAATTCCACTGAAAATTTCTCTTCCATTCTAATTCGGTTTGCGGAATCTGATATTTCGTTGATAATTCGTTTTATTTTCGGAGGCGATCGGTGGAGGACTGAAATTGCTTCAAGGAAATTGCGTGCCACACGAGACTCGGATTTGATTTTGCATTTATCTGATTTTGTATTTTCGGATTTAGCCGTATCTCAGATTTCACCAAATTAATTTTTCAACAATCTTGAAGCGAATTCCCGTGAAATCTGTGTTGGCGTGGAAGAAATTCGGAGGTGTCCAAACATGGAAGAGGATCGGGGTCTCATACTGCGGAACTTCCTGGACATCTGCAAGGATGGGGAACTCTCCACTGTGGTACCTATGGCTGGTCTGCTTTTAGCATAGACAAAGTTCACATTACATGTTGGATCTGATATCGCTTTATATCTTGGTTTTATTGGCGCAGATGGGGATGAGAATGAGGAGGTTAACTCCAGCTAGTTTTACACTTTTGTTCTCTATATTGCATGACCTCAACCACCCCCGCCCAAACGATTAGGCAGCCAAGAGGCCTGCTACCGAAAAAGCTGCGCAGGTAGCGTAGTATGAACAGGTCTTCAAGGCCGCGACGGAAGGAGCGCAACTTGTTGTTGCAATCTCCAACTAGTCTGTTGTTAAATAATAATAATAATAATAATAATAATAATAATAATAATAATAATAATAATAATAATAATAATAATAATAAAATTGGGATCCTATTGATATCCGTGTAAGACAGTCCGTTGTTGTGCTGCCTTGTTCGCAACATATGGCTCCAAGACCTACGGAGGGTCTCGTTGCATCTACCAAACAACAACCATATGACTTGGCATACAGCCTGTTGCTGTTGCGGACCATGTAACACAGCATCTTGCTGCAACTTTCAAGCAGCTTGTTGCTGCGGCAATCGAGAAGCCAAAAAAATTCAATGGGCAGAATTGTAAAATATGGCAGCGGAATATGTTATATTATCTGACCACGCTGAATGTACATATTGGCTAATGGAGGCTGCACCTGTTATGCCGGAACGACCTCAGAAGAAAAAAAAAAAAAACACGAATTTTGAAAGTCATGAAACACTCAAATTTGATGTGCAAAAAATTATATATTGAATGGCTTAAGCGACTCCCTATACCGGTGTCTGTCGGTATGCATTAATGGCTAAGCAACTGTGGTAGATGTTGGAGAAGAGGCGAAATGAATTCGTCACTCTTTTGAGAACATTCTAGAATAAGACAAACTTGTCCCTGCCATAACCTTTTACTACGATAGTAAATCTGTTATCGGCAAAGTATAAAGTAAATGTACAATGGAAAGAGTTGACACATTCGCCGTCGACAATTCCATAAAATAACTGAACACAACTAAGGTTATTACGATAGACCATGTTGCGTCAAAAGATAGCCTAGTGGATCCGCTAACCAAATGGTTAAACCGTGATGCAGTTGAGGAAAAAGTTTTATAAAGAAAAACTCAACCTAAAAAGATTGGACATCCCAAAAACTATGTTCAATATGACAACCTACCTATAAGACTTATGTATGTCACTGTGGGGGCTAATAGTCTCGACCCATTCCTGTCAACGGAAAGTGACATAATAGGGAGGATAGCAAATAATTGTTTTGATGATCACTAAGTAAGTGTTGTATCACTCGAAGACTTAAAAAGATCATTTCTGTGAGAGAGAAGTGGGGCCGCTTCTAAGGAGAACTGTTCAGGCTCAATTCTTTAGAAACTCTCGTAGAACCAGAACGTATTCCATGGCCAAAACGGACCAAACAATAAGAATCGAACTAGAAACATGAATTCTCTGTCGGTATGTAGTCCACTTACTAGAAGATTGAATAGTTCAAGGACAACGCGTACACTGGACAATTGGTAAAGACTACATACTGTTCAAGGGAAAGTTCAAAGAAAATTCTACTTATCCTATGCAAAATTCATTTTTCTTTCTTTCATCGAGTCATCGTTTTTCTCTTTCAAGTGGGGGATTATTAGATATTTAATTAAATAGGTGAAAGAAGAATAAATTATTTCTCCTACATTTTATTTGATTAATTTATTTTATTTGAATAAATAAATAAATAAATATTCAAATAAATAGTTTGTTGCAACTAAATGCAACGTGCAGTAGACGTTGACAGTTTTTTTTCTACACGTGATTAAATAAATAAATTGAAAAATATTATATATATATATATATTATATTTTCCTCCCCTTTTGGATAGAAGATGTAATATCAATTCCAAAAATTTATTATGAAAATTTCTCTTCTATTCTAATTCGGTTTGCGGAATCTGATATTCCGTTGATAATTCGTTTTATCTTGGGAGGCGATCGGTGGAGGGCCGAATTCACTTCAAAGAAATCGCATGCCACGCGAGGCTCGGATTTGATTTTGCATCTATCTGATTTTGTGTTTTCGGGTTTAGCCATATCTCAAATTTCACCAAATTAATTTTCCAACAACTAATAGAAGGACGTGTGTACAAAAAATTATACAAATATAAGAATATTTTTAATGTTAAGTACAATAACGCTGACAAAGAAAATATTTTTAAGAGACAAATAAAAAAAAATTCAGAATACGAAAGGAGTAATTGATTTTGATATTTTGTATGAAAAATTGCACTCTATAGTAAAAATAAAAATAAAAGAAAAGAATAGCGTAATATTATGGGCTTTTTCAATTTTTTATTATACACTTTTTACAATTTTTAATAAAAAATATTATATTTTATTTTTTTAAAGATGTGTAACATTAATTTTCGTATAAGACATTGATACCCAAGTGAAAATAAAATAAAAATACAAGGTGTGTGCTTTTGGTGTTTTAATTTTTGTTTTTTAATAAAACAATGATATTCTATTTTTATATAGTAAAATGATTCTAAAATTTTTTAAAGAGAATGTAATCAAATAAAACAAATCCTTATTAATATTCAATTTATTTATTTATTCTAAAACATTTTTATTTGAATAATATATTAAATAATCGTTTTTCTTTGAAAATTTATATTTTTTAAAAAAAAATCACAAGATTTTTTTTTTTTTTTTTTTTTTTTTTTTTTTTATGACGTGGGAACCTGCAGCCGTTACCTGAAAGTGCGCACTGGGTAAATCCCCGATCGAATCTAATACCCTGCAAATCAGACCCGACAAACAAGTTACACTAGGCGAATCATATGTGACATGTGACCTAAGGCGTCCGGGGTTTGAACCCATAACCTTACGGTCATGATCCAAACCCCCCACAAGAAAAAAAAAACCCCTTTATTAATATGTTAGGTAAGCCTAATTTTTAGTGTATTAATGTGCATTTATTTTAATTGGAAATGCATTGGCAAGATGGTAATACAAATAAGAGTAAATTGTAAAATACGATGTTTTAGATAAAAATGATACATCAATAAGTATAATTTTCTTTTTCCCTCACAAAATGATACATCAAAATATTTTTTAACATTTAATTGTATACATATATACATACATACATATATATTGTTTTATTATTATTATTATTATTATTATTATTATTATTATTATTATTTCAAATACAAATAAATATCATTCAGCATATATAAATAAATGTCAATGAAATTATACTAGTACTATATTTTTTAAAATAAAATATTATTTAAATTAAAATTCAATTTCGATCAAAACCAAACATACCATTAGTGTTGATGGAAAAGAGTGATTGGCCACTGAAGAAAACAAGTTTAAATGGGATTTTTCTGCTAATTAATGGATTCTTGTAATTATAGTTAAAATACAATGTCAAATAAATCACTACAATTTAAATAATGCACTAGGCTGTCTTTGAATGTACTGTATTCGCATTTTTCATCATATATATATATATATATATATTAACAAATTATATTTAAAAAATATTATATTTTATTAAAAAGTGTATATAAATTTTTTTTATTTCAATTCAAATTTTTATTATTTTTTTCTTATAAGCAATTCAATATTCGATGGCATAAACTAATTGTTGAACCTACGGTCTAAATAAGACCAACTTTAAAAAGAAAAAGTAAAGGCAATAATAATAATAATAATAATAATAATAATAATAATAATAATAATAATAATAATAATAATAATAATCTTACTTAAAACCAGTCACTGCTATGGTTTGATACCCCTTGTTTATATTAAATATTTCAATCCCAAATACTTTAATAAGAAATATCATAAATATTTAATTATGTATTTATACATTTATAGAAAATTATAATAATTGGATGCTTAAAACAAAAAAAAGAGAAAAGATGATGACAAAATGAACACAATTGAAAAGTTTTAAAAATAATAAAACTTTAGTATGATATTTTATAAAAATAAAATAAATATTTATTATAATATTTTTGCAAAATAATACTGTCATAAACAAAACTTTAGATCCATATAAATTAATAAAATGATTAAGAGGAGGGCACTAAGACAAAACAGGCAACAAGTTTTAGCCTGTTTAGTAATTAAATATATAAATAAATAAATATTATATATATATATATATATATTTCCGCACTAACAAAGGTGAGTGGAAAATCGACGTCAAATGTAATAATATATATATATATATATATTCATCTACCACTTCTTGATCCACTAAGGGTGTGTTTGTCTGCGATTTGGATTTTGAGTTGAGATTTAAATTGTAAAAATTTTGAATTTGAATAGTGATATAAACAGGTGTTGATATGATATTTTGAATGTAAAATTAATTTTTAATATAATATAAAAAATAAAAAATAAGTATTTAATTTAATAATCTTTTTTTAAAAAATAAGATGAATAATATATTTAAAATTCAATCCTCCAAACAAACACACCAACATCGTGACTTTATAGTTAATATATGGAACTTTTGTATTGGTTTTAAGAAGTTTTTGGGTTTTTGTTTTAAAAAAATATTTATTTGTATTTGGATTAAGATGATTATATATATTATAGTAGTGTAAAATAAAGAAAAACAATAAAAGTTATAAGATATTTTCAATTAAAAAATACTCCATCCGTCCCACATACTATGTCCACGTTGTCGTTTCTGTCCGTCTTGCATTTTCATGTCACTTTTATTTTTCGAGAAATGATTACACACTTTAATCTCATTTTAAACTTTTTAATTTTTTTAATTTTAATTAAATTAATTAGTTATCTTAATTTTAATTTATAATTATTTATATTATATAATAATTATTTTCACTAATATATTTTTAATTATTTAATAATTATACCCCTAAAATACCGTGTCTACGGTATAGCAGACACGGTACATGGGATGCGACGGATGGAGTAATAAGTAACAAAAGATTTAAAACAATATTATGCTTATGTTGGGACATGACGGCCCTTGAAACAAAAATGGCTAGTCATGTTCTATATATTCTCCTAATAAAAGTACAAAATTTAAAGTTGTCCACTAGGTTTTCTTGCCTCCCATAGAATCTAATAATGAACTTGAAGATTCCAAATTTATGTCTTCCTTTCATTTCATTCCTTTACATATGTATATATATATACATACACCATGAAAGTAGTTCATCACTTTGTGCCAAAACACCAAAATTTAGTACAAAATACTAACTTGTATTGGTTATTAGGTAGTAAGAGATGATAGGTTTAGGAGATGCATACAAGGTTGTGGTTGCGACGGCGCCGTTGTACGTCGCGTTGGGTTTAGGTTATTGCGCCGTGAAATGGTGGGGGATGTTCAAACCCGACCATTGCGACGCAATCAACCGTTTCAATTGCTACTTCGTCATCCCTTTTTTCAATTTTCATTTCGTAATGGCCATCGATCCCTATAAGATGAACTACCGGTTCTTGGCCGCAGATGTTGTCGCTAAAACGCTCGTCGGTTTAGCTTTGGCGCTCTGGATGAAAGTTTTTAGGGGAAAAAATTTCGCTTGGGCTATTACTACTTTCAATATGTCGTGCTTTAACAATACTTTAGTGGTCGGTGTGCCTTTGCTCGAGGCCATGTACGGTCCACCGGGAAAAGATCTTGTGGTGCAATCGTCTGTTATCCAGGCTATTATCTGGTTTCCTCTTCTTTTATTTTTGTTTGAATTAAATGGCGTTGTTCGTTTGTCTTCTGATGAAAGTTGCAATAATTCTACTGATTTTGGTCTCAAACAAACGCGAGATATGGAGAATGATTCTGTTGAGATTGTGTTGGCAGAAGTCGAGGGTAATTCAACTGTTGTAAGTATATTTGATGATAAGAATGATTCTAAAGTAGTCTCGTCTTCGTCGCCTTTGCCACCATCGTCATGCAATTTTGTATCAACCATGAAGAAAGTTACGATGAAGCTTGTAAAGAATCCAAATTGTTATGCTTGCGTTCTTGGCTTGGTTTGGTCTCTTATGGCGAAAAGGTACGTAACTATCAACGTGCATGCACAACTTTTATTTTTAAGTATGTCGATTTTTATTTTTATTTTTTGAAATATATTTTGATAAATGTCGCGATATATGAAGGTGGAATCTTGAAATGCCGAGCATAATCGAAGGTTCGATTCTAATAATGTCCAAGGCGGGAAGTGGAGTAGCAATGTTCTCGATGGGTATATAATTTTTATTATATTTTAAGTCTAACGTTGTATTTCTTCAGTAAATTTTTTCAAATTTATTATGTAGATTATGTATTTTTTTAAAATATATATATTTCTCACAAAATATTATTTAAATATAAAATTCAAATCAAATCTTTGATACATTGTGTTTAGGACTTTTTATGGCGCTGCAAGAAAAGGTGATCGCATGTGGCGTAAAATTGACAACATACGGCATGGTTTTGAGATTCGTGATTGGTCCACTGACTACGCTCGTCGGGTCTCTTGCGTTGGGGTTGAAATCCCGGGTTCTTCAAATCGCAATTATGCAGGTTTTAAAAATTTTGATACTATTCATTAATAATAATTTTTTTTTTTTTAATATCACATCAATTATATATATATATAAAACGTCGCAGTAACAATTCATGTCGATTTCCTTAGGCGGCTTTACCACAAGCAGTCTCGTCTTTCGTCTACGCGCAAGAGTACAACATGCATGCAAGTGTACTTAGTACAGCGTATGTATTTACTTACATTCAATGAAATATTTGTACCATACCTAATTTTTTAAAATAAATTTAATTATTTTTTTTCAGGGTTATTTTCGGTACGATCGTAGCTCTTCCTCTATTGATTGGCTACTATGGAGCCTTAGACTTGGTGCTCTAATGAATCTGCCAAACTTGATACCTTAGGGAAAAGTACTTTTATTTCATGTATGACTTTATTTAATTTCATTTAATGTAATAAAAATCAAGCATTTATGAGCATGGACGGTACATGAGATTAGAGGATCTCAGTTCTCAAAATACAACGTAAAAAAAAATAAAATCATACTCTTTCAATAGATGGTCACGTTTACTTATTAAAAATATCTTTTTATTTATATATATATATATATTTACAAATATTCTTCTGTTAATATTATAAGAACAATAATTGAAGTATTTTTGTAATTTTTTTTTAATTTATACTATATTTTGATATAATAATTCATATTTAAAATCAACACACAAAAAATAAATAAAACTTTAAAATCAGACTAATGTAGTATATTTTTTATTATTTTGCCCTCTTTCAATTCCAGTTCAATATAATAGATATATTTTTTTTTTTATCATATTCGAATTACACTTAGTTATTCAATTTTCTAAATAAAGTAATTTATATATATATATATCAAAATATCACTAATTTTTACAAATATATATATATATTTTATATTTATGAGAGAAAATATCAAAATTTCTAATTTACTACCACCGATCAATAAAATACTACTTCTTCCATCCACCGAATTTGAAATAAAGTATTATTCTTTAATATATAAAAAGTAAAATGATATTTTGAGTTTGATGGATGAAATATTATTTTTTCATATGAAATTTCATTATAAAAATTAATATAAAAACTTATTTATTTAAGAGTGTGTATGTTTAGTGTTTTAAGTTGAAGGGGTTTTTTTTTTTAATGAAAAATCATATTAACAATGTAAAAAAATGATATTTTGTGTTGAATATTAATTTTGTTGGCACCAAATTTGCTCAAAAACCAAACAACAATGCAAGGAAGGTGTCGGTTATGTCTGGATCGTTGACAGAGGACCCTTCCTGATCTGCTGTAGGATCGCTTCCTTCTCCGTCGTGGCTCTCAATATTCTCCCCATTTGAAATCGTGAAGTTATGGACGGTTACGCAGGCATGTACGAGATTAACCTGTCGGAAGAATTTGTATGGCCGCATCAAACCTCTCAAAATTGCAAATCTTCTCTTTAGTACTCCAAAGGCGCGCTCCACTACATTCCGAAGTTGAGAGTGACAATAGTTAAATAGCTCTTTCGGTCCATTCGGGCCACCCAGGGTGTCGCGGAAAGTTTGTGAATAGTAACGATGGGACCGGAAATGCGTCAACGTCAACGCAGAGTTCGTATAAGCTGAGTCCCCGAGGTAGTATTTTCCTACACCATTGATGGATGAAATAAAAGCAGTATTCGGAGGAGGGAAAGCCTGGTAGGCGACGACAATAAGTAGGGGCACGTACCAGGGGGGAAAGAAAAATCCCCGGCAACGGTGATAGCATGATTAAGAACACGTGAATCGTGTCCACTTCTCTCAAACCCAGCATAAACGTAAACAAATCATATGTTGAAATCTACCACGCCAAGGACGGACTGCTCGGTATCGCCCATGCGGCTCCGAAAACATGGTGCATCCTCCGCTGGGACGGCGGCGTGTATGAGTGTCTCGTCGAGTGCGCCAACACAATCCTATTCGTTAACCAATAATTAGACTTATTGTGTGGCCACGTATATAAAGGGCGTGGATGAGATGAGGTCTACGACCTACGGTCCGGTACCTTGAAGTATGGCATGAAATGTCTATTCGTCGCAATGCGGGGATGCGTTCTATGTTGATCTTTGGGACATACAACCTCCGCCCCAAGAAGGCACAATGACTCGCTGACACGCTTAACGTGACGGAATATAGTATGCGTGGAGTGCTGAAACTGTTCTGCACTGCTGCGGTGCCGGTTAGAGTGGGCGACAGTATGGAGGAAGATAGCGACCGCCTCGTGTACACCAACTCGTGTTTGTGCTCTTGTCTTCATGAGAGCCCGCGCAGATAGAGTGTCGCATAGGTCAAGAAACGTACTCTTTGACACCCGTAGCAGATTCTTTATTCTAGCCGGGTGACCGTTAATCAGTTCTTTCGTGAATTCCGCACCACTTAGGGCCGAATCGTAACAACGTCTGCGTGCAGTCGCATTCGTGAAAGTGTTTATTGCTAATGCGCTGAGTTTCTCCATTGCATCGATGTTGTTTCCGAACATCGTGTCATCATCGGAATCCTCGTTTTCTAGTTCCGCCCCTTCATTCTCGTCGTTGTCTCTGTTCTCGCTATCACCAGATGTTTGCTCCCGCGGGCTTTGGTAGTTGTCCACATTTGGGCCATTCGAACAACTTTCTATTTCCCTTCGACACTGGTATGTGAAAATCACAATATTCAATGAACAAAGAAAAATTCAATGTAGATGTTTCTAAGCAGACAGTAACAGAGATCCCAGAAGGAAGTTGTTTACAACAAAGTTTGCGAGAAACTCAGACGAAAGACCAGGTGAGTAAACAAGGGGGAATAACGTGGACGAGTACTAGTATCAATAAGGTTAGTAACGGATTGAAATAAGCTAAGTCAAGGTCGTTATAACTCAGGTTCCTAGCGAGCGTCGCACAAATGAGAAAGCCCATGCCCGCTGCAGATCACTCGTCCATGTTAGGAATAGGAATCGTTCGTTGTTTTTGTATATCGCTCTGGCTGCCCGAAGAAATGCATCTTGTGGAAGGTCCGTGAACGTTTGCAGAATGCGCTAATCTTCGAGAAAGGTCCGTTTGTGCTCTTTGCGGTGATCGATAAGCTGCGCCCGCAACTCTTGAACTCCGCTGCGAAGCTCAGATTGAATGTGGTATGCTAACTCAGCGTTTGTCGACATACTAGATGGGCGCCGACGACGTACCGGACCCCCGGTCTGCATCGAAGAACTAGTAGGGAGTCCTTGCTTGGTGGTTCTGTTGGCATCGCCTTCACCTGTGCCGTCGTCATTCTCATGTTCGCCCCTCATCGTGGACGGCCCCGCCGATCTTGTCTCAGTACCCTCGGTAGTGTCCATGCCCCGTGGCAGTGCATTGTTGGATTGAGTACCGGCTCCTGTGGTAGACTGAGGTCCAAACATATCATGACAATAGTCGAAGTGGGCGAATGGACGCGACAGTAAATGCCCGTACCCGGGGTGTGCCTGCCATTACGCGACCGTGAGTTTCATGCTCCGGTTTTTCTCAATAATCATCGGATTAGACGCATACCGTTAGCCACGCGGCCTTCTGTGCCTCGCTCGCATCAATAAGACCCGTCTCTGCGTCCCATCCTAGCCCTATCTGTCGAACGATAAGGTCTCGGAGTAGAGCATACGAGGTTTTCATCCGCTTAAACTTTCCTTGAAGTTGTTCCAACTCGTAGTCGCACTCAGTCTCTTCATGGAATTGTGTAACTATCTGTTGTCAAACCTCCGGCGCAAAGTTACCCTTGCAAAGTTCCTCAGCTAGCCAGTGCAACCACAGGATGTGGGTGAAGTACAACTCTAGCTCGTAAGTCCAATTCACAATAGGTTTGCATGGAGCAGCAGGGTCTGCTCGTCGGCGAGGCATCTGTCGGAAGTGAAACGACAGAATGAGATACATGTCAAAAATCTAGGGAAATCAACTACTCAGGAATCGTAACGGGGGACCTATCCTCAAAGGATGTTCTTACTGATACCTTGCGTTTTCTCTTACAGCGATACAACACTCGACTGCTCCCTACAGAGCTTTCGGCGTCGGGAATTTCACAGGCGTCCAGCTTTGCACGCTTCGGTAAGGCAATAATGGAATTGCGCAGGTTAATGTGTGTTCAGTGTAAAGTGAACACGATACAACAAACTAACGCATTTAAATTTTTAGACCAAAGACAAGGGGAGGAAAGGAGACTGTTTCACCGTACTGGCTACGCATTTTTTAAGTTTGGAACAAATAAACGTACGAATGAAGCGTACGTTCTTGCCATTGTTCCTGTTGACAGTAACCACCCCACCGTAGCCTCACAACACAACCCTTTGTTGTATTGTAACGGTTCTATTCCGATGTATATACGGTAGGGATGCCCTTACCGTGCAACCCGGGAAAGCCTACAGTTAACGACTCAATTGGATATCAAAGAAACTCGATACACCCACACGTATAGGGGGAAAGATCTACAAACATGTACCTTTTACGAGTCATCTTGGTTTTTCTCACTGTTTCGAAAAGTTCACACAGCGAGGATATTAAATCTTGGTTTTTCTCACTGTTTCGAAAAGTTTACACGGCGAGAATATTAAACTACATAGATCGACACGTATGAGAAAGGTGACAACGATCACGTAAGTGATGTCGAGAATAAACTAGTCAGTAATTGTAATTACCATCACCCAACAAAAAAGACAACCACGTATTCACTCGCTCGAGGAGCCTTCCTCAACACATCCATATGTAAATTTGAGCGACAGTGGCAATCTATAGTTCCGGTATGTTTTTTTCGCAAAAGAAATGATGAAAGTGCCGGTCATCGGAGCCCTACGCACTACTACGCAAACGGAGGGGGAGAGGGCTACAACCCGGCAACTCCAATATCCGAAGACGCTCATAATTTCTCATGGATTTCGATAGTCGTTATAGCGCCCTTATAAAGCACCCCAGTTGCGAAGTCTACCCTAAACAAATATGTACTACGAATTGCAACGTGTATCTTTTTATTATTTTTTATGACTGTTGATAATGGAGGCTGCCTCATCACGACAAAGTACTCCCACTTTCACCGGTATCGTTCTATCCATGTTATTCCACAAGTTCGCCCTTATGAGACCTTAACCCAGACCCTCCTTGGCTAACGCTATATTGAAACCCTCTTTGGTACCCTTTTAATCGTCATTCTAGTTAGGTCAAGAATTAACAGATTGAAACCTTCTACCTTACACACAGGATGTCTCGCACGACAAATACCTCTCTATCACCGATTGACAACACTGAAAGCCTTAACGATGCAGATCGAAACAGATCACACCCTACTCATTCGCGATAAGTAATAGCAGACATCGAAGAGATGCGTGCCTTGATCCGTCGTCCCCTTCGAGCCTTGCCGATACTGGCCCGGGCGCCGCACACCTGAGCCTGCAACACTGCTCGCCACAGAATCATGGTCCAAATACGTCGTACCCTTCGACTCGCCGGAATTCCGTCACCTTCAAATCCGCTGATTTCGGACCATCAACTTCGCAGGGATTAGGTGCGCAATGCTGTGCGCGTAAATGAAATACGAGGGAATGGTGTGCACCCCACCAACCTCAATTAATGGTTAATTTAAAAAAATAGAAAAAAGTAAAAAATATAAATAGTCATAGTAGGCATAACAGCCTAAAGAATCTCCTCGGACGCTATTGAATAGGCATGTCAATCTTGTCATAAACTGGGGCTTCGCGCCCAAACCCGACCCACAGTAGCTGCCTAGTACATTTGTCCCAAATCGTGTTTAAGAAACACACCCAATAAACACGAAAATTACACGTGGATGGCCCCGAAGACTTGAAACGGAAAGAACAATGGCAGAGTCAACTGCTTCCAACTAAAGTTATTATTTTTACGTCAATCTTCAAATCAAACATTTGGGAAATGCTTCGCCGCAGCCATACCCTGAATCGTTGGAACGAAATTCCTATTCGACTTCCCTCAAGGGATTGATTGCATCCATCTACTGTGGAGTATTTATTGCTGCTGTGATTGGTTCGTCGGAAGGATGAGCAGCGCGGAGCCGTTGGTGGGCTATGAACCTGCGGAGCTGAATTTTTCTCGTAAGTTTCGTCTCCATCGCAATTAGGTTTTCTGTAGGCCGGCCGTTTTTTTTGCTGGAATTTGGCTTTAAAGTTGATTTGATTGGCTTTAATTTTTCCGGATTTGACCAGTTGAGCTGAACAAACAGTTGTCGTCTTCGATTCGACTGTGGAATAGAACTGACAGTCATGTGGTTTATAAGGTGAAAATGAAATGGTTTGTTTCTCGATGAGTTATCCATTTTGTGAATTTGTATGCTCGAAATTCAAGCTAGTTCGTATGGTTGATTTGTCTTCAGCTTTTGACTACAAATCCTCGAAAATATGGCGTCCGGTCGAAAGTTGGGGTTCTTCCGCCGCGATCATATTGCGACATCAGAGGTTCTTATTTGATTTTTAGTTTGGAAAGTGAAGATTGTTGAGGATTCACTTGGTTTGAAGAGTTTGTGGTTTTTTTCTGTTTTGACTTGCATTTGCTTTGGAATAGAAAAGCTTGTTTTTTTTTTTCTGAGATTAAATTTGCATATTTTGTAGTGACAACACGACCTGTGAAGGAAGCTCCATGCTGTATGAGGAGCAAGGATAGGTTCATGATTCGAAGTGCAATTGCAAGTCCTGGCACTACTGCTGAGGATGCTCAGAACATGGTATATCAAAGTTTCAGTATGAATATAATTTACTTCGATTTTAGTCCACAACTTTTTTGGCTAATGTGAGATCCAAATGAATGCAAAAATTGATGGATTTTAGCAATTCTTACAATTTGTTCTACATCTAATCTCTTTTACAATAAAGTTGTGTGATTTAATTCAATGTCAATAAGATTCAAGTTGAAGTTCAATGTGTAGTATGGGACAACCAGATGAGATAGCTTGTTGGAGTAAAAGTGAAATAAGGCCTTTTAGGAGGATCGATGATGCTAGTTTTGTGATTTTTTTTGTCACAGGTGTGATTCATATTGGTTTCAGGAACGAATAAATTTAAGTAATGTCAGTTAGTGAAAATTCTCGATGTTGTGCATGCCATATTATCACATTGCTCTTAAAGCATGCTTAAGCTGAAAAAAGGAAAAGGTTTTTTTAGATGCTAGTTGATATGTTGTATTTTGCTCCACTTAAATGGCTTGTTTTAACATTCCAATTTGAATCAATGCATACTAATTATAGCCCACAGATATTTCTGTAGCGTCGGAGCTTAATAATGCAAAAATTGATGCATTGTAGTAGTTCCTACAATTGTTTCTAGAGCTAATTCTCATTATCTTTGATGACCAAAAAGTTTGTATATTGATGTCAATTGGATTAAAATTGAAATTTAACTAAAATATGGGATTAGAGTTATAATTTTTAAATATTGGAGTAGAAGTGAATGAGGCTGCTAGGCGGATCAGAATTATTATTTCACAATTTTCTTGCAATTGTGATTCAAAATGTGTTTCAAATACATTTGATGCTTGAGCTATTTTTTCCATGTGAATATTTTAATTTTGTGCATGCTACATTTCTACTTCGTACTCAAAGCTTGCTAAAGTTGAAAAAGAGAAAGAAAGATGTTAGATAAATTATGGTAATGATTAGTAGGTTTCCACCTCTTTCGAACTTGTGTGAGAAGTAGTTGGTTGCTTTCTTTGTGCATCCCAAGTTGAAACTCAATAGAAACTCTCGGCATAATTCTGCTTTACTGGTTCGGTATTAATGATGTTTGTGTTCCAAACTATGTTTTCAAAAAAAGCTGAAAAGGTGATCAAGAACATAAATCAAGATATTTCTAATTTGTTGCATACATGTTAACTTTGTAGTTCAAGAATGGGGCAGGGGATGCTTTTCCAGTAAGCAAACTCCGAGTCGCTTACAGTTGGCCCGATTCTTCTTCTGTATCTTCGGAAGTAAATAATGTCCCTAATCTGCCACAGGTTCGAGTAGTGATAAACTATTTTCTCTGCTTTATTAACTTAATAGTAAGAGTTTATTTTTGGGCTTTCAGGTGACTACTCCTGATATAGAACCGGCTGACAATGGCGCAGAAGTAAAATATTCTATTCTCATATTTACTTACAATGTTATGAATTTGTTTGTAATTAATAGTTTAGTTTCTTTGCTTCATTAGAAAAACTTCAACAAGAGATTTATTTTTCAGTACTCCTTGCAGGTGACTATTCCTGATATGGGACCAGATGACAATGTTGCACAAGTAAACTCTTTTACTCTCATGTTTACTCACTTCAATACTGTAAACAAGGGCATTGTACTTAAACTGCCAAATCTTATCTGTCGCATTTTTTTTTTTTGGACGACTAAGGAATTCTTTTTATTGTGAGAATTGTGGTATCTTTTTTCTGTTTAGCTATGAGCTATAGCATTAGCTTTCTTGAATGCCATAGCTTAAACTATTATGTATTAGGAGAACCATGTCTTTAGGATGAAGGGTAGTCGAGTTTGTGTGGAATTATGCATATATAAAGAGTATCTTGTCCTTTCTCGAAGAATCTTTAATTATCAGTCTTTATATTGAGTTTATATATATTTGTAGCAGAATAGCCCAATGAAGCTTCTAGAATTTCAACCTCCAGAACTCAAAATTCATTGTAAGCGAATTTTTGTTTCCAGTTATGCTCAATGCCATATTGCGAACATTCGCATTGCTCATTGTATTACTGATTAATGTTAGCAGTAAATCAAGAAAAGGACAGCTCTTGCTTGCTTCAATTGTCCAATTCCACGACGGACCATGTTGCATTCAGGGTAGGTTTCTATTGTTTGAGGAAAAGAATTCAATCCAAAAATGGTGTATCGAGCCATGTCACATGTGTTTACCCTTTTATTGACTTAGTTTGATTAATTATCTGTGTTGCATGATCATCTTTAGGTAAAAACCACAGCCACATATGTAATCCAACCAAAAGAAGGAATTTTGTCACCTCAATCTACATTGGATATCACAGGTAGTCGTCTGATTGCTGTTGATTTCAATTTCATATGTTGATTTCAGTTTCATAGTGCATAATTTTACCCATAAATTTATGAATATATGAATAAACTAATACTTTTTTTAAAAAATTGCCATTGTAGTGAAAATGCAAGTCAAGGGTTCATCTAGCGTTCAGAACAACGACACATTTCTAATCCAGAGTATGGCTGTTACTGCTGCAGCATCAATGGAGGAGATAAAAGATATGGTAGTTTCTCTATTAACTTATGTTAAAATTTAGCACGAGTTTGCAATTTATAATGTGGAGATATCTTCCATTTAAGTTTTAGATTAGGCAAGTAACAAATAATGTGATTTTATTGTCTTTTTTTGCTAGTTTGATAAAGCAAGCTCTCCTATTGAAGAGTGTGAACGCCGAGTACTTGTCAGCTCGGACGAGGAAAATAAGAGCGCCGATCAACAGTTCGAATCAATTTTACGCGGCTTCATAATTTGCTCATTGATTCTGGTTTTTGGCTACATCTTGAAGCAGACACTAACATGGATCTGGTATTTAACTTCTGAACTATTCTCTGTTTAAACATCACATATGGAGTATCCTCTCTCTTTCCTTTTTCGGATGAGTACTTTCTTAGATATATATATATATATGTATATATGTTTTTCGTCATTTCTTTGAGGATTTCTTCATGAGGAATTGCACTATGCCAATTCTTATATTGCATTTATATTATGACAACATAAATGTTATATATATATATATGTTTTTCTTCATTTCTTTGAGGATTTCTTCTAAGAGGAATTGCACTCTATCGGTTCTTATATTGCATTTATATTATGATAACATAAATGTTGTGTTGTCTATTAGCAAAATACGGATATATCTTGTGCTCGCTTTTTTTTTTCGTGTGTTATTCGTCAATAACTGAATAAATTTGTTCAGCACTAGAAACCTCCTAAAATTATATGTTTGATGAACATCTATTTCTCATTTGCATTAATAGGCTCTCATATCATCGATATTATTTTTTTTTTTTTTTCAGGAGTTTGGCAGTGGTGGTGACGATGTTGATAATAAACATGACGATAAAATTTATAAACAAGTTGGTCTCGGATTCTGTCGAAGACTTGATCGTGAAGACCCTTTTCTCCATCATCATGTATGCATGGGCACACGCGAGTCCTATGATACTACATCGATGGACATCTAGATTCATGACAGCATCCATGTCGAATGAAAAATGAAAATGATGCGTAGACTCGAGCATTTCTGTTTCAGACATCAACAGAATTCAGCAACCTTTGCCATAACAAAATGGCGCGGCTGCTGCGCGTGTACATCAACCATATATCGTTCGGGCTTGTCGAACCCGGAGTTGTTGATACTTTGTAAATGTTTTTCTTGTAAATTATACATGTTGTTGTGCAAATTACGAGCCCTGCTCATTGTAAAAGTCAGCCGAGGGCATAAAAGATAGTTTGTGATAGAAATTTACATGGTTTTGAGATTTTATTTTAAATTTTATTTTATTTATTTTTTTCGGGGTTTATGTAGAGATTAGGGGAAGGTTTTACTTTTAATTTGGAATAATTTTTGTTGTTTGAATACATGGTAATAAAAACACATATAATCTCAAGACGATATTATATACCACAAAGAGAACATATGCTGCTTTTTAATTTCTATTACGTTTTAGTATTACTTGCACTAATTATAATTTTATATTTATACGGATCATTTCTTACGGTTTTAGATTTAATTATTCAAAAAAATAATTAAATTGAGTAGGAATATTTAATTAAGGAATGGCCTGATCTTGTAATAGTGAAACAAGTATTTCTTCATATATTTTGTAATTGAACTATTTTTAGTAAAAAAATATATATTATATTATTATTATTTTACAAAAATTTACATCTTAAATCAAAATAATATATAATTCAAATAAAAAACTTTAAAAATATGTTTATAATAATATAATACTACGTATATTTATTAATCTTTTCCAATTTCCATACATAAACAGAATGAAATAATAAAATGGGAAGGGATTGGGTGCTGATTCTAAAAAATTAGCACCCGTGCTGATAGTGTAAAAATTAGTTATACTAATTTGTTTTATTAAATTATATAATTAATGTAATTATATGTAATCACATTTATACTATCAGTGCTTATTTTTTAGAATCAGCACCCAATCCTCTTCTAAAATAAAATAGCTAATTATAAGATCTATTTATGGGATAAAAATATTTAATCTTATATGGTAATATAATAACAAAAAAGTACATACTATACTAAATATAATACATTAAAAAAAAACTAAAAAAATTAAAAATAAATTAAAAACTAAAAAATTAAAAATTAAAAATAAATATAACAAAACCGAAATTCCAGTATAGAAAATTGATTGAGTTTGTTTATTTAGTATTTTGATTTGACTTTTTTTATGTAAAATATAAAAATAGTTGATAATATAAAAAATAATATGTTATATTGAATATTAATTTTTATAAAATAATAAAATATCTATATTGATAATCATGTCAAAAAAATTGTATTATTACTATAAAAAATAATTTTTTGAGTTAAATTATCAATTTTTATAAATAAACAAAATATATATTATTGCATAAGTATATATATACTTATATTTTATCGTCATAAAAAAAAAAAATATAATACACTTATAATTGTTAATAAAAAGTTTTTCATACTTTATAAATTAGTACTATTATTATATATATATATAAACCCTAAAATAATACTCTCACTATTGTTAATTTGTTATACATCAGTATGAATCTGGACCGTTGATTTACTGGGCCCAATCTTTGACGGTCAAGATTGATTCCGGTGTTGATCCCGCGGTGCTCCGAAGCATATCCCAATAAGGATGAATGATTAAGGATAAGGCTACCCAATATTATATAAATACCCTTTCTTGGAAGCCAAAGTCTCCATCTTTTCTTCAATCCTACCCACAATTTCCTAAATTTTTTATACTTCGCCTTCTCCACCGGCAGGTTCGTTCCTTTGCGTGTTCAATCTGCAGAATTTCTGATAAATTTTGTTGTTATAAGATCTGCGTTACTGTTTATTTTGTGCGGAACCTATTTGCTTGGATGATTTGTGCTTAAGTTTGTTCTTTAGGGATTTAATGGCCCGTGGTGGGAAGTGTGTTGCGTAATTTTTCTAGGTTGCGTAATTTTCGGGTTTTTGTGCTCTTGGTGTTGCTGATTAGTTTTTTAGGGTTTTTTTTTTATGGTTGGGGTTTTGTAAATTTTAAGGTAAATAATTGATTTTGTTAGTTGGATTGATTTGGATTGTTGTCTCTTTGAGATTGTGGATTCAAACTGATTTTTTTGTGTCCTTTCAGGATTTCGAAATTTGAATTTGTGCAGTGATAGTGGAATGGCGAAGAGTTCATTCAAGCAGGAGCATGATCTTGGTTTGTGTTCGCGTTTGATCACTTTGAATTCGATATATATATATATATTTATATGAGTTGACTTATTATAAATTTCAGAGAAAAGGCGTGCTGAGGCTGCTCGGATTAGGGAAAAGTATCCAGATAGAATTCCGGTGAGAATTCGGTAAATCGTTTGGATTTTACTTAGGATGGAGGTTTCTTGTATCTATTTTTGGTGTGTGTTTATTTTATTTTCTAATATTATTTGCTTGCTCGATGTCGAATTAAGCTTCTTGTTCTAAATGTCTACTTTCGCGGATCAGTAGAGTAACATGGGTATATGAATTTGTGGATTTATTAGTTCCTGTTTGATAATCTGTGGTTGTTTAGTGTACCTGAGAGCAAAGATGTGTCTAATTCTTATGTTAACCGTAGAAATGGATTTCCCATTTGATTCGTCTGTCGAGGAGATGAATTTCGTATGTTAGATCCCAAGCACCGTATTGATATATCAAGTGATGTATTGAGATTGTGCATTATATTTCTGAATTGGATGGATTATGTGGTACAGAAGATTTCTGAAATCTGTTATACAGTTCTTTAATTTTTTTTGTTCTTTGAGTTTTTTGGGATTGGTCTGCTGCTCGATTACATTTTCTAGTTATGTATGATAATGTTGGGTTACGAGGTTAGGTTTTCTCAATCATCCTTAGGAAAAAAATTCGATTACTTGATACAATTATCTTAGGATAATTGAAATTGATTTTGAGATTTGTTTCTGTGAATTAAAGCCTCTGTTATGTTTTGACTTATGTAACAAATTCAATTATTGTTTATGACTGCCGTAAAATGTAGTCATTGATAATATGGAGACTGTTGGTAAAAAGTTACCTTCGAGTGTAGAGCTTTTAAATATTTTGAAAATTGAGGACAAAGCACGGTGCCTTGGAAAGTTATGTATGCTAATATATAATGTCTTTAAGTTAACCCCACAAAATAGCACCAGGTTGTTGAATATATGTTTTGGGTAATTAATCGAAATGTGTGAATTATCCATGGTTGAACTGCAAGTGCTCATTTTAGAGAATTTGTTTGATACAGTATCCTTCTAAAATTGTCTTGGTTGTTGCTCTAAGATGATGTTCGATTGTTTGTAAAGTACATTCATTCACCATCCCACAATTTTTATTTTTTTTCCCTACGAACATTGAAACCAATTTGTTTGTATATATTAATGTAGGTGATTGTGGAGAAGGCCGAGAGGAGCGAGATCCCCAACATTGATAAGAAAAAGTAAGTATTCTCTCGAATACATTTACCGATGGAAGTTTTGGAAGTTGAAAATTTTGAAAATAATAAAAATCTAGTATTTGATGCGATCTTTTGTGAGAAAGAAAATGTTGTATTTGACCCGGGATCATATTTTAGTGTGTAGAAGTTGAAGAAAAATCTTATTGTGGATCCAATTTAAGCTAATATTATTTGCTCGGTGAATTATCTTGTTGCTAAATCCGAAAATCAGTTTACAATTAGAAGTCGGGATAATTTCAACCTTACCTATACGAAGAATTTCAGGTACCTTGTTCCAGCTGACTTGACTGTTGGACAGTTCGTCTATGTTATTCGCAAGCGAATCAAACTTAGCGCGGAGAAGGCAATCTTCATATTTGTCGATAATGTCCTGCCGCCGACTGGTAAGAAATTATATTCGCTTAGTTGGTCGATGATTAAGAATTTTTTACATTAAACCTTGTGGGTTCATGCGCAGGGGCAATAATGTCGGCCATATACGATGAAAAGAAGGATGAAGACGGGTTCCTATACGTAACCTACAGTGGGGAGAACACGTTCGGGCATTAGATCGATCGATTTGTGCCGTAAAATTCGAAAAGTTTTATTTCTGACAATTAATAAAAATAAAATTGATTTGGATTGATGGATGGTCTTGTACAGGAGGATGATACATTTGTGTATAGTCTCTGAACCTTTTAACTGTGGAATTCTGTCAAAGATTTCAACATTTTATGGTAATATGAATCAAATAATTATTTTCTCATTCTTTGTTGTGTTAATTTTGTTATGAGATTTTATTTTATTTTATTTTTATTGTTTTTTTGGTCTCTTCTTTGTCAATATATTCTTATATGGAATTTATATAACATATATATTATAGTATATAATTGATTTATAGTAAATAATTTTATTATTTTTTAATAAAATTTTATAATATTTATATTTTATTTTTACTTATATTATTTTTATATTATAATAATATTTCTTTTTAATCTTCATTTTCAAATAAATAATATAGTTAGTTGGAACATGATTATGGGTTTTATTTATCTTGATATATTTTAATCTTTATGATTTAATTAAAAAAAAAAATCACATTAAATATGGTTTGAAAAGCATAGATTGACGGACCAATCAATTACCTAATTCAATAATAATGTTGTTCACTTTATTTATTTATTCATTTTTGCTTTAATGAAATGGAAGACTTATATATATATATATAAATATTTAGAAAAAGATAGTTTTTTCTCAAACTAAACGATTTTTTACGAATGTATTTGGATATATATATACATATGGTGTATATATTTATTTTCTCCATTTTATAGGAAAATAATAATTAAATATGATATCTTAAAAGAAATTTAAAAATTAAATAGTAAAAAAAAGTGAAAAAAAAAAAACACACACATGAGAATGAATTCATTGTATTCAAAAAAAATTTAATGCTTAAAAAAAATTTGAGAGTTATTTTTTCTTATCGACTTATTCACTGCTTTAATTTACACATAGGGCATGTTTGGCAATGATAGCGGTTAGCTGATTCAATTAACTGGTTTGACTAACTGATTCGATTAGCTGTTTGTATTAAAATGTTCGGTAAAACAACTGTTTGATGTTAGCTGTTTATACGTAAAATGACAATCGATGACATTTCTATTTTATTCTTGTTTCTAGTATATTCAATTATGTTCTTTTTAGTTTAGAATGTTTAAAATTTTTTGTTATTAGTTATTGAAAATTGTAAAAGTGTTATAAAAGTATTTATTTTTATTACAATTAGATTTAAAAAATAATATATTTTTATTAAAATATATAAATATTTTTTTTTATTGAAAATGATGTAAAATATAAAATAATAAATTTTTCGTGTATATATTTATTGTGTTAGTTATCTATTAGTTCATTATATTTATAATTTTCAATAAATATTTTATTTTTAGTATAAAATTTATATAATGTAATTTATAAAAAAATAAATTATTAATATTATATTTTTTATTTTATGTTGATTTTAATAAATTTATATCTTTACAATTAAAATAATTTTTATATAAAAATAATATTATTTAAATTTATAAAGTAAAACTATAACATAATAAAATATTCTTATATAATTAATAAATAATCAAAATATATTTATTTGTGTAAAATGTATAATAAATTTTTAAGGGCATATAAGGAATAAAATTTTTTTTTACAGAAAGCTATTTCAAAACGCTGGTAAATTAGCTTTTCAGAAATTAGCTTTTTTGGTCCAAAAAGCTATTCCAAAAAGCTAATTTACCAAACACCTAAATTAGTTTTTTGACTGGTCAAACACTTAAAACTTGTTCAATAAGCTAAAAGCTCTTCAAAAAGCTATTGGCCAAACACCCCATAGTAAACTTTTTGCAAATCCTCGCCAAGATAATACGCACATTAGTTTGGTAGCCATCGGAAATTTTGAAGGAAAAATCGAAACAAATGGCATAATAGTCTTGCTATGTCGTCATTGTAAAAAAATTGTAACGTACATGTTCAAATAATATTTACCTTCTATTTTGATACTAAGTCATAGAAATCAACGAGATCTTTAAATTGCGTATACAACTACACATTTCGTCCTAAATTGAGTATTTACTATTCAAATTTTTTGCATTTTTTATTTACCTATAGTTTTTCTTTTTTTATTCGTTCTAAATACAATTTACAAAACCATCACAAACAAAATATAAGAATATAATTGTAAAATATATATATATATATATCAAATTTTATAGTACTATATAAATAATACTCAAGCAAAGAAAAAAAAAAGTACAAATGTAGTAATAGTTAAATAGTACTT
This sequence comes from Andrographis paniculata, assembly GCF_009805555.1. Taxonomy (NCBI): domain Eukaryota; kingdom Viridiplantae; phylum Streptophyta; class Magnoliopsida; order Lamiales; family Acanthaceae; genus Andrographis; species Andrographis paniculata. The sequence continues at coordinate 1,285,462 of NW_026137634.1, read as the reverse complement.
TTATATTTAGAAAATCCACAAATAAACACACAAAAGTTATTTTTTTCGCACACAAAAAAGTGCATTTTCCTCACGGGGTTGTATACTGTAGAATGATTTGCCCAAGAAATGCATCAATTTATTTAAACTTGTACACTAATATCTGTTATAATTAGTTGAATAATATATATATATATATACTTAAAAAATAAAATTTATCTGATATTATTGATAATTACTATTCAATCTATTGAGTAATTTTCAGTTTATATAATTTTTAAAATGCTCTTACATATATGTCACTCATGTCGATGGTGACTTCGATCGACCTTCGATCTCTTCTAGTTTCATCGAACTCACATTTTAGAAGAGGACAAGTCAATGAACAATAGTATTTTGTCGGGTAATTTTTTAACATTGTTCGAACACAAGTTACTTTTGTTTGAATAAAATTGTTGCATAATTGTGGCAAGTCACTTGCTCATTTTGTTGTATTTTTTTTTTTTATTTATGCTTGGATCAATTTTATTTATGTTAGTTCCCATTGAATTCGACCATTTATGAACTATAGTTTATCATTATGGAATATTATAAATTATAATACTTGTTTTTTATTAAAAATGATCTTAAATATTTGATTTCAACTCAAATTAAGTTTTATTTAAAATATTTGTGCATGCAATTGTTGATTGTAGTTATATAGCATGTTAATAATATGCGGACAATTATATTGTTGATTCACCGTGCTAATAATACGAAAATATATACAAATTAATGCATCATGTATAAATCTACAATATATATAAATTAAAACTAACATCACATACTAACAATTTATACCCATGTATTATCTGTTACCGATACATCCTTAATCTCATCATCCTAACAATAGTGAAACATTAATATGCTCAATAATCTATCGATATTTTCATCAGAGAGAGAGAGAGAGAGAGAGAGAGAGCGAGAGAGAGAGAGAGAGAGAGAGAGAGAGAGAGAGAGAGAGAGAGAGAGAGAGAGAGAGAGAGAGAGAGAGAGGAGAGAGAGAGAGAGGGAGAGAGATAGAGAGAGAGAGAGAGAAGAGAGAGAGAGAGAGAGAGAGAGAGGAGAGAGAGAGAGAGAGAGAGAGAGAGAGGATGAGAGAGAGAGAGAGAGAGAGAGAGAGAGAAGAGAGAGATCGAGAGAGAGAGAGAGAGAGAGAGAGAGAGAGAGAGAGAGAGAGAGAGAGAGGAGAGAGAGAGAGAGAAGAGAGAGAGAGATAGGCGAGAGAGAGAGAGAGAGAGAGATAGAGAGAGAGAGAGAGAGAAGGGGAGGAGATAGAGAGAGAGAGAGAGAGAGAGAGAGGAGAGAGAGAGAGATAAGAGAGAGAGAGAGAGAGAGATGAGAGAGAGAGAGAGAAGAGAGAGAGAGAGAGAGAGGAGAGAGTCGAGAGGAGAGAGAGAGAGAGAGGAGAGAGAGAAGAGATGAGAGAGAGAGAGAGAGAGAGAGGAGAGAGAGAGAGAGAGAGAGAGGAGAGAGAGAGAGAGAGAGAGAGAGAGAGAGAGAGAGAGACCGAGGAGAGAGAGAGAGAGAGAGAGAGATAGAGATAGAGGGAGAGGCGAGAGAGAGAGAGAGAGAGAAGAAGGAAGAGAGAGAGAGAGAGAGTACAGAGAGGAGAGGTATAGAGAATAAGAGAGAGAGAGAATAGAGTAGAGAAGAGAGAGCAGAGAGAGAGAACGTGAGAGAAGAGAAGAGAGAGAGAAGAGAGAGCGAGAGAGATACTAGAGAGAGGAGAGAGAGGAGAGAGAAGAGAGAGAGGAGAGAGAGAGAGAGAGAGAGAGAGATAGAGAAGAGAGAGAGAGATAGAGAGACAATAGAGATAGAGAGAGATAGGAGAGAGAGACAGAGAAGAGAGAGAGAGAGAGGATAAGAGAGAGAGAGAGAGAGAGAGAGAGAGAGAGAGAGAGAAGAGACAGAGAGAGACATAGAGAGAGAGGAGAGAGAGAGAGAGAGAGAGAGAGAGAGAGAGAGGACAGGAGAGGAGAGAGAGCTACAACGAGGAGAGAGAGAGAGAGAGAAGAGAGAGAGAGAGGAGAGAGAGAGAGAGAGAGAGAGAGAGAGAACACATTAAAAAGTACACACAACTTCAAGTTTGGAGAACTTATTACAACAAATCCAAACTACATAACAACCTTACACCATTGATTTTTGTAAATATATATATATATATGACTTGTACTTTATTCTTCAATGAATCTCAATACATAGGAAACAAGAACTTACCAAGAACACCAATCTTGCACCACCACAACTCACAAGAACATGAGTGATACATAGAGATACATACATACATATGACATATATATATAGAGAGAGAGAGATTAAGTTTTAGGCACAAACAAAGCCTTTAGGGACACTCTTGGAGCAAACATTGAGAAGCAAGGAGAGTGAAAGAGGCACATTAAGGTTGATGCCCAATACATTGGCTTTGATGGCGGTGCAGAGGCAGACGGCGGCCTCGAGGTCAGCTAGCCCTTCAATCAGGCGGCAGCACGGCTTCTTCGGAGGGTTTCCCACCGTCACGCCAATCAAACCACCGAGCAAGTTGGCACATACGCCGAGTTTTAGGGCATCTCTAGGGCAATAACCCTTAGGTTGCTTCGGCTTAGGTTTAGGGCCCGGGCACGTGCCACAGGCGCTCGAGAGAGTGAAGAAGACGAGGTTGAGGACGAGGAAGATGATGAGGGATTTGTTCTTGGAAGCCATTTTAATTAGTTTTGATATAAGAAGGTTTTTTTTTGGTATGTTTGTTTGATTAAAAGAGGGTTTTTGGGATGAAATTGTTTAGGGGAATGAGTTGTATTTATAGGAAAAATGTTTAGAGTGATGGTTTGGCAATTAGGGTGTGTTGGGTTTATGATTTTTGTGTGTTTGTGAATTTTTATTTTTTTTAAACAGTGATCTGATGTGATATTTTATGAGATAAAGTACGTGATAAAGAATAGTAAAAAAATTAAAAAAAAATGCTAAAAAAACAATCCCTAGTGTCATGTGAAAAGAGAAGTTAATCCAAGTATTTAATTTGAATTTTTTATATTGCTTTATTCCAATTTAAGGTTGTATTATCCATGCAATTTTTTTCGTATCTAATATAAAAAACACTTTAAACTAAAATTAATATAAAACAAACATATTCTTGTTGGTTCCAATAAAAATATATTAATTTTATATACTAAATATTATGTCTAACCTTAAGGGATGTTTTGGTTGTGAAGTTGTGATAGTGAGATTGAGTTTAAAGCCTCGGCATACTAAGATACACCCTAAGATGAAAGACTGTTGTTTCAATTTTATAATTTCTTACAAAGACATACTAATTTTCCCGACGTATTCAAAAGAACTACAATAAAAATGTAAAAAAGTTACTAATTAAATACATGTAGTATTTATTTATTTTTTTATTATAATAATTTTGGAGCAAAAATAGTTATTGAATATAATATTATTCTCTTATAAAAAAATATGGATTACATATTATATAGAATGAGATATATATATATATATATAAAAGGATAAATCCAATTCGAATTGCAAGTTTGTGTCCGGGAAAGTTTATATTTTATGTTCCCTTGTCCTTTTAATATATATATTTTTTAAATATTTTAATCTAGAATATTTTTATTCATTCATTTATTTATTTTCACTTAAAAAATCAATTTAAAATGATAAAAAAAAATAAAAAAACCCCACTAGTAAACTGTGGCCTAATGGTGTTAAAAGTAAATTTATAATTGTGAAATTATAAAAAATATGCCTGAACATGCTCAGTTCTCACTTTTGGTCCATATTCTAATAAAATAATTTAATTGTTACTGAATCAATTACAACCAACCTAATAAATATTACTTTACTTTTTTTACATTTCTATATACAAAGAGTTACCAAACTAGTAATTGCTTTCTATATTAGATGAAATAATATCTTTTTATATAAACAGAGTAAAGATTACATAAATTATGTCCCAAATGAACATTTATTTATTTATTTATTTATTATAATACTAGTATTAATTTTAGTTATTTATTTTTAATGAAAATGATATATTAATGATAATTTATATAAATACAAATTTTCATCTTGTTTCAATTCATCCATCTAAGGACATGCATGACCCTCAATAATATTTAACCAAAATTATTGAATCTTAATTTTATAATCAATCCAACATTTTATAGTTGTTTACAAATAACTTCAATTTAATTATGCCTATGTGCATCAACACATTAAGAGTCTATACATTCGATAATACCACATCAATTTATACGATCAAGATATGTAGAGAATTCCGATAAAAAAAAAAAAAAAAGATATATGGGGTGTGTTTGTTCGAGGGTTTAGATTTTGAGTTGGGATTTGAATAGTAAAAATTTTGAATTTGAATAGTTGTATGATGTGATGTAAAAGGTGTTGATGTGGTGTTTTGAATATAAAATTGATTTTTAGTATAATATAAAAAATGAAAAATAAGTATTTGATTTGATGTTTTTTGAGGGAAAAAATTGGATGAATAGTATAAATCCAATCCAATCCCCAAACAAATAGAGAATTCTATCGCTAGAATACTAAAAATTAATAAGAACACAATCACGCAAGATATACTAAATTTATATATATATATATATAAATCTATTATCCTATCGTTAATTTCGACATATAGTTACTATAATCCGTAATATCAACTCGACAAATTTAGACCAACACTACCATTTCAACCCTTTCATCACAATCGAATCTTTCCCTCGAAGGAGTAATTAACAAGGAATTAATCCATGTGATTAGGATTCATTAACTTTTTTGCAAGAACATAGGAACAAACAAACAAACTACGAATAATCATTTAAAAAAAAAAATGTTGGATTAATATTCGCAATTGGGAATTAATTTAAGCAATTGTTGATTAATCAGCTCAACCTAAACAATGAATTCCTTTTTTCAAATTAAAAGTTGGCATTTTTGGATTCATATGTCACAAGCTGCACAGGAAGAACCTATACAGGGCTCCACACCCCTCCATTTTCAAGCCAAACGTCGTCGTTTTGCGATCGCGAAAAATTATACATTTATATTTTAATTTTTTCGAACCAGCTCATATATATGTTTGATTATATTCTTGATTAGGGTTTCCTTAATCATGAAATTCTTTTTCAAGTGTCTTCGAATTTTAAGTTTGAATTTTTGAATAACAAAATTTTGAATTTAATAGTTATTTGATACAGTGTTTTTGGATGAAAAAGACTTAATTGAATAATAATAAAAATCTCGAAACAAATACTACTATTCAAGACTTTCGGGGATTTTATACAATTCAATTTTGTTCAAAATTATATGATTGTGCTCTACTTGCGTGTTAGATATGTTGATAGAGATTGACATTTTTTCCCCGACTTTTGAAAAGATAAGATTTTTTTTATTATTATTATTATTATTAATAATGCATGAATTACTGATAAAATATTTTTATTTTATCTTATAAAACGTCATATTCAAATTATTATTTAATTATATTACTAAACCCAAAATCAAACACGCCCTAAATCATGTCTTAATTTAAACGTAGATCGAATTAGATGCTAAATCACAATTTGAAAGTGTGAAGGTTTACATAGGAGTGCAATAATGTAATCTTAGAAATATATTGAAATGTCAATATATGTATATATTGTCAAATTATGTATTAACATAATAATCGTTGAATGTCGCTATTTGTTAAATGACAAACATACATATTAAAACAACAAATCAGACAGACGCATATTTAACATGAGATATATAATATCCAATACAACTATAAGAAATCTCAAGAATCAAGAACTATTGAAGATGATCAAGACTCTTCGCATCAAACTGTTGTTAGACATAATCTTGTAGGTTAGATATCATAATTATCGTATCATCAATGTAGAGAAGTAAAATAATGATCACGGAAGAACTTTGACGAACAAATAAGACATAATCATGTGAATTGCAAGTGAAGCCAAATTAATGAAAAATTGAACTAAATTTGAAAGACCAAACACATGAAGTTTTTTTTTTTTTTTTTTTTTTTTTTTTTTTTAATTACGACGTGAGAATCCGCAGCCGCTACCCAAAAATGCATAGTGGGTAAACCCCCGACCGAACCTAATACTCTGCAAACCAAGCTCGACGGGAAAGACACACTAGACGAACCGAAAAATGAGGTGGAGAACCAGAAAATAATGCCATATAAACACTATATATATATATATATATAAATCACTAATTTAAGATAAACTACTTACGAACAATCGCAATTAAACAACAAATAAATATAAGAAGCACCACATGAGCAAAGGAAAATTACTTAGGACGTGTTTGTTTTGTAGCTTTAGTTTGAAATATTTTCATATTAGATATAAGAAAATTTATCGGTACTATATTATATATTATAATTACTCTATTCGCCAAAATTATATCATAGTTTATTTACAATTAATAATTTTATTCATCAATAATTTTATTACCATTAGTTTAATGCATCATAACTAATTAGCTATTAATTTTTCTATTTATCCAATTATATATATATATATATATTTATCATTTTCTTAATAAATTTACCATAATATAGTAACTTCAATATTATTATTATTTTTATATATCTTATTTTAATATTGCAATTTCATTATGTCTTAATTTTTTTTGTGTCTACTTAAATTTACAAATATGAGAATAAATTTATATATATATTGTATTTTTTCATTAATTAAGGAAGTGTAAGAAAAAATTTAGTTAGGACTTTATTTGTAATTCAAACTTATATGCTCCTTTTGTATATACACTATTTTGTAATTTATATAATAGATTACAAAATTATTTTAAATTTATGCTGTGATTGTGGAAAATTAATATTCTCTTTTTGTTCCCTTAATAAATTATCTATTGCTATGTATCTAATATTGCAAATATCTTTACTGAGTATATTACAGATCATTACTTTGTATAACATAATAATAATAATAATAATAATAATAATAATAATAATAATAATGTTATTTTAGTTATTTTTATTTCTACAGTATATCAATGTAATATTAATATACCTTAAACTCCGTGTAAAAAATAAACGGATATTTACTTAAGGGACGAAAAGAATATAATAATATAATTCAAACAGTACGGTATTCACAACTGGGTCAAATTTAGCCATTCAAAAACAAAAAAAATTCTCTTCATCCCATTTATTTTATAATATACTAATAGAAGCGCGTGAGAAGTTTTAATATTTTTAATAATATAATGATATATTTGTAATTTAAATTAAAATTAAAAATATTTTAGTTTTAATATATAATTAAATTTTTACTGAAGTAAAAAATAAATAAGACGAACGAAAATAATTAAGTAAAACAAACAAATTTATTTATTTTAATTTTAATTTTATATTTATTTTTTATTTCAAAAATTAAAGAGATATTTTTGTATTACTCCCTTTCTTTCACATAAACTATTCATATTTTTTTATTTTTGTTAATTTCATATAATTTTTTTTTCATCTTTTGGATTTTAATTGTATTTTAAATTTTATAATATATAATTTTTTATAATTTTAATTAAATTATTAAATTATTTTAATTTTAATGTATATATATTTATTATATAATAATAATTTTTATTAATATATTTTTACTAACTATACTTTATCTCATATTTCCAGTTTTACAATAATACTGGCAATTTATGTGAGACGAATTTACCTAAAATTACCGTTTCTATATTAACCCGGACAATTTATGTGAGTGAAAAGGGCAGTATATAAAAAGGAATAGGGTGGGTGGGTATGCACTTGGGCGTCAATTGAAGTGGCGGTGCAATTCGAAAAATTTCAGGGCAAGACAGACAAGACAAGACAGGACAGCAAAGGGTTAAGCTAATGGCCGAGACGAAGTCGGCGACGCACCCTCGGCTTGCCGGACTGACGCAACTTGGTGTAAGCGGTGGAGGAGGAGCGGCCCCGAGCCCCTCGGCGGTGAACTCGTATCGTGTTTCCTCTGTCATTGATCTTTTATACCGTCATGTCCAAGGCATCCGCAAAAGCGACCACAACGAGTTCTTCAATCTCTGCATTGCCCTCGCTAGGTACACTAGTTTTTGCTTTTGATTGCTTAGTTAGGAATGTTTGTGGTGTTTGGGGTGGTGGTGAACGAAGGATTTAGGTGCTAACTGCTCTGTTTTGCTACAAACCGTAAAATATACGTGTTCCTGTGACGAAGAAACACCCTAGATTAAGATTTTATGTATATATCTGTAGTTTTTATAGACTGTTTTTGGTCTCGTGTTTTTTGTAGTGCTAATATAGCTTTTGGTTTAGGGTTTAGGGTTTAGGCTGTTCTTATGTATTTGGTTTGATTCTTTCATCGGCTTGTCACTTGTGCTTGGTGATATTACTTGAGTAATCCTTATTTTACTGGAGATGCTTTATTCAATATTTGGAGATTTTGGATATGGGTAACCAAGTTTCCTGTGTCTCCTACGTGTGCTTTTACAATATTAGCTTGTCATTGACTTCTTTTATCCTATTATCATCAACAATTATTGGAGTTGGAATGTTTTGAGTGTGAAATGGATAATGGGGTGGGTAAAAACTAATCAATATTGTTTTGTCAGTATTCGGCATTATTGAATATTGTAGTTTAACATATTTGTTTTGTCATTAAATAAATACGTGTTCAAGAATTTCTTATGCGGTTCGAACTGGCGATTACATTTATGCGATACCAATTTCTAAATCTGGTTTGGTGTTAAGGATTAATGTAATCACGTCGGAAAGAGCTTCCACATCATTATTTTGCCAACAAATGGCTTAGACATTGTTCATGTAGGCTTTCTTCAATGTTTTGTTTGGCTAAATATGATCTATAAATTGCTAATGCTTCTTTGACCACATATTCTGTCTAAATTGGAATGCACTCAAAAAATGCAGAAGCATTGATTTTGCCATTGCGTATAACGAGGTTCCAAGCAGAGCTACAGAGTTGCCTTTACTTCTAAAGCAGGTGATGCATTTAGATTATTATTACTATTTGACGCTTCAGTTATATATTTCTACCTTGTCTATAGGTAGATGTCATGCCAAACAAAACTGGCTTCATAATTCATGTTTTAGCTGCTTATTTGTTGATAAACTGCTGCATAATATCGCTCTCACTATCTTTCAGTTCCTGAATCAAACAGGTCTATATTACATTGCAATATATGCTTCGGATGTTACTTTTAACCATAGCTTCACTTTGCTTCTACGTGATTTTCAACATTTTGTTCCCTTCCTTTCTGAATTGAGCTTTACTGCATTTTGTTTCCTAACAAAAGAAAATTGCTTGTATGCTTGTTCTATAACCCCTCTTTGAAACACATTCACAGCAAACACACAATCATGAAAAATAGTGATTTTATTTTTTGAATTTATTAGGCCATCTCTAACCCACGAACTCCATTTATGCCATTTTAACTGAAAAAATGGAGTTGCTACAGTAGTTTTACTCCAACCCACAACTCTATTTTTCACTCCAAAAAAAACATTCTTCAAATATCCTATTTTATATATTATTTTAAACCACTTTTTATATCTACAATTAATAGTATCTTTATAAAAAAAATTTAAAAAATAAAAAATAATAAAAAAACTACTATACACAAATCTAAAAATTAAAAAAAGAAAGAATGGAAATGCAGCAACGCCAAATTTTGGCGCCAAATCTTCAACCCAGTGCCATTTAGATGCCCTTAATACACAGATGTTCACAAGCCAGCCAATATTTCTATTTTAAATACTGCTTTGGACAAACTCGCCCTTGTATTCCAATGCATGCACACTATACAACAAATCATCACCGAGCAATCAAAAAATCAAATTGAAAAATTTCATAAAATTCCTTTGGTACTTTTAATGAACTTTAACCTCAAAATACATATACACACACTAATTAATTTTGAACCAAGTGTTGTAGATTTCTCATTTCAATTGTTTTAATAACTGGGTAGATTTTGCTCGGGTATGAAGAATCTTTATAGCTATTTTTTATTTCATCTAATAAGCTGTACAAAAGACATTCAAGAAGTGAAGTACTTTTCCTGCTCCTTCCTATCTGCATCTGTAGCAACCTAAGCATGCACGACATTTGTTCTTTTAAAATCTGGGCTATAGTTTTCTAGTCAATATTAATTTAGCAATCATTATGTAAGGGAGCTTGTCTAACCTTTTTGTGGCTCCTTTTTGTAAAATCCTTTTTATTGTTTTCATATATCATAGTTATTCTGTAATTGTGGTGCCCAACGTGCTACCTTAAGTTTATTTTCATTTTACCAAACTGGATGATTGAATTAAGTTGTGGTTCTCTTTCAATGATTTCATGCATTCAGTTGTGCCAAGATACAAAAGATATCTACCTGAAAGCAGCAGTTATGGTCTTGATGATTTCCATCAAGGTAATTCTATATTTAGATGTGTATATATATTTACTATGCGGAACCGTATGATTGGTGCCTCATACAAATCTTGTACTCATACACTCATTGTTCAGTATTCTGTCGTGCACACGAGCAGATATTCTTTTTCTTATTTGTATTGTTCAAAGGCACAAGCAATATTGGAAGGCTATTGTTTGAGTTTAATGAAATTAGAATGATTGTTACGTAGCTAATCTGGATCTCTGGTTCCATCTGCACTGCTTGGATGTGCAACATTTACTTTTGTAAAATAGACACACAATAGTATGTGGAATACTATGTGAAGACTTGTTTGTAACTGCTGTCTTTATCTGGAATGAGGCTTGAGTTATCTTCAACTGGTATTTGACTATTGTATATATTTGAGGATTTGAATGTGTAATGTTCATGCAAATTTTGTTTTTCCTACTGGTCAATGCAGTGTGTTTGCTTCCGTATGTTTTTTTAACTTTTTTAGCATGTTTATAATTTGACTTGTGAAATAGAAAATTATCTTTACAGAATTCTTCCTTTATCATTTCTTGAACTTGTAAATTATTTGGCAGAGTGCTTGTCGAAGTGGGTGGTTTCCTATTGAAGATTCTGAAGAACTTAACAATGTTACAAAGGAGGTCAGTTAACATTATCATGTATTCACCCTTTTATTTTTATTTTCAATTTTTTTGTAATTCTTTTATTAAATGTATACAGGTTGCTAGTAGTTTTTCTGTTGCAGAATTTAGCACTGTTCCAAGCAGCTCTCATCCTGTTGTGTCAACTGTCATGGCGAGGTATATTCTTATGATATTTTATGCATTGTTATGCATTTGAACCTGAAGTTGATATTTTTTTCAGTTATATTATTATTACAACACAAAATGCTGCTGTGGTATCATTATGTGATATTTAGGTATCTCCAAGTAAATACAATGCTACAATATATATTTGGAAAATGTCTTAGAATATCTTGTAATTATGGCATGACATTTACTCGGAAGATTGTTAGTATTTAAGTGTTATGATATATATCTATAATCTAGATATAATTTGGTTAGGATTATTAATCTAACCAAAACGTTAAATTTTCTCTTGTACTTTTTCCACCCAAACAACATCATAATCCAATTCCTTACACACTGGTGCCTCCAACCATGGTGAGAGAACCGCCATCCATCCGCCACCACATGTGCGTCCACGCTCCACCGCCGGAAGACGACATCTTTGTTTCGGCCAATTTTTGACCTCTTTCCAGCGGCCTTTTTAGACACGCGCCATACCAGTGCGTTCCTCACTTTATGACGTGTTGGATGGTGTTGCTGTCCATTGCCGCCGTACGTGCAGCATCGCCGCTGCCGCCACCACATTTCTGTTGGGTTCTTTTTTCTTCATTTGCTACTTATTCGCGACTTTTTTAAGTTAATTGGTACTAGATGTCTATATTTGAAGTGTACTTATATGAAAGAGAATTCAGCTTTTTATGAACCCATATAGGATATTTAGTTGTTTGGTTTCTGTATTTTTTTTTGTTTTACCTGTGAGCAATTTTAGCGTTTTGTTTTGATTCAACTTTTTACTTGGAGGCTGAAATAGTCTAGTTATATTTGTTGTAGATTCTATCCCAAATTGAGGATGGGGCATGTATTTGCTTTTATTGAAGTCAAGGTAATTATTTTTACTTCATTTATACTATCCAACTTTCAGTTGCATGTTGTTTTGCTAATATTAATGTTCCATTTTATTCACTGTAGCCTGGATTTGATGTATATGTGGCTGATTTCCAGCTCTCAAAGGATTTTAAGCCTTCTCCGGGAGATAAAATTGTAAGCATTCCTAAGAAGCAATGCCATTTTCATTTTGATATATCAAAGTAAATGCTGTAATTTTGATAAAAGTACTTCTGTCAGGTATGAGATTTTGTAGTTGAGGCAATTTCTGTACAATAATATCGTTTCTTCTGAACTCTTCTTTGAATTAGTTGGATCTTCTCCTATAATCCAATGCTATAGGAGGGCTGGTGGGAAAATGTGATGGTTCATTTATCTACAATATTAGTTTAACTGAATAACAAATCATCACTTCTCATTGGATAGTTAACACTCCCTTCGTCCAAAAAAGTGCTCATGTAAGCTAGCATCAGTTTTAATGAATATAATATTATATTGGCTGATTTTGATATAAATTAAGGGCATTTTGGGAAATGTATGAGTGAACTTACAAGCTGAGAGAATTTTTTGGATAAATTGAGTGTAAATAGTTGTAATTAAGTGTAATGTTAAAAAAAATATATATTTTTCCAAATGTTAAAAGAGAATAAATTAAAGAGTGTGTAAGATTTTTTTTTGCAATAAATGAAAATTACATAAAAGGAAAACAAGCATATTAGTGGACCAAGGGAGCATTAGTGTACTGCCAGTCTCAAATAAGGTATTACTGTAATTGCATAGAGCACACACAATGTATTAACCTTGCTGCTGCTAGCATGTGGTTGTTAATTACAGCTTGGTATTCCATGTTGACATGTGTTCAACACATTTATTTTCTTCATGAAATTAAAACATTTAGAACTAGACGGTGTCATTTTTGTTTCATCTCATCATTCCTCTTCCTGCAGAGTTTATTTGTTGCCCAAACAGATAATATCGAGACATCAGCCTGCCTTGTTAGTCCTGCCAAAGTAAAGTAAGTTGCTCTCCTTCAAAGTAACTATCTCTTCTGTTAAAATCAGTGCCCTAACATCTTACATCTTTCTTGCAGCTTTCTCTTGAATGGAAAAGGAGTAGAGAGAAGGATTAATAGTAACGTGGTTTGTCTCTGATTTATGATTAGAAGTCTGTTAATTATTTGTGACATAGTTTACTTGCATGCATCTTTTGGTTCTGTAGGACCCAGGGCCGCAAATTCCAACAGTTGTAAATAGTTTTCTGAAGTATGGGACAAATTTTCTCCAAGCTGTGGGAGATTTTAATGGTATTCTTGACTCAATTTCCCTTATCTGATTGTCTGGATATGATATCAAATGTTCGAAAGCTGCTCACTCTTAGTTATCATCATTCTATAGGAAATCATATTGTTGCAGTTGCTATCATGAAACAGAACTCAAACACTGATATTAGTGCCCTGCAAGATCATGAGGAGCAGCCTAAAGCTGTTGATTCAGGTATCTCTTCGAAAATTGTCATCATACCTACAAGTTCTGTTATTATTATTATTTTTTTTTTTGCTTTTTGTTTTAAACACCAATGAAGTTTATATCAAAGAAATTCTAGATGCAAGCTCTCTATGGAATGAGATGTCTTTGCTCACTGATTTCTTGGTCAAGTGATGTTCTCACCAACTTCTTTCTATTTATTTTTTGTATTTTGAACTGTGTAGATTCTGATATACTTGAGGGGGCATCAAGGATATCACTGATCTGTCCTATTAGGTAACCTGTCTTCATTGTGGTTTTCATGTGTTTTTTTCCTTTAATGTTCGATCTGATTGTGTTGACTTGATGTTTGCTATATCATTTACTGACAAACATGGTTTGTGTTTGTCATGTTATGTAACAATTTACAGCATGAAGCAGCATCCTGAAGTTCTAGAGATGCTTTGCATAATTTTTTAAATTTACTGAGTTAATTTATTGTTACAGCTGTACAGCTTCTAAATTATTCACATTAGCTCTGGCTTCCTACCTGAGCTTCTTTTCTAACATTCTTCTCCTAATAATCTATTCTCTTGTGAATCATTTTTCTTTCATTTAAACTTCTTTTTGCAGCCTCAGATGCTAATGGTATATTCACTGTCTTTAAATTTTGGCAGCCACCAGCGTATTGTGACTCCTGTAAAAGGACACTTATGCAATCATATGCAGGTGATTGCAAACGTACATAGTTGATATTGACCAACAATTATTATTCTGATGTATTAACATTGTTTTCTCTTTATTTCAGTGTTTTGATTACAACAGCTATGTAGAGATCAATTCAAGAAAACCTTCATGGCGCTGCCCATGTTGTAATCAGCACGCCTGCTTCACTGAAATCCGCATTGACCAAAAAATGGTCAAGGCAAGTAATTTCATTGCATTTATTGCGGATAGGGTCACACGACAATTACCACTATATTAAAAGACTTGACACTAATATGCATGTAGTTAGTAGTTCGATGTTATATGTTCAAGGATAAATTATAACTGCTCTATTAAACAACATGAAAAATTAATCTTTCTGTTTTACTTGTAATTAAAGGATAAACAGTTCATTGAGCCCTTCTGTAATAACTACATCCTAATGTTCTGAGCTCACGTCCATATTGGATTTTCTCAGATCTTGCAAGAGGTTGCGCCAAACATCTCCAACATAATTATCTCCTCTGATGGTTCGTGGAATGCAGTCACGGGAAGTGATGATACAGTGGAAAAGCCACGGATCGATATTCCCAGCTTAGGAGAGGATGAGCCTCCAAAAGGACCACAACCTCCTGATATATTGGACCTAACGCAGATTGATGATGCAGTGGATCTTACTAAAACTGGCGGAACTGAAGACATGAAAAATGTTGTCCATCGTCAAGTTGTTAGCCAGAATACAGGTCATGCCAATGCTCAAGCTCAACCTAATGCACAGGTAGCTGGTCTTTCTGCCCTGGATTCATTTACATTCCCAACTTCACACGTTGAAGGTTCTCATAGTGATCTTTTCTTGTGCATTATGTAAATTCTTTTCTGAACATACAGCAGCATCAATTTGGAAATCCATCTGCGAGTAATGAATTTGGAAGGCCCCCGTGGGTGATGCCCGGCCATGTAACCCAAATACCAGCTCCAGTTCAAGACCCGAATTCTGGCATCCATCAAAGTTCTAGAAATGGGGATAATAATTTTATCCCGAGTACTTTGCCAGCAATTTCACAGACCAGTGCCACAGGAATTCCTGTTCCCCTCTCATCTCTGGCCGTCCAACAAACCTTGAGACAAGCTATGGAGTCTTTCAGCCAAAACAATTTTCTGCCAGCCCGGTCATCATCCCCTGCTGCCTCAATCATGCCGACAACACACAGCACACCATCCCCGACTCCTATGTACCAACAGAATTTTAGAAATAGTTTCTCCACAGCTTCACAACCCACTCCTGCTGCGCCCATTATCACCTCAGCACCTCATGCAAATCCTAGGCATGCTTCATCAGTTAATCTGCCTCCATATCCGCAGCAGCACGTGCAGGTAAGCATTATTTCATCAAACTGATAGTGTCTAGTTACTTCTTTTGGACACTTATTACTTTTCTTATCGTATGCAATTATATGATCCAGGTGATTTTTTTTCCGAATACATATATTGTTGTCTCACTCTATTAAAACTTAATCCAATCTTCTCTTGAATCATTGCTAGCAAAATCCATTCCAACTTCAGTTGATTGCAGCTGCCAACCGAACTGCACAGATGTCTGCTGGGATGATGAGAGGCTCTCCCTCCTTCCCAAGAAATTTGGAGACGCCTAATTTGCCGTCACCAGAAGATCTTAGGGCCACTACTTTAACAGCATCACAACCTGCCAACACCAGGACTGAAACATATGATCCCAATGATCGGAACTGGCGACCTACAGCCAGGATGCGTGGGGCCCTATCTGGCCAAGCTTATGCCGATGCCCTGTACCAGCATATTACCCTGGCGAGGCAGCAAGTTCAAGCACCTAGGGCAATTCCCAATACGTTCTACCATCAAACTAATGCCCCCGCGCAAGTGCAAACCTCTGCCGGTGTTTCTCAGGCTGTTGAACCTAGCGATACCATTTTAATACCGGATCCTTTTGTTGACTCAAACGGGATGCTCTGATTAGTAAAATCTCCGGGTATGGCGCTCTCCCCTCAAACTCTCTAGTTCTGTAATATTTCTTTACTTTCCGTTGATAATTTAGATGAAATTACTGATGCTGCATGGGAGGGCATGAATTGAAATCTCACTTCGTTCATATTTGAGAAAGATTAGTGGCAGAGAACTCTACTTTTGCCAATTAAATCTTTTCATTTTGGCCAATCTGTCTCTATATATATATATATATATATATATGTATGTTTGTCTGTATGTATGTAGCTAATCTCAAATTCTATCAATTTGTCATATTTGAATTAGCAATTTAAGTTTGAAGCTCTTAAGAAGGAATTCCGGAGGGGTTGTTCTCACCCTTATAACATAACAAGGGAGAATACCCGATATTTTCCTATGTGAGATACATTTAACACTTTCCTTTTGAGATGAAATCAGGATCAATATCTTACCTAATGCGGGCAACTATTTACATGTTGAATGTATCCTACATAGAAAAATGTTGGGAGGTTTTTTGTGTCTCAGTCCACCGCTCCTATTCATCGCAAGGTTAGTATGTGATGTATATCTACCTTACTCTTGTGGAGATGCCTTTGTTGATTCTCGTATAAATAAATGAGTGATCATTTCAAATTTATGTTTGTAGGAAATATGTTCATTTAATATGTTGTCAGAGCTATAGTTGCCCGTATTGAATAGAGTATAATCTCGGTTTTGAAATGAATATAATTTCAATGGAGGATCTTCAAATTCCTTCTTTACATTAAGGAGTTTCAACATCTTTTTTAAATGATTCGGACATCTTTTCTTTCTCTAGCCTTTTTTGGATATAGGTTTGTTTGGGGTATCGAATTGAAACATCAAGAACTCATCACTTGAACTCATCACCTAGAGGTGCTGGTTCCGGAGACTTCTAAATAAGCTATGTCCAAATTTCTCTAGAACACGAAGAACATTGCTTTGCTCGTCGGTCTGGTTGGGGATGGCTGCATTATCCGCGTAGATCTCCTCAGCCCAATATATTCACTTCAATTCCATTTTCATTGCAAACGGCGCTCTATCATAAAGAGCCCGGAACTTCCTACACTGAAATCGAGTTGGTAATAATAATGGTAATACTACGCGACGAGACGAGCAATTGACTTCGTACCAAACAAGGTTAGCACGACATGCCAATGTACAATGGTCTAACAAGTCATATTATTTTTCCTTACAAAACATTACAGAAAATCACCTGATTGTGAAGTCGAGAAATCATCTAACAAATTATCAAAGTGGAAAATCATTCACTTGATTTTTCATAATTTGACAAGCCACAATATATATATATATATATATGTTAATTAGGACTTCACAACAATATTGCTATAATCATCATTATAAACTAAATGGATACATTTATTTAGAGCAAGAATAACATGTTCCTACCTAACATACAATGTTCTTCTGTGCCTTTTCAATAATCTCTTGTTCTAAACTAAAACGAATGAATTATTGAATTCGAATTCGAGCAACGTGATATGATCCTAACAAAAGGAGAAAAAATAAAAAAATAAAAATCAAGAAACCCGAAGAACTTACTCTGTCGAGGCTTATAGTAGATAGCGCACCTTCCAATCCTCGGCCGAGACTTTTTTAGTCCTGTAAATTAACATCGACTCAGTATCTTATGCGACTAAATGATCGATCCCTTTAAAGCTACACGTGATTTTATCATTCTTGGATCGATTTTCATATAGATAAAAAGCAAATGTACCTATTATTTTGAGGTCAAGAGCATTGTAAGATTTCGCCAAAAATGTCCGGGCATCCATCCCATTTTCCTTGTTCCCGGGCTTCCCAATATCCGCCAATGTAATAAAAGGGTCCTTCGCCGTCTCTTCGGAACCATCGAGGTTTCCAACCATCTTCTTGCAATTTCCTAGACTGTCCAAAAATCATTTAAAAAGTCAATCGATATGTCCAACGGAAGTGAGAAAAAAACAGAAATAAGACACACCATTCTCTGTCTCGTCTCGAGCCGGAGCTTCTCTTCATTTGCCTTCTCGAATTCGCCATTTTCTAAAAACCGTTGATCGGGTCGAAGCCTCGAATCAGTCGGCGGGAGCTTCTCCTTCATCGTGAAAAGGGAAATTGTCGAATCCGATGAAGCTATATACGATATACGTTACATAGTAGAAAAACTTATAACCGATTCATCGTCCGTACCTTGAGTCCCGGCACCAATTCATTAAGCGTAATGGCGAACGACGTTAAGTTATAACGGGTGAGGTTTACGGGTGGCATATTCCTTTTCCACAAGATCGACGCCTCGGGCCCATCTTTTGCGCCGCTAGTTCCCTCTCCGTGTACAAAATACATACTTTCGTCCCACTTTCCGAATAATTGCGCGACCTTATGCCCCATTTCATCTTCCACAAATCCGTTCACCTGTCGAGTCGAATTAGGGATAGTTTTCGAAAAAAAAACATTTCTTGCAAAAATGCAGTCAGATTACCTGCCGCGGATTGCGCTCGAGAATCGACAGCTCCTTGAACTTGAGCTTGCACGAGTATTGTCGATTCCCTCGTATGTGCATGGTTCCATGGTGGTGGCAATATATCGTTCCGAGGATTAAATTATTGATGCTCGTTGTGACCTATGAATACGTAACGGTAAAAAAAAATCGTAATATAGTCGACGGAAGATTCGGATGAGGGATTAGGCACCTTGCTCCATTGGAAGACTTCGCCGTCGTCGAACTCCAAATTAAGAGTTCCGACCGGGTCTACCTGTATCGATCTTCCCCAAAATTTCGACTTAAGGTTTGTGTCGCACCAAAATTTCCAACCTTTACCTTCGCAATGACAAGCAATGAGCGTCGGGTGGTGACTGACCTATTTCAAGAAAACATTCGTCAGCACCGACGACAAAACTTTAATTTTACGTAGTAAAACAAATCGTTGCGGACAAGTATAACCACCTTTTCGGCGAAGAATCGAAGCCCTTTCTCAGGGTAATCAGCTTCGTATGTTTCGCCGAGTAATGGATTGAACGGCTTACAATGGCGACCTTCCGACGAAGCATATCCGGAGACCGCAAAAGCGGCGACGTTTAATATCCTCATAAGACCGTTCCCCTGAAGAAATACCGTATCGAATTATAGTCGAAGCATAAGATCAAGAATCGTGTAAAAAAATGATCGATCGTACCATTTTGCCATGCTCGTAAGCCTGATCCAAAAGATGTGAATACTCTAACTCTTCGAAACATTTTTGCAGCGACGATATCGGTTCGTTGAAGTACACGGGGAGACAGACCCTCGTCAAATCCTTACCAATGTTGTCCTTGATCATTGACCATAGACTTACGCCTTTCTCCTTCTCGACGGGATCCGGCAACTTCGTCCGCCTTTTAATACAGGGGTACGCGTCGATTCTTTTCGACTCGTTACTCGGACTTTCCAATTTCTGACAACTATCCATGCAATTTACGACGGCTGATCCCGGATCGGGAAAACACTCATTTGTGTCAAAAAAATGGGTCTCCTCGCTGTCGGACGCTTCCTCGAGCTCTTGCTTTTCGATCTCATCCGACGATTCGGTTGTGCTCCACTCTGTTTCCATAATAAGATTTCAGCAATATGATAAAAGACCGGAGTTATCGATCATCTAAAGATTCGAGCTTTAAAGACGACAAATATTCGAATCACCGACGCTACGGATCTAACGCAATCTCTCAAGTTACCAAATTAAAAACGATCAACGAGCAATAAGTAGTTCGTTACCACCGTATTTCCCCCGCGCTACATTTGTATATCCGTGCTTCATTAATTGGAACTCGCCATCGTTGATTCCAGATGTTTCGCCTTCGATATTTGCAGCCTGACAAAACGAAAAACAAATGATCATAATTTTCGACAAAAATGACGGTGCAGCAAACTCGATACCAAAGATCGCATGCATGTCAAGAAAGGAATAAGATACAAACACTATTTCGAAACTTAAGAGTGTAAGAAACAAGGGAAAGGAATTGGTTCCAAGCTTTCAGAAACCCACTTTCTCGAACTAATTTAGTATAATACGATCCGAATTCTTCGGTTGCAAGAATCGATACCAAAATGGCGATAACTTTTACCTCTAATTGCTTCAATGTATCCAATAAATTGGATCGTTCTTGGCAAAGAGCTCGATACTGTCCTTGTATGCCAGAAAACTCCGAGAGCATGATTTGCTCGCAATCTTTAACGACCTCTTCATCGACTCCTTCGTCGAGCAAACGGTGCTTCAATCGATCGGTGGAAATCGACAAATTTCTAGTTAGAAGAGGATTTTCTTCGTCAGTTTGTGGTCTTAGTGAGAAAAGGCTTCTTGTCGAAATTAAAGCCTCTATCCACGCCGCTCTTTCTTTCTTGGAGTTCGTCCTTAAATGAAGCGTCTTTGTCGCGGTAAATATGTAAAACCTCCGATCATCGGATTTACTCTCGCGAAAAGAGGATATCTGCAAACAATGCTAAACTTATTACATTGTTTTAGAACAAAGCAAATCGATCTTTGCTGAATTTATTAGCGAAACTACAAGTTCGAATCATTGGTCGCATTTTGAATCATTTGGACTTTCACAAAACAATCAAAACCAACTACAAATTTAAATCATTGTGTTCCATTTTGGATTCGAGCACGCGCAAAATAATCTACATCAAACACACTAGCGAAAATCTACAAGTCCGAATAATTGTGTTTCATTTTGGATTCAAATTCGTGTAAACCAATCTACACGAAGAACAATAGTAAAACTACAAGTTCGAATAATCATGCTTCATTTTGGATTCGAGTGGGCGCAAACTAATCTAGACCAAATAAACTTGTAAAACTACAAGTTCGAATAATCTTGTTCCATTTTGGATTCGCATACACGGAAACCAATCTACACCAAGTACACTAGTAACACTACAAATTAAAATCATCGTATTCAATTTTGGATTCAAGCACGCGCAAAATAATCTATATCTAACACACTAGTAAAACTACAAGTTCGATCATTCAATCGTGTGTTCCATTTTGGATTTGAGCACGTGCAAAAAATCTACATCTAACACACTAGTAAAACTACAAGTTCGATCATTTAATCGTGTTCCATTTTGGATTCGAGCATGTGCAAAAAATCTACATCTAACACACTAGTAAAACTACAAGTTCGAATCATTTACCGTGTTCCATTTTGGATTCAAGCACGCGCAAAATAATCTACGTCTAACACACTAGTAAAACTACAAGTTCGAATAATCTTGTTCCATTCTGGATTCGAGCACGAGCAAAATAATCGACATCTAACACGCTAGTAAAACTACAAGTTTGAATAATCGTGTTCCATTTTGGAATCGAGCACGAGCAAAATAATCTACATCAAACACACTAATAAAACTACAAGTTCGAATAATCTTGTTTCATTTTGTATTCCAATACGTGCAAACTAATCTACAACAAATACACTAATAAAAATACAAGTTCGAACAATCTAAGCCGAAATAAACTAGCAAAACTACAAATTGGAATCATCCTCTTTCGTGTAGGACTTGAAGCTAACTCGAGCTCTGAAAATGGCGGCTTTTTTTTTGAATTCGAAAACTACCATTAATTAGCAATCGATTTAAAAATTGGTTAGAAGACAAACAGACAGGCAGATAGACAGACAGTCATTAGTTTGGATCTAAAGAGAGGTTTTGTTTGGCAATAACAATCCAAGAAAGAAACGATGAAATGATTTGTTGAATAAGCAGACAAGGAAACATAAGTGTTCATTACAGAGGGGCGACGCCACAAGAAAACAACGAACTATTCCAACAGGAACAAACGCATCGACCACTAACAACAAAACCCCAACTGCTCCTCCGACAGTGTTTTCAGGAGACAACGAATCATGGCCGTATCGAAAGAAATTTTAGAAAAAAACAGAAAAAAAGGATTCAAGTTCAATAATAAATAATTTCTGTTCGGACTCACCGAGGATGAACAGCTACTGGAATTGCAAGAACAACGAATATACCCTCCCCAGATCCTTAATTTCTGCTCTCACTCAGATCTACCATTGAGATTGCTGTGTAATGGAAGAAAGGGAAAGAAAATTTTAAAGAAATTGGGAAACCCTTATCCCTTTCTTCCAATTTTTTTTTTTTTTCTTTAATTTACGGCATCATCGTCAGAGGCTAATGAAAAATAAAAAATTAAAAGAAAAAAAGGAAAAAAAACAATATAGGAAAATGGAAACCCAGAATGTTGATGTGACGAGACATTAGAAACATCTTGAATGAGAAAGTGGCTAGGCCTACACGAACACCTATATTTGGCCCTCTCCTAAAACCCACCTGCTGACGTTAGAAAGACCTTTAACAAACAGTTTTAAAGATTTAAGAATAATAATGGTTTGAAATAAATCAATTTGGGATTTTTAAGGATTAATCAATCGGGAAAAAAATGCAATGGTGAAAAATGAAATCTTGATTTGGGGAAAGGGTTTGGGAATTGGATGGATATGGCGGTTGGGCGACGCCATTTTCGATTTGCCGTTGGTAGAAAGAAAGAAAGGATTTAATATGAGGGGGGGAAAAAGACAAAGACAAAGACACAGTTGGGGTAAATCAAGAATGTCTCAATCTCGACCTCCTCGAATTAGCAGTGCCATGAATTTTTATTTTTGGCGTGTAATTGTAAGCGGGCAGACAGACAGACGAAGGAGGTACCTTCAGATGGACAATGCCGGCGGTTTTCGCGTGTTTCCGGCGGAGATCGGCGGCGGCGGCGGCGGGGAGAGCGGCGGCGGAGCGGCGGCGGGAGGTTTTGGAGTAGGAGAGGACACCGTTGTCGCGTAAGGTGAACCAGCGGGATCGCCAGCCCTTGCCGTAGTTGGTCCACTTGTAGAGGATTCCGGCGACGGTGGTGGCGCCGGCGTCGGAATTGGCGGCGGGGTCAGATCCGCTGTCGAAGAGATTGACGGCGGAGCCGGTGCGGAGGAGGATGGGTTCCGGGGAGGCGTCGCCGGCGCCGGCGGCGCCGGCGACGTGAGTCTCGAGGGTTATGCAGCAGAGCGGGTGCATCTCCTTCACCCGCATGGCGCGTGGGAAAATTAATTATAGATACAAATCTTGTTTTTATATATATATTTAGAGAGAGAGAGAGAGGGGGGAGAGAGAGAGTGTTATGAATCGAGGATCAAGAACGTGATCTCCACATTTTGTAGCAATTCCGATGCAACACGGAAATACACACACTCACGCTAGATTAATTAGACACAATTCGTGTATATATATATATATATAGAGAGAGAGAGAGAGAAGGGGTGTGAAATTAGTGAAAGAAAGGGAGGTAGAAGAAGAGTTGGGGGGTGTCTTTGGGCGTTGAATAATTTGGTTTGGGTTTGTATGTAGTTGTAGAGAGAGAGAGGAGAGAGAGAGAGAGGGGGGTGAGATTGTTGAAATCTAGTGGGGGTGGGTTTGGGGGGTGGGTGGGGTGATTAATTAAAGGTGAAGGGTTCCTCCATTGGAGATTTAGGTGAGAAAATGGTTTGCAAAAAGGAGGGGAGAGAGAGAGAAAGAGGGTGTCCGGAAGAAGAAGGACCTAAGCTACGTTGGACCGGACATATATTCGGTACTTAAAATTGATTTAAATAAAAAAAATAAAAAATAAAAATATTATTTTGAAATAAATACATATTATATTTGTTCAGCTATAAAAATCTCATTTAATTTTTTTAAATATTAATTATAACATAAAAATTGTATAATTTAAAAGAAAAAGATAAAAATTAATATTTTATAATATTATTATAATACTCTCTCCGTCCTGTGTAATATGAGTGTATTACTGTAGATCCGAAAATTTAGATAAAGTATAATTAGTAAGTAATTAAAAAGTGTATTAGTAAAAATAATTATTATTTATTAAAAATAATTATAGATTAAGATTAAGACAAGTAAATAGTTTAATTAAAATTAAGAAAATTATAAAATTTAAAATTTAAAATGCGATTAAAATGCATAATTATATTTCCAAAAATAGAAAAGACAAGTTACGTGGAACAAAAGAAAATAGAAAATAGTGACAAGTTATCTCGGACTGAAGAAGTAATATTTTTAATATTAAGTATAATAAATAAGACCTTTGAGTGAAAGTAATTTTTTTTTTTTTATAAGAAATACTTAATATATTTTTAATTGTATAATTTTGAAAAGGGAAAATGAAGTAAAATCATATAAACTTGAACTAATGTAAGGTTCCATTTAGATAGTTTTCAAAATTTTTATAGCTTTCAAAGTTTTTATATTTTTGAAAAATTTTAAAAATTATAAAAAGTTAATTTTTTGATATGATTTTTGTAAAATAATAAAATATTTAATATAATTTTTTTTATAAAAAATTATTGATAATAAACAATGAAATTTCTTTATAATATATATATATATATGAATATAACATAAAGTTCTGAATAAAAAAACAAATTCAGAAGCCTTCTGTTTTTATTGAACCTAAATTAATGAAAAATAGATATAGTTTGCTTGTTACGGATCATTTTGATTTAAATTAATAACGACATAACTATCTCAAAGCGAAAGTACTACTTACCGGACTAAAATACATAAAAATAAATAAAAATAAATAAATAAAATTTCTGCTGCTATATTTGATAGAAATATAATAACATTTTAGTCAATAAAAATTATTTTATTATATTTTATCTTATTAATAATATTTTAAAATTACATTTATTATAAAGTAAATCAAAATCAATAAAATTATTAGTGCAAGAAAATGAAAATAAGTACTATTAATCACATTAATAAATATGAAAAGTTGTATATAACAACATAATTACAAAATTATATTTTATGTGATCCAATACATATTTTAAATATCGAATTACTCATTATAATAATTATAATCAATCTTCTTCATTCAAATTTAATCGGGAACATAAATAAATTCATATGAACGAACTCTAGGTAATTTTAAAAAATGATCGTAATGGTATATGTTTTTCTAAATTTTTCTTTTTTTATAATTATAAATCATTATAATTTTTTATAAAAATATAGTACTATTTAATAAATATTATATGTAAACTACTATTCAAATAAAAATTTTTTAAAAAAGTTCAAAAGAATACATCCATAATATGTTGAAAGAGATCATTTTTGTTTAGGAATAATTCGGGAGGAGGGGATCCTCGACCCCATCTACTGTATATATATATAGATAGTGTATATATATAAATTACTAAAGATTTCATTTATTCAATGGTTGGAAAAAAAATGAATTAAGGAGAATTTGAGACGGCATTTTTAGATGGATTGATTTTTGGTGTATGACATAAATAGTTGTATAAAAAATATAAAATATATATTTTTTATTTTAAGTTCAATATTTGATTTTTTTTAATTAGTATTTAAAGTTTTTTTGACTTTTGTAAAATGTTTATTATTTTTTTTTAGAATCGTAATTAAAAAATAGTATTAAAAACCAGAGGATATATATATACACTATATATATATGAGTAAATATTGGAATATAAATATGTTCTACTTTGCACATGAAACAATATCTAGTGAGAAATAAAAAATAAAATAATAATAATAATCGTTTTATTTTAAATTTAATTTAAAATAAAATCATTGCCAAACTTGACTAGTATACTTCATAATTATAAAATCTAGTTGAATATTAAATACCTAAAGTGTATTTCTATTATATATATTTTTAGAGACAAATGGGACACTCCCTATATATAAATAATGTCCTAAGTGGATTATTATTATTATTATTATTATCATGGTTGTGAAAACACTATTTAGACAATAATTTTTTAATATTACATTATATATTTAATATAAAAAAATATATATATTCAAAATATTGTATTATTGAATTTATATTATATAAAATAAATTTTATAATTCAATTTTTAAATTATTATTCCAAAACATGTTTTAGACGAGATCCTATTGTTCGATGAACTTAACTACAGACTAAATATTTAAAAATTATTAAGAAAAATTTAAGATTGAATTAAGCTAATATTTTCGAATCATTATTTATCAAAACATTGCAATTATATATAGGTAGGTTTGAGTCTATTTAAGTAATTAAGTGATCTTAATATTGCTCATGTATTTGTTTGAATCATATGAGCAAGAAGAACCAACATTGTGCATAAATAACACATACATGATTAAATTACGAAAATTATAATAAAAATAAAAATACAAGATAAAATTAAAATACCCGTATAAACGTAAACGATAAGAAATTATATCAAACTTAATTAACATTATTATAAATTTAAATTGTACTTTATTGCTTGCATTTGATGGACAAACTAGCTAAAACTTGAAACTTACACAACTACAAGTTAACAATAAAATACGATATTAAGTGACAAGTGAACAATGCACATGACCGAAAAATTAAAACCCGATCAATTTCAGTATACTACAATCAATGTATAACTTATTTTCTTTAGAACCAAAATGGCGAACAATTGAAATCGACACTATTAAGTTATATATAGCGATAAAAAGTACAGGATAAAAGCGAAAAACTCATCAAGCATTATATGGGAAAAAATCAAATTAAAACCCGATCAAAATTAACATTATAATAAATTTATATTGTACTTTATTATTTTCATTGATGATCATGGCTTGTGTTAAGGCACACCATCCTCCTCTATACACATGAGCATGTGGAATCCCACCATTGTTGCCCCCCAAAGCTCTCTCCCAAGCTCCATTTTTATAATCACAAATATCACAAAAAAATTAAAAAAATAATAATAACAATCCTTATGGGGTTCATAAAACAAACACAGTGCCCATCCCAAACAGCTCCAAGTAGGCCTCAGAATAATGAATGATTGAAAACCCTAAGAACAATTAAATTATTTATTTATTAAATTATTTATTGGTTTCAAGTGTGGGATAAAGAAAAAGATAAGAAGATATAATATATTGTCTCCCTCTTTGTATGCATGTGCTTTTAGAGTGAGAGATTTGATGTGTTTCTTGGTCTCTAGCCCATCTTCAACTCTAAATGTAGAGAGAGTGTGTTTAATTCATACTCATTGTGATTGTGATCGTGATCGCGACTAAGTTGAGTTTTTTTTTTTATTTTTTGGTCGAGCCCACAATTAGATTAAATTAATCGTACATCACCGGATGCACGACCGGGGAGTTTGTAGGCTTATGGTTGGAAAATAAGAAAACACAATATGGTGTCTTGTAAAGGGTGGGCAATAGGCAACATGTCTTTGTGGGATCATGTTTTAGTTTTCGAATTGAATTGATTTGATTTGATTTGATTTTTTTCTTTCAAAATGAAATTATTGCAACAAACACAAACTGTTGCTTTCTTCGAATATTGGGTGTTTTTATTAAACATGTTGGGTTTTAAACACTGTTTTGATCAATTTATCTTGATTTTCCTACATTAGGTTTGGTAGACTTTTATTCGGCGTATTAGAGAGTTGTAGGATTAATTTGGGTCGAGTGATTTATCTAATTGTTATTGTAAGATGCATTCGTGTCGAAAAAAATTATGTAAGGATAGTACAAATTTTGGCTATATTTTAAAAGAGTGTAGCAATGAATCGATTGACTAATTGGCAAATAAATATTCCAATCGATGAATAAATTTATTTGATTCAAACACCCGAATGCCGATGAATAAATTTATTTGATTCAAACACCCGAATGCTACTTCAATATAAATTATCTTGACGGCTTTAATGTAGCCGTGATTGGTTTGAAGAGATTGAAAGTTTAGAATGATGATCAAGATAAGTCGATATTATTGTCCTATTTTTCTCATCGTACAAGCACTTCATTTCTTGATAAAGGACATATTCAATCATATGTGTAACTCGAAGAGGGACAAAAAAAATAAAACAAAAAATTAATTATTTGCGGCTAGACTCGCGAGCGTGGTAGTTTTATCGATAAGAACTAACATATTATAAATTGAAGACAATTTTTAACAAAATTTAAAATGGCTCATTTGCTGTGTGGCAAGATCTTTGATACTTCAAATTGAAAATTTAATTCCAACAACTTCCAATTACTATTTAAAAAATAAAAAAATAATAATACAAGATCAAAGTAATTAAACAAAACCTTATTTTGTCATCATTTAATGATAGTAATTGGAATCCCAAATTAAATAATTGATGTGTAGTGTAGATGGATGCACACGTTCATACGAAATGATGTCGATCGTTTACACATCCAATTAATACATTAATAAAAATACAATTTTGGAATGGAAAGCATGGGCCAACAAGAGGGACACGATTTTAATATTTTCTAAAATTAGTGAGATTCTTCGACAACAAAATAATATAAACTAAAAATAAATTTGATTGACAACACAAAACCATTTATATTATTTATCAACTTTTTTCAATAGTCTATGATACCCTAACCAATTGTCGGCCTATTTTCAACCAAAATCAATCATTTTAGTAATATAATAATATTGATGCATTGTTATATATATATATATATATATATGAATGTATAGATTTATTTATTTCATCCACAATAATGTTGGAAGTTATTACATGTATCACAATATTATAATCAAGTTTTAATTGGGACATGGATTTGATATAAGATAAATGATCCATTCAATTCTACTTTAATTTGGATGTGTTGATAGACTATTATTATTATAAAAAAATTGTGATTACTATTCTTTCAAGTTATGTATATTGGGTAAATTTTTTAAACGAGGTAAATTTTTTTCAACGAGGCCGTAGGAAACTCTTAAAGAACTGATTCGATTGAAAAAGCGTTAGTGATATTTGAACGAGTTATTTTGCAATCATCAACCAAATATCATATCAACTCGACTATCTTTTTGTGGGTCCTACAATTTATTTCTATTTGAGATAAGTTGTCCGATTTCATAGATATCTAAAGACAATATATTAAAGTGAATCAATTTAAAAATTTTGGCAAAAATACGAAATAGGAATCTAGTGGACTATATATCTAATGTAAACATCCTTCTGCCTTTTCTGAAACAAAGGAATTTACCTTTGAGAGAAATTTTGGAAACTAGCTAGGGGTGCATTTGTTTGTATTTGTTTTTGCCTAGTAATATTTTCTTATTTATATATATATATATATACACACACATATATATTCTAAAAGAATGTTATATTCAATGTTGATTTTTTTATATTTAAAACATTATACTCCTTCCATTTTGTAAAAATAAATTTATTTGATTTGAGTTTTAATGTAGTGTGGACATTGTCTTTTAACTAAAAAGAAATTAGAAAAAATTATTAAAAATAGTAAAAAAAATTATACGATTTTTTACTTAAAAAACCATATAAAACAAAACAAGCCTTTTTTATGATAAACAAATAAGAAAAATAAACGTATTTTTTTTTATATATATAATAGAGGGAGTACTAAACATCTAATTTTCATGACAAAAATTTCAAATAATATATGATACTTTCAACACAAGCATATATATATATATATATAATTAATATTACTTTATTTTTCTTTTTATTACAGTAATTTATCGAGCTTCCACCCCCTTAGTAACATTTTGTTGTTGGCAAGCAAAATCAAACATAACTCCAAGAAATAATACACAATTTTGAAGCTAAAATTATATATTTTTGTTTTATTTATTTATTACCTACATTTTTTGGTGGTTGTAATTATAGCATTATATATAAATATAGGTGGGGGAAATTAAAAATCTAGTAAATTAATTTCAAAAAACGTTAACCTAGGTTTATCCTGTCTGGTCCAATGCTTCATAATTAGTTAACAAGAAACCTAAAATTTTCCAGGCAAAGCCACATGATTCAATGGCCATATTTATCATCCAACAACTTTAAATTTTCCAGTTGGAAACCAGCTCAATATAATGTTGAATATGGACCCCATAAGTTTCCCTTCAATACAATGTCCTCTCTATATATTCTCACCAACCATCTTAATTTATTAATTAATTAGTATTATTTTTACCTATAAAAATAAATAAAATAAATCTTTTTGTTGCTATCATTTATCAAATTAAAATAGAAATATTTATATATATATATATATATTTTTTTTTAAAAAAAAGCCCTCCAACATTACATGTGCCTAGACCATGCTACACATATCCTTAGGGTTTGATGCATCATATATATATATCCCAAATTGAATTAATGCCACTCATGTCTCCTTGGAAACCCTAATTTGATTTGATGGATTGCATGTGCTCTATGTGTGGTGATGTTTATGTAATAATTTTGTACAAAGTGTGTGTGTGTATATATATATATATATATAGAGAGAGAGAGAGAGAGAGAGAGAGAGAGAGAGAGAGAGATTAAGGTAAAAGCTACTCTTGTTGCATTAGTTGAGTACTTTTGTTAGGTCTATTTTGAAGACCAAGATTGCTCTTTTTGGTGTTAGAATTTCACTATTGTTGTGTATGTACTAACCATATATATATATATATATATATATGAAGTCTATCAACAAAATGTTCCAACATCATATTAACAATTATCTTTGTTGTGCCATGCACTATTGGAGCTATCGAACAATATATATATATATATCGAATTATATTCTTAGCTTCTACCGGAAAAACATACTTTAATACTATTGTTAGGATGATTCCGTCAGCTCGACAATATTAATTTTTATACGGCTCAACCGAGTTTTTTGTATCGTTTAAAATAGTGATGGTTACGATACTGATTAAATATAACCAATCATGTGTCAATAGTACAATAATATATATAAGAGAGTATATTATATACAAATCAATAGTATTTATATAAAATAGAACTCGATACATATTAATATTTTATATAATATGTGTTACATATTATATTTACCTATGTTATTTATAGAATTTTCATATACTGATTGAAGCAGTTAACATGAAGGTGATAAATCTCTAATTAGCACTCTAATCGAAACAAGTTCAACATATATTGTATATTTTTTTTAAAAAATTGAAATATGTTAAATTGTATATTCAATGTTTGGTCAATTATAAGATGGTTCAATAGTGTATGAATTTGTGGCTTCTATTAGATTTTTTATGTAGTTCAAAAGCAAATTTAGTGGGCAAAGAGAATCACATTATTACATTCCTATTCTAATCATTATTAGTCAAAAATTGAATGAAAAATTGGATAAAATATGACTTGTTATATATATATATATATATATATAAAGCTATCATGGGTTTTGGTCCTTAACAAGAGTTGTATTATGTTTATTTTTAGTACAAGACATTGAATACAT
Source organism: Andrographis paniculata (assembly GCF_009805555.1). Taxonomy (NCBI): domain Eukaryota; kingdom Viridiplantae; phylum Streptophyta; class Magnoliopsida; order Lamiales; family Acanthaceae; genus Andrographis; species Andrographis paniculata. The sequence goes on along the minus strand of NW_026137634.1, from coordinate 1,253,891 downwards.
GTACATATTGACTTTATTCGATCTATATTGATTTATATTGTGTTAATAAAAGAAATTTGACGTTAGTTTATATTCAATATCTCTATATAATACATTATATCATTTTATTCAATTTTTTATTATTCCTAACCAATTTAAAATTTAAAATTTAAAATTATGTATAAACGATTTTACCTCTTTATCATTTTAATTTCCTAACCGAAAATTGTCTTAAAATAATTTTTTCTGTGCACATTTAGTCCTAGGCCACTTTTTAGTAGCATGATATTTTTATTTTTTTTTAATTTTATTTTTTTATGACATGGGAACTTGCAGTCGTTATCCGACAGAATCTAATATCCTGCAAACTAGGTCCGACATGCAAGTCACACTACAGGTGACCTGAGGCGACTTCACGGTCACAAAAATCCAATCCCTCCACCACCAGGTCGTCCCTCACAGGACACTACGATGTTTTAAGATTACAACAAAACTCACTTAAAACTAACAATTCACTTGTTGTTTGATTTACAGTGATTTATTTTTAAAAAATAAAATAAAAAATGGGAATTAAAAAAGGCACTTTAGAGATTTAGTCAAAGCAATTAATGGAATGTGATCCATGACATGGTGACTTTAATGATTCCGAATCATAGTAATAATCATTAGAGCCAATGGTAAACGTCCATTTAACACTTTAATTAATTCACCCTTTTATAAATATATATATATGCACTCGGCGGGAATAACGGTTTTGATTGAGATTATTTAATATTGTATTAATAATACATAAAATATAAACGGACAATATATAAAGCATAAAATAAAAATAAATTATATTAATATAAAACCCTATCTTAAATAATTCTTAATCCATAAAAAAAAAAATGTTAAATTTTTCTCATTTTAAAATTCTCACATATTTTTCAATTTTTTTAATGAAATTTTTACATTATAAATATATAGTCAAAAATTTTATTTTATGTAAAATATATTTATATTAGTAATAAATAAATAAAATAAAATTATCTATCAATATTCTGAAAATACTTTCATATATATATTTTAAATAAATATATTACACATGTATCCCAAAATCATTCAAACAGCATAATATCACAATTTTCATTCCAAATCAATTCAAAAAAAAAAAAAAAGAAAAAAAACAATTTCGACATCCATTCAAACAAATTTTTATTTATTGAATAATGTAAAATGTATTAATAATCATGTGCCAAATATTTCATTCAAAATAAAATTCAAATAATAATAATAATAATACTCCCTCCGTCCCAGTGAAAGGTTGTCATTTTCTATTTTCGTCTATCCCAAAAACAAGGTTACAATTTTTTAATTTAATAATTGTATTACCTATGTAACATAATAAATACCCTTTCAACTTACAATATATTACACAAATGTCATTACTTTTATATTACACTGTACTAATAGAGATATTTTTATTTTTTATTATAATTCAATATAATACTAATATTAAAAATCTACGTGAAAAAACAAATAGGGAGTAATAGAAGAATAAAATAGAATAGAACGGTAGAAAAATTGAATAAGGTGCAGATGTGATTATTAATTAATTTCTTCTATTTCTGATCTATATATTGTCTGACACTTCCAACTTTGAATTTCTTCTTCTCTATTTAATTTTTTTTAATAATTAATTAATATATATATATATATATTTAAAAAGTCAGTGAATGGCAGTGGTGCAGTCAAAATGTCCCCATGACCATGAGATGCCATTCCCATTCATCGCATGTATCTCTCTGTTTTCAAATACTACATAGATATATATATATATATATATTCTCAATTTATTTATTTTTTTAAAATTCATTCAATATAAATATATTTATTTTATATTTTTTTAGAAATATAATTTCCACATATATCTAACAAAAGAAAAAGCTTACTTCTTACGTTGTTATCTCAACAATGTTCTTCAATATAATTCAACTACATTATAAAATATTTATAATGTATAATTACATACTCATATCTCTATTATATGTATATATAATATTAATATTTTTATAATATAAATATAAAAAGTAAATAGATATATTCATCACCAATGAAGAGAGCTTATAAGCTCTATTTGCTTTACACATTTTTAATTAAAAGTTGTGATATTATTTGCTAGAAACATTTTTTAAAAAAAAAATATATCAAACTAAATACATATATATAAATATACTATATTATATAAAATATTTATTTTTTATTATTTTTAAATTTTTCATAAATTCAAAACTACAAAAACTTTGTATAAATAGAACTATGCATATATATATATATTCATGGGCGAACCTACTTGAGACAAGGGCCGGTTAAGGTGGGATTTTTTATTTTTATTTTTAAATATAAAAAATATATACTCCCTCCGTCCCACCTGTAACGATACATTTGGATTGTGGCACATATTATTCAAATTTTAATAATATTTAATACTTTTATTTTATTTTAAAATCTAATAAATTTAAATGTTTAGTAAAAAAAATCAATAATGAAAATTTTATATTGAATTAAAATTAAATTAATTTAATTTATGAAAATTAGTTTTAATACGAAAAGTTTTATATTGTGTTTTAAATTTTCTGTGTAATAAATTATAATCATTTAACTTTTAATTTTAACATTACGTGTTATTTCAAATTTAATAATAAAAATACAATATCAGTCATAACTATGAAATCATTTCAGCGACAATTTTAACACAACATAATATTTTATAAATTTCACTTTCTTTATTTTTATTTTTAATTTATATACTGCTTTCAACACTAATATCTCGTTATGCCGATGTTTCTATAAACAATTGAGTTTATGGGTTCTGGCTTGGCTATTATTGGTTTAAATTATTAATTTTTTTAACACTTTTTTAAAAACATCTAATCATTGGAGCTTCTTGGTGAATCTTTAGGTTGATAAATTATTAATTTTTTTTATTATTTTTATTTTTATCTCTGTTAGCAAAATAATTGGCATTCTAAAGCCTACTAACATACTCTGGTGTATTACATGGTAAATTCCTAATTTAATCAAGAACATTACTATAGATTAAAAATTGAAAGACTATGTGTAATTGCAATATGTCAGCATTTTTCTTGTTTTTAGTCGGTTATTTTCTTTATATATATATATATATATATTTGCATAGTAGCATATTTTCATATTCATCTAATGCAACTAAAGATGCCAACGTATAACAAGGAACTCATGATCAACAAAAATTAGATCTAAATTTTCATAAGAACAGAAAATCTCATAGAAGCATTATATTATGAATAAAATTTTCATGTGAGAAATAGAGTTCGTATATTCCACAATCAACTAAAAGAGCATCAAATTGCAAAAATTAAAAATAAATTTAGGCATAATTTCTTCAAACAAAAAAAAAAAAAAAAAAAAAAAGAATAATTAGCATAAATAAGTAAAGATTATTATTATTCTCGCAGAGTGAAAATTGACGGAAAGTAGAGCAATTGATACTCCTCAAGAATTGTTAAACATCATTTGAACACTAATGACGATTCTAGACAAAATAAAGATCAAAATCCACCCAGACTTTGATATCCTTGTAAATCAGTGGGGCTATCAGTCACATAGCCACCCAACCCCTACACCAGTCATCCCTTACGAAATTAATAATTTTATATATATATATAATGTGCTCGTGATTTTTATCTTAATTTTTGTAATAATAATAAATAAAGCGAACGCAAATGTAAGTATCACATTGGAGTCCAGTCATTGTTTAGTGTAGTCGCAATCACAATCCTCCCATGTTTGACCACGACCGTACATTATATTTATTAATTTTTATCCACTTTAATGCTCACATGCATATATATATATATATATATAATACTATATAATAATAGATTTTTAATCAAATGAATTAATTGTAAATTTATTGATAGATTTTTATAATTTATTATAAAATTTATACTATTATTTAATATTATATTCACTATTTATTTATTTCATTCCACGTATGTTATATATGAATCGATACAAAATTGGATTTGTTCATGTGTGGATCTAAAGTTTTGTCTCTCTTGACCTCACTCTCACTTTAACTAAGTTTACATATATGGTCGCGCTCTGAATAACACACAATATGCTAACAAATAATACACAATATTATTATTAAAAACACATTATTTATATTAATATAATATAAATACAATATATAATATAGTTTTAACACATGATATATTTTTATACAGTGCACAATGTAATCATGAATAAAAATGTAAATCTTTATTATAAACGCATATATTATTATTATTATTATTATTATTAATGAGTTGGTACATAGAGTGGAGTCAGAGTACACAGTGAAGAAGATTTAGGACCAAAATGCAATTCGATCTGAGCTGACGACTGAGTTACGTTTTTTTGAATTAATGGAAATAAATTAACTATTTCACTGTTCATGTTAATTAAGTGCTGTCCAATATTTTTAATATTAATTAAGGGTACGACCACTATCAATGATTAAATATTGCAATAAAAATTTACGTACCATATATTCAAAAATATTAATAATTTTTTTAAAAAAATAATGGTAGATATTTCGAAACAACTTGACCCTTTAGGGTCTTCTCCATGTCCTCTCAAATTTATCTTGTTATCAGGGCGTGTTTCTTTTTATTAAGTTTGATATTAAAATAATATGTAATATGATATTTTATAAAAAAAAAAAAAAGAATTCAAATAATAAAATTTAGAAAATTTAGGTTAAAGAAATATTACATTACCTAAAAAATTTGTATGGCTCCATGCTTTTATGTACGGATTATATATAATATCATTATTTACAAAAATGATCATTTTTTTAATTTGTTGGTATCTAAACTTGTTTATTTCTTTTGATTTTAAAGTTATAAATATTACCATTTCGATTATTTTAATTCGGTAAACAATTCATTATGATCATATACATCTTTTTTTCTTCTTAAAAATTTTGAAAATTTGACGTGATGTATAAGAAGAAATAGATATTTAGAAAATAAATAATATCAAGATTTCATAAAGTATATATATATATAAATATAATCTTGATTTGATCACTACCGTTACTTTAGGCGTGTTTGACAATTAGCTGATAGCTGATAGCTGTTAGCTGATTCAATTAGCTGATATCTGTTAGTTGATTCAATTAACTGGTTTGACTAGCTGATTCGATTAGTTGTTTGTATTAAAATGTTAGGTAAAAAAACTGTTTGATATTAGCTGTTTATACGTAAAATGACAATGAAGGACATTTCTATTTTATTTTTGTTTCTAATATATTCAATTATGTTCTTTTGAGTTTAGAATGTTTAAAAATTTTTGTTATTAGTTATTGAAAATTGTAAAAGTGTTATAAAAGTATTTATTTTTATTACAGTTAGATTTTAAAAAATAATATATTTTTATTAAAATATATAAATAGTTTTTTCTATTGAAAATAATATAAAATATAAAATAATAAATTTTTCGTGTATATATTTATGATGTTAGTTATCGATTAGTTCATTATATTTATAATTTTCAATAAATTTAATTTATTTTTAGTATAAAATTTATATAATGTAATTTTAATATAAAAATAAATTATTAATATTTATATTTTATATTTTATGTTGATTTTAATAAATTTATATATTTTACAAATTAAAATAATTTTTATATAAAAATTAATTATTTTAAATTTATAAAAGTAAAACTATATTATAATAAAATATTCTAATATAATCAAAATATATTTATTATGCATAATAAATTTTTAAGAGCATATAAGGAATAAATTTTTTTTTTCAGAAAAAGCTATTTCAAAACTATTGGTAAGTTAGCTTTTCAGAAATTAGTTTTTTTGTCCAAAAAACTATTCCAAAAAGCTAATTTACCAAACACCTAAATTAGCTTTTTGACTGGTCAAATAGCTAAAAGCTGTTCAATAAGCTAAAAACTCTTGAAAAAACTATTTGTCAAACACCCTTTTATGTTGATGTAATAAAGAGGCATTTATTTTGGGCTCCATATTCACTTACATACTATTTTTCTATGGTCTCCACAATTCAAATGAGGCCCAAAAAAAGTCTTGCAAAATTTAATGATATACTATATTGTTATGAAAATTTTATTTAGGACTTGATAAAAGTATTGTAGGTAGAGCTGACAAAAACTGACCCGATATGACAATTCGATACGATCCGACACGAAATAATTGAGTTTGGGTCAAAGATTTCAACCCGATTATATATACGGATTGACACGAACCCGACACGATATAAACGGGTCGGGTTAGGGTTGAGACTCTCAACTCGAACCCGATACGACAACCCGATTATAATATATTAATATTTATTAATATTTATTATATGTATAAAATAATCATAATTTAATAATTTTTTCATAAATTAATTTAAACTAAGTTCAATTTTAAATAATTCAACCTAATTTACGTATGCTCAAACCAATAAAAACTAGCATAACACGACAACAAAATAAAAAATTATTTAATTTGAATCATGAAATTAGACTTAATAATGTATACGGTCAACACGAGTCAATCCGAACCCGACACGATAATAAACGGGTTAACACGAACCCGACACAATAATAAACGGATCGGGTTAGAGTTGAGTAATTTAACTCGTTTAAAGTAGTCAACCGACACGAACCCGATACGAATTGACCCATTGCCGGCTCTAATTGTAGGATAAGTAGAGAAGTAACCATAAATTTATTATTATTTGTTAAAATCAAGATAATAAAATTATAAATGTATAAAATTGGTTACTGGATAAATAAAATAAATTTAACGAACAATAAAGAAATAATAATATAATTTTTAGTTGGAGACTGAGTATGTTAAATAAATTTGTGTTTTATTTGAATAAAAGTTTTAGAATAGGTTTGTGAACATGAGTTCATGGGTTCAAATCTCGACGCTTCCAAGTCCACCTGTAACACATGGTTCGTCTAATGTGATTTGACTTGTCGGGCCTAGTTTACAGGGTATTAGGTTCGGCCGAAAATTTACCTAAGACGCATTTTCGGATAACGGCTGTGTGTTACAATGTTATAAAAATAATAATAAAAGTCAATAAAATACACAAAATATCATGTATTACTATAATACTTGCAATTTAGCATTCTGGTCGTGCTTAAGCTCTAATGGCTAATCTATTTGTTTTTATTATTTATTTAAAGCTAAATTACACAAAATCTACGCGTGGTTTCACGAAATTGAACGAAATCCATTGTACTTTTAAATTTACGTCAAACTCCCTTATGGTTTCATCAACTTTACATCTAACCCACTCGCCCTCCTTATTTAACGTTGTTTGATCTGTACCAATCAGAATCTTTATTTCTAAACCTTTAAAATTATAAATATAGTCATTATTCTTATCATTTAACACCCAAGAAACCGTAAATATATTCAAAATTAGTTATTTTTTATCTGATTTTAAAAGTTTTTTTTATTTTTCTTTAAGACTAAATATAAGATAAATGAATATATTTATAACTTTAGCAGTTTATAAATTAGTATTCTGAAATTCATTTGCAGTTTGAGCGCGTATAAGTAAAAGACTGATAAATAACTATGGCCGATGAGGTTAGACGCAGAGTTTATAAAATCACGAGAGAGTTTGACACAATTTTAAAAGTATGAAAAAATTTTTGCCCGATTTTATGAAACAAGAAATGAATTTTATGCAAATTTAGCTTTAATTAAATTACTAATTAGAACTAATTTGCACTAATATATAAAATAAAAAAATATATGCATGCATGAACAGATGGAGGTTCTGACACAACTCCCTCTTCCAAGATTAAAATATAATTTATGTATAAATATTATTCCTTCCGGTATTCAAATTTATGCTCTTTTTTTTGGGTTGTCATCGAAAAATATTCTTATTTCTTTTTTAAACAAAAAAATCATTTCATTTTTGTACTTTTTTTACTATAAAAAGAAAAATTAACAATTATTACATATTTTTATTAAAATCCGTGTCTGGTCAAATGAACACACATTTACACGACAGAATAAGTATAAAGAGCTGTAGAGTTGGTATAATGTTTAATTAATTTGATTGAGGATTGTAAAATCATCAATTTGAATCCCGTCGAAAGTTATATATAATACTCCCTCCGTCTCAAACACCGTGCAACACTTGTGTTTGGTACGAGAATTTAGGTGGAGAGTATTAAGTATGGTAATTTGAGATAATTTGGATATTAAGTAATGTGATTAGAGAAAGAAATGATTATTTGTTTTTTTTATTTTAGTGATGTGATGGGACAAAGTGAAGTGTATATTAATATATGTATACAAATATTATTAATTATTTTTAAATTTGGAAATGTTGCAGTGAGTTTAAGACAAACAAAAAAGAAAATATTGCAGGGTGTTTGGGACGGAGAATCCTTAGACCAAAAAATTTACCTCGAAAAAATATCAATTGTAAATTACCACTACTAAACTTCCATATTATAAAATATGTATGGAAAAATTAAAAGTAAAGATTATATATATATATATATTAATTAATATATGTAGGCGTGGGGTTAAAGGCTGGCAAACTAATAAATGAAATTAAAGTCCCACATAACATAACCCTAAAAGGAATCAATTTTGTATCCACCATAAACCTCAAACTCAATTTATTTATTCTTCCCACTGTACACATTCATACATACATTAAATAATTAATTAAATGGTTGAGTCGATTATTCAAATTTTGTAACGATATTATTATTCAATCTGAATGTACTCCAAGTCTTTCAAATTTTGTCTTAGTTTTTTGTAATTTTATTAGGGTCTCGACTTTTTTTTAATTGCAATTGTCTGCTACATTTCTCCAAAGTTACGTTTCCGACTGTATTGAGAGTCTTATTTTCGATTCCAATGAAAATTTGTTGTTTTTTATTTTTATATTCCGATGAATAATTATGGTTAGTCAAACACATATTTATATTATATCAAATAATTATTACAGTATAAAATCCAAAATCAATCTTCCAAATCTACAATTTAACACACCATGAGCGATTATCACATTATTAAAAATAATAATAATAATAAAATAATTCAGGAGAACAATTGTGGCAGTCGAAAAAGAGATTTTATCTGCTCAATGTTTTTTTTTTTTTTTTCAATAAAGTTTAAATAATAATATATATATATAAATAATAAATAAAAAGATATTTATAAAGATGCTGTTTTTATCTTGTTTTGCCAGCTTCCATTCTCTTTCTATTCCTCTTTAATAATTACTACATGCATTTCAAACTCCCATGAAAGATTCTCTTTCTTTCCACTTGCTACTTTTATTTTAAATTTTGCCCTTTTTCATACTACCACAATAAATTAATAATTTAAATAAAAATAATGTTGTGTTGTGTGAACAAAAGACACACGAGATAATTGGATGCAACAAAATTAATTGGGGTGAAAACATTGGGTAAATTATAATTTTGAATTTTCCCTAAGTAAAGATTTGTCCAAATGGGCTTTAATAATTAAGATAGATGAATAGTAATAAAGTAATTTGGGCCAGCATCAAAATATTAGCCTAGTTTAAATAAATGTTATTAGGGTTTTAAACATTTTGAAAAGATATAAAATTAGGTATTTAATTTGATATTTTGTACCAGACTCCGATATTTTATGTAATAAAAAATTATTGTTGATAAATAATATCGTAATTTTCAAAAGTATGTGTATATATACCTTAGAATTTTAAGCTCCGTTTAAATAGAAGATTTTAAAGTAAAAAAAAATATATATATATAAAAATTTAAGTATTTGATATAATACTTTATAAAAAAAATAAATATTTTTAAATATATTGTTAGTAATAGTTTTAACACAAGTTTCAAAATTGTGTAAACAAATCTTAGTTTAAAAAAAAAAATAAATCTTTAGATCTATATTCAATAGTTAAATACATGTAACACAAGAGTGGGTTTGTTTATAATTTTAAATTTTTTTATTGTAAAATATGATGTACGAGAAATTGTGAAAATATTACAAAAAATAAAATAAATAATATTTTATATGGTTTTATATATATTTTTTGTACAAGTTTATTTTTCTGTTTTTTTTATTTTTTATTTTTTATAATTAAGATAGAATTAATTAAGAATGTTTGTTAGAAATCTCAGTCTCACCTACAACACTCTTTCAAGCAATCTTCTTGCTTTCACCTCAAGCAAACGTTGGAATAACTACCTATTTTAAACATTATTATTATTATTATTATTATTATTAGAAATGTGTATATATAAACAGCCTTTGTTTTGTGACCTTTTAAAATTTTTAACATTATTATTATTACATATGTCAGATATGAAATCATCATATTATTTAAACAATATAATACCTAGGAACAATAACTATAAAAAATTAAAGAAAATAATTCAATTTTAGTAGAAATACACAAGTTTTGGTTTTAGAGATATGTTTTTATTGTCAATTATCTTCTAAGTTAATATAACAAAAATATTATATCACATAAATAAATAAATAAATAAATATATGAAATACAGTAACTTACATAACAAATATATAACTATAAAAAATTAAATAATAGAATTGATATTTTTTTTGCAATTGCTATAATTGCGAAATAATTTTGAAAAATAAAAAGAAAAATAAAAATAGCTGAAGTAATTATTATAGCGGCAATAATGATTTATTGCATCAGCAGGAACATTAAAAGTGTAATAGAAACAAAAGCTGCCTAATATCAACCAAATCAATTAATTTTGACGACACACACCAAATTAAATAAATAAATAAATTTAAATATCTATAATGGATCATCATTGTCAAACATTCATAAATATACTCAAGTGTTGGGATCTTTTCATTGGATTTCATTTTTAGAAAGCAACTCATAAATAATCTTATTTTTATTTTAAAATAATATAACCACTTTACTTATTAGAAAAATATAATCGAAATTATTAAATGCAATATTTTCAATAAATAAATTTAATAAAAATGACTTTTGATGGGATCAACTCTAATTATTCTCTTTTACTATTTAGAAATGGCAGTAAAGTAATTTCGCGAATAATCCGACCCTTGCCACTATACATATTCTTCTTCCCCAAACTGCCCTTACCGTCGCGCTGCCCACGTGGCGCATCTGAGGGCATTATCGTAACTTCGTACATCCATATCAATTTCTTCCTCCTGTAAATAAAATTAATTGTGCGATCAGCCCGCATTTATTATCGAACGCATGTATTCGCCATTCCATTATGTTTCCGACTGTATATACATATACATATAAATATATATATATATATGTATGTCGATGTTTCTTTGTTTTTTATAGAGAGAGAGAGAGAGAACAGTGAGGAGAGAGAGAGGGGGGTCTGAAGTCTGGAAGGGGGTCTCTGATAGAAGTCAAGAAATAATGGCGACGGGATGGATGAAATCATTGCAGTGCAAGTCAAGAGCATTCGACGACGTCGTATCCGCCGCCGCCGGAGGAGGAGGAGGACGCCGCCACGGCCGCCGCGCGCTGTCGAACTCCGGTAGCTGTAAGAACAGCGACATTGTCGAATCGACCAAACCTAAGAAACAGAAAACGCCCAATACGGCGCCATTTCGCCGGACCGAATCCGGGCCGGCGGTCTGGACCGGATCCGGACCGTTCTCGCCGGCGCTGGCGGAGCTGCCGCGCGGCCACCCGTCGCGGAATGTGGTGGAGATTATTTTCCACACTAGCTGGGGAGAGAAGAGCTTTTCCGGCGACGTCGAGATGGTGTTTAAGGTCCAGAACCTGAACCGGACCGTCGCCCGGTTCGAGGAGTACCGGGAAATGGTAAAATCGAGGGCGACCGCCGCCGCCGACGCTAGCGGCGGAGGCGGCGGCGAGGACCAGGCGCGGTGCGTCGCCGACGGCAACGAGGTCATGAGGTTCTACTGCCTTGGCGCGACGGCGTCCGGCGGCGCGTACGAGGCCGGCTGCAGCGCGTGGGCGGTTTACGGCGGGAAAGGCGCGGTTTTGTGTACGTATTCTGGCAGCGGTTCGGCTCACGAGAAAGCCGGCGGCGGGAGCGGTCGGCGGGCCATGCTTGTCTGCCGGGTCATCGCCGGTCGGGTCTGCAAGCAACTCGGGTTCAACTCGGTGTTGGATCGCCGGGTCGGGTCGTGTGACTCAGTGAGTAAAGACAACGGCGAGTTGCTGGTGTTTGATACACGCGCCTTATTACCATGCTTCCTTATCATCTACAACAATAACAGCAACAAATTGTAAAAAATTTAAATATTTAAAAAAAAAAAAAAAAGCTTTTTGTACAATTTAATTACGTATCTAATTTTGTGTGTCATTCTTAATTGCTGATAGCCATTTAATTTTTTGTAATTATAAATATATATATATTATATAATACATATTGTCTATTCGATCAAATTAATTAACCATACTCAAATTAGTCAATATTGTTCAATAACTATCTTATACTCTTTTCGATATTTTAATTATTGTGTGGAAACTTATGTACTTTAGTAGCTGCATTTTGAAAAAAAAAAAAAGTGAAAATAATTATATGTAATTGATGCATTAGGTATATATATTTAATTATTAATAATTGACTTTAATGTAAAGCAACAAATTACTCAACTATGTGACGGTAAAATCTTGTATAGTGTAATTTGTCTTGTCGAATTTTTTATTATTATTTTTCTAAGTTTTTCTTTATTGTAAGTACCCATAAAGTAGTTCGATCAATCGAGCAGTGAAATTTAGATTATTAAAAAAGAAAAAATATATATATATATATATAAGGTAAGGTAAGGTTATTGTCATGAAATAGACATATCTTCTTACACTAACATGTGATTTTGGTAATGGTACAAAGAGTATAGATTTGGCCACATTTCATCATCAACATCAACCCTCCAATCTAATAATATTTCATTTGTTCTTTATGTACATCCAATTCTTTCTACTATTGGATTTCTCTTTTTCTCTTTTGATTGAGAGGTTTTATTTCGATTTTGATTATTCATTAATTATAACAATATATATTTATATCATATCATACAATTATTAAAATTCAAATTTCTAATTATTCAAAATACAAACTCAAAATCCAAACACACATTGTTCAAATCATGTGTCACAATACTTAATACTTGATTCATCATGTTTAATATGTGATTTGTCATGTTTATATATATATATATATATATATATATACTTTTAGTTCAATACTTTTTATAGCTCTAAACAACAAAATTATGAGTTAAATTCATATAATTGAACTCCAAGATATCAATTATAACTTACTATAATTCGTAAGTGTTGAAAGTACAAATTTAAAAAATGCTAAACTTATAATTGTTATTCAACAAATTCAATTTCGATTGGCATATATTTTCATATTGTAAATTTCAATTTAACGATAATGACAAAATGATTGTACAATCAAATTTGACGGACGCAAATATATATATATATATATTATATAATGTCAATTTTATAAAGCCATGCATGATCATATATATCCTAACTTAACAAGTTGGATGTTGATTTTGATATAATATATAGTTGGTATATATATTTACATATGTCATTAGGACAACTTAAACTAAACTAATTAATTCTGACAAGATTAGGACCAGATAATGACCATACAACTGAACAAGTGTTTGGTAGTCATAACCCCTAAAGAAAAAACAATATAATTGTGTTTACTCAGGTTTTTGTTTTCGTTTTTATTTTTTTATTTTTTATATTGAATAGTAATTTGAACATGTTACGGAAATTCCGAGAAATCAAGATGAGATAAACAAAGATAAAAAATCACAAGAATTTGGTAACCCAATTCGATCACGATGATCTATGTTTGGGGGCGCTGCCAAGCCATAAATTTTACTATAACTTACGCAAACACATGTTAAAGTGAGAATACACGAATACAATATAAGCCTATGTCAATAATATTCAAATCATATATCTAAATCATATAACTAGATTTTAAAATATAATCAGGCTCCATATCCGAACAGAATGTTATATTTGTTATATATATATATATATGTTGGCTCAAGAATCGGTCAAACACTTAAGTAGCAAGAACAGTTCACTTAAAAAATCAATATAGAAAAATTTTTCAACATAAATTTATTATTTTATTAGACTCAAGTCAAATTGAGTTATGTCTATCCATTTGATCAAATGATCCGCAAACAACATTAATCAAACTGTTTTTTTTTTCCTTAATTTTGAACTAGAACAATGAATAGATCGTAGCTAAATTGGATTTGTCATGGTTATATTTTGATTTTACATTTTATGAAATTCAAAATAGTCCATTTTCCATTAAAGCAAGTGATTTATTAATTTTAAAAACAACACTCTTTTGAAGTTCATTTTTTTTTTTAGTAATAATGTGAAATAATTGTAAAATAAAAAAAATTAAAATCAAATTCCTAATGGAAAGTGCCATAATTTTAAATTCTAACAAACCATTGAAACCACGTAGAAAAAGTGTAGATAAATCCTTGAAAGTCATTTGGTGAAACAAGAAAATAAGCTAATAATTATATTTAGGGCGGAAAGGTGGATGATGACATGCCAAACTCCACCTCACTGTAATACTCTTATTTAATTTTTTTGGTATAAATTTTAATATATGGATAAGTGTTGCACCGATATAATTTCGAACACTTATTCAAGGGTCAACTCTCGAAGTGTAGTTATATCACAATTATAACGACGACTTGTCAATAAAATAAATGCAGAGATCAAAGCAATAAATGACAAGTTATTTGTTTATCCGGTTCGGATATAAACAATCCTACATCCGGAGGATACCAATCCAGGAGAGGTTCATTAATTAGTGTTGATTAAGAACAAAAACACCCAAAACTCCTTCAACTCAAACTACAAGATGATTATCTAGAAAATTCCCTCCACAGGCATACGTTGTCACAAGCGCGTACTGACAACTAACAAATAGCTAGGCTGCTCAGATTCCAAATGTTCTGCTGATCAGAACTCCAATTTTTCTTCGACCGACGAACTCTCAGGCGAAATAGTAGTGTATATCACTTACTCAATGCATGGAGATAAAAAAGGCTGAGGTTGAAAAGATTGTAACAATTTTTCTCTCACTACACTCTCTCAAAAACACTACACTCCCTCCATCCCTTCTCGAGCTGTGTAAGGCAACTACATCAGGCATGTTGCAGACATACGATAAATTCCTTTGATTCAAATAAGGAATGATGTGTATCTATTCACTTCTGACCACAAAAAATAAACTCAAAGTGTTCATTTTGTCTTGAGAAACCACTGTTCCTAAAAAAGACAATAAAAGACAATTTGAAAAGACAGCACAACTGAGTTTCCATAGCTGGGTCAAAGCTTGCTGTTTCAACCGTAAAAAGAAGATTTGTCAATATGCTAAAAATAGATGATGGAGTTTTTCAACTTAACAATATTTATTTTTTAATTTTATTTTTATAGTAAACATATATAGGTATATATAAAAAGTATTACTTCCTTAGTCCCTTAAATAAGTCAGAGATAAAATTATAAGTTTGGTTTGACACACCAACTTAAAAAATAATCATATTTTAATATTAAAGTGAAATAGGTAAAAAAATAAAGTGAATGTATTATAAGAAATTTATTTAATAATTGATAAAAAAAAATAGTGAAGTAAGTAAGTAAAAAAAAATGTAGCAAATTTATTTTTATTTAATTTATTAAAGTAAGAATAATATTGTGAGTCGATAAAGTTGTTCATTATAAATGAATTGTGTATAAATTTATTGAACGACAAAAAAAAAATGACTATTTATATAATTTTTACGGACAAATAGAATTTTCATTTTCATTTTTAATAACTATATTATCTATCTAAAAATTAAAATTATTCTTACGATATACAATGTCAATTAGTATTTAAAAACTACATATGAAAAGTAATTGAATGTTTTTTTTTTTAAGTGATGAAAGAATTATGAATTTTTTATTAAAAATGAGAATTTCTTTACTGAAAAAATATATATTTAAATGATATGAGAGTAAAAATAAAAAAAAAAAAAGCAAAATTAAGGACCATACAAATTATGAATGATGTATTTACATACTATTAGAAATTCAAATACCACTATTTATCATTGTTAATTTTTTTAAAAATATTATATTAAATATATATAGTTATTCTTATAAAATTTTAAATCAAATATTTTATTTTATTATTTTAAAATTTTTCTAATTCTTTTTTTTTTTTTTTTAAATCTCATTGGCCTTGAGTCGATTTCAAATAAAATTGTGTATATTTATTGACCCTATGTATATAGGAAAGTGGATTTCAGATTTAGACAAGTGAGTGAGCGAGAGGGATATGGGGCCTCCCCTATAAAGCCTATTTTATTACATTTAAGAATTAAGACCGCATTATTATTATTATTATTATTAATTTTTTTTATAATAATTATTATTCAAGTATCACGATTCATTATAAATTGATTCTTTGTCAGTCTCACATATTATTTCACAATTTTATATTTCATGTTATTTTTCAAAAATAATTATATACTTTAATTAAATTTTAAATTTTATAATTTATAATTTTTAAAATTTTTTAATTAAACTAATAAATTATTTTAATATGAAATAGTTTTACTTTGAATAATATGATGGATGATATTATTTTATGCACCCTAATTACATATTTAACATAATGGATAAAAGTCCAATATTGATTAAAGTTTCTTACACTAATATATTAATTAAAAATAATTAATCCTACGTAGATGAGTAGGTTATTAAGTTCGGGTCGGGAGTTTATCCAGTGCGCACTTTCGGTAGCAGCTGCTGGTTCTTATGTCATAAAAATAATAATAATAATAATAATTAATCCTATTTAGATGAGTAGGATTAAGTTATCCAAATAGTATTTATACTTAAGTCTATATTATCTTATATTTAATTAAACAAAGTAAATATCATACTACTTTCGTTATCCTCGTTTACTTTTTTTTTTTTGCGTGTTGATCTTCAAATATTAATTATGATACCAAAATGCAGTACAAATTAAAAAAAAAATACAAAGTACTTCTATTAGTGTTTTATAATACTAATAGAAGGACATTTGTACAAAAAAAATTATAAGCAATAACGCAAATGTTAAATGTGATCTTAGAGACAGACGGATGAAATATTAATTAATTATTTAATCTATAGGAATAATATAAGTATTAGATTCAATCATTCAAAGTAAACACACCCTTAATATATAATTATTTGTATTATATTTAATTTTATTTTATTAATATATTCTTAATTATTTATTTATTATATTTCTCCTTAATTTTTCTGTCTACCTTAATTATGACATTATATATATCTAAGAAATGACAACGACGAAAATTTTTTCAGTATTTTTTAATCATCGTACTTAGATATTGTGAAATAATTAGCGTAGATGGAGATAATACAATTTTAAATTTCAATATAGTTATTTATTAGTCGAATATGCCTCTCAAAATGTTTAAGGATTTCTTTCTTTTTTGGATCTCTACATTGGAATATCAAAATATAATACATTTATATTAAATCTAACTATATTAATTTTTAAGTGTACGTGTTCTTTCGTTTCGTGTGTGTATATTTATATTTTTTAAAAATATCCACTCCGTCCTGCGTTAATAATTTTTCTTTTAAACCAAAGAGTAATGACAAAATTATTTTTATATTATTTTTAAATATATATTACAATTAAAATAATATTATTATTTCTCAGACTTTGCGTAAAAAATAAACAGGAAGGAGTAACTACTAAAACAAAATAATAATAATAATAATAATAATAATAATAAAAGTATGAAAAAAAAATGTTATAATTAAGTTTGTTCTTTTATCATTTCAAACAAAAATCAAAATTATTAGCTCAATACAGTTTTATTACTTCAAAAATAACATCACTTCGAAAATAATATTTTAAAAAATATTAAACTAATATTTTATTTCAAATTAATTTTAAATCGATGAATTAGTGATGCATTCATTTTCAGACATAGCCTTCGTTATCGGACAAAAAAAACTTCAACCAACAGACGTCCAAGACTGCCACCGGCGACGATGAATCATGTGTTTGACATTCGGAAAAATCTATATAAATATTTATCATCATTTATTATGGATATTAATATAATTGTATTTCGAATATATACATTAATTACAATTGTTGACAATTTTGATTTTGTGACCTTACCCGACGTTGGAATTTAATACGATTAACTATTGACATTAAATCTCAATAGGACAAATTTTCAATATATTATTATTTTTAGATAAATATGTAAAATAATACTTTATTCATTATGTCAAATCGGTACGATGCTGATTTAATTGAGTCGAATTATAATATAATATGTATTGTATTATAAATATGCTGAATATGAGTAAATATATGCATGTACATTCAAGAAACAAATAATAATAATAATAATAATACTTTTGCTA
The DNA here is from genome assembly GCF_009805555.1 of Andrographis paniculata. Lineage (NCBI taxonomy): Eukaryota > Viridiplantae > Streptophyta > Magnoliopsida > Lamiales > Acanthaceae > Andrographis > Andrographis paniculata. The sequence continues at coordinate 1,235,388 of NW_026137634.1, read as the reverse complement.
TTTTATTTAAAATATGTCACTAAAAAACATACTCTTTATAATATGATCTATTTAAAATATTGCATTCAATATATATATAATTAGTAATTTGAATATAATAATTTTTTATATATATAAAAAATATTTTTATTAAAAATTATGAATATTAAATAATAAAAAAATAAAAAATAATGACAAAAGTGGTCAAAGTTAATTAATTAATTTGGATCTGGCGAAAATTTAACGTAGTTGTTGAATTTATTATGAATTTAACATAGTATTTTATTCTGTGCGCTCAGCAGGCTTTTATGTCAATTTAATAAATAAATAAATAAAAATATTTAACATATTTATATCGTTCATCATCATAAATACAATTTTGAAATTCTACAATATTGATCCATACCACTTTCATCTGACACAATAGATTAAAATAAATCGTACAATAATATATATATATATATTTTATATATCAAATTCCTAGGAACGAAATAATTTGTGAAAATATTAAATTATTATCGTGACTCGACGAGAACGTACAATGGCTTCCCGTTTAGTTTATCCCTTCCCTGCATAGAAAAATAATATTAGAATATTATTGTTTTTATAATTAAAATATAAATTAACATGATTCAATTTGCATCATAAATCGTACGTTGTTAGTTCATAATTACAACCGTGTTGTATAACCGTATATAGTATGTTGAAATCGAGTATTGATTGTGTTGTATAAGATTATATCATGTGTTGTTAGTTTATGTGTTGTATTTGTATTATATTAATACAGACGGTGTGCTGCCGATAGTAACAGCGTTTGCTGCGATGTGTTGTCACAGTGCTGAATTAAATTCAGCAATGTAGCCGCCGTCGATTATTAATTCAATATATTAAAAAAAAAATCATTTTCATTTATATAAAATATATCATTTTAATTCACTATATTAAAAAACAATCATTTTTATTTATAACATCATATCATATATATTTATAGTAAATCAAATATTATTTCTTCCCTCATTTATTTATGCTAAAAATTTTGACACAATTTTTAATATAAATAAATATTAATTAATACATTATGTGTTTTACAGTAAAATAAATACAAAAATGACAAGAAAGAGAAATAATAATATCTTTTTACTAAAATATAAGAATATTTTTCCTAAAATCTTTTTGAAAAAAATAAAATATAAATTAGGGTAAACTGGTTTTTTAGTTCCGTAACTGGACCTCCTTATCATTTTAGTCCCGTAAATGGAACCTATCGCAAACTAGTCCTAAAGTGAAAAGTTTTTACTATATTAGTCCTCCGGCGTTGGAGGACTAAAACAACGAAAATTTTCCACTTACGGGACTAAAATGATAAAAGGTCCAGTTACGAGATTAATAAAACAGTGTATCCTATAAATTAATACAACAAAAAAAAATTCAATTTAATTTTTTTTTTTATTATTCCTATATTCCTAACCAAAATCCAACCTTTAAAGGAATTAGTCCAATATTGCTAAATAAGACACTATTTAGTTCATGCTTCAACTTTGTTTCAAAAAAAAAAAAAATTCTAACTAAGACCGGCTTATAATCTCTTATATTTATCTATTTAAGGAGAAGATGAGTTAAGCGAGAGTCGAGAAGTTTCCAAAGATCGAGCCAAAAAATTCAACCACGACTAAAATTCCACAAATATGTTGAAAAGTGAAAACCACGCATACGTACCTTAAGATCCGGTATTTCTATAACACACGAGCATTCCACAACTTCAGCTCCCGAGCGTTCTGAAACACATAATTTTTAACCTCGACGGGTTGTGCATTGTTTGAAAATGCTAAAAATGTCAAAAATATAAACGAACCTAATAAATTCATGGCGGCGTGGAGAGTGCCCCCGGTGGCAATAAGATCGTCAACAACCAAAGCTCGATCGCCCGGCTCCACGGCCCCAACATGCATCTCAAGGCAATCGCTACCGTATTCCAAATCATATTCTTGTCTGAAAACTTTTCCTGTAATAAAAGGATCGAAGTAAACAACAATGTACTTTCTCCATCGTCGAATTGTATGCTCAAATTTTTTAGGACAAATTCTAACTCCCTCGTTCAATTATTTATTTATCCATTTTGTCGACCTATCCAACTTTATTTTTAGTAATTGTACTTTTCATTTACATTATATATATATCTATACTTTATATAATATAACAAATAACACTATAAAAAATAAATAAATTTAGGAGTAAAAACGGCAGTTTAATCTTTTTAATTTACAGTTATCTATAAAATATGTAGTATTAAAAAAAAGGGTAAACTATTTTTAGTCCCGTAACTGGACCCCCTTATCATTTTAGTTCCGTAAGTGAAGCCTGTCGCAAACTAATTTTATAAGTGAAAAATTTTTGCTGTTTTAGTCCTCCAGCGCCGGAGACGCCCGTATAGCTCGCCGGAGGTGACGTGTCCTTTAGGTCAGCGACACCTGGCGGACACATGGAATTTATTTATTTATTTTTCATTTTTAAATTTTTTTAAAAAACTTATTTTTAATTTATCTATAATTTTATTTGCATTTTTTAATTTTTTTATTTGGTCTAATTAAAAAAAAATTAAAAAAATGAAAAAAAAAAATAAATTCACGTGTCCGCCAGGTGTCGCTGACCTAGCGGGACACCCGGCGGACACGTCATCTCCGGCGAGCCACGCGGGCGTCTCCGGTGCCGGAGGACTATAACAGCAAAAAATTTTCACTTATGGGACTAGTTAGCGACTGGCTCCACTTACGGAACTAAAATGATAAGGGGGTCCAGTTACCGGACTAAAAAAACAGTTTATCAAAAAAAAAAAATTATGTATAAAAATATAATACAATTTTTTACTAAAAGAAAAAACAAAAATGTATTTTTAATGATGAAGTTTTTTTTGAAAATTTAATTACTAATTAAAAAAAACGAAGAAAGAAAATGTAAGAAAGTAAATAATATTTGTTGCAAATAAATATTGAATGATGAGTAATAATTAAATATTATTTTTTAAATTTTTTCAAATATAATAATAGGGTAAACTTAACCGACATTTGCACGCTTCTGTCGACTAATCTATCCAATTATTCAAGTATTTCAATGGAACATTCTTAAGAAAATGTAAAGTGAATTGAATTTATTACATTACCCGGTAATTTGTTTGGCTTTCTCATGGGAACAAACTTCGCTCCAATCGCTAATGCGATAGGCGGGCCAAATATAAAGCCTCGAGCCTCTATTCCTAAGCCGAAGAAAGGATTCGAATAAAAGGAAATGTTTTAATATTACAAGAACATACGAAAATTTTAAAAAGGTTCGGAAGTGAACATAAACTTCATTACAAGTGTATATATTCCATGAAATTTTACAACAAACGACTAACCATTTTCTGGTTCAATAATTTTCGATGATGAAATAGTGAATGAAATTTACTATACAATTCTTATGATCATTTATAAAAAGATATTAATTTTGGTCCCAAAATATTATATTCGATTTGTTATGAATTTATTTCTGGATCCTTTGGATTAGGGTAAGGTGGATCTGGGTAAATGAATTGAATTATAATTAAAGAGTTTGGCCGATCCGGTAGACCAGACTACAGAGTGGATCAACCAATTATTTATCGAGGGACTTGTCGAATCAGGCCTCGAGCCGCCAAAATTCCCAATACGGTCAATATTTAAATATATAATACAAATTAAACGACACACTCTAGTCTATGAGTTATCCTAGCTAATATATATATATATATATATTAAAAAAAGATATTTTTTCTTCATTAATAACTTATCTAAAATTAATTATACTACTTTCGTTTCATAATATATGCATTTACTTTTGCGTTTAGATATTTGAATATTAACAATTATATTAATATATATAGTACAATAATACAAAAAAATAAATGACTATATTGTTACAAGATAAAAACAATAAGTCATAATAAGAAACTAAATATTAATGAATTGTTTCTTTATGATTATTTTAATATTTTAAATACATTCTAATTATTGTAATAATGTAGGTAATAAAGAGTGTATTTAATTAGATACTCTCCATGTGTTAATCAACGCGCCACCATTAATTAATTAATCACCAATAATATCATAATATAAACATGGCACTAAAAGCATACGTGTCATAAAAAATTTTAACATAAAAAACTTTTAAGAAAAAGAAAAAAATTTATTAAATGTGATAAAAAGAAAGTGTTTATTGGAAATTCTCGCAATATTCATTTACAGTATTTTTTTAAAAAAATATCAAATTAAATATTATTATGATTATCTTTTTTATTCCTATAAATTTTGAAGACTCCAAAACATCGAATATAATTATCACGTAAAGAAGAAGGTATGGATTCCGGCTGGCAACATAAATTTAAAATTCCAAAGAAGAAGAAGACGACGTTGTCGCAAATGTCCAGACGAGCACAAAAACAAACAAATAAAGACACATCGGAGACACACACACATATGTTAGGACAAAACAAGAAGTAGATAGGCTGTGTCCAACCATCGTTAATAAAAATATCGACGGGGAACATGGTGTCGGACCCGCCAACCACAAGAACAAAAAAATCAAAAATCAAAACATTGCTCTTCTTATTAATTTAGAATTCGCGCCCATGATAAGGTTAGATGCCTTTCGTACTATTAGAATATGAAACTGAAATTCTCTATTTCAATCATAAGAATACGTACGTATTTATAGTGATATATAAATTGTTTAAATAAGACAAAAATCTTATAAATATCTTAAATAAGATAACTACCATAAATATAACATATTGCTTCTAAATATATCTTAACACATACATTTGTATTAAAAACATACGATAAAAAGATAAGTCGCAAACAATGACGAGTGTAAGAACCATAATTTTTTGCACTAAAGAGTTTTCCATTCACCACGTCAATCGATCTACAAAAGTATTAAAATTAATATAATCGATATAAAGTGAAATAAGTTATGGTTTTTTAAAGAGACAAAAAGGGTAGTGGTTTTATTGGACACTATGCCGCGTAAATAATCTTTCAAGTAATAATTGGCCATGATTGCCTACGGCGAAAAAAGCAAAAAAAAAAGAAAAAAAGACGAATTCATTCCACTTAAATATAATCATTTTAAAAAGCATAAATTGTGCGAAGAAATTCATACTTAATAAAAATTCGAATTTTTTTCATTTGACTTCGCTGGAATTTTGGTGACAACTCAGAAAAAAAAAAAAAAAAAAAAAGTTGCATTCGAATCTGAATCAATTTTTCACTTAGAAAAAAATGAGCCCTTCAAAGGTAAACATAAATCTTGCTAGAAATGAACAAAGGACGAAGAATTCGATGGCGACATTATGGGTGATGGGGCCGGGACATCGTCGTCGCCGATAATGTAATGTGGAACCCATTTACCAACCACACCCCACCATTTAGCCATTTCTTCATCTCCAAATTCATCACTTAAAATTAATTTATATGATAAATTTTCTTAATTTTATGGACAATATATACAATTATATGCTACATGAATGAATATGATTTGTCCTAAAATTAGTTATATGCAAGAAAATTTACCATATAGATACTTTTAGAATTTTCAACACTATTCATTGTCGCATATTTTTCGTTAGATAAAACATAGATAGCATACTTTTTACTATTTTCGGAAAAAATTTAAAACTTTTAAAGTTTCTATCTAAATGTAAAAGATGAAATCTTGATGAAGTGAAAGATAAGCATTGAATGTAAATTGAAATTAAAAATTAAAATAGAAATTGATAAGAAGAAGAGGCAGACCAGCTACGACGGTAATGTTCTTGCATTGGTAACGTTCGATGAACAAATCGATGGTGTCTTTGAAGGCCTTGGGGTCGAGTAAAAGTGTAGTGATGTCTTGAAACCTTATCCCTGCAAAATAAATAAATAAATAAAATTGAGGGAATGAATTCTGCAGTTGATGAAGAGTAGACAATGTGTTCGACGAAAGTACGCACCGGGCTTTGGGAAGTTGGGGACGACTCGAATTCTTGATTGAATTGTCGGAATCCGAGGGTCGTCGTTGGTTTCGAGTGCCGACATGGTTTTCTGGTAATCAGATTAATTGACAGGCAAATCTTCACAATACACCATAAGAACACGACGACGAAGAAGAAGAAAGATTTGAGCTGAGGAAGATACGAAAATAAGGATGTACATTATTTATAGGGATAATTTGGGTGTTTTCTTTTTTTTTTAAAAAAAACAGTAATAATAATAATAATAATTTGAAGGATTGAAATTTTCATTTTATATGATATTTTATTAGATAAAAAATAAATAAATAAATAATCCTTGGACACCGAAGTTGCTGATGTAACATGTCGTGAAATACCAAAAATTGTGTAGGTAATACTTTGACAATATTTAAAGATCATTTATGTCAAAAAATTTTAGTTATGATTCTAAAATGATTATTACATAATAAAATGAGTATATGAAAATTACTAAACTTTATTTATTTGTAATTCATTAATATTATTTTAACTAATAATCATCAATTTATTATTATTTTTTTCGTTAATTCAACTACTTTTTTATTATATTTTTTAATAAAATTTTCATATTATATTATATTATATTTTTTACCTATATTTACGCTTAAATATTTTTTATTTTATTTTTTGTATTAAGACAATATAATATTCCATCTGTTTTATATATCTTAGCAATATTTGATTTTCAGCATGAAAATTTAAATAAATAGTGTAATGAGATGAAAGTGTATATTTATTTTTTTTATTTAATGAAATAAAGTATAATTAATCATTTTTTATTGTATTTGAAACAAACAAAAATAAAAAATATTATAAAATATTTGGGATAGAAAAATTCCGCAAAAATATTTTCAAAATATATTAATTGGATTTTAAATACACTATTTATCTCATTTTTTCTTCCAAAAATATCAATTAAAACACTTATTTTTTATGTTTTATATTATACTAAAAATCAATTTTACATTAAAAATATAACATCAACACCTATTTATATCACATTATATTACTATTCAAATTCAAAATTTTTACTATTAACATCCGAACTCAAAATCAAAAGCGACGAAGAAACACACCTCTGATAAAAACAGGAATTGAGTTGTGGGCGATGGCGTAAGTGGGTGTGGATTTCAATTCTTGAACCATTTTGGGACAAGCATTAGGGATTAGCTACGAGAGATTAAAAAATATAAGATTTTATTAAAAAATAAAAAAGAGAAAAATAGAATTATAATTGAATATTTATAAAAATAAAGAAAAAAAATTAAGAATTTTAGCAGTGACAAATATTAAATGAAAAAATAATTAAATAAGTATAAAATTCTTATATTTATTAGAATAGTAATACTCCCTCCTTCTTGGAACAAGGGTGTAGTTTGTTTTTTGCACGTAGATTTTTGAATATTAGTATTATAATGGATTGTAGTGAAAATGACGAAAATACCTCTATTAGTATTGTGTAATACAAAAGTAATGGCATTTGTATAATATAGTGTAAGTTGGAAAGATATTTATTATGTTAAGTAAGTAGTATAAAAAATGAAAAATAGTAACCTTATTTTGGGACGGACGAAAATGAAAAATGACAACCCATTAATAAGTTTGCAGAGCGTGTTTCATTGTTGGTATGTACGTATGTATGTTTTATTATTATTATTATTATTATTATTATTATCATTATTATTATTATCCCTTAAATTTAGAGCTGTTCGATGGTGACTTCCACTTGGTTCTTTTTAGCATATTTTGTCGAACTCACTCACAACTTGTTATATCAATTTATCTATTTTTATTTTTTATAAAAAATATTGGGAAATTAAAGAACACGCCCATATATAGTATAGGATAAATATATTTATTGAATAATCTACCAAATAATTAGATGACTTTTTTTTTTACATGAAAATGTATTATTAATTAATTAAAATTTATAAAATAGATTTATTTAGTCAAAGTCATCTCCGACTTTGTTGGCTTGTGGTCTCAAATAGTTGAATTATCATCAACAATTGATTCCCTCTCTTACCCTTCAGCTCACTTAATTATATTATCTGTCGTTTTACAAAATTTATATATATACATATTATAATATTTGCTTTGCTTTATTCAGCAAATATTTTTATTTATTGCATGCTTCCTTCGGTCCATTTGAAATTTTGTAATACATTAAAAAATAATATTTTTATTTATTATTATATTTTTTTAGTTATTTACTAATTATATTTTAATTATATATAATTTCATAGGGAGAAAATAGTATTTTATTAGTCGGTGAAGATGTGTAAGAGATTTTTGACATTTTTATTCTTTGATTTTATGGATAAAGTAATTGTAGATGTAATGTTATGTTTGTAATTTAAGTAAAAATTAAAGTATATATTTGTATTAGTATATAGTTACTTTTTTTAAAATAAAAAATTAATATTTTAAATGAGATGAACGAAGATAGTAAAAAAAAAAAAAAGTTTAAAAATCAAACAAACCTGTAAATTTCCCTCAACAAAATCAAACCATATTCAGCGAGTAAACAGTGATCCCAAAACTGTGGTTTGAATTGGTAATTTTATTACACTACCAATTAATTATGTGGTGAGACAAACCCAATCCAAAAAGTATTTAAACATACCCAACCAAATCTCATTCCAATTAAAATTAAATTAAAATAAAAATTATGGCTGCTCCTCCCGACACACCCCATGCATTTTTGCATTCCAACCATCAGGAAGACGATCCTTTGCTCGACCTCGAGGCTTCGCCGGCGCCGGCGCCGGAGTGCCGCCGCCGCCGCCCGGCAGTGACTCTTCTGGCGGCGGCCGCCGGGCTGTTGGGCGTCATTGTTTTGCTCGGGTCGTACGTCGGGAATAATTTTGGAAGGCCCGTTGAGAAGGGGTGTAGCGACCGATTAATGGAGAAAATGATCCCGGAAGAAGATCCCGGAGTGGCCGCCGGAGTTTCGCCGAAAAGATTCCGGCCGACCGGCACGCCGGCGTACCAATGGAAGGTTGAGCTGTTGCAGTGGCAAAAAACGGGGTTTCATTTCCAGCCGGAAAATAATTGGATGAACGGTAAGAGCCGATCAGCTAACGTGTTTAGATATGTTATGAACTCAATTTTATACTATTCATAGTAAAAAAATTTACTAATTAAAATAGTTTTAGAATAATGTAATTTAAGAATATAAAATACTACATCTATTGTCTAAATTTGTTTTTTGTTTTTTTTTGTATTTTATATATAAAAAAATAAGTATTAATTTGAATGAGGTATGAAATATATATATATATATTGAAAACTTATTTATTAAAAAAAATAATATAAAGAATTATATGAATTATTAATTTTTATGAATATAGATAAGATATACCGTGTAAATATGTATATATTTATTGAAAATCGTATTTTAAAAAAATATTGGAGTAATTGATATTTTATGGTCACTAACCAACTTTGTTTTGGTGCTACCATGGATTTCTTGGAATGGATAATTGTGACAATCTTGTGGATTCAGATCCAAACGGTAAGATTTTATTCTTTTTATGCTTAAATTTAATTTCCATATATTTATTTTTTTAAAAATTATATTTCCATATAGGGAATAGTTACAGTACTGATTTGAAAAATTCAATGAATATGTGTGTTGTATAAAAATATGTCATATTTTAAAATAAACTGTTGATGTATGTGATTATAATATATATTGTTAATTTATATATTGTATTATATTATATTAATATAAGGAATGCGCTGCCAGAAGTAATACAATGTGCTATTTGTTATTACATGCTGTGAGTTTATATATTATATGTTATATTATATCAATATAAAAGATTTGTTGCAATAAGTAATACATTGTGTTATTTGTTATTACATGTTGTTGAAAATAGTAATCAATTTTAGTCCCCGCCTTCAATGTACATTGTACTACATAATTAACAATTAAGATCTTATACAAAAATTCATTTATTACTCGAGAGAATCTTATATTGATACAGGACCAGTTCTATACAAAGGATGGTACCACTTTTTTTACCAATACAACCCCTTCGGGGCCATATGGGGCAACATTGTCTGGGGGCACGCCGTGTCTCAAGATCTCATCCATTGGCGCCACCTCCCGGTCGCCATGGCTCCCGATCATTGGTACGACGTCAACGGGGTTTGGACCGGCTCGGCCACCATCCTCGAGGACGGCGAGCTCATAATGCTCTATACGGGCTCGACCAACGAGTCGGTCCAAGTCCAAAACCTTGCCTACCCGGCCAATTCCTCGGACCCTCTTTTAGTCGATTGGGTCAAATACTCGGGCAACCCGGTGCTAGTGCCCCCGCCGGGGATTGGGCCGACGGACTTCCGTGACCCGACCACGGCGTGGCGAACGCCCGAGGGGAAGTGGCGGATCACGATCGGATCCATGATTAACAAGACGGGCATATCGTTGGTTTATGATACTGATGATTTCAAGAAGTATAAGCTCCTCGATGAGTTGCTCCACGCGGTCCCGGGCACAGGTATGTGGGAGTGCGTCGACTTTTACCCGGTGTCAAAGACGAAGATGCGCGGGTTGGACACGTCGGAGGATGGACCCGACGTTAAGCATGTTGTCAAGACGAGCTTGGATGATGACAAGAACGATTATTACACGATCGGGAGTTATGATAGTCATTCGGGCACGTGGAAGCCCGATGATCCCATTATCGATGTGGGTATTGGGTTGAGATACGATTACGGGACTTTTTATGCCTCGAAGACATTTTATGACCCGGATAAGTACCGGAGAATCTTGTGGGGATGGATCATGGAGAGGGATAGTCAAGATGCCGATGTGAAAAAGGGTTGGGCCTCGGTTCAAGTAAGCTATTAGTATATGGTTTTGATTCAGACTATTCATCAAATTTTATTTTATTTTTTTAAACTATTAAATCAAATACTTATTTTTCCTTTAATAAGTCAACCGACACTATTTCTATTTAAATTTGTACTATTTTCAAACTTCTGATAGGCTATTCCAAGAACCATCCTATTCGACACGAAAACACGAAGCAACATTCTACAATGGCCCGTTGAGGAGGTTGAAAGTCTAAGAAACGACGAGAGGGGCTTCGACAAGGTCGAGGCAAAGCCAGGTTCCGTGGTGCCTCTCGACGTAGATCCCTCATCCGAGGTTCGCACATTATCCTCTCACTTTATACTATCATAACATTGCTAGGATGATAGAATCAAAATGGAATAGTAAAAAACGACCAGACAAATGTGATAATTGAATATATATATATATATATATAGTGTTATGTTACCTACCCTATAAGATACCTAAGATCTTTCTTGTAGCTTGACATTGTTGCTGAGTTCGAAATCGACAAAGATTCCTTAGAAAGAACAAATGGCAAAGATGAATCGTACAATTGTTCGATGAGCGGGGGAGCTGCTCAAAGGGGAGCTTTGGGGCCATTCGGGCTGTTGGTTCTTTCGGACAAGGACCAAACTGAGCAAACCCCAGTTTACTTTTATGTCTTTAAAGACCATGAAGGAGATTTCAAGACATTTTTCTGTGCAGATCAATCGAGGTATATATGTGTTTGTGTGTCGAACATTTTTCCTATTGCATCAATTGATGTTGCATTCGATGATTTTGATTCGTTTTTTTTGTTCCGCGACAAAACTCAGGTCATCTGAAGCTCCGGACGTCGATAAAGCCATCTATGGCAGCTCGGTGACGGTGACAAAAGACGAAAAACTTTCCATGAGGATTCTAGTAAGTTTTCGAACCCTAAACCCTAAAACTATATGGGAAAGGAAGCCCCATTTAAAACCCTAAAATTAATAGGAAACAAGTATCAATGAAATTTAACTACATAACCTTACAATTTTATTATTTTCGTTCATTAAATTCACATAAAAAAATCCCATTTCTTGTTCTTTGAGTGGCAGGAAAAAGAATTTTTTTTTTTTTTTATAAGATATACAATCAAAATAGAGTCGAAAAAGAAAAAAAAATATATAAGATATAAAAGTTGTAATTGAGTCATTGACATGAGACTAAATTTGCAATTATCTTAAACCCTAGCAATTTGAGATTCAATGCCACATACAATCTTGTAATTATATATATATATATATTTTTTTTCAACTCTGATATCATGTTAAATAATCATCTCAACTAAAATTTTAAATCAGTAGAAATATACATTATTAATTACGTAATACCATCTTCCACCCAATTTGATTACTAACTTAGAAATTGTGCGACTCTAATGCAGGTGGATCACTCGATTGTCGAGAGCTTTGCGCAAGGAGGGAGGACTTGCATAACGTCGCGCATATATCCAACAAAAGCTGTCTACGAGAACTCTCGAATCTTCTTGTTTAACAATGCAACCGACGCTAAAATCACAGCTTCGCTCAAGATATGGCAAATGAATCAAAATCATTATTCGTATGCGCGCATACTTTCGGTTCCCTTATTCGCATATTTGCTTCCAATTTTGCTCTTTCTTGTTGTGGTCAGCAATTGATATATCTCTTTGTTGAGCTCCTCACATTTTACGACGACCTCAACAATTTTTTTTTGATCATAAATCAATCATATGCAAACCCTAATTGCATATGATGAATCTATGTACGGCTTGGATCGATTTGATGGATAATAAATTGAGTTTGTTTTCGAATGATCGTCCTACATTTGTTGAATGTTGGTTTTTTATAGCTTTGAATTTTGCAATTTTAATCATGAATATATGTATATTCCATTTTTATCGTTGTCCTATAATTTTATATGTTGTATTTTTTTTTTTATCACTTTTTCCTTTATGAAATTTATAGAGCTCGTGATTGTCGATCAATTTCCAATATAAAAATAGCAAAATATTAACTCACTAAAATAGAAAGCTACGTTGTTATTATGATATTTCACTATGCTACTTGGTTTCTCATCAAATGTCGAATATCTTTCTATCGTCCTAACAATTGATCGACACCCTCGAGCCTCATCATACTAATGGGCCGGGCCTCAAGCTATCTAAAATATAGGCCCTAATCTATCTATTATGTAATGAACATTTATAATCACCGTAATTTTTATAAAAATATATTATTTTTTCTTACAAAAAATTACATTTTAATCATGTTTAAACAAAAAAAAAAAAAAAAAACTTGAATAAAATCTAAATCTAAAGATTTCACCAAGTAAGCACACTCAAATACAAATACAACATGCAAATTTATAGGACAAATTGGTAATAGAACGTATACATGTATATGTATGTATATATAAATGATTAATTAAAATTGAAAATATTACCATGTAATATGCAATTCATCTTAATAGGGAAAAATAAAAGTTTTAATTAACTCATGGATGTGAAGGGTCAACGAGATTTATGGGTGGATCTTTTATTTATTTTTTCTGCATAATAAATGACCGGTAGAATAGGTCTTCTTGTTGAGTCTGTTGAGACTTTTTCGAAACTGCTATTTCTTTTGTAGTGGCTATTTAACGCCCAGCTCGATTACTGAATAAATCGTCGAAGCTTCCTCGTGCATATTGATTCTTTTCTTCCTTCTTTGCTCTAACAGGATGTGCTTAATTAGGCATATATAGCTCTACGAAGTATATGTTGAGTTTGTTTTAAATGTTTCGATAAAGTCCAATTTAAATACAATAGTCAATATAATTGAAAACTAAATGTGAAATGATCAAGGTAGCTAGGACAAAATTTTCTAAGGGATAATATGTATGCATATAAGTTCACACCATGGTTTGTAACTACTCACATATTAACCATTAAAATTAGAACAACATATTCACCCAATTCCCTAACAATAAGATAAAATAATTGCCCTTCTAAGAGATCACCTGATAGTGTAGGAAATGAACTTGTAATCGTAAAGTTATGAGTTTAAATTCCGATATATCTAGGTCCACTTGCCATAAATGATTTGTTGTCTTATCAGGCCGAGGCTTTACCAATGCTCACTTTAGGTTGCAACTTCCCACGTGATAAAAATAAAATAATGACAATAATATGAGGTTTGTATTTTTACTATATTGACTAATTGAGTTGATTATTTATTTAATAATATATATTTATATATCGTAATAAAGATATATATATGATTGTATAAAATTGGAAAAAAAAAAAAACAAATGTCGAAAGAAAATGAAACTATAAAACTATCTTGTGGTTGGCTTTTATTTATATTTTTATATTTGTATTTAAAAAGTAATTTAAGATAATATTTTGTGAAAAAAAAAAAAAATTTAATAAAAACTCGTAACGGAACAGCAAAAAAATAAATGAAAATCAATAAGAACAAAGCCATCGCATAAAAACAAACGTTCGAAAACATAAGTATTTTGCTATAAAATTTACCACTCAGATTGTCGACATTTCTGTTGCTAATAAGGATGAATAATGAACATCCACAAAACAAAATCCTAAGTTAGCAAAAACACCAACCATATAGAGCAATTTTACCTGTCGAAACCTACCGGCATTGCTCGGAGTGTTCATCTAATATTGGGGTAGCTTAGAATTTGACGGTGGCTGGAGTTTCGGGTAAAATTACGCCAGCCAAGAGAGAGCGCCGATCAGTATAGTGTTAGCATTAAGCGAAAGTTCCGAGTTATTAGGGGCGAGGCATTAGCCTTCGACCATCATGTTATGCATTAGTCCTCGGAGGATTGGTATTTTCTGTTTGTTCCGACTGTGGCAGCCTCGGCTTTTGCTTCAAGAAGCTTTTTGAGTAAATGGAACCAAACACAATAACCTGATCCATTGTTGGAATAAAAAATGAGATGATGTAAGGGGTGAAAAAATCGAAAAATTATATAGGTTAAGGGGAGAGAGGTCGATGCTTACTGCGCCGATCAGTTGTTCAATGCTCAGTGGGTGCGCAAACCAGACACAGGAGAGCAGAATGCTTACCAACTGCATCGATGGATAAATAACATTACATGGAGACGGCAAGAACAGCAAAAATGGCGACTAAAAAAAAGTTTAAAATGGTAGCTGCACCTGTCTGGTGGTCATTATGGTGGCAAAAGTCAGCGCACCGAAATTGCGGATGGTGTAAAATATAAAGAACTGGCTCACTGTAGCAACCTGCAAGCGAAGAACGCGTCAACCACAATGTTAGGAGAAAGAAATCGACTAGGATTGAGAATGGAGAATAGAGTGAAGAGGGAAAGTAACAGCTCTGATTTTTCGAACTTAGATTTGTAGAAGTGAAATGTTGGAGAACTTACAGTTGAAAGAATAGCAATGTCTAGGAAACAATCATTGTGCCGAGTGACAAAATCTATGGCCATGAGAAGATTGCCTTGCAAGATTAGACCTATATAGAAATCAAACAAAGCCTTTTAAAAGATAATGGGGGAAAAAGTGGAAGACATGGATCAGATGTAATTACTCATCTACAGAAACATATGTCTGCAGAAAAAGGTAATCGGTAAAGGAGATTTTACAAGGTGTTAAAGCAATCGAATGCACTTCCGTTTAATTTAAATAAAAATACCCAAGTATCAAAATAACCAACGACACAAGAACCTGAAACATGAACACATCATAACATTTCAATTCTAAAAAAAATTTTACCAGTTCATTCAAGTTTAATATATAAGAGCATAACAAACCTATTGAAGCCATCAAGATCCAAATTGAAGAAAAGGATGGACAACTTACCAGTGAAACTGATCATGCAAGAACATAATGTTGTATAAAATATCTGATTATGTATCCCCATATCATAGCCTTTGAACAGCTTGTCCTGAAATGTGCTTGTGAAGCCATCACACCTGCAAAAGACGAAGCCAATAGCAGACCAGCAGCGTAAGTTATCGATCCCTGATTTGCAGATAATAATACATCAATAGGCGCTCAATTCAACGGATACATTATACAGAACCATATACAATAAGTAGCAGTAAAAATAGGAGTTCCAGACAAATTATTTTCACTATCTGATTGAGTTTGACCATCAACACAGAGCAACAAGGAGAACAAGGAGGCATTCTTGAGAAGGCAAGTGTTTATTATCTACATTGACAACGAAGCTGAAAGTGGGGCATATGAAGAAATATCATAGTGAAAGGCTTTTGATGTTTCAGCAGAAGGAGAACAGATTATCTAGAGCAACTCATGGAGAGTTAACCACGTGGGACAAACTATGGTCATGTTTGAAGTTAGTTAAATATAAGTTTCTATTTGGACCGGGATTTGTACTTACTCCGAGAGCAATTTTACAATCTTTTAGTTCTATGATTTTGGCACTGCTAGGATTCAAATCAATTTGGCTGAATTGATACTTGTATCATACATGACTAGCTTCAACATCACAAAAACAGCTACCTTTGTACTGATAAAAGGGATAAAACTGCTTTTCAAGCTTCTTTAAACAACTGCAGTTAACAGGCTCAATACAAAATTATTTGGAAAAAAAAAAGACATTTAACTAATGACTACTTTGTACAAGGGCTTACGACAACTCTACAGTAAAAGGCAAGGACCGCAGAATAAATAAAGTAGTTAAAGTATGGTGCTGAACTTTTAAAAAAAGCATATTTTGGTGGAATAAAGATATTTCCTATTGTCAATTATAAGGAATTCTGTGAAATTAAAACACTAAATAAAGGTAGGCATACCCCAGGTAACCAATCATCAAGGAAATGCCCCAAATGGTGCTTTCCCTTCCTCTACTGTATGGGCTAAGATCACCTGCTGCCTACATTGGAAAGTTGTCAAGTATAATGTAATAAACTTTATCACCACACAAGATATGAGCATTCTAACCACATATGCTATTAAGAATCAATTAACTATAAACAGATATAAGATATCACATCAAGATTTTTCAAATGCAACATGCCGTAGTTCTAATACAAGATAAGGATGACATCCAAAAATCAAACAGAATCTTGAAAAAATTTGCCTTCTCTAGACCTGTTTTTACAAATGGTAGTTTCAAAAATAAAATTTAAAATTAACATATCCCTAAAATCTTTAAAAATGAGATATTCAGCATGTCATATTCAAACTAAAGAAGAACATATTAGATAGAATCCCTACCGGAAATAATATAAAAATAGAGCATCCAAGAGTAATCAGGAAGGCAAATAGGTAATCAGGCCCGGTGTACTTCTTTTGCATGATGATTGTACCCCAAACCTGTAATAAAGTCAGAATAAGAAAAT
Source organism: Andrographis paniculata (assembly GCF_009805555.1). Classification (NCBI taxonomy): domain Eukaryota; kingdom Viridiplantae; phylum Streptophyta; class Magnoliopsida; order Lamiales; family Acanthaceae; genus Andrographis; species Andrographis paniculata. Next base: position 1,218,181 of record NW_026137634.1, on the reverse strand, counting down.
TGTTAAAGGAGAGTCTCACTCTTGACTGACTATTTAATTGGATAATAAAGTTAAGTTAAAGGAAATACTCATTCAACTTACAATATAGAGAGAATTACATTCTAGAAGATGGACTACAATAAAACTTGACAAAAGCTTTTCCTATTCTCTAGAAAAGCTTTTGTCAGAAAAGGTTTTGTCATGTTTTATCTATCAGAATTCACTTTGGCTAAATGACACTCGCATACTAATTGATGCTAAGAGGGGCAATTAGTAAAGTTTCCTCAGTAACGAGCAATAACAGAATACAAAGCAAACTCACCATTACAGGTATCATTTTTGCACACTTTGCAAGGGTCTGCACAGGGAAACTAACATATTTAAGAGCCTGGAGAAAGTAAAGCAAACATTTTTCATGTTAGTCACTTGTAATCACATCCCAGAACCTTATATTGAAAAGAAAAGCCTTCAAACCAATAGAAATTAAATAAGAAAACATTATCTCAAAGTAAATTTGAATATTATTACATAGCAACCAACATAAAACGAGCAAGCTTACCTCATATTGACAAGTTGTAGTTAGAATATTAGACACAGAAACAACACAATATTTGTAGATTGGAGCAACAGGGTCAACAACTGTTTTGTTTGCCTGGAAAAACAAAAATAAAAGAAATTTCAACCTGAGATTTCAAACAAATTCTAATGTGCATTCAACGAGATACGTTTTTGGAAACTTTCATGTTTGATTAACATTCGGAATCATTTACGTTTGGTGTATCAGTAAATGCTACGGTCGAACTTCTCACTTTTCATACACTACATAGTATTGTGAAAGAATATCAAGTAAAAGATGCCACAGAAGACATCAAGCCAATGTACATTATGTCCACTCATTAATAAACCATTAAAACTTTCATCAAAATTTGTGAAGAAATACACTGAATTGATTATCTAGTAAACAACAGTAAATAAAAATGATTGTACATTGCTCGCAATTACCAAAAGAACTCCAGCAGATACGGCAGAAGTTGTTATACGGTTGCAGAACACAAGAAATAATGAATACTTAAAATATTCTTTCTCCGGACCATAAGGAACTCTCATGATCTTTTCCTGAAACAAACAATATTCAGTCAGTTATCCCAACATCTACTTGATATGAATGAAAAAGATCACTCAGACACATATAAAATAAATATCAATTCCCACACTAATAAATCAAATCAGGCAATTCGCATATTTTGACAACACAACCAAATAGGAATGCAACATCTCTACACTATCATTATTAGTTTACAACCATTTAAATTCACTAATCTCTTCTTTTCTAAACTGATTCTCCCTTACTTTTTCTCTAAAATCGACTTTCAAAGTCACTGATGATTAAGGAAATCTACACGAGCTACGACATAAAACATGACATTGTCCAATATGGTTTTCTGCATTCATATCAATTAGTTGCTTGATTGTTAAGTCACATTATCTCCACCAAAACAAAGTCAAAACCGTAAGCCCATACTATCCAGACAAAATCCTAGCTCCACCTTTCAATTAGCCATACAAATCGCCTATTCAAGTTTGAATTAAGATATCAATTAGTATAAAGTCAAAAAGTTTTCCTTCTTGTTCATAAACCACACCCATCACTAATTCACAACATACACACATACATACATATATCCACTAAGTGCACGAAATTAACCTGTAAAACGCCATAGATGAGAAGCGTTGACATGATCCCCGACACCGCGAACCCCACTTTTACGAACTTATTCTCTTTCCATTTCTGTATCAACTGTGTAGGAGGCTCCGCCATTTTTCCAATCCAGTCATCCGCCGCCTACACCACCGACGACACTATTCGCACAATCACAAATACAATCCATCACCCCAAAAAAATCACACTAAAAATCCATCACCCCAAAAAAATCACACTAAAAATCCATCCCCACAGCCGCGGGCGTACACAGCAATGCACAAATAGAATTGAAAAATACCTTCAACAATAAACGAATCTGGGAGACAAAGCGTACCTACAACAGAAGCACGACGCGAGCGGCCTTCGATGAAAGACCCGCCGTTCCACGGCGCAGGGGATGATCTGAAATTGATTTGATCGCCGGCAGAATTTTTGGGGTTCCGAATGACGCCAGTGGGATGGGGGGGTTTTCTTGTTTCCTCCCTCCTTTTTCAAAAACAATATATTTTTTTTGGCACTCTACAAATATAATAATAATTTAATTATTCGTTTAGATTTTAAAAATGGAAACAAAAAATTAGTTGAAATTATCCAGAATGATGGGAAAAGTCTTTTTTTTAATAAGTTTATTTTTAATAATTCTTCAAGTGTGTTGATTTTATATCTTTTAAATTTTATTTTTTTATTTAGAAATAAGAAATTATATAATAATATAAAATTAATTTTTATATTAAATAATTAACTTTTTATAAAAGAAATAAAATAATATATATATATATATATATTGGGTTGAATGAATATACCATATATTACTGCATGTTTCCTACTTAAATAGTTTTATTTGCATTTAAGCTTGTAATAGCTTATTTTTACTTATATTAGGTCATATTTCAAAAATAGTGCAGACGTGGGACAACTCAAAAATAAAAATATTTTAGTAGAATATATGACACAAATAGAGTATATTTGTATTACCTATAATTTTTTCACATAAAAAATAATAAATAATTAAATAAACACCCTCTAAAATATTTAATAATATTTTTAAAATTTATTATTATTATTTAAATATATGCATATATAAATAGAATCAAATAATTTGAATTTTATTTTTCTATGAGTATCTTTCGGGGTTTGGATTTTGAACTTCAGTCAAAATTTTAAATTAAAATAGTTGCATAATATAAATAAGTGTTAATATAATATTGTAAATATAAAATTAATTTTTGTAATATTAAAAAATAAAAAATAGAGGTTTATTTAATATTTTTAAAAAAAATTGATAAATAGTGATGTTAAGGGAAATTTCCAAAACAAACACACCCTCTAGATTTTTTTTATTTTATTTTAATTTAAAATAAAATTTTAATTTGAGTTTTTATTTAAAAAATATTTTAAATTTATATTTCATAAAAAATATATTTTTTTATTAAAATTATTATATAAAAAAACACCCTGCTATAAATAAATTGGTTTATTTAGATGATAATAATAATATAAAAATTGTTTAGCAAATGGTCAAACCTGCTAAAGGAAAACGAGAATGTTGTCGGATTCATATTTATTTATTTTAATTTATAAGCCACGTGGCAAAATTATTTATTAATTAATTATTAAGAATGTGTTGCTTAATATTTTGACTTATTTTTTATATTTTAAATGTAACAGGCATGTTTGGTTTCGATTAAGTTTGCATTTTTAATTTTAAAATTAGTTTTAAATAATACTTCCTCCGTCCCTCGTCCGAAACACTGTGCAACATTTTTTTTTGGTACGTCATAAACATTCTGCAATATTTCTAAATTAGGAAATAATTAATTATATTTAATCTATATCACTACACTTTATTCCATCTTATCATTCTAATAAAAAAAAATATATATATACACTTCTCTCTCAATCACATCACCTAATTACTCAATTATCCTACTTAATAATTAAAAAAATATGTTTTTAATTGATTGTATGACTTTGATTTGGGCCAAAATTGTTTGTTTGGGGGATTGGATTGGATTTACACTATTCATCCAATTTTTTTTCCCAAAAAATATCAAATCAAACACCTATTTTTCATTTTTTATATTATACTAAAAATCAATTTTACATTCAAAACATCACATCAACACTTATTTATATCACATCATACAACTATTCAAATTCAAAAATTTTACTATTTAAATCTCAACTCAAAATCCAAACCCCCAAACAAACACACCTTAAATAAATTTTATCTTTTCTATATATATATATATATAATAAGTATATAATCTCAAATCAAATTCTTATATTATACTAGTAGTTAAATAACAAGGAGCGACTCCTAGCAGGAGCAGTTGTTGGCCCTAATTAATAGAGAGTTCATATTTTAAAATTGTATTATCCATTATTATTATTATTATTATTATTATTATTATTATTATTAAATTTTAAATTTTTAAAATTAAATTTGAACTTTTAGTTAATATTTTTTCTTTTTCGTAATTATTCAATTTAATTTTAAAATTAAATTTTAAACTCTAATAATAGGTACTTTCTTATATCTTTTTCCTAATTATATCTTACCATATATTTACAAATTTAATCATCGTCTACGTTTCTCGACCTCACACTTTGTCTACTGCATCCACCCACTCAAACCCAACTTGCCCCACCTTCTTTCTTCTCTCTCTTTCACCCTCACTCAATCATTGCTTTTTGAATCTTCGAATAGTCCGTCTTTCATTTTTTTTTCTCAAATACTACCTAGACCATTGCATTCAATCTCTTATCCAATCGACGCCAATAACTGATATTATTTTGAAAATACATTTTAATCATGTGTTTACAGGGACCTATAAATAATTTTTCGCTCAGGGCTCCAAAAAAGTTCGAGACGGCCTTGTAAATAATATATATGAACAAACAAAAAAGCGTAATAAAATGTTTGAATTTGATTTTTTTTTACTTGAAATCTAGTTTAAATAATATTTTTTAAATATATATAAATGTATTTTATTTAGAATATATAAATATTACATTTAAAAAACAAAAGACATGTGTGCGAGAATGTGTGCAGGAAAATATAATGAGGTTTAGAAGCACGCTGAATGATTATGTCTTCTTTGGGATCAAACATTGCTTCAAAGGGAAAATAACATTGCATGCATATATAATAATATTTTTGTCTATTTTTTTTTACATTTTTTATTTTTTTCATAAATTTTAGGGAATACAAATTTATTAGTTTTTTTGACGATTCTGTTTTATTTAGATTTTATTTATATTGTATTTAAAAGTATAAAATAGGAAAAATTGTGTGCAAGTAAAAAAAAAATTATTGAAGTTTTGCGACATCTCAAATTAGAAATAATAAAAATGTATAGAATTTGCGGATGTAGATATGCAATTGTATTTTATTCCTCAATATTATATACTACATTTGTCGATTTGAATGTGTAATTATTTATTTATTTTTATACAAATTAAGAATTATTATTTTTAAGTAAAATGTAAAAATATTTAATTATTTTAGAGAGACTGTATTTACTAAACTAAAAATGAATACATCAATTATAGACTGTAGAAAAAATATATAAAAAGATCTTTCTATATATAAATTTACACTCGTTGCATATACACATGGAAGTGGTTTTTGTAAGATACAGAATCAAAAATACTCGAAAAAGTGATAATTAGTTATAAATAAATATATATATATATGACTAAATTTACAAATTTTTTTGCAGGCTTGAGACACAATAATGATGGTGTGTTCCCTTTGATGAATACTCTCATCCAACATTATTCATCATAAACAAAAACAAATTTATTACCACATCAAACAAACAAATTGGATAATATTTCAAATCCATCTTTCCTTATAAGCTTCACTATATGTGTCTATATATATATATATATATACATATACACACACAAGTCGTAAGCAATGCATGCAAGGCTCGACGAAATTTCGATAGCGCAAAGGTATGTTATTTCGAAGCATAGTACTCAGAAACCTCGATTTTTTAGGGTTTGTTCATTTATGTTTTTTGAATTGTTTTTATACTACGTATTTTTTCGATAAAATAAATTTCCGGCTAATATATATTATATCTATAAAAAAAATTTATTAATAATATATAAATGCATATCATCGCAAAGTATTGCCAAAATATTATAAGATTAATTTGGTTAATATGCTAGTATACCTCAAAATTCATCGAACAACTTGATTTAGAGGTAATGATAATTTGGTTAGCATGGTGAATCAACGAGACTTTGTTTTTATACGTTTTAAACTCAATTTTTTAAAACTATTTACCATATATTTTTCTCTAGATTAACTATTTACATAATTAATACTCTCTCCGTCCCAGATACCGTGTCTGCTACACTGTATATACGGTATTTTAGGAGGGGTGTAATTAGTAGATAATTAAGAATGTATTAGTGAAAATAATTATCCTATAATATAAATAATTATAAATTAAGATAACTAATTAGTTTAATTAAAATTAAAAAAAAAAATTAAAAATTTAAAATGAGATTAAAGTGTGTAATCATTTTCCAAAAAAGGAAAGTGACATGATACGTGGGACGAACAGAAACAATAACGTGGACATGGTATTGGGACAGAGGAAGTATCAAATATTTTGAATTCATATTATTACTAATTTTAAAACTACAAAACACTTACAAAATATATTTTTGTGGTTTGTTTTATTTTTGTTTGTGTTTAAATTGTTTATTTACATTCTGATTTAAATATTATTTTTTATATGATGTTTTATAATATATATATATATATATATAATATTCTTTTATTGAGAACTATAGCCATTGAATAATTGGTAATTATATTATGGGAAATTTGAAGAAGTGAATATTAAGGATTGATTCTTAATAGAAACTAATTTCAATTTTTCTAAACTATAAAAGTACAATATCATGCATGTATCATTTTAAAAATAAATCACTTTATAAATTCACAGATTAAAACTACATTAGCCAAAAAAAACACCATATAAATTTTGTTTTCATCAAAAGTAAACAAACCCTAAAAACTTTTATTTTGAATTCGATTATACTATAGCACTACAAAAAAATAGTATATTTGTAACGGAATTCAGTTCCTACGGTGTACGCAACTAACGTAATTTCATCTCTATTTCTGTTTCTAATGTCATTAGTAACAGAAAAAAAATAAATTTAGGGATGAAAAAACCTCGTTACAAAAATGATATTTTCTATGCATATATATATATCATAATTAATGGTTTCCACTTCCACTGGGAATTGTACCATCACTAACTAGGAGTTAATACTGTAGATATATATAAATATATCTATAAATGTGTGTGAAAATTTGCAATTTCGTATATTGTTATTTTAAGTGTAATTTCATGCATAAATATTTGTATCATGTAAATTCAAAAAATTGCATGATTGCCACCTATAATTCAAGATTAAAAGAATATATCAATATATGTATATATATATATATCCTGACATTATCAAAATATGAACCCGAAAAATTACAAAAAACAAAACTATTAGATTTTCATTTTTTTTTTTAATTTGTAAATAACGCTATTTTAGTTTTACGTTTAATATATAATATTACTTTATTAGTCAACATTAAAAAAATATATTATTTTTTATATTATCAACATAATTTTTCATATTTTACATAAAAAAAAAAAAAAAAAAACCCTCAAACTAAAGCACTAAACAAAAACATCCTATATAGCTATAAAAATATATTTTATATATTTTATAAAATACTATATCTAATTAATTATTTAATGACGAGTACCCGATTACTTTTGGTGTAGAGTTTTACGAGTATATGAATATTGTAGTTTAATATATAGTTGGGTGTACATTTTTTGTATGTAATGATTTATTTGCCTCCGCATTTTAATTTAATGTAATGATATATATATATATATTAAAGATATTTGTGTTGTAAAGTGTTTTTTTTTTAAAAAAAAAAAAACTTTTCAAACAGACAAAGGAAATACATCGTATAGAATAGAATACACACAAAGTTAATTCTAAAAGCAATGTTTTATAAGATATTAGACAAAAATATAACCAATATATATTTAATGAAAGCTTAAATACTATGATTAAACACATACTACCTCCGTCCGACTCTAAAGGTTTCATTTACTTTTTGTGTGTTGATTTTTTAATATAAATTATTTTATGAAAATATAGTACCGAAAAAAACAAAAATACTTCTGTTAGTATCTTATAATACTATTATAATGGCATTTATGCAAAAGTTTATACAAATGGAATAATATATTTAATGTTAAGTACAATGATGCAAAAAATAAATTAAACCTTAAAGTCATATGGAGAGAGTATATCATACGGAAATATGTCAACATTAATAATTATAGTACATCAATTAATCTCATAAGTTTGATTTACAACAACAATATATAATCTCCATATATGCATATATATATATATATATATATGTTTAAATCCTTATTAATATTGAACTTTAG